>NW_024097566.1:0-1200000 GCF_016545835.1 Crotalus tigris
TTTTTTTTCTTCAGGAAAGTTTACAGGTAAGATAGAGAAAATCGATGTTCTTACCCAGATTCAAATATGCTGTTTACAATCAGCTTAAAATAGTGCTTTTGACTTCGGTTGCTTGCAGCTTGGGCTAGAGTCTGAAGTTAGGCTATCCTTTCTCCTGTTGGTTTCTGGAAGGCTTCTCATGAACCTATTGGGTTGACCGCCATTTTTCTGAAGTCCCTGGGACTTCTTTCCTTCTTTGCCGCCTTTTTGGGGCGGCTTCTGGTCTATTTAGGGTCCCCTAACAGGAAGAAATGTGACAAAATGTGATCCACTGGAGAAGGAAATGGCAAACCACTCCAGTATCTTTGCCATGAAAACCCCATGGACAGTACTAAACGGCAAAAAGATATGACGCTGGAAGATGAGCCCCTCAGGTCGGAAGGTGTCCAATATGCTACTGGGGAAGAGCAGAGGGCTAGTACTAGTAGCGCCAGAAAGAATGAAGCGACTGGGCCAAAGCCGAAAGGAAGCTCAGCTGTGGATATATCTGGTGGTGAAAGGAAAGTCCGATGCTGTAAAGATTTTTTCTCCATAGGAACCTGGAATGTAAGATCCATGAATCAAGGCAAGCTAGAAGTAGTCAAAAAAGAGATGACAAGACTGAACATCGACATCTTAGGAATCAGCGAACTAAAATGGATAGGAATGGGTGAATTTAACTCAGATGACCATCAGGTATACTACTGTGGGCAAGAATCCCTCAGAAGAAATGGAGTAGCCTTCATAGTCAATAACAGAATAGGAAAAGCAATACTGGGATACAATCCCCAAAATGACAGAATGATCTCAATTCGAATCCAAGGCAAACCATTCAATATCACAGTAGTCCAAATCTATGCCCCAACCACTGGTGCTGAAGAGGATGAAATTGACCGGTTCTATGAAGCCCTACAGCACCTTATAGAATTAACACCAACAAATGATGTCCTTATCATCATGGGGGATTGGAATGCTAAGGTAGGAAGCCAAAAGATAACCGGAATAACAGGCAAGTTTGGCCTTGGAGTACAAAATGAAGCAGGGCACAGGCTAATAGAATTTGTCAAGAGAATACGATGGTCATAACAAACACTCTTTTCCAACAACCGGCTCTAGACATGGACATCACCAGACGGTCAACATAGAAATCAGATTGACTATGTGCTCTGCAGCCAAAGATGGAGAAGCTGCATACAGTCAATAAAAACAAGACCAGGAGCTGAATGGGCCTCAGTCATGAGGCTTTCATGTTGCAAAATTTTCGGTTAAATGAAAAAAAGAGGGAAAAGCCCAGGCCATCATGGTCATTGAACTAAATCGATATTCCTTGATGAATAGTACAGTAGAGGTGACAAATCAGATTTACGGAATTAGATCGATAGGAACAGAGTGCTGAGAAGAACTATGTGATGGAAAGTTCGCGGGACATTGTACAAAGAGTAGTCGAGCAACCCTAAAAACATCCCAAAGGAGAAAAGAAATGCAAGAAAGCAAGACAATGCGCTGTCTGAGGAAGCTTTGCAAAGAGTCTGAGGAAAGAAGGGAAGCGAAAGGCAAAGGAGAAAGAGAAAGATACACCCAATTGAATGCAGAATTCCAGAGAATAGCTAGAAGAGATAAGAAGGCCTTCTTAAATGAACAGTGCAAAGAAATAGAAGAAAACAACAGAATAGGGAGGACCAGAGATCTCTTCAAGAAAATTGGAGATATGACGGGAATGTTTCATGCAAAGATGGGCATGATAAAGGACCAAAATGGCAGAGACCTAACAGAGGCAGAAGAGATTAAGAAGAGATGGCAAAACTACACAGAAAAACTATACAAGAATGAGCTTAACGTCCCAGATAACCACAATGAGATGGTCACTGACCTCGAACCAGACATCCTAGAATGTGAAGTGAAATGGGCCTTAGAAAATCTGAGCAACAACAAAGCTAGTGGAGGTGACAGTATTCCAGCTGAGCTATTCAAAATCTTAAAGACGATGCAGTAAAAGTGCTACACTCAATTTGCCAGCAAATTTGGAAAACTCAACAGTGGCCACAGGATTGGAAAAGGTCAGTTTATATTCCAATTCCAAAGAAAGGCAATGCAAAGAATGTTCAAACTATCGCACCACTGCACTCATTTCACATGCTAGTAAAGTTATGCTTAAAATCCTACAAGCTAGACTCCAGCAGTATGTAGATCGAGAACTACCAGAAGTACAGGGAGGATTCGATAGAGGCAGAGGAACTAGAGATCAAATTGCCGACATACGGGATAATGGAGAAAAGCCTAGGGAAGTTTCAGAAAAAAACATACTATCTGCTTCATATTGACTATGCAAAATACCTTTGATGTGCTGGATCACAACAAATTATGGCAAGTTCTTAAAGAGATGGGAGTACCAGACCATCTCATTTGTCTCTTGAGAAACCTATATGCAGGTCAAGAAGCAACAGTGAGAACTGGACACGGAACCACTGATTGGTTCAAAATTGGAAAAGGAGTCGGCAAGGCTGTATACTGTCGCCCTGCCTATTTAACTTATATGCAGAGCACATCATGAGAAAGGCAGGGCTAGAGGAATCAAAAGTTGGAATTAAGATTGCCGAGAGAAATATCAACAACCTAAGATATGCAGATGATACCACTCTAATGGCAGAAAGTGAAGAGGAACTAAGGAGCCTCTGATGGCGGGTGAAGAAGGAGAGTGCAAGTAGGCTTGAAACTAACATTAAGAAAAACCAAAATCATGGCATCTGGCCCTCTCAATGTCTGGCAAAGAGATGGGGAAGAAATGGAGGTAGTGACAGATTGTGCGTTATAGTCCAGGCCATGCGTTTTCCCAATTGCAAATGTATGGATGTGAAAGTTGGACCATAAGAAAGGCTAGAGCGCAAAAAGAATTAGGCCTTTGAACTCTGGTGCTGGAGAAGACTCCTGCGATCCCCTGGACTGCAAGACGTTCAAACCGGTCAGTCCTAGAAGAGATCAACCCTGACTGCTCTTTAGAAGGCCAGATCCTGAAGTTGAAACTCAAATACTTTGGCCACCTAATGAGAAGGAAGGACTCACTGGAGAAGGGCCTAATGCTGGGAAAGATTGAGGGCAATAGAAGAAGGGGACGGCAGAGAATGAGATGGCTGGATGGAGTCACTGAAGCATTAGGCATGAAACTAAATGTTGTTGTTTTTTTTCGGTAGAGGACAGGAAGGCCTGGAGGAACGTGGTCCATGGGGTCGCGATGGGTCGGATACGACTTCGCAATTAACAACAACAACAGGAAGAAACTCAGCGAAGTGCACGGAGTCCTGAATCCCTCGACTATTGCATTGCTGTGCAGGACTGGAAGTCCTGAACTGGAGAATCTTAAATCACAACAGTTCATTGAACTGAAAAAAAATCTGAAATTTTAAGGACCCAGGAAGCTGTCCAGAAATTTCTCTTGAGATTAGAAGAGGCTAAAAACTCATGAGAAAGCAACTCATGATTACATTCTGGAAAATCAACAAGCAAAAGAGCAAAAATAATAATGATGAGAAAATCAGGAGAGTAGAGGTTGGGGCTAAAAAAAGGAGATGCCCTGATTACATAATTTTTAGGATACATTTAGAATCCTTTTGGACTGGAGTGTTTCATTTTTGTTTAGATTGCAAAAATGCATTTTGTCAGTATGACTGCATATTGCATAGTTCATTTCAATATTCCTATTCAATCTGGTGTTATACTGGAGAGGGATGCATTCTTGTGGGTGGGGGAGAAATGCAGACTAACACTAATATTTAGGTCACATAATAGCAGCTATTGAGATACATATTCAGAGCACTTCTTAACACTTCCCAGCTTCAGTGAAATTTAGGGACAAATGTATGACACCGAACTCTTCACTGTCAGCTTTGTTAATAATTTATAAACTGCATTATAAACTGAAAAAAATGTATTGATAAACATTGATATATGCTAATGTCCTATCAATTATCTTTTTATTCAATGTGGGGTTTTTTTAAAAAAAACTGTTTAATAGTACTCAGCAATTGTACTGCTAAGAGTATCTTCATCCCCTGCTGTTTTTACAAGATATTTGAAAGTAATCAACTGATTTTTATTGACCTTAAGATCCCCATGGAATAGGTTTGTATATGCTACCCATCACATAGGCATTACAAGATCTAAAATTTTATTTTGAATTATTCCATAATGCTAACTGTGACAGACTATAAAGATTTGCAGTATTTTGCTCTCTGAAGTTTTCTCATCTTCAGAATTTTTTTTTAATTGAATTGAAAATATTAGTTAGGCAAGTTGCTTCAACTATATCACAAGTGTCTAGGTCATTTGTTTTTTTATTGGACAGTTTTATTAATAAGTTTTAAGCTGGTTTATTTTTAGTACTTCATTAAATACGCTATACAATACTCACTATTTTAATATTAAAAGCATTTCTGTTCTTAATTTGTCTACTGTTGAGCCTTGTTCTAAAACGAATAGCTCTGAATAAAACATTTTTTTGCTAATTTACTAATGGATGGATAGATAAATTTGATTTTTATCTGCTGAGTAATAAGAAAGGTAATAAGTAAAAAACTCTTTAGAATATATGAGAAATAGTTTCAAACGAAATGCTAACATGATTGGTAACAAAGAAGATGGCTAACTGCTAAATTTCTCAGTTCAGAAGTTACTTGTCCAGTAATATAGAGGAGGAAAAAGGAAAACAACTCTTATGGATAGCTTTTTGATTTTTAGGATTTAGCATGTATAATTTGGGGCCTACTTGAAAAGCTGAAAAACTTACTATTCTCAAAAACCATTTATAATGGCTTGATAGTTCCAGAATTGTCTTGTTACTAGGTTAAGAACTGCCTGAAGAAGAGTCAAGATATATCATAGCCTTTTCTCAGAATATGCTTTCAGTTTCCCAGTCTAATCTATAGACCTGAAATGCCTAATTGATTGCCAGTCTAACTATCCAGCCTGTCCCTGCTTAGCTTATTAGTGCAGTCAAGGTGCCACATTGAGATTTCTTAGATTTCTGTAGAGATATTAGATTTCAACAAAAATAATTATCATTCTGGGGCTTAATTGTTTCTTCCCCTCCACCTGTCAAATGCTAAGTTTGTTCTTTATGTTCTGATGAGTAATGCAGACATGTGGTAGAACATGTGACAAAAGAAAGAAGCTCCTTCAGTTTCATTAGTTACCTTTTCACACAAATGTGGCAAAGCAATTAACTGGAATTAAATCTAGCTGTGGAGAGAAGGAGGCTTAGAAAAGAAAACCGGTAGAGAAGTGGCAGACAATAAGCAGTTGCTACACAATCATGCTTATTATTACATGCTTAAACCCTAACAGTTCCCAACAAGTGTGAATATGATTATCATCTTTTAGTAATTCCCATGCTGAATTTCTTCCTCTTTTAGTATGCTTAGACCTCCTCATCAGACAAAACAATGTCTAGTTCTGCCTGAAAAAACTCTAAAATCCATTTGACTACATAGCTGCATTGCCAAATGATGAAAACTGCAGAAGTTAAATTAGCAGTTCTTTGTTATACTATAATATCAATATGAATAGTGAACCTGTCTTATCATCTTGTCAGATTTCAATGTGTGGCACTGAATGAAAATGTCTCAACTCAAAACTCTAAAACCATTCTGTTGTAAGACAGTCAAACATTTTGAAACAAAAGTACATCTTCACAGCATCCTTAGATGAGTTTCAGGTTGAGAAATATGAGCTGAAGTTAGGGGGGGAGGTTGCTTGAAGATATTTCTCCCAAGGGGTCCCTCAGATAAATTTTCATTGAAGCAAAGCACTGCTTTAAAGGTTGTATTATTTTGTACAAATGTTAAATAGGTATTATAAGCAAAAAAAACTATATACTACTTTATGTCTATGGAGGGAAATATGGTATTGGGGAAATGTGCATAAATAATCAGAAAGGCAAACAAAATCAAGAAAGTATATTTAATAATTTGAATTGGATTTATTAGTTGAGTTGAGTCTAATTAGCAAACGTGAACAGAAGGTAATTTATTGAACAAGACTTTACCCTATCTAATCGTTTTAGTTTTTAGCATTTACCAAAATCTTTGTGGGAGACCATAACCATTTCAAATAACATTGAACTGGAAGTGGAATCAAGTGGACAGGAAAGGGTCATTGCCCCAAACTGGGTTGAAGCTCCTTCTGTAAGCAGCTGTAAAATTTACCTTTGTCAAGAAAATCCCTGTATGTCAGTCTCTTCCATTCCAGTGGTTAGATTCCAAATCATTGACTTCAATGGTCAAAAGTCATTGCTACAGACCCAATTTACACTAAGTTGAGAAGCCTTGATAACAGCATATAGCTTTATTCACAGTGGGTATTTATAAATCAGATAGTTGTTCTTTTTAGAATAATAATTATAAATGGGAAAAGATTATTCAGCAGTTCTTTATAGGATATCTAGGAACTAGAACAGTTGACTTTTGATATCTAGGAACTAGGACAATTGTGAATGAAATAGAGATGGCTGGATGAATAAATAAATTAGTTGATTTTATACTGTGGAATTTAAACAACAATGAACACCCACCGAAGGCAGTTAAACAATGAAAATAAGGGAAAGGGCTTACCCTGATCCATGCCTTCTGTGAACCATACTCAAAAATTTCTTCTATTTTGATCTTTTAGTTGCACAAACAAATTTTACTCAAATTCTTTTGATACAGGTATTCTTTTTTGGTGACTACAGTTAGGATCAGCAATTCAGTTATTACATCAAAGGTTTTGATTACCTCAGGAAGTCAAGCACAATGGATTCATAAGCCATAACAATTGCTAACTGATAACATACTTGCAATCTGTCTCACATGTAATCTGCATCTGCATATCTAGCCTGCTTTCTTTTTCTTCCATCCCGCCATTGTCCCAATTTAAATCCTACAGCCATTTAGTCACTCCATTACAACTGATATAATGAGCAGTAGCTTACAAAAGCTTATGCATTTAATAAAATAAAAATGCTAGCTGGCTTCTTTGGATTTTTGGCTACTGTTGACAGACACAAATCTCATCCTACAATGTCTGCTATGAGTTACGGCTATTCAACAGAAGTACGAGACATGCAGGCTGAATGGAAGGACTCTGCAAGCCATGTTGGCCTGGGATTCTAGGCCAGCATAGTTCAGGACATTCCAGGAGTGCTTCTTTTTAATTTCAGAATTTATCATCAGTGATTTTTATTTAAAGGAAGTCTGTGTGAACAATTTTCAGTATATGAGTTATAAAACATTAAACAGATTTTCAAATTATTAAGAATTTAATAATTTCATGATATCTTCGCTACTTTGGGCTGTAATTTAAAATAGTTAAACAGAATTTGAAACACATGTGCTTCAAGGTTTTTAAATATTCATTCCTTCAGTAAGTATGTTATTTATTTTTTCTGGCAAACACATTCTCTCTTTATTATATCCGCTCTGCTATTGGATTCTTTTCCACATATTCTTTCCTAATATGGTAGCAGAAAAGGGTTTTGTATCAGTTCCAAAATGCTCTTTCAAGCTTGTAGAAGATATGAAAAGAAAGGAAATGTCATGAAGGGAGAAGGGAAAGGAGGAACACATCAGCAATGACAAAAGGCATGTCTTTTTTTGTTAACAAAAGATTAGAAAAGAATAGAATAAAAGTATTTCCGTGGATATGTTTCATTTCATTTTAACTTTATCATATATTATTTGGGGGGGGGTTCTTTAAGTTCAATGAGTCAGTAATCATGTCAAAGTGACATTATTGGGTTTGTCCCACCAAAAATAACATGCTAGAACTCTTGTTTGCTTGCATAAAACATGCAAATGCTGATTCACATATTACGTTGATCCAAAAGAGATTTCATTATTTGTCAGACCTGATGAACTCTATATATTATTTTTCCATATGGAAACTGGCATACATATAATTTAATGATAATAGCTCCTTCCAGTCAGGGAGGTGAGTCAGTACAGCACCTTACAAATGTCATAAACAGAATCTATGGACAGCTTTTGTCTCTTTCCAACCTTGTTACAAGTATGCCCACATCATGTTGCCCAAGTTTCCTTTCTTTCTGACAAGCCATTCTCAGAAGATAGAAAATCACAAATGGAAATGAGTAGAGCAGTGGTGGCGAATCTTTTAGAGACCGAGTGCCCAAACTGCAACCCACTTATGTATCGCCGGGTGCTGGGTGGGCGTGGCTTGCTGGGTGGGTGTGGCCCACTGGGTGGGCATGGCTACGCTGGTCATGGCAGACTGGATGGTGTGGCCAGCTCAATGTTGCTCCTGGGGAGGGATGCCTCTGGGGCTGGGCAGGGTTGGGGGAGATCCAGGGTGTCTCTATTGGGCAGGAGGGTGTCTTGCTCAGCTGATGGCTTGGGGGGAAAGGGGGCAGTTACACCCCCTTCCAAATGCTGCCATCTCATGAAAGCAGGATGAAAACTCCAAAAAGTGACAAGGAAAAGAAGTTAAAACAGAAGAGTGTCTCGCGATGGTTTTTTTCCCTGGGGGATGGGGGCATGGGGGAGGCTCCTGAGCCATGCAGCTCTTCTGAGGGGGGGAGGAGGAGAGTAGGGAGAGGCTGTGCTGGGATCGGGGTTCCTTGTGCCTTCTGCCTGCCTGCGCTCTTCTGCCGCAGCTCTGCTTGCCTGGCAGGGGTGGGGGCGCACTCAGCATGCGGATGCACATGGGGCTGCTACCTCACTTTCCATGCTGTGCCGGGGTTAGGCTGGACTGGACACGGAGCCTCCTTGCCGTTTCTTCCCCGGTGGACATTGGGGGCACCTGCCCCACCTGCCACACCTCCTGGGGCACCTGCCACCATCCGGTGCTCTCCAGTCCGTTGTTGGTCAGTTGGGCGTGCCAGGATGCCTCCCTTTGGGCTCCCTCGGCCTCTCCCTCCATGTGTCAGTGCGCTCCCACCCTGCCAGGCAAGCGGAGCTGTGGCATCTGTGGCAGACAAACACAGGTGGGCAGCCATGGCTCTCACTCCCCTCTGGCCTCCATCCACCCGAGGCCTGATCTCGGCCCGCCTGGCTGGCCAGCAACGGGCTGGAAAGCACGGGAGGGTGGCATCTGCCCTGGGACGAGCGGTTAGGTGGGGTGGGACTCCCGAGGTCTGTGGTTAAAAAGTGGCAAGTAGGCTTCGCGCCTAGCCCAGCCCCAACACGGAAAGTGAGGCAGCAGCCCCATGTGCGTCTCATGTGCGAGCATCCGCCTGCCTTGCCAGGCAAGCGGAGCTGCAGCATCTGTGGCAGAAGAGCGTAGGTGGGCAGCCGCCACAGCTCCACTTGCCTGGCAGGGTGGGGGTGCACTTTCATGCACAGGGATGCACATGGAGCTGCTGCCTCACTTTCCGTGCTGTGCTGGGGCTGGGCTGGACTGGGCATGGTGCTTCCATGCCACTTCTTCCCCTGCGGACATTGGGAGCACCCATCCCACCTAGCCCTCATCCTGGAGCAGCTGCCACCATCCCGCACTCTCCAGCCTGTCAACGGCCAAAGGGGAGTGAGAGCCGCGACTGCCCAGCTCCTCTGCCTGGGGATGTTTGCGGGGAGAGGTACTGCCTGACTCAGTAAGTTGTGGTCTTCCCACAGAAGGAGGATGGAGGAGGAGGGCTGGTCAGGGATGGGTTCAGTGCTGCCCATGGGGGGAATCTGACCAGCCCCAGCCTGGAGGGGGGGAGGCTGAGGAAGCCCAAAGGAAGGCAGGCATGTTGCTCGGGGGTAGCTGCTTTTCCCCTTCCCCACGCTCCCACAGAAGGGCTGGCTGGCTTCAGCGTCACCTGGGCAGGCCTGGCCGCGCATCTGCCCAGCAGTGCTGGCGGGCCCGGCCTTCCTTCCTTCCTTCCTTCCTTCCTTCCTTCCTTTCTTTCTTTCTTTCTTTCTTTCTTTCTTTCTTCTCCCTCCCCTCCTTCCTTCTTCTCTTTCTCCCTTTCTCCAAAGTCCAAACTTCCCCTGCTAGCCTTCTACAAAGCGTAAATGGACACAGCGTCCTACTTGTCTTCTCCAAACTCACAGCCACCATCGCTTCCAAAGGCCATCTGCTCGCTCACATGCTCTCTTGCTGCACTCCCACCATAACTTGCTTTTATAGGTTCCTCTCTCCCCGCCCAGCTCTCGCAGCTGTTCCTGTGAGAGTGCTGCTGGATTCGGTTTCCCTGCCCTCTCCAGTTCCCATTAGTCAGGCGCAGGTAGAGAGGGGGAGGGGAGCATCCCTCTGGCACGTGTGCTGACAGAAAGGGCTCTGCATGCCCAGTCTGACACGCGTGCCATAGGTTCGCCACCATCAGAGTAGAGTTTTCAAATCTTACTATTTACTTAAAAGTTAATTCTAAATTAAACTCGAAACAATTACATTGACTCCAGGAACTGTACTAAAGGCTCCAGCTATCAATATCCTTTTTTGTTTTGGAAAATGAAATGCTAGAAGAAAGTTTATAAAGAATATATATAACAAAATCTATTTTAATATATTTAATCTAATAGAGTTGGTCCTCAAGTTATGATAGTAAATGGTACCAGAATTTCCACTGCTGACAATATGGTCATAAAGCACAATGTCACTTGACTATATTGCTTAATGGTAGCAATTCTAATAGTCCTCACTGCTGTCATTAATCAAATCCCACTGGTTGCTAGATGAGAACAGATCCTAATCCAAGCCATTCCTGGCTTGCTCCCTCCCGGCCTCAAGCCTTGGTATTGAAGTTACTTTCAATGAACATTCAGGGGTGTTGAACAAATGGCTGTTATGTCCAGTCCATGGAATTATGGACATCACAGCATCCTTGCACTCCCATGATCAAAATCTGGTCACTTGGCAGCCCACCCATACTTACAGTCACAGGGGAAATTCATCTCCCCCAACCTGCCTATCTCCCTCTTCTCTCTGCTCTTTTGACTGCCCTACATTCTATTGACTCTGTTGGTCCTGTGCTCCACTTGCCTTGCTACTCTACTATCCTAAAATCCACTTGCCCTGCACCCAGACTATACTTGTCCTGTTGTCCTGGCATACACTCACACTGCTGCCATGGGATCCATTCATTGTGCTGCCCTATGCTTCAACTACCCTGCCACTCTGGGACCCACCTGTCCTGTTGCTCCACTCCAGCTGCCTCGTAAAGGGCCAAGGCAAATGCTTCTCATAGGCAACAAGAGGGGAGGAGGGGAAGGTCAGCTAGGGTGGCAGGGCTGGCACAAGCAGCAGAGTGCAAGATGACCAAAAGGGAAGAAATGGGGGGATAGGCAGGCGGGGGAGTGGAAGCGCCCCTGCAGTCATAAGTGTGGACGAGCTGCCAGCAACCAAATTTTGATCACATGATCATGGAAGTACTGCAATGAGCATAACAGGGCACTGAGCATAGCTACCATTAGTTCAGCAAGACCAAAACAAATGTTCATTAAGCTTAGGATTATTTATGGTGCTTTAATTTATGATAAGCATTTTAATTCTTCTATTTTCTGTTAGTAGAGCATTTTGTTTTTCTGAATTGTATTTAGAGGGCTCATACTGTATTTTGCATTGTGGTAATAATGGTTCAAAAGCAAAGACAAATTATTGCACTATTCCATTCTATATACCATCCTGAAGCAACATGTATAATTTCCATCAAATAAGATACATTAGTTTATTTTTTGGATTAGGGATTTCTTTGTAACAATATTCAGCCTTTCTCAAACTCTGTTTCCCATCTGTGAAGTTCTATAAGTGCATGAACTCATAAATGCTTTATGAACTGTTAATTCTTCCCATCTACTTAGGAGCCATATATATATGTATGTATATGTACGTGTACACACACACACACACACACACACACACACACACACACACATATATATATATATATCCAAATTTCTTTTTCTGACAAAGAATTAAAGAATTAAATTGGGAGACTAAGATGGCCATTTCGAGCTCATTCTGCTCTCGTCAGTTAGCCACACCCATTATGGGATTCGAACCTGGGCAGTTTACATACTAGGCAGTGATTTAACCACCAAGCCACAGGCTCTCCTCCCTCTTTGCCAGCTGAGTCAAGGGAGTATATGCAGGAAGTTTTTCAGACAGATGTCTAATTGATTACACCTTGACATTTTTTAACTGCTATACTGCAGTTTTACTTTTTAATTCTTTGTCAGAAAAAGAAATTTGGATTTGTAATGTTTCACAGTTGCGACTTGAGCCTGCTTAACGCCCCTAGTTGGGGGCTGCAAGGCAAAAGAGATTGTAAAAAGTAAAACTGCAGTATAGCAGTTAAAAAATGTCAAGGTGTAATCAATTAGACATCTGTCTGAAAAACTTCCTGCATATGTATGTATGTATGTATGTATGTATGTGTATATATATATATATATATATATTTGGTTATTCGGTTTTTTCCCGCGTCAAATTGGAAGTGTCTTGGCGACGTTTCGACGAAGTCCCATTCGTCATCTTCAGGCTGGTATGTTTGGGTTCTTGCTTCTAGGAGCAATGTGTGATAGTAGCTGTTTCTTCCTTTTAACTGCTAGTGAGGGTATGAACTGATTGGATGGGAGCTTGGCTATGTTCTGATTGGGTGGAGGTGTGTTCTGATTAGTTAGGGCAGTGGTTCTCAACCTCCTTAATGTCATGACCCTTTAATACAGTTCCTCATGTTGTGGTGACCCCCAACCATAAAATTATTTTCGTTACTACTTTATAACTGTAATTTTGTTACTGTTATGAATTGTAATGTAAATATCTGATATGCAGGGTGTATTTTCATTGTTACAAATTGAACATAATTAAAGCATAGTGATTAATCACAAAAACAATATAGCAATGCTCGCTGGAGAAGCTTACTCTTCCTTGCTCAAAAATGTTGGGAGGGAGGGAAGGGGAAGGAAAGAAGGAAGATTGAAGGGGAAAGGAAGGAGATGGAGAAGGAAGGAGATTGAAGGGGGAAGGAAGGAAGGAGAGAGAGATTGAAGGGGAAGGGATGGAGTTGGAGATGGAAGGAAGGAAGGAGATGGAGAAGGAAGGAGATTGAAGGGGGAATGAATGAATGAATGAATGAATGAAGGAAGGAAGGAAGGAAGGAAGGAAGGAAGGAAGGAAGGAAGGAAGGAAGGAGAGAGATTGAAGGGGAAGGGATGGAGATGGAAGGAAGGAAGGAAGATTGAAGGGGAAAGGAAGGCGATGGAGAAGGAAGGAGATTGAAGGGGAAAGGAAGGAAGGAGAAAGAGATTGAAGGGGAAGGGATGGAGATGGAAGGAAGGAAGGAAGGAAGATTGAAGGGGAAAGGAAGGAGATGGAGAAGGAAGGAGATTGAAGGGGAAAGGAAGGAAGGAAGGAAGGAAGGAAGGAAGGAAGGAAGGAAGGAAGGAAGATTGAAGGGGAAAGGAAGGAGATGGAGAAGGAAGGAGATTGAAGGGGGAAGGAAGGAAGGAGAGAGAGATTGAAGGGGAATGGATGGAGATGGAAGGAAGGAAAGAAGATTGAAGGGGAAAGGAAGGAGATGGAGAAGGAAGGAGATTGAAGGGGAAGGAAGGAAGGAGAGAGATTGAAGAGGAAGGGATGAAGATGGAAGGAAAGAAGGGAAGGAAGGAAGGAAGATTGAAGGGGAAGGGAAGGAGATGGAAGGAAGGAAGGAGGGTAGGAAGGAAGGAAGGATTGATCTTTGGAGAGTCATGTTTTCCCAGATGGTGATGAATTGCAACTCCCAGCATTCTCCACTCTTCCACAGTGCTTTTTAGGGCTGCTGGAGATGGTAGTGGCAGAGAGCCTGGTGGAGAGCCAAGTGGCAGCACCTCCGGGGCCTTGGAAGCCACGCAGAGGATCCGCGCGCCTCGAAGCCACCAGCCGCCCTCTTGTGCCTGCCAACCTGGAACCCCCCATCCTCATCCCGGCACTTCTTGCCCTCTCCCAGCTTCCCTCTGGGACCTGCCCGCCCCTCCAGCCTCCTGAGCACCATCGCAGCGGCAGGGGTCGGGGAGCCCCTTTCCACGCCGCGTAGCCCTTCACCGCCACGATCCTTCCCCGACTCGTCGCATGTGAGAGTGGCACGGCCAGAGCACCAGCTCCCACTCAGAAGGCACCACTTCTCCCTTCTTGGCCCAGCCGGCTGGCCTCCGACACACATTCGGGCATTGCCGCCACCTTGCCCTCTTCCCCGCCGCCTGGCAGCTTCCGAGGCCTGGAGCCTGGCGAGCTGGGAAGAAGCCACTCCTGCCTGCCAGCCCCAGGGTCACAGCAGATGCCAGAGGGCTGAGGCGGCCTCCGACGTCGAGGGAGGCGGGCCAGGCAGCGCGGGGGAAGCTCCATCGTGGTGTGGAGGGCGGCCGGGGGCGGAGTGCGGCCGGGCAACCAGGAGGTGTGGGGACTGGCTCGGTGCCGCAGCTCGGGTCAGCCAGCAGCAGTGACAGCGTCGGAGCAGCCCAGTGGCAGTACCAGCAGCGGCCCAGACCTGGCTCAGCTCAGAAGCTTTTTCTCTTATGTGGCTTCTAGATAACCACATCAATAATTTATTCAAGTTCACCAAAGACAAAAGCAAAACGTATTCCTTCAGGGGGAAATAAAATTAATTGGTTTTAGCATTTGCTTTTCCTGTGCTTCAGTTTTATCAGCCTAATACCTGGATTGACAAGTCAAGTTATTTTCTCTTCACACGTCTAATTTCTGATGTGGAATTTTCCCACATTCACTATAGGTATCTTTTTTCATCCAGGGAAATGGGCTGCTAACTAAACTATTTGTTCATTTATTCATGAAATTTATATAGCTGCCCATCTCCCACGAGTAACATAAAAAAAACCTCACAACATATAGCTACAGGCATCAGAGGAAAAAACAATGACCCTACCTATAGAAAAAAGTGCATCATCAACAACAGAGCTCATCTAATATCCTGCCTCAAATACCTGGAGAAATAGCCTGGTCTTCTATGTTATGTTAAGAACTTGTAATAGCTTTAACAGTGTACCTGGACAATTTAATAATAGTTTGCACAGGGGCTGCCACAAAGAAAAGGGAGTCAAGCTATTCTCCAAAGTGCCTGAAGGCAGGACAAGAAGCAACGGATCGAAACTAATCAAGGAGAGAAGCAACCTAGGACTAACGAGAAACTTCCTGATAGTTAGAACAATTAACCAGTGAAGCAACCTACCTCCAGAAGCGGTGAATGCTCCAACACTGGAAGTTTTTAAGAAGAGACTAGACAGCCATTTTTCCGAAATGGTGTAGGGTTTCCTGTCTGAGCAGGGAGTTGGACTCGATGACCTCCAAGGTCCCTTCCAACATTATTATTATTATTATTATGGATCATCACACAGTAAGCCAGATGTTCAGACTGGATTTGGCATTTTGTCTATCTATCGAGCCCTTACCCAGGACCTGGGATAGGCAGATGTGGGTGTTTGATGGTATTACAGGTATCGTCGCAGGATGGAAGCAGTTCCTAGTAAGGCCGCTTTTTGCAATTGACTAATAGTGAATTTGTCAATCCCAATGGTGTTCAAGTGGTGCTCCAGTTGTTTTGGGATTGAAGGATACCCAAGTATTTGTAGTAATCTTCCTCATCCAGACTCTTAATGTTATTTTTGTGGGGCATCTTGATTCCTTCAGTTTTTACTATTTTTCCTTGTTTGATAGTAAGTGTGGCACATTTGTCCAAGCCAAACTCCATTACAATATCTTGGCTATATATACGGACAGTGTTGAGCAGCGATTCTATTTCAGATGATGTTTTCCATACAGCTTCAGATCATCCATGTAAAGGAGGTGGGATAGTCTAGCAGATGTTTTTGATGTTTGATAACCATGTCCTGAGTTATTCAGTATTGTTGACAGAGGAAACAGTGCAATAACAAATAGTAATGGTGATAATGAATCTCCTTGAAATATTCCTCTCTTGATATTAACCTCTCCCAGCCTCTCACCATTGATCTGCAACTGTGTCTTCCATTGTGCCATCGATCTTTGCACAAATTTTCTGATGTTTCTACTGACTCCTGTTATTTCTAGGCACTTTATTATCCAATCATGTGGCAGAGAGTCAAATGCCTTTTTGTAGTCAATCCATGCCACATTCAGGTTGGTCTTCCTTCTCTTGCAGTTTTCCAAGATCATTTTGTCTATTAGGAGTTGATCTTTTGTTCCTCTGCTATTGGGGCGGTTTCCTTTCTGCTCAGGTGGAAAGAGATTGTTTTCAACTAGATGCTGTTGTACTGCATCAGCTACCACACCAGTTAGTAATTTGAAAGTTGTTGGTAAGCAGGTAATTGGCCTGTAGTTGCCTGGTGTTGCCCCTTTTGCTGGATTTTTCATTATTAGGTAGGTTTTCCCAGTTGTTAGCCACTTTTCAATTTCTCCTCCTTGTAGTATATTGTTGAACTGCTTGGCAATGAGTGGGTGTATAACAGTTAGATGTTTCAACCAAAACCCATGCAGTTCATCTTCACCTGGTGCTGACCAATTTTTGATTTTCCTTGCTCTTTTTTCTACCATTTTTGTTGTTATTACTAGTTCTTTCATTTCAACTTCTGTTTTATTTGCATCCACCTCTTTTAACCAAGCCACATCCTTGTTGTATTTCTTTGGGTTATCCCATATCTGCTTCCAGAACTGCACTGTTTCTTCCTTGTCAGGTACTGACTGATTCCTTGCAGTTTCTCCATTGATGGATTGGTAGAAACGTTTCTGATTGGATTGAAATTGGAGGTTCTGCCTATAGTTTGCAATTCGAGCTTCATATCTACTGATTTTCCTGGCTATAGCTGTTATTTGTTGCTTTATTATTTCCAGTGCTTCCTTGATCTTCCTTGTTTCTAAGTGGTATTTCTTGATTAGGTATTCTTTGGTCTTCTTGTTCTTCAGCTTCTTTTCTTTCATCTGTTCTAGCTTGCTTGCATGTGATCTTAACTTGCTGATCTTATTTTCTAGTCTAACCTTCCATTTTTCTGGTGCACTGTTTGTTTGTTTTTCTTCTTTGTTGATTTTGCATCCCAGGTATTCGGTTATAACTGCAGCTGTGCTGTACATTAGTTGGTTTGTTTCTTGCAGTGAATTGGTGCTTATACTTGCTATTGCAGTATTTGCATCTTTTAATGCTTGTGCTAGCTGTTTCTTTGGAACAAGCTTCAATGCAGGCAGCCTTATTCTGTTGTTTTTGTGCTGTTCTAGATGCTCAGTTATTCTTTGTTTCAATTCTTTTATTTCTTTAGTTAGAGGGTTTTGTTCTTCCTGAGGAAGAGGTGCCTGGTTTCCAAATGAGAACAGTTGTATATTATTATTATTATTATGGATCATCGCACAGTCAGCCAGATGTTCAGACTGGATTTGGCATTTTGTCTACCTATCGAGTCGTTACCCAGGACCTGGGATAGGCAGATGTGGATGTTTGATGGTATTACAAGTATCGTCGCAGGATGGAAGCAGTTCCTAGCAAGGCCGCTTTTTGCAATTGACTAATAGCAAATTTGTCAATGCCAATGGTGTTCAAATGGTGCTCCAGTTGTTTTGGGATTGCACCCAAGGAGCCTATCACTATTGGTACTACCCTTGCTTGCTTTTGCCACAGTCTTTCTATTTCTATTTGTAGGTCTTTGTATTTTGTTATCTTCTCCAGTTCTTTCTCGTCTATTCTGCTGTCTCCAGGCACTGCCACGTCCACTATCCAGACTTTTTTGTCTTTCTTATCGACAATTGTTAAGTCTGGGGTGTTATGTTGCAGGTGCTTGTCTGTTTGAATTCTGAAGTCCCAGAGCAGTTTAATTTTATCATTTTCTATGACTTTCTCTATTTTATGATCCCACCAGTTTTTGCTTATAGGCAAATGATATTTTTTGCAGATCTTCCAATGCACCATTGTTGCTACTTCTTGTGCAGCCAGAATTAGTCCCTCGTTCTCTTTCTTCAATTTTCCTGCTCTTAGCCATTGCCAGGTCTTGTTATTATCCGCTTTCCCAGCTATTTTTTTAATGTATTGGCCATGTAGTGCTTTGTCTTCCCATGCCTCTATTCTGTTCTTCATTTGGTCTTTCTTGTAGGCCAGTTTGGTCTCTCCAGTAGTTAGTAAGCCTTCCTGATATACTAATTTCAGTGCATCTTCATCATTGTTTTTCAGATATTCTTCCAAAGCCATTTTTTCTTCTTCAACCATCTGATGTACTTGTAGCATTCCACGCCCACCTATTTGCCTTGGTAGATAAGTCTGTCAATGTCACTGCATGGATGAAGGGCGTGATTCATTGTCATTGTTTTTAGTTCTGCTTGAGTCCAGTCCACTATACCTAATGACCGGGATTGCCCAGGTGTTGATTGCCTTTATGGTATTTCCTCCATTGAGTTTGGACTTTAAGATCTTCTTCACTCTCTTGATGTATTCACCGCTAATCTTTTTCTTGACTTCAGTGTGCTTGATGTTGTCAGCTTGAAGGATACCCAAGAATTTGTAGTAACCTTCCTCATCCAGACTCTTAATGTTATTTTCATGGGGCATCTTGATTCCTTCAGTTTTCACTATTTTTCCTTGTTTGATAGCAAGTGTGGCACATTTGTCCAAGCCAAACTCCATTACAATATCTTGGCTATATATACAGACAGTGTTGAGCAGCGATTCTATTTCAGATGATGTTTTTCCATACAGCTTCAGATCATCCATGTAAAGGAGATGGGATAGTCTGGCAGATGTTTTTGATGTTTGATAGCCATGTTGTTGTTGCTTATTGTTGTTGTTTATTATTATTATTATTATGGATCATCGCACAGTCAGCCAGATGTTCAGACTGGATTTGGCATTTTGTCTACCTATCGAGTCCTTACCCAGGACCTGGGATAGGCAGATGTCGATGTTTGATGGTATTACAGATATCGTCGCAGGATGGAAGCAGTTCCTAATAAGGCCGCCTTTTGCAATTGACTAATAGCGAATTTGTCAATGCCAATGGTGTTCAAGTGGTGCTCCAGTTGTTTTGGGATTGCACCCAAGGAGCCTATCACTATTGGTACTACCCTTGCTTGCTTTTGCCACAGTCTTTCTATTTCTATTTGTAGGTCTTTGTATTTTGTTATCTTCTCCAGTTCTTTCTCGTCTATTCTGCTATCTCCAGGCACTGCCACGTCCACTATCCAGACTTTTTTGTCTTTCTTATCGACAATTGTTAAGTCTGGGGTGTTATGTTGCAGGTGCTTGTCTGTTTGAATTCTGAAGTCCCAGAGCAATTTAATTTTATCATTTTCTATGACTTTCTCTATTTTATGATCCTACCAGTTTTTGCTTACAGGCAAATGATATTTTTTGCAGATCTTCCAATGCACCATTGTTGCTACTTCTTCTTCTTATTATTATTATTATTAATATTAATATTATTATTATTATCATCATCATCATTGCATTTTATATACTTATTGTAAAGTGCACAAATATATTTTATAAGAAAAAAGGGGCGGGAGCTATAAGTATCCCAATTATTTCATCCATGAGCCCTTACAATCAACATCTTACTACCTTCTCCAGAACTTCTCCAAAAAGGGGTATTGGAGACTGGAAATTTATCCAACAGAACTTGACTGAGAGAGAGTTGCTTTAGAACAGGGTGCACTACTTTTTCCTTTGAAGCAGTAGGAATGACTCCTGTCAAAAAAAAGGATTCCTCTGTTCTCAAATCCAGTCAACCACCATTTCCTCGTTAACCAAAGGAGCCAGCAAAGATTAGCATCCGCCTTGAAACAAGATCATGTTTCAGAGAACCCTATCCACTTCCCCAGAATCTACAAGGTCAACTTTATAACATACCAGCCCAGTCATCCTACTGTTTCTGCTCATGTTACATCTAAATGCAACTAGATTTGAGTGTTTTTGTCTACAAAATATCTAACAAACAAGCCTCAGAAATCTTTCTTTCTTTGTATAGATATAGATTACCCTACATCAATTTTGCTATTGGGTGACATTCTGCAAATGCAAGAATAGCAATATATTTTGCCAACATTATTGCTAGAATTTGGCCCAGATCTGGGCTCATACCCACAGCCAGTCATACTTACCCTTTATCTTACCCCTTATCTCATTTCTTCTGCTGTTTCATACTAAACACATCACTAGTGCATTGGAAACATGGGTTGTCTAGAGAGTCCTTGCTCTCTTTGAATTCCAATGCATTGCTCCTTGGTTAGTGGGACAATCCCCCAAAACCTGTAGAAAACCAGCGGTGTCCATGAGATACCTACCACAGCGCATCTTAATTATCTACCTGCAGAAATCAGTGGTGCCAGCAAATCTCATTATTAATATAAAGTGATCTGATCGCAAGAATGGCATGACAGAAATATGTTCACTCTCAGATTACAAACCAGAAATTCCAGAGTTAAAAGACAAAAATACTCGTGAGCAATGAGTAGTATCCCTAGTTTGTTCCTGTTGTCCAATTTAAAAGTCAGAGATTTTAGCTCTGGATTTTGTCATTTGCAGAACATGATAATCCCCCCCCCCTTTCCTATGTTTCAGTCAATAGTGTTTTGTAAACAGGAACTTTGAGATTATTATTAAAAAGAGCAGGATAAGTGTCTAATTTGGCATTGACTTCTTTATTCCAGTCTGTTTGAAAATTTGTAGACACTGTTTTGCATACTTTTATAATCCTCCATTCAGCATAACTAGAGTTACACAGTTTAAATGCTTGTACGCAAGATTTCTTGGAATTTTAGAACAATATTATATCTTAGTGCTTGTTCTGGGAAGCATGTTTTTTTAATTCCTCATTTGATTCAGACAGCTAATGTAGCCTGTTTTCTGAAGTCTTATTTGAGATTACCATATACTACTGTATGTTAATTATTTTTAGCCAAACTTTGACAAAACCCTATCACATATTTTTCAATGATGATGAAACCTTAATATGCAAACCAGTACCAAATTCTTAATAGATAATTGGGGAATGAGCATTATAAAGGTTTATTGTTTTAGCATTTGCCAAGTTCTTGCAATTACCAAAGATGGCAAACATCAAATAAAAAATCAGCTTGACCTCCATGTGCTTTCAAAATGAAATATGTACAGTATTGGAGATTTGCTTAATGTTATTTAGGAGATAGGTGTCAATAAATCAAACAAATAAAACAATACAATCAGTCACACAGTCTAGCTCTGAAATATGGTTTTCGCTTAGTTAAAAATAAAATGTGTTTGTTTCAAAGCTGAGACAAACTTGGCAAGTTTGTTATATGGTATTGTTGCATAAAAAGTTACAGAGAGAAATTAGGTGCCTTTATTTTCTTTTTTCCTGGTTCTTTGATTGGATGCTTTGCCTTTCCTGTGTCATGGTTTGGAGCTTGATAAATTGCATTCTAAAACACCCACATTCTTAGATATCAAAGTCTTGCATATTTATTAAACCTTTTACAGTATTGTCAATAGAATAATAACTTTATCAATGCAAGAAGAATAAGTCTATCAATGCAAGAAGTGTTATTTAAATATAAAATGATACTACAGCACAGTTTATTCTTTACATTTGGGATTTGTGTTATTTAGAAATTACATGCATGGAATATTTAATAATCCATTTTAATAAGTCTCTTTCTCATTTTCCCATCAACTATTCTTCCAAACTAAGACTTTCGTAGAAATGTAAGTCACACATTGAATACAAGTTAGATGAGTTGCAGGTCGAAAAATGTATACAGTGAGCTCAGTTGGAAATAAAATTCCAAAAATATCACTTATTAAGCATTGGTAAGGGTGGATTAGAAGATCTCTAATCCCATCCAACCCTATGAATCATTTCAAGTACACAAACTAAGAACAGTGATTTGTCACTGCTAGAATTACAGTATTATGCTGTGTTAACCATTTTCACTTCAATTATCTTTAAATTTCATTTCCCTGTTTGGTTTACTACAGTGTGTTTACATATCCATCTTTCTGCAATGGAAATAATTCTTTCATTTTTTTATGTGTATGAAATGAAATACTTTCTATCCATGCAAGTTACGCGATGAAATATTTGTTAATCTTTATGATGGTTCTTTTATTGTTTTCATTCAAAACAAGAAACAGCAATGTATATCTATAGAATGTATTTATATTGTTCCTTGTATCTAAAGAATAGTCTCATTGCTTTCTTTATTTTACCGGTGATGAGCACATTAGGTTGCGTTTTTGTTAGGAGTAGATAATGATTTCCTATTCTACTTCTCCTTAAAGAATCTGAGTTAAGAGCCCAACTGAACATTGCAGGTACTAAGGTTAGGCATCCATTATACTGACCCCTTTTACTATGGAGGGCATTGCTTCACACAACCATTTTTCTGTCAGACTACAAGTTTTATAGAAGTTTCCTATGTGAACATTTCTCCCTGTGCTCTCAAAATTGATTGAGAAATTAAGAATGTGGATGTGAAGAGATTCTTGTGACCACCCTGGGAGCATAATTCAATTGCTGGTAAAATAGTAAATTCTAACTGGGATGTTTGATGTACCTCAAGCACTGTATTTGATGGTTGCACTTCCCTCCAAGTTCCAATCCTGTTCAAGGTATAGTTTGAATTGAAACAAAATATTCCAAACCTTACCTGTTCACATGATAAGTAAAAAAAAAGCCCAGTTAACAACTGTACTCGTTTCCATACTCTCTTGGCTTTTTAACCAAGCTTTCTGGCTTGATATGTCATTGAAACATGTAACAGCCACTACTTGGATTTCTGAAAACTGTATTTGTTCCTAACATTTGACCTAGATTATAAATTTTGGAAAGCTGTAAAGTTGGATTAAAAGGCCATGTGCAGCAGCAGAAAAAATTATAGTGTGCAGGATCATTAATTACATGAGCCTGCAAAAACAACCAGCGTTAAGTCTTTATCATTTCATGTGGATATTTATTCCAGAGTTCCTCATCTTACCATAATTTTTAATTTGCTTCTTCATTAATGTTATGTACTATATGTGATTGTTTCAACCATCTCCCTTTGCAACTGCTTTCATTATATCCTCCACAATATACAATATAAAACTTCCTTAAATGTAATAGCTTATTTCTTATTCATCCATTAGATTTCATATTTCACCTTTCCTCTAAATCCTCAGGATAGCATACCCATTTCCTTGCAATTCAAGCATGGGAATCCATATCCATGATTGTGTATATGTTAGAATTTGGAAATCGAAATTATTCGTGCCTTCTCCCTTTTGGTGTATACTTAATGTGCAACCCTCACAAACAATCTTGTCAATTCTGAGCATAGGAAACTGGTCCCTAGTTGATGAGTAAAGATAATTGTTTTATTGTGTAGACCATTATTAAAGCACATTTCTCCAAGTAATTTAGTTGCACTTTTTCCCATCATGCTAAGTTGGTAATATTGGCTCTTGATTTAAGCACGAAAGTTTCAGCTCCTTCTGGGTTTTATCCCCCAAAGACTATTTGAGATAAAATGTATTTTACTGAGCTGCAGGTTACTCTAAGCTAGCAAAGTTTGCCTGAATCCCACATCTGTCCATCCATACTTTATTTTATGATTGATGAAAGGAGTCAGTCAGGAATGATTCTTGAATTCTTGCCTTTAAAATTAATTTACCCTTTGTATTTAGCCTTTCTACCTTTTTAGAACCTCATCTAACTGATGAGATAACTGAAAATGTAACGATTCAAATTAATCTTAAACCAGGATGAATCATTTTATTTTGACAATCTGCAAATAAGAGTCCCAGACTAAAATGTCCCCAATGAATAGATCATTGGCTCATTGCCAGTTTAACAGCACTGCCTTCCCATCCATTGTTCTAATTTCAGGAGTGTTTATCCTTCTAGATACAGTCCCAGATATGTAGACGAATGTTGGGTGGAAGAGGAGGAAGCGTGTTTTACTCCAAAGCTTGGCATTTATGTTAGGCAGACAAATTTTGCTCCATACAGAATTTTAAATGGATGTTTAATAAGATAGATCTTGGTTGTAAAGCCATTGTAATGCATAAGATGAGTGAGAGATGCATGAGATTATAAGCAGTATATATTTAAGTAGATTGGAGTTTCTGCACTTCAGACACACGAACATCATCAATAATTACTTATTCCCTACCATACTTATTTCCTACCATACCTTCCTGCCTGAGCAGGGGGTTGGACTAGATGACTTCCAAGGTCCCTTCCAACTTTACTACTACTATTATTATATTATACAGGAGACATGATACTCCAGTTATTTTTTTTCAATTATTTATAAATGTCTGGAGAACTTTCTCTCCTTCAATTTTCCCAAAATATCATTTAACATTTGAAATTATTCTAAGTGCCCAGTTAAGATTCAAAGTGCTGTAGGTGGCATTCTAAGTAGAAATAAACAATTTACTCAGATTATGAAAGGAACATTTGCCACCTAACTGTTCTTTTGACATGCCTTTGACAGAAACAAAAGAAGAATAAAAGTAAAGGCAATGGGTTATAAGGATAATGGGTAAAGGGTCTCAGAAACAAATAATAAACAGGAAATGCATTGCTCTGAATTTGGGAGGTTCAACATTCAGTTAGGTTGTTTTAAGTCCTGACTTCTCTTTGCTAGCTGGCGATGTACGTTGCTGTCCGTAACCAGTCTTGTAGTGTATGTGGGCCCTCCTGCTCCTGTTGGTAATAAGTCCTGGATTTCATCTCCAGGATCTGCTTCTGACCATTGTTGCCATAGAAATCTAAAGACAGAGTGCTGTGAAGTACAACATTGATGTAACCCCAGTTCTTGCACCATTCCTTGGAAACGGTGCCTCCCATTGTTCCTTTCCTGAAGAAATTTAGTTCCTTTCCACCATAGCTTTCCTTTTATGTAATAGATATTAATTTAGGCCAGTCATGTATGTGATTTTTCTAATCTCATTAGAAGTTATTTATGATGCCTTCATTATCTGTTCCGACACACAAACATAGGGGAAGAAAATTCTTAAGACAAATTTTCCCTCCTTTAAAGCCACGTCCTGAATAATCTTCTCATGAGGGGGGGTTGGCTGATGGCCTTGAAGTATGTTTGTCTTTTAATTCCTTATGGGGGCATTTGAACCCTCTGATACAGCTGAAGGCTATAAACATATCCTACTTGTTTGTAAGGACACATGATGCCAGCCAGCCCTTCTACAACCACATTTCTCTTCAAAGTTTAACCTGCAGTATGGAAAAGTATGACAGACAATTTCACTCACAAAGCTGTTGTTATCAAAGTATAACTGAACATTTACTAATATAAGATATAATGGCTGTGCCCGGTTGATAGATTGGTTATTTGTCAGTTGCCCAATTTTCCCCCAGCCATGCACAGCCATTAGAGGGGAAACAGTAGACAGATCTATTCTGAAACAGAGCATATGCTTGTTCTTCTTTGAATCCGATTAAGGATGTTTGGAGATTTTGTTCAAACTTTGGAGTTCCTTTGTGATCTCGTGATAGAAACAAAAAATTGGATCTCTCTTTATTTCCCTTTGTTTCCCTATAAGTTGTAGCAGTATAACTCAAACAGACCCTTACTGTAGAATCAGAGTTTTTAATTTGTGAAATTTTAAATGAAGTATACGATGCCTTCCATTTGTAATTCTTCCATGTTTTGCATTACTTATTCCATCATTTTTCTTACTTGAAAAAAGTATCTGGTAAGATGGGGAAAATGGGATAGGTTCTTAGTGTCTTATGATTGGTATTATTAAGAATCTGATTCTTGCAGAATAGAAGGATGCTATCGGGCACAAATAAACATGATCATTCATGTTGGTTGCAATGTAAACAATTTATTGAAGTTTATGCACAAGAATCTGGTCAACTAACAGTCAGCACTAAATTGGTGATAGATAAGGGTCAGTGGAATTCAAGGGAGGAGGGCTGGACTTGGATTTCTTGTGCCAATCCAAGGACCCTAAACTAATGACGCATTTATATCTAAAGCATATAAGGAAATGTTGCTGGAATTGGGTATGTCTAGTTTAATGAAGAAAAGGACGAGGGGGGACATAATAGCTGTTGTGTCCTGAGCCTGCAGAGGCAGGCTCGGGATGTTGCAATGATCCCGGGCAGTTGCAAGCTGCCCAGAACCAGACTGGCTGGTGCCAGCTTCACACACATGCGCGAGGCACGGAGCGCGCCTAATTGTTGCCATTCTGCCCGGGGAACGTTGTTAAAAGAAGCAGAGAGGCCTGCGAGCCTCAGAGCTGTAATGGAGTGGAAGAGACTGCAAATAAAGACTTATTGGAACCATGAGATGTTCTGTGCTCATTCGCCATTAAGCTGAGGACTCAACACTGGCGACGAAGGTGGGATGCCTTACAACAGATAGAGAAGAATTGTAAGCTTACCCAGGAGTCCTGAAGAGAGGAAGACGGCGTTAAATTCAGCACCTGCCTGCCAGTACAGCATCGCTGGAGGTAAGCTGGCTGATAGACCCCTTCCTTACAAAGGAGAAAATGGCGAAGATAGGGAGACTGTCTGAATTCGATGTCACACACCCAGAAAGATGGGACTCTTATGTGGCCAGGGTAGAAAACTTTTTTAGAGTAAATCAAGTAAGAGAAGATGGCTTAAAGGCCGCTACCTTGCTGTGTGTCTGTGGTCAAGATGCATTTGAAATTGCTGAAAATTTAGCAGCCCCTGCGCCTCTTGAATCTGTCACTTACACAAATTTAAAAAAATTACTGAAGGAACATTTTCAGCCCAAGTTGTCTGTTATTGCATGGAGACACACTTTTGAACAGAGGGATCAACGAGCTGGTGAATCAGCTAAAGAATGTATTGCAGCTTTGAGAAGAGCAGCTAAGCCTTGTGAGTTTAAAGACTTAGAAGAAAGGTTGAGAGACCGATTTGTATGTGGGCTTAGGAACAGAGACTTGCAGCAGAGACTTTTTGCAAAGGAAGACATATCGTTCCAAGATGCCTTGAGAGAGGTCATTGCAGAAGAGGCAGCAGGTGGGGCAATCAAGAACATGAGGCCTATCAGGAACAACCCAGAAGCTGTTTCCGTGCACCATGAGGGAGTCCAGGAGAGCTCGGAAGAATATCCTGAAGATGAGGTGGATCATCTCTACCCAGCCAAAGAAAGAAAGCAGAAGGAAAGCAAAGAAAAGTCTTCAACTGTACCCAAGTGCTTCGGGTGTAGAGGTCGCCACAAGAGGACCGACTGCAGGTTCCGTTCTGCAATCTGTACAGCATGTGGAAAGCAAGGCCACATAGCAGCTGTGTGTCTGGGCCGTCAGAAGGTACAACCCCGAGAAGAATTTCACCTGAAAGGTACCAGGGTCCCTAGCCAAAACAGGATGGGTTTCTGTGCATCACAAAGAAGCATTTATAGGACAGGCACACACAAGCCACTTAAAAAGAAACTGTCACTTAAGGTGAAGTTGCAAGGAGTTCCATTGGTTATGGAACTAGACACTGGGTCTGCACTTTCAATTATTTCCATTCACACATTCAGAAAGATTTGCTCTAGCAGTGGGTTCCAGGCCAAGCTTAGGCCATCCAATATAGTTCTAACAGACTTTCAAAATTCCAAGGTGTGTGTTAAGGGGGAGGCCACCCTTAATGTACAATACAAGGATTTTGAAGGTCCATTAGATGTATTGGTAGTTGGGGGTGAGCGAACGAGTCTCATAGGACTCGATTGGTTTGAGGCCTTCGGAATACAAATTACAGGGCTTCACAGTTTGCAAACATTAGGTCAACAGGAAGTCTGCAAAGAATTTGCAGATGTCTTCAGCCCTCAGCTGGGCGCATACAAAGGCCCCCCAGTTTCCTTAAAGCTGGACCCCACTGTCACTCCTATCAGAGTAAAAGCAAGGAGAGTACCCTTTGCTTTAAAAGGAAAAATTGATGCTGAATTGGACAAATTGATTCAGCAAGATGTCTTAGAACCTGTTGACTCAAGTCCTTGGGAAACTCCCATAGTCACACCTCTTAAGGCTAATGGGGACATTCGCATCTGTGCAGATTACAAATGCACTCTAAACAAGGCATTGCAGCAGCATGCATATCCTGTACCTGTAGTCAGTCATATTCTGGCCTCCCTGGGGAGGCGTGTTTTTGCAAAGCTGGATTCAGCACAGGCTTATCAACAGTTACCTGTTGATGAAGCTGCTGCTGAAGCACAAACCATTGTAACCCATAGAGGGGCATTCAAAGTCAAAAGACTACAATTTGGGGTAAATGTGGCTCCTAGAATTTTCCAAAGCGTAATGGAAAACACCTTGAGGGGTATACCAGGGGTTTGCCCCTATTTTGATGATGTCTTAATAGCTGGAGACTCCACTCAAAATTTAGCTGAGAGGTTGAGGGCTGTTCTGCTGCAGTTCAGGAAAACAGGACTCAAGCTTTAAAAAGACAAATGTAAAATTGGAGTGTCTTCTACAGATTTCCTCGGATTCAAAATAGATGCCAATGGCATTCATCCTGCTGAGTCTAAATTAAAGGCTATTATGCAAGCTCCTAGGCCTATGTCTAAAGCTGAATTATAAGCTTTTCTGGGCCTCTTGAACTTCTATAATGTATTCATCCCTAACAAAGTTATGTAGCTGAGCCACTTCATCGGCTTTTAGACAAACAGGCAGTGTGGCATTGGTCACAAGCACATGAAGCAAGCTTCAATGAGGTTAAGGCCTTACTTACATCCAATAATGTGCTTGCACATTTTAATGAAACTCTTCCTGTGTGTATCGCTTGTGATGCTTCCCTTTATGGGGTGGGAGCAGTACTTAGCTATCTAAGACCTGATGGAACTCAGGTTCCTGTTGCATATTACTCCAGAACCTTGTCTTCTGCTGAGCAAAACTATGCTCAGATAGACAGGGAAGCCTTGGCTGTTGTTGCTGGGATTAAAAAATTCCATGATTTTCTATATGGCAGACATTTCACGGTCTACACTGACCATAAGCCTTTGTTGGGGTTGTTTACTACAAACAAACAAACCCCCCATATCATCTCCCCCAGAATGCTGAGATGGTCCATCTTTCTGTCAGCCTATGATTTTTCTTTAGTTCACAAACCTGGCAAAGAAATGGGCCATGCTGATGGCCTTAGTAGATTACCCTTACAAGTGGTAGAGGCTGACCCTGCCCCTGCCATCAACATCCTTTTCATTCAGGCACTGCCTGAGTCACCTTTAAATGGCAGGGATGTGGCTGCTGAATCAGCCACGGACCTCACACTCACTCGTGTATTATCCTGGGTTTTGTCTGGATGGCCAGAGAGTTGTCCAGGTACTGAGTTTTAGAGTTTCTGGCTTAAGAAACATGAGTTATCCACTTTTCAGGGTTGTCTGCTGTGGGGCAGCAGAGTTGTTATTCCTACCTCAATGAGGTCTAGGGTCTTGGCTTCCCTTCATGAGGGCCATCCTGGCATTGTAAGAATGAAGGCGCTTGCGTGCAGCCATTTGTGGTGGCCTGGGTTAGACAGGGAAATAGAGGCTAAGGTGCACACATGCCTGTGTCAGCGCTCACGTTCAGAAATGCTCCAGGCTCCTGTACATAGATGGGACGAAACAGAGTCACCTTGGTCTAGGGTGCACATTGATTACGCTGGGCCCTTTCAGGGACAATTCTTCTTGGTCCTTGTTGACAGCTATTCAAAGTGGCTTGAGGTTGTACCTGTCTCTTCAACCATCGCTGCCAACACCATTCAAGTACTGAGGGGAATTTTTGCTGCACATGGGCTTCCGGATGTTTTGGTGTCTGACAGTGGCCCTCAATTCACTTCTTTCGAGTTTCAAGCTTTCTTACAGGCCAACATGATTCGTCATGCCACCTCTGCACCATTCCACCCTTCCACCAATGGTATGGCTGAACGGATGGTCCGCATCACCAAGGATGCTTTAAAGAAACTGACCTACGGGGACTGGCACCACAGGTTGGCAGACTTTCTTCTTACGTACTGCACCACACCTTCAACTTCCACTGGGAAGAGCCCAGCTGAACTCCGCTGGGGGTGCAAACTGATCACCAAACTTGACAGGTTGCACACGGACAGACTGCCTCCTAAGGCTACACAACCCAGGGCACCACGGTATCTGCAAGTGGATGCCCCGGTATGGGCCCGTAATTACGGGCCTGGTCACTTGTGGGTTCCTGCTGTAGTATGCAAGGTTACTGGCCCTTTGTCATACGAGGTCTCTTTGGATGAAGGCCGTGTCCTTCGGCGGCATATCGACCAGCTGCGTACGAAACTGGACTTACCCTCTGGAACTCCTGGGCCTTTTCCAGGGGGGAGGGGGACCACTATGGGCAAAGGGATGGGTGTTGGCAGCAGCCAGGGCCAAATGGAGAGGCCACAGATGGCCTATTCCAAGGTTCCGCAAGTGTTCCAAACAGGAATCCATGGGAACAAGAAATCACACAGGCACCAGTGCCTACTCCAGCCAGGGAGTCACCCAGGGGGCATACTCATCATTCACAACTACCATTCAGCACTCCAGTCAGGGAGAATATCCGGGACCATCCTAATAACCCAAACATTGCAAGAGAGCTGGCACACAAACAGTCTAGTTGACCCAGTACGGCTACTGTTTCCAGAAGGAAGCCTTCACACAGGGAGGTGGTCAGAGAGACAAATCCCAATTCTGACACATCCAGCACAGATGGGGGAGCAACTGAGTTTTGGGGAAATACAGAAACCCCAGACAGTCCTGTTATGGGGCTGGGGAGTGAAGGGATGCATTCCCTTGAGAGGTCCAGTGTGGGCTTGGAAGGCCCTACAGAGTTGCCAAACAGTGGCAGACTTATAGAGGGACCAGAGAGCCTACAACTAGGCAAGTCAACCAGGTTATTGGGAGAACAAAGTCCTGGTCTGACGAGCCCGGTGGGCAAGCAAGCAGACCAGGCAACGGGGCACAGTTCTGACAGTTAGAACAATTAATCAGTGGAACAGCCTGCCTCCAAAAGCTGTGAATGCTCCAAAACTGGAAGTTTTTAAGAAGAGACTGGATAGCCATTTGTCTGAAATGGTGTAGGGTTTCCTGCCTGAGCAGGGGATTGGACTAGATGACCTCCAAGGTCCCTTCCAACATCATCATCATCATCATCATCATTATTATGTGAACCTCAGTCAAATGAACATTCAAATTGACTGGCGCTGATGGTTGATACGGGTTGCTGCCAGCATCCTAGGTACCAAGCAGGTACCTCCTTAAAATGTAAGATGTTTAGAGTAGTGCAGTTTTTTGTAGCATTGCTGGAGTTATTGCAGGAAGCTGCAGTTTCTTGAAATATTTTGCAAAGTTTTTGGACATATTTCCCAGTGCCCCGATGACAATGGGTATCACTGTTACACATTTCATCCATGATCGTGCAGTTTCAATGACCAAGTCGCAACATTATTATTAGTAGTAGTAGTAGTAGTATTGATATTATTAATATTAATATTATTATTTATATTCCACCACCACGACCATCTCCCCAGGTTAGCCTATTCTTTCTGCAGATGTTGAAGTATGAAGACATTTCTTAGGAATGGTAGTTTAGACTAACTTGGATAAGCCAAGTACCATCAGAAATATGTTTCTGTCTTCAACTGTGTTGTAATGATCAAAGTACACACCTTTCCCCCACACCCTAATTTTCAGGCCCAAACCAGATGCCTTCAGTGTTTATATGCATATAGATTTCCAGTCTGCATAGCAAAAAAGATGAGTGAAAGAGATTACAATGTGAGTTCAAAACTGGGTGGGGACCGCATTGGAATACCAAAGATTTATACTAGGAACACCTTCTGAATTTGGAAGCCTGTCCTGACAATCTGCAAAGCTTATTTTGTTTTCTGTTGAATACAAAATTATGCCATCAAGATAGTACATAGTTGAGCCCTAAGCCCTAAGAATTTTTCACAACCAGGCAAAGCAGCAAGAAAATTATAAGATAGAGTTTCTTATTAAACTACTTTTTCCAGTGTTTGTTCACTATGTTGCAACAGTATTAATCTGCAGAGCAATTCTTTTTGTAATAAGATGGAAGATTCATGAATATCAACCCCTACTTCTTCCCCTCAAAATACAAACAAATAGAAGCTGCAGAATGTACTTCAGTATATTACCTGAACTATATATATCAGCCCACAGGACTTGCACACCTTTGTTAAAGATCAATATCTTTGCATTCAATGTATAATCATTGTGTCCTAGCCTTGTCATTCACTTTCACTGTCTTTCTTTAGTATTCTGCCCAAGTGACTATTCATGAGAATAGGTTTTTCTCTTTCTGAAGAAGAGAATGTAAAACATATAGTACCTAACTATATATAGTTTAGTTTTCGCATTAAAAGTTCTGTCACTCAAGCTTTTATTTGAAGGAATACTTAATTCTCTCCTGATGCATCCATAGACTCTACCTTATCCATGTACATTTGGTGCTTCGGATGCATAATTCATGTAACTGTGCTACTGCCTACAAAACACTTTATTTTTCACTTGCCTGTCACGTCAAGAAGTTTGTTCATTATTTTCTAAATGAAATCTCTCTTGTCCACAAAGCCACTTGCTATGGATATTGGAGACGCATTTTGTATATGAGCAGTGACGGTTCTGAGATCAAGATTTCTGTACATATACCTCAGCTTTCATTTCAATTGAGACATCAGTCTTTTGTTTGCCTCTAAGTAATGAACTGACATTGTTTGCCATTAAATGGCAGTAAAACAAAGCATGTCAGTTGCAGTTTTTAAAAGCTTCTCTATTAGTCCTTCCTTGCAATAGTCTTGTAAAATCAGTAATGCACAATACTAATTGTGAATTTTTCATCTTCTGCCAGCCTTCCATGTGTTGAATGTTAATTAGAGCAACCGAAGGATATGTTTCACTTAACTTTCCTTCTCCTTAGGATAGGGCTATAATGAAAAGCCAAGTCCTTCTTATTACAATGTAGTAGGGAGTGCCTCATCAGGAGGACCAACCTTTAAAAGAGACCACTGGCACTAATGGCCAGTGGCTGCACTCAAGAGATTTCAGTGATTTCAGATTCTGTATTTTAGATTTCTTTTCCTTATTATCTGGATGTGTGGCCTACATCTCCTACTGTTCAAGGATAGCCCAGTGCTTCAACAGGAATCCAAATTTAGTGTGATAAAGAGAAAAGAAAAGAAAGTAAACAACAATCAGCACAAGTGCACTGATTGCCTGGCCACAGACTCCTGACATTGCAAAATCAATTATTATAATCGCTTTACATTTTCCTCCTGTCCATCCAATTGACATTTGACATGCTGTGTTATTATGTAGATTTAAACTATTTTTATCCTTTTCTTTAAATATGAATGTATTAATCAGTTGATCTCCATTCCTGATTTACTTAACCATCATAAAATTTGGATACCATTTATAATTTCTATTTAAGCAATTAATATAGTGGCCTTTTCATAAAAAATGTTTGATTGCTGGATTAGGAAATAGGACAAGAATTATGAAATATACTTGTAGAAAATACTGTATGTCTGCCATTGATTCATGCAAACCTACTAGTAATTTATTATTAATTGAAATTGAGGCAGCTATTAGTAGTTGTACAGAAAAAAATGTTTTTGGGTTGATTTTAAGAAAAAAAAACTTGGGAGTACAGATAGACCTCACTTAATAACTATTTATTCAGTGAGCATTTGAAGTTACATTGACATTGCTGAAGAAATGGTACTGATGCCTAGTCCTTGAAGTTATGGCTATTGCAGCACCTCTGTGGTCATATGATCAAAATTTGACTGCTGTGTTGTTATGTAGATTTAAACTAGGGCTTTAAATTTCTGAAAAACGTGTGTCTGTTGTTGTTTAGATCCCTATGTGAAAATTCATCTGATGCAGAATGGAAAACGGTTGAAGAAGAAGAAGACAACAATTAAGAAGAACACTCTGAATCCTTATTACAATGAATCATTCAGCTTTGAAGTACCATTTGAGCAAATCCAGGTAATATCAAACTTGCAAGTCCTTCTTCACCTTAAAATTCTGCTCCTCTTCTCAGGAACCTTCATTAATACCTATACAATAGTCCTGCATGGGGTGAAACAAGAGAGGAAGCTACAAAAGGTAAAAAATAAATAATACAATACTTAGGAATGTCAGTTCTTCAAACAAGCAACACATAATGAGTACTTTATTAAGCAGCAATGAGTGCTAAATAGAAAATTCAGTGGTGATTTTATTCCAGCAGTTCAGGATAAAATCAGTTTTGTTGTTTTCCATTTATTCAGTTGATTTGATTAATATTAACAAATCAAAATTATTTAAAGGCAGAGCAGTAATAATTATAAATTTCTTCTCCTAAACTGCGTAACTAAAACCATACTTATAATAAGATACATAACTAAATAGTAGGTTTTGACAATCCAGAGTACTAAGCTTAGTTCCGTGCTTTTATCTCATTTCAAAAGCCCTCTGGAAGTAAACAGAAAAAGAAATATGAGATAAAAACAGAAGACAAAAAAAGAAACATCAAAAAGCTTAGGAAAGAAAAAATGGTCATCCATCTTTCTCTGTGGCCCTTCTTTTGCTTCCTTAAATTTCAGTCACTTTCAGCATATAGTCCTCTATAAATTACTCTCAAGGCAGTGGTGGGATTCAAATATGTGAACAACCAGTTCTCTGTGTGGATGCCACTTCCAGAAGACCATTCTGGGCCTGGGCAACAAAAAAGTAGCTACCCGTTGTGCCAAACTGGTGTGAACTGGCTGAATCCCACCACTGTCTCAAGGGAATGCAGCGCTTGGCAAAAAAGCAGGACTGTCCATCCTTATTTATAGGATTACAGCTTAACTTTCCAGTTTGATATATAAATGAAGTGATAAGGGTCATTGTCTTCTTCAGCACAATTTCACCAAGCCACTGAGGCTGAAGCATTGTTACAACAGACTGCAGGAAGATTCATCTGTTCATATTGTATCTGTTGATTTAAACACAAAGTTTTGGTTTAAAAATATGTCTCTCTGTGCTCAACCATAAGACTTACATTGCCAGTACATAAATATTTAAGAAGAGGGATTTGGCAGTGCAATCTCATTACTGAAGCATTGGCACTATCCCAGGCAAGATTATTGCAACTTTTTCAGCATCCAGTTTAGAGAGAAATTATAATAGAAGAAGAGGCTCAGTTATATAACTGAAAAACTGCCAATGATAAGATTTTTGGAGGGGGATTTATAGAATATAATTCCTAGGAGGCTGCAGGAGAACCAAGGTAAACTAGATCTGAATTTCCCATATATTGCTGCCCACTTACCACATGGGTTGTGTTAGCTCTGACAACCTCAGCAGCAAAGTGTATGGATTTGCATTTTTCAACTTTGCTTTGTTCTCTCCCCATTGTTTAGAAAGTGCAAATTGTTGTGACTGTTTTGGACTATGACAAGATCGGCAAGAATGACGCCATTGGCAAAGTCTTTGTGGGCTACAACAGCACTGGTGCAGAGCTACGACATTGGTCAGACATGTTGGCCAACCCAAGGCGACCCATTGCACAGTGGCATACCTTACAACCAGAGGAAGAAGTAGATGCCATGCTTGCTGTCAAGAAGTAGGAAGAAAGTGAAATGTGAAAAGAAGGCCTTTCTGCATTTGCCCATATAGTGCTCTTTAGCCAGTATCTGTAAATACCTCAGTAATATGGGTCCTTTTATTTCCAGCCATGCATCCCCAACACAGATCAGTGGTACTTCTACTTGTTTTAATTTGCACAACTTCAATGTAGAAAAAGCCCTATAAGGCACTCCATCTCACCACTGCCCTCAGATCTACTCTTCTTTTAAGCAATATGTGTAGATAGAGCATGACAGAAATTATTTATTGTATCACACAGTTGTACATACCAGTATCTAAAAATTTATTTCTAGTCCGTTTATTTGTTTGTCGTAAATGTTTCCTAATCTGTGTATATCTAGATGTTTTTAATAAGATGTTATATTTTAAATTATGTAAATTGACTGAGATATAGGAGAGCTGATAATTATATTATAGGGTAACTATTGTCTGCATTCCAGCAAAAATTCCAACTTGTAAGGCACTAGTAGTGTTACACTGACATCTTAAAGGACAACTTAAATCTGAGCTTTGAACTGAACCATTACAATATCAAGATATGTTCTTGAAGGAATGAATCCACTGGTAGACTTTTCTTGTGGGCAATTTTGCATGATCTGAGTAGGACTGACTTCTAGGAAGCATAGCAGAAGCTGATATATCACTTTTTTTCCTCTTTCTCTCTCTGTATATATATGTGTGTGTATAAACAAACTGAAATCATGGCTTTACATTTAGAAATGAAGGTACAGTTGCATCAAGGGAGGGAGGTGGGAGCATGAAATATTACACATAGCACCATATAAACTATGTGTGGGAATTATTTCAGGGTTATGTAGCAGCAGCCGCCGCCGCCCTGCTCTTACCCGTGGCAAACATATATACTTGAAGACAAGTAGCTCTCCTTTTATCACCTTTATACGAATTTGCATACTGTGAATCCCATTTGTGCTCTCACATTCTCTAATTCTAATGAGTTTGCACATTAAACTTTGTAACAAAATATTTTATTATACTAAGCCAGATGAGAAGGAATGCAGAATATTTTTTAAAGCAAAACAAAAAAAAAATCACAGCCGTGTGTGTTTATTATACAAAAGTAGTTTCATGGTGACGAGACAGTATTGTACAATCCCATCAAAAGAGGACAAAAAATTAGCCATATTTCTGAATGCACTTCAAAGCAAGCCAAAAGATAACAGCTAGTGACCTTTTATATACTATTTATACTAATAAGTTTTAATTTGTCCTTTAAAAAAAGTGAAACAAAACAAAGAACAAGTTCTAGCAAACTGAAGCAACCTCTTATGTATACTAGATGCTCGTTTCAGGAGGAGTTTTTAAATGTTTTCAATGTTACTATGTAGTAAATGGCACAATTATGAAGCTATTAGTCATTCCATAAGCGTCTTAAAAGACTGCTCTGTGTATCACTGTGACTGCCGTGTGTGCTTAGAAACTGTAGTTCTCTCAGTGGATATCAATCAATTTATTCTGTAGTGATATTGTAAAAATACTGCCATTCCCTTCTACTGCACTGCCGAAGGATTGCATAGCACAAGATGTTCTTATAGCTATGGACCAATTCAGAACTGAAGAGCTATGCACAGGACAAGGCATCATATAGAGTGGACTGACAACACAGCATTTTGTCGACACTGTGCAATATTCCACATCTCTCCCCAGGTTGATGGTAAAGGCTGTCCTTCAGACAAGACCAATGGTCACTTTATCTTATATAATTTCCTTGTGTCTCATCAGAGCATTATTTTTGCAACTGGGCTTTCTTCCTTGGAGATCCCTTTCATTAATTTATTTAAATGCTGTATATTTATTTAAAAGATTGTAAATATATTTTAATATGTTGAAACACAGGTTCTATTTTCAGGAACACTAAGCACCAAAAATAAAAAATCCAAGAAAACATTTCTCCCCTTCCCATTAAAAAAAAAAAAAAAACTTTTGGTGGTAAGTGTGGAATTTCATCAGAAATAATTTCAAAATATAGTTTTCTTTTTTAAGAAAAAAAGGCATCCCCAGTCGTGGGGTTTTTTTATGACAGATCTCCTTTTTCAGAGCTCTAAGCTGGCATGTTACTTATGAAATGTAGAGAATTGAACTCACAAGCCACAAATGGATTGTGACAATTTAATCCAGTTTCTATTTAACTTTCCACAAGGAGCAACATTTATTTATTCTGATGCTCTTTCTATTCTCTGCATGAGTGTTTTTCAACCTAAGCAGCTTTAAGATGTGTGAACTTCAACTCTCAGAATTCCCCAGCCAGCAGTTTTGCTGGCTGGGGAATTCTGGGAGTTGAAGTCCACACATCTTAAAGTTGCTGACATTGAGAAACACCATTCTACATCAAAGAGGAAAAGACATAATTGAATCAGATAAGCTGAACTATATATAAGAGGGTCCTTTTGTAATTGTATACGACCACCAATTCTCAAAGAGAGTGAGCCTAAACACAGAGGGTTCAGTTCTGCTGTAACTTCTTTTAGTTGATCAGCATAATGGGAGAGAAATTTCAGACCGAAGCTACCAGAATTGATTCATTGTGTGAAGGTATTCTAAATTGATTCTCTTTTTACACTGCCAGAATGAATGTCACTGTGGAATTGGCTTGTAATGTTCCATCATTTTTAGCAGAAAAGTCTGCTATTTGACCAAGATGACATTTTCATTCTCAAAAGAAGCCACATGTACCTTCCTGACAAAGCTGTGTAAAGTATTAGAATCTGATGCTGTAGAAAGATCCTAGTTGCCTTTGTGTATATTTACTGCCTGCTTGAGTGTTTCTATGTGTGGGGTTTTTTCTCTGTATCTTGTAGAAACATTTGGGGTGTTCTATCCTGCCATATTGCTCGTGACCCACGAGCTGACAAGTTTAGCTGTATTTTACATTTAGTTTTGATGAAGGTGGTTTATCTTTTGTTTCACTTTTGTGTAGTGAATCCCACAGTAGAGTTTTCAAGGTGTTGTTAAATAAAACATACATACTACACAATATCCAATAAAATGTTTTATTTCCTGTTGATGCCTCAAGTGTTCTCAGCATTATTTATTTATTTGTATTTGTAAAGTCTAGATTTATAAAGCCACCCATCTCAAATAATGTGATTCTGGGTGGCATACAACAAAAAACGAACTAAAAAAACCATTTATTTATTTATTCAGTTCTTGGAGACTACCTGGACAAGTCCCTGCATTTTTCTTGGCAAGATTTTCCAGAAGTGAATTGACATTGCCTCCTTCCTAGGGCTGGGAGAAGGTGACTGGCCCAAGGTCTCCCATTTCACTTTGTGCCTAAGAAGGGACTAGAACTCACAATCTCCTGGTTTCTAGCCTGATCCTTTACTATTATACCAAACTGGCTCCCTTCACATAATTTTAAACCTATGTGATATATAAATATAAAAATGACAGCCAAACACAGAACAACCAAATGGTTGTTGGTATTCCTGGCTTAGTAAGTTGTCACATCAAAAGAATTTACTATTTAAAACTCAGTTCTTCAGTAAGTGGAAGTAAAAGTTGTCAATAGTAAGACATTGTCTATGTGCATTCATATAGCTTTAAACAATGTCCAACTACTATATGAACTATTCCAAAGGCCATGAGAATGCCTACACTTTCACAACTGAGAACTTAGGTGCATGGGCACATATTTTTTACACAAATATTCCCTGGCTTTGGATGTACATACAAACAGAAAAAGAGGAAAGACATACATACTACACGATAAAACACTTTGGTTGCAAAACGTCAGAAAAAATTGAGTAGTGCCTTTTCCAATTTATAAATTTGAGCTCATGAAATATTACTTTTAATAAAATGTATTAGAAAAGGTGCAGGTTTCTGATGTTTTGCCTCCCCATAGGTTAACATTTTATACTTGATTGTAAATTGCTTGAGCCATGGTGGCACAGTGGTTAGAATGCAGTATTGTTCACTCCTGACGCAGTGGTTAGAATGCAGTATTGTTCGCTCCTGACCAGCTCAGGTTAACTCAGCCTTCCATCCTTTCAAGGTCAGTAAAATAAGGAGTCAGATTGTTGGGGACAATAAACAGCTTAGAGAGGGCTGTAAAGCACTATGAAGTGGTATATAAGTCTTAAGTACTATTGCTATTGCTATTGAAAGCATACAAAGAATAACTCAGACATAAAATCTGTAACAGATTCTAAAATATAAAATCAGTATAAAAATTATTCACTTCCATTAAGGTGACCAACTTTTTTACAATGAAGAGGAGGACACAAATAAATTGAAGAAAAAATACCGTAAATAAAAGAAACGTTTTATTCATTGCAACAATAATACAGACAACTTGCATGTGCAAAGTTTGCCAGTCGGGTGTTTTGGCGTGCTCAGCAGCAATTCCTATTGGCTTTCAAAAGCCAATAGTGGGAGTAGCATAGCTCATGCAAAAGTTGAAAGAAAAAACATAAAAAAGGTGCTAGAATGCTGTTCTGAGCATTCTATGAGGGGGGAAAAAGCCGTGCAGATCAGTCTTCAAATATCGAAAAGGAGGACATGAAGGAGAACACTTTTTGAGGGAGGACAGAACTTACAAAAGGAGGATTGTCCTCCCTAAAGGAGGACAGTTGGTCACCTTACTTCCATAGCTAAAGAGAATCAAGGCATTATTTTAAAACAAAATTCAGGAAGCAGTTTTGTCCTAATTAAGACTATAAAACAAACTCCGGTAGCAGATTGGAGGGGAACAAATGTACTGCTGACAAAGCAACCAAAGAAATAATTCCATTGCTAAAACTATTAAAGAATGACAATCCTTTTAACACATCAAAGTCAAAAAAAAAAGCAACAGAAGCTTACTGCAAGCAAAGGGATAAGATTACTGAAGCATAGGTAGACAGACTGTAAAGATTCTAATACATTCACTGTCAGCCTTTAATTCAACAGATCTTGATTAGACATTAATGTCTAAAGAGAATATAAAACTGCAGCCTAATGGTCATGACAAGATAAAGTGAAGTGCTAATTGATAAGCTAAAATTTAACAAGCACAAAATTAGATACTAGAGAGATTAGCTGTGTTAGTTAATTGGAGCAAAAAATGTTTAACCGTTGATTGACCAAAGTCTACTCTATCAGAATACCCAGAGTATATCAACATCAGTTCTAGCATTTTTCAAAAGTAGACCTAGACTGTAAATAGATCAATTGTTAGTAGATTCAAAATAGACACATTTTCTGTTATATAGATCTCTAACACAAACCTTCAGGTGAAGGATCAAGTAGCTCAACACTGAGCAGTATATATTGGCCTCGCCTTATGTCTCTTTGCATCTTGATGATACCATATTTGTTCTACTCAAATTTTGAAAAGTTGTTGGAGAATTTTAATTTCTCTATTGGTGAAAAAATGAATCAGAAGCTCTCACAGTTGACTCCATTTAGCTGATTCAAAATAACTTCTTTATATTTATATCAAAATATTTACAATATCATATATTCTTCTTTACAGCAACATAGCTCAATTGAAGACTTCTTACAGAGAGATACAGAGACAAACCTGAGACTGGAAATCCAGCTCCTAACTCAATACCCTTTGCACAGATCAGTAGCACTTTCTTCACATTGGCTGACTGAGTTACCACATGACTCTTCCTGCTCATGAATATTCCAACACTCCTCCCTTCATGACAGGAAGAGACATCAGACCTATTGACTTAACACATTCTCCATAGTGAACACTACCCAATGGTTTAGTCATCATGTCTGCCAAATTATCCTCAGAAGAACAATGATGTAAACTAATCAATTTTCCTTTTACAGCTTCCCTGACATTACAATTCTTAATGTCTACATGTTTACTTCTGTTCTTCACCCTGTCACCAGTTGCCATTTTTATATAGGCAGCATTGTCTTCAAATACCTTTACAGATTCTTTTACATTAATATTTAAATCTTGCAACAACTGTACATCATTATTTGGCAATATCTTTTTCTTATATACCCACTTACAACCCACAGCTTTGGTTCCCTGTGGCAAAGTCACTGATTTAAATACTTCATGGTCTCCCATGGATTTCATCTCTTTATCCAGGGCCTCCTTCTATCTTTCTTGTTCAGCCTTTTGGTAATGCCAACATCTCTTTATAACTTCTTGGCTCATACCACACATTGCAAACCTTTACCTTGCTGGCAGAATACCTGTCAGGCGGAATTCCTTTGTTACATCGCTCTGACCTACGTGGTATTAACTGCTCCTGTGTCTCAATTCTTTTTGGTTTCATGTCTTGTTCAGCCTCTTCTCCCTGAACATTGACATCTTCAATAATCATTTTTCCATCATTAGATGAGTTATTGTCGTTAAATAGATCACTGTCATTAAGTGAGACATACCCAGAATTTGCATTAATTCTGTCCCAATTTTGTTCTGCAAAATTAGCAGACCTTGAAATTACAATTCTTTTACTTCCATCGCTAAAGCAATATCCTTTTGACCCTGGCTCATAGCCCACAAACCTGAGCTTTCTTGCCTTTTGCTGTCCCTTTCTTCTGATTGCTTTTGGAATATGTACCCATGCAGTACTTCCAAAAATTCTCAAATGTGCCAGTGATGGCTTTCTCCCATATAGAATGGCATATGGAGTATTATTAATGGAGGAACTCCACAGCCTGTTAACTATATAATTGGCAGTCAATATGGCTTCTCCCCAATATGACCTGCTCATACCAGAATCCTCTAATAATGAATCTTTCGTTGTTTGCAAAACACCATTCCTTCTTTCAGCTACACCGTTCTCTGCTGCTGTGTAAGGATTTGTACATCTGTGTCTTATCCCCAACTGCCCCAACCATTGTTGGAATTTAGTTGACATAAATTCAGTACCTCTGTCAGTTTGCAACTGACACACTTGTTGTCTGTACCTTCTCTCTACAAAACTTACCCACTGTTTGAATTGTTGTAGCACCTATGTCTTTGCTCTAAGCAAGTAGCAAAATGAATACCTGCTATAATCATCAACAATTACCAGTGCATATTTTGCTCCTCCCAAACTGGCTTGCATAAGTCCCACCAAATCTGCATGGACCAGCTCTAGAACTCTTTTTGTTTGTCTTGTGCTACATTTACTAACTGGGAATGCCTTTGACTGTGCATACTGCACAGTCCAAATATGTTTTGCATCCCTTCAAATTTAGCCCTTCTGCAAAATCTTGCATTTGCTGCAAAACTTTAAAGCTTGCATGGCCAAGTCTTCTATGTAGAAGATGAACACATGAATCATGCTCTGCAACATTCTTAAATATATGGAACATTGAACCTTTTGTCCCAGCAATACATATAGATTATCTTCCTTTATGCCTTCTGCACAAATATTCCCATTCCTTTTGATGAGACACTTCCCATTTACAAAAATGACCTCAGAACCTTGTTTGTCTAAATTAGGCACACTTAACAAATTATGTTCCATCTCAGGTACACAAAGCACATTGGTAAACTTTGATTCCAAATATGGAATTTTTACATCACCTTTTCTGATGACTTTTGCTTTCTGGCCATTTGCCGAAGCCATAGCTTCTTGTGTTACTGGAACAAACCTGCAAAATAATTCAGAGTCATTAACAATTGTTTGACTTGCCCCACTATCTATTAGCCACTTGTCTCTGTTGTTGCTATAGAGCCAAGGTGGTGCAGCAGTTAGAGTGCAGTACTGCAGGCCACTTTAGCTGACTGTATTCAGCAGGTCAGCGGTTCAAATCTCACCGGCTCAAGGTTGACTCAGCCTTCCATCCTTCTGAGGTAGGTAAAATGAGGACCCAGATTGTTGGGGGCAATGTAAATATATATATATACATTGCTTACTGGTGTACACCACTTAGAGAGTGCTTGCACTTAAAGCGGTATATAAGTCTCATAAATAAATAAATAAATAAATAAATTTTTGTAACACCAAAATGTTCCTTTTGCAAATCAGTCCTTTTTGCTTCCACAAATGTCCTTTGCTGCAAATTGTTCCTTTTCAGATGTGTCTTTTCACAAATGTAGCAATTCTTTTCTCGCTTAGCTCTCTGCCTGCAAAATGTTTCTTCTTTGGAGACTTGCAGTCTGGACCCCCTCCTCAGGAATTTCACCTCCTCGTGGCTGCTTCTAAAATGGAGCTTTTTTTCTTCATTAAGCAAACATGCCTTTAAAGCCTCAAAATTTAAGTCTTGCTCTTCTTTGCATTCAGATATTGCAGAAACTGTGTCCCAGGTTTTATCTAAACTGTTCAACATCAATAAAACCTTCTGGGACTCAGGGAATTTAATCCCACGTTGTTCTAAGTCCAAAAATAAATTTTGCATTTTATTTAAATGCTGTTCCACAGATTCACCTGGTTGCAAACAGGCCCTATAAAGTTTTCTTGACAATTGCACTATATTGCATGCAGAAACATTCACGTGCACAGCTCTCAACTTCAACCAAATCTCCTTTGCAGTCTTTAAATTTGCAACAGTTAGAAATTGTTCATCATCTAAATTCAAGATGAGATAAGCCATTGCTTGATCATGACTCTTCTGATCAGCACCTGCAAATACTTGTGGTGGATTTTCTACAATATACCACAGCTCTTTAGCTTTCAGCAAACATTCCATTTTTGCAGCCCATATAATGTAATTCTTCTGACCCAAACAAGGCACACAGCTTTCCTTAAATTCCATTGCAGCCATCCTGCTAATTCTGCCTTGTTCTTATACTTTCTAAACACAGGCAATTTCTTCAGCTTTAAATTACAATGCAGTCCTTAGTAAGCTCTGGGCCCATAACCTGTTAGAGAATTTTAATTTCTCTATTGGTGAAAAAATGAATCAGAAGCTCTCACAGTTGACTGCATTTAGCTGATTCAAAATAACTTCTTTATATTTATATCAAAATATTTACAATATCATATATTCTTCTTTACAGCAACATAGCTCAATTGAAGACTTCTTACAAAGAGATACAGAGACAAACCTGAGACTGGAAATCCAGCTCCTAACTCAATACCCTTTGCACAGACTCAGTAGCACTTTCTTCACATTGGCTGACTGAGTTACCACATGACTCTTCCTACTCATGAATATTCCAACAAAAGTGCTTTGCAATTGTATTCAAGTTCATTTGAATAGTAGGTAAGCTATACATACAAACTATAAATCTACTTCATTAATGTTCCAACTTGCAGAGAAAATTATCAAGTGAACAATAATTTGCCCTAGACTTAATACAACCAGATGCAAGAGCAGGAAGAGAGGAACAGGGGATCTACACATTTAGGCACATGCTACACACACACACACACACACACACACACACACGTGCACATATACACAAAAAACAAACACATAAAAGCATGTCACATATAAATGTGCACATTTATAGTGCTGGTAGGGAGAGAGGTCTCCAAATTGGATTTAAAGCAACCTTATATTGACAAATTGAAGAAGCTAGGCATTGTACAGAGTTCAGTGATCATAGCTTTTTTTTCTTTTGAATAAATACAATAAAGAGAAGTTATGAATGTTAACTATTGGAGCAAAGAATGAAAGAAAATTATTGCCTTCACACTTTGCTTCCTCCTTTTTGAGAATATTGACTGCTCATTACTGGAAAAGTTATTGTTGAATTAATAATTTAACAGAACCAAGGATCTTTTTGGTCTTTTATGATTGTGAATGTAACAGTCCACTCTACTAGTGGTAGAGGCTAGTGGCAGCCTCTTTGAAGGCTAAATGTACTTCTGAAAAGCATCAGTCAGCTCATTGGTGGAAATGGAACAGCAGATGTCTTCCTCAAAATTCTGTACACAAAGCATTACTGAGCAGTGTTTTCATAGCCTAACTTTATCACCAAACAATGCAGTGATTTTAAATGTGCTTTTGCAACTTCCCAATAATAAAACTATGCACATTTACATGATTGTGATTTAAATGATGCCATCCTAAGCATATTTATAAGTAATGACTTAAAGCAGTGGTGGCAAACCTATGGCACGCATGCCAGAGACCGCACTCAGAGCCTTCTCTGTTGGCACGTGTGCCGCCGCCAGCAGCAGGTCCATCAGGCCGCCACCACCGCCTGGAGCAGGAGCCCTGCCCAGCACAAAGGAGGCGAAGTGGCCAACTAGCAAGCTCGAGTAGAGGTGGTAGAGCAGAGGTCACCAACCATTGTTGATTGGCAGACTAGAAGAAAAGGCAGGGGGAAGTGTTTTACATGTGCGCATGTGCGCACAGGGCCACGAGTATGCACGTGCTGCAAATGAGGCGGGACTAGTGCCTGCGTGATACTAGCCCTGCCCCGTTCTTGCTTGGTGCAGCACCTTATATCTGTGGCGGTGGCCATTTTTGTGCCCCTGGTTTTTGCATTCCCCCCCCCCCGAGGGTACCACAATGCTGATGGGCCCCTGGCACTTTGCAATAAATAAGTGGGTTTTGGGCTGCATTTGGCACTCGGCCATCACTGACTTAAAGAATAAATTACGCTTTTTAAATATTTTAACATGGCCTAATCTACTCCCAACTCAGGTCTATGTATTACTATTAATTCTTTCAACTCCCACTATTTTTGTATCTTTAGATTTGACTACCATTAATATATTCCAACTTCAGTTTAGAATCTCCCCATCTATACCTTGATCTGGAGTTTTTCAAAATACTTCAAGGATATATTTCAGACTTTAAATGATTTTTTCATATATTGTTGTCAATCAAAAAATGCCTTATCGCTATTAGTTAGACTATCATAAGGAAAACAGTTTTAAATAATTGCCATTACACTAAACATAGAGAGAAGCAAAATTATCCATATTATTCAGTTCATTTAGCCCCTAATCGGCTAGTACAGAAATATTCTTCCCAACTGAGTTCACTTAGCAACTTTAAAACACCCAAATTTCTCAAATGCCTTTCATATCAAGATTCACTCATTGTTTTTAATTTATGCAAAACAGGAAAAATAATTTATATTTTCTAATACCTGCTGGTTTGCTGATTTATGTTTGCAGTGGCATTCTTTTTTTAAGGTGTCAGACCAGATTCCTAATTTTCAAAAGAAAATCCAAATTATGTCCTAATGAGAGACACTTCTGTTTGCTTATGTTTATAACTCTACCTGCCATTTCAGTTACTTGCCAGTTACAGCTGGCCATTCTGTTTTAGTACAACAAATCTCAACAGAAATTTCCAACAAGATGGCTAATTACAAATTAAACTTCTCACTGACGTAAAAATTATCTTGAACAAATCTTTATTATATTCAATATAAAGATTCTGTTATTACATTTATTCACCATGATTAGCCATGACATTTGGATGTTGAAGCTAAAATTTGCAGAGGCTTTACTGTAAGTCAAGCAGAAATTTCCATAAAACCAAGCAGTTATTCCTGACTGCAGGGATATCTACAAAGACCTCCATCAGACATTTGGAGTACATAAAGAGGAGGAGGCTGCCCTGGAGACAAGGCATGCAGGATCTAATAAGCATCTCCCAGAAAATGAGATATGAGCAAGATCAAATATATAACAACTTTATCGCATTTATTCAAACTACAGTGCCTGCAATTGCAGAATTTCTGGCAGCTATATATGTGAGCCATGCCTCTAGGAAGCATCCCTGTTAGAAAAAGTAGGTGACAATAAAGTTTTTCTTTAAGCATACTAATGAGAGGTTGCAGTAACTGACCACTGGACAGATATGGAGACCACACCATGGTGATAAGTATTAAGGGAGATCAACATGGGCATAGTCTGGAAACATATTTGTGATTTTTCACTGCAGTTAGCAGGGGGATTGAGTACCAGTATATGAAAAAGTAGGTCTTGCGCAAAGCCTTGAAGCAGCATTAGTGCTTTGAGTCAAGCAAAGCAACTATATTGCTTGGCTTTATTGTCCCTTGACACACCTCTAATTCATCTCACAGGGATCATATTACAGATGAAAGCTCTGCAGAATCATCCCTTGCAGGATTATGGAGGGAGCCTCCCAAACTGGGCTATACTGGTGGGGACAACAGGAAATGTCTTAGTGCAAATCAAAAGTGTCCAACGTGTAAAGTTCCCTGGCATATGCTGACAGCTATTCTTGTATGAGCAGCTGGGAAGCTCTGAGAAACACAGTGCAATTGCCCACACTGTATACTGAAGATGCCAGCTTAAGGTGAAGATCTTCCTGCTGGGAACCTTTGATGAACTGTTCAAGCCATCTCCAGACCACTGAGCCTGGAAGTACGTCAACCAGTTCTGGGATGTGGGGGATGGGGGTGGAGAGACAGAAAAGATCCTTCTGGTGCCATCCAGCAGCAATTTAAGAAGCAAATCAGTCACTTTCAATGCCCAAATCAATGTCTCCTTTAAAAAAAAAAGTTTTAGGAAAGAATCATTTCACTTTTCCATCACTTTCTTTTGATTATGCTTCTTTGACAGATTATTCTTTAAGAATGAATATCTTACTTGGAAGAGGGTAAGCTTTCTCTGAGAGAAAGAAAAAGTTACTGCTTCCTCAGCCCAAAACAATGCTGTTGAGATAACAATACTATAGGCAACATTGACCCCATTCCTGGGAAAAATTGTTCCATCAAATGCTTCCTTTCTCAGTTTCCTCAATGGATAATATACATCATGGCACATCCATTTAAAATGTTAGGCTGTTCACTTTCTGATTGTTCTCTGTCCAACTAATCTTTTTGTGATCCACCCAAAAGTGATAAACCATACACAATAGCAACTATAACCCAAGCCTTCCTAAGATGAATAGGTTTATGCATATCTATGTCAGTTGTGTACCTTTAGAGAACTAAAAATTCAATCATTTCCTTAAATATATTTACTTTCTCATTGAAGCCAGTAACAAATTTGAAAAACATATTGGGTCAATTGTATGGGGGGGGGGCAAGATATGGGCTGTATTGATATTAGTGAACGTTAAAAAAACGCTGTACATTTATATCCTAACTAACAAAATGTTACCTAATAAGTGTGATTAATTAGTGTATTAAATGGAAAAACATTTAAAATGCAATTCATTTCTTTGGGGGGGAAAATCTCAGAAATAAGTATTTCTTTCTGCACAGCTTATTCATCCTAACTTAATATTTGCAAGCTGTACTTGGAATATCATAGAGTAATACTGATTAGATGTTCTTCTTTCCTAGTCAGCCAGAAAGTGAATCTTGGACTGATTCAGAATATATTGCCACCTTCATTCTTTTTTTAAAACATCACCCAATTCAACTTGTCTGCAGCTCCACTTAGTGGAAAAGAATAGAATCCAAGAAAAGATCCAGGTATGATACCTGTAAGGTCATATAAAGAATGTAAATATACTGAGGATGCATAAAGGCTACCTCTTTGCACCAGAGTAAAGTTTGAAGACTATGAACACTTTGGCTTATACAGTATATTTGCTTATATAAATATTATTAAAAGTGTTGACCAGTTCAAAAAAGAAGAAAAACGTCACATTTATGTTTATTTTATTTAGAGTTGTCGTTAACATAAAGAGCCAAAAGAAATGTGTAAATTAGTCCCAATATTTAACATGCCAGGTGGCACAGTTGGATGCAAGTGATTTATGTTTCTTTTCTTCAGCAAATTAATGTGTTTTCTACCCTTCTAAATAAAGAAAGATGCTATTGCAGAACCTGCTAAAAGTGTCAATCTGTACCTGCCAAGTGACAAAACATAATATTCCTTTTTAAATGCCCCATTTACTTGTAAACAAATTTCATTTTTCTCTTTGGCCAACATTGTCCATCTGTAGAATTAAAGAGAGATCTGGGGAGGGAAATTCCTTCCCAAGTAGAGCCATAGCTATCAATTGCTTTGTGGGAAGAATCTTAGAACAGACCCTTTGACAACCATCTCAAGCATCTGACTTGTTATATTTGAGCTGTTATATTTAATATAATAATAATAATAATAATAATAATAATAATAATAATAATAATAATAATAATAGTAGTAGTAGTAGTAGTAGTAGTAGTAGTAGTAGTAGTAGTAGTAGTAAAGTTGGAAGGGACCTTGGAGGTCATCTAGTCCAACCCCCTGCTCGGCAGGAAACCCTACACCATTTCGGACAAATGGCTGTCCAGTCTCTTCTTAAAAACTTCCAGTGTTGGAGCATTTACTGCTTCTGGAGGCAGGCTGTTCCACTGATTAATTGTTCTCACTGTCAGGAAGTTTCTCCTTAGTTCTAGGTTGCTTCTCTCCTTGATTAGTTTCCACCCGTTGCTTCTTGTCCTGCCTTCAGGTGCTTTGAAAATAGCTTGACTCCCTCTTCTTTATGGCAGCCCCTGAGATATTGGAATACTGCTATCATGTCCCCCCTTGTCCTTCTCTTCGTTAAACTAGACATACCCAATTCTAGCAACCGTTCCTTATATGTTTTAGCCTCCAGTCCCCTAATCATCTTTGTTGCTCTTCTCTGTACTCTTTCTAGAGTCTCAGCATCTTTTTTACATCGTGGTGACCAAAACTGGATGCAGTATTCCAAGTGTGGCCTTACCAAGGCATTGTAAAGAGGTATTAATACTTCACGTGATCTTGATTCTATCCCTCTGTTAATGCAGCCTAGCACTGTGTTGGCCTTTTTGGCAGCTGCAGCACACTGCTGGCTCATATTTAAGTGATTGTCTACTAGGACTCCGAGGTCCCTCTCACAGTTACTACTATTGAGCATGGTGCCACCTATGCTGTACTTGTGCATTTGGTTTTTCTTGCCTAAATGTAGAACCTTGCTTTTTTCACCATTGAATTTCATTTTGTTAGTTAGTGCCCAGTGTTCAAGTCTGTCCAGATCCTTCTGTATCTGAAGCCTGTCTTCTGGAGTGTTGGCTATTCCTGCCAGCTTGGTGTCATCTGCAAATTTGATGAGTTCCCCATCTATCCCTTCATCCAAATCGTTGATGAAGATGTTGAAGAGTACTGGGCCCAGAACAGAGCCCTGGGGCACCCCACTACACACTTCCCTCCATATAGATGCAGTTCCATTGAGGACCACTCGCTGAGTACGGCCGGTCAGCCAGCTACGGATCCATCTGGTGGTGGTTCTGTCTACCCCACATTTTTCTATCTTGTCAAGTAGTAGGTTGTGATCTACTTTATCAAATGCCTTACTGAAGTCCAAGTAAATTATGTCCACAGCATTCCTCTGATCCACTAATTTTGTCACTTGGTCAAAGAATGCAATAAGATTTGTCTGGCATGATCTATTTTTGACAAACCCATGTTGGCTTTTAGTAATGACTTTGTTTGCCTCTAGGTGTTCGTTGATTCGTTGTTTGATTATCTTTTCCAGGATCTTCCCAGGTATTGAGGTCAGGCTGATAGGTCTGTAATTTCCTGGATCCATTTTTTTTCCTTTTTTGAGGATGGGAACTACATCAGCTCTTTTCCAGTCCTCTGGTAGTTCCCCTGTGTTCCAGGATCTTTGAAAAATATAGTTCAGTGGCTCCGATATCACATCTGCCAGTTCCTTGAGAACTCTGGGGTGTAATCCATCTGGTCCTGGCGATTTGAACTCATCTAGGCTGGACAGGTGCTCCCTAACCATTTTCTTGCCTATCTTAACTTGTGTTTCTGTTTGTTTTTTATGGCAGTATTTTTAATAGGTTGGTCTGTTTTTTCCCTTTGTGTAAAGACAGATGCAAAACACGAGTTAAATAGTTCTGCTTTCTCCCTGTTGTTTGTCACCTTCTTGCCACTTCCACCCACTAATGGACCAATCGTTTCCTTCATTTTTTTCTTGTTTTTTACATGTTGAAAGAAGCTTTTTTTGTTATTTTTGACTTTGGTCGCAAGCCTTAGTTCATTTTGAGCCTTGGCTTTCTTCACTTCATCTTTGCAGGCTCGGGCTATTTGCTGATATTCTGACTTAGTTATGTTCCCCTCTTTCCACTTTCTATACTTGTCCTTTTTATCTTTCAATTTGTCAGAGAGTTCTTTATGCAGCCATGCTGGTTTCTTTTGAGAGCTGTTGTTTTTCCTCTTTGTTGGTATTGTGCTAGACTGTGCTTTTATTATCTCATTTTTCAAAATTTCCCAAGCTTCTTGAGTTGTTTTCCCCTTGAGGATTCTCATCCATGGAATCCTTCCCAAGCCCTCTCTAAGTTTATTGAAATTAGCTCTCTTGAAGTCCAAGACTCTAGTTTGACTGTGTTCTATTGGTTGTGCTTCTATAATGTTGAATTCTAATATTGCATGATCACTTCCTCCCAGGGTTCCTATGGCTTCAACACCGTCTATCATTTCATCTCTGTTAGTGAGAATTAGATCCAAGATGGCTAATCCCCTAGTTCCCTTCTCTACTTTTTGGGAGACAAAGTTGTCTGCTAGGTTTGCCAGGAACCTGTTTGATCTTCCACTTGGTGCGGAGTTTGTCTCCCAGTTGATGTCAGGGTAGTTAAAGTCCCCCATTACTATTGTGATGTGCTTCCTACATACCTTAGTTAGCTGACTAGCAAAAAGTTCATCTATTTCCTCTGTTTGGTTGGGTGGTCTGTAGTATACACCTATGGCAATGTCATTCCCCCCCCTTTTATATTGACCCAAATGCATTCAAGACAGTTTTTATCATTGTTGTACTCTATTTCTGTGGAGATGTAGTTATTTCTTATATAGAGAGCAACTCCACCTCCTCTTTTATTTGGTCTGTTTCTTTTAAATAATTTAAATCCCTCTAGCTGTGTGTTCCATGTGTGAGTTTCATCCCACCATGTTTCCGTAATGGCAACAATATCGTATCTGCCCTCATTAACCTGAATTTCTAGTTCACCCTGTTTGCTGTTCATACTCTGTGCATTGGTGTATAAACATTTGAGTCCTTTGTGGGTGGCCCTGTGTTTCCTTTCTACATAACCTGTGTGGTGCCTGAGTTCCCCTATTGTCTTACCACCTATTTGGTTAGTGCACTTTATGTGGCACTCGCTATTAGAGGCTTCATTTTGATTGATAGCAAGGTTGGTATTCTTGTCCACACACACATCTATGCTACATGCACTGATAGCCCTATAGTTTTTAAATTGCCGGGGACAGGGTTGTTCCGTATCAATTAACTCCCTGTCCCCGCTGTTTAGTTTAAATTTCCCTCCAGAAAATCTGTGAATTTATAGCCGAGTAACTCAGTCCCTTTTTTTGATGGATGCAAACCATCTCTTTTGTACATCTTTTGATTGGACCAGCTACTGACATCGTGACTAATATATCCAAAGCCTTCCCCTTTACACCACTCCTTTAGCCACATATTGAATTGTGCTATGCGCTGGCCTTTTCCGTTTTGCTCCTTATACACTGGTAAAACCTCTGAGAAAGTAAGCCTACAGCTTATTCTGCTAAGTTCCTTTCCCAAGCTCTGGAAATCATTCTGCACAGAGAGTACATCTTTTTGGGACAGATCATTAGTGCCAAGATGTACAATAGCCTCCACATCACAGTCCTTGCTGCCATTCTTTTGGTTTGTTGTACTTTACTTATGCAACTTCACATCTTGTAAATGTTTGTAATCTAAAAGATGAGATAAAAACAAACCTATAAACACATATAATGTAAATAGATATTCATATTAATTATAAATTTCTCCCACAAATAGCAGCTGTTTTAACATCCATTTGCTTGAAATCTATTCTCAACAAGAAAATGTTACAGTTCTTCATATCTATGTAAAAACATGTCCAGCTAAATCTGGACAAAGGGCATCTAGGCTGAAATTCATAGTCGACCAGATGCCTCAAGGAGTCCAGATCTGGGACATAAGAACAGCCAATCAACAACAACCAGATATTCAGAGATGTCCTCTAAGAAAATAATTGATAGCTTTTTTACAGCCACAATAGGAAGGAATATGCCATAACAGAATAGATAAGGGGATTGGAGGCTAAAAACATATAAAAGAAGAAATTGGACAGCTTTTTGTCTGGAAATTTATACCATTTATAGGTGTTGAACTAGAAGACCTCCAAGGACCCTTTCAACTTGGTTATTCTGTTATTTAGTAGTCAATCATTTCCTGGTTACCCACATTTCATTAAATTCCAAGGAAAGTGTCCAAAGGATTTCCCACAATGTTGTTCTAGATTCAAAACCAAAGATAGCCAGAAAAATAATACGTAACTGCAAGAACAGTTGCAAGTCCTTGTCATTTGGTAGTTAAATTACTGTATGCTCACAGATGCCACCCAAATGCATTCTAAAGAGATTCTAGAGCTGCACCAGAATAAAATAGAAAAACAGAAACTTCTTTCACAAGAGAAGTAATTTTCTGTCATTTGAAAGAAATGTCTTAGTCCAGTACTAATTGCAATGCTATGCAGACTTAAAGGGATCATAGTGGGACTCCAAGCAAAGGCGCAGAAAAGGCAGTTCTGGTAGACTGACTGTTTAAATCTTCTCTTCACTTTTTATTTAAAGGAACAACCAAGTAATAAAGCAAAAAAGGAGGACTGGAAAGGAAGAGACATAAACAGTGTGAAGTAAGACAATATGGGGATGTCAGCCTGCATAGTTAGCCCTGAGCTCTAGGCACTTGCACTATATGGCAAGGAAAAGCTTTAAGAGATGAAGCCTGATGTCTGGAATGATTTTTACAATGCATTCGAGAACAATACAGAAGTCCACTGGGCTCTCCGGCACTCTGAAGGGACAGCAGAGAAATAAGGAGCACTAGCAAGTATCAGGCTGTTGAGAGTAACCTTCTAAAGAGCAGAGCGATAAAAACTGTTAACAGCCACAAAGCATCATAAACCATTGGTAAGGCACTCCGACAGTCTCAGCCTCAAGGGAGGAACACTAGAAATCAGCTTCTAGGAGAAAGTAAAGAAGAACAAGTGAAGTGTCGGCTTTTATTTGGTTTGCTTTACCTGAGTCTATCAGCAACAGTCTAACAGCCCTAGCTAAATGATAATCAACAGTATCTCTTGTTTTCTAAAAGGGAGTCATACATAAAATTTTAGCACAATGAATATCATACAAACTATATCCACCCTGCAAATTCTTGGGACAGCCTGCCTTGAAAATTTACCAATTACTCTAGTTAATAACTTTATTGTCACTTTATTGTACACTAATTGGCAAACATTAAAATGAAATTTGTTGCATACAGCTCTCAAAGGGTCACCACCTCCAATATACACTACATAAATATGACAAAAACAAATACAGAAATATGCATATACCCACATATATTATATGACACAGAGAAACTAAACAGTCTAATTCGGATTATGTATACATGTGCATGGTGAGAAAAATTAATCTTGCGAGTTTACCGGCTGGATGGCTTAGGGAACACAGCTATGACAGAATCAGGTAGTTCTGCTAAAAATACTTCAAAAGAAGTATCTGTATTATTGTGTTATATAATATCTATTGCATATATAATAATTACAGATATAATATGTAATATCTATATTATTGCAATATTCCAAATCTTATTTAAGGACAAAGCTGGAGCCTAATCTAAAACTTTTGACAAAGTAGTAGTTATTACAAAGTTCTAGAACTATAATATTGAGAGAGGCCAAACCCAACTCCATGCTTGGGCTCCAGGAATATGAATACCTCCATGTTAGAAGCACTGAAATGCTTCCATGTGAAAGGATTTACCGGTGACATCACCATTGCCTGGGGGATGGCTCCTTTCACATCCTGGTGAACTTGCTCACTGACATGATACCCATTTATCTACTTGTGGTTGCTCACTTTTGAACCGCTGGGTTGGTGGAATCTGGACTGTGTGATGGGAGCTCACCCTGGCCATGGCAGCAATGGGTCTCCATTTAAACATTTCCATTGAAGGAAGTCCATGACAGTCTTCTCTGAGCGATGGGCTCCATTGTCAAGCTGCTGGTACTGTTTTCATAACCTAAATTCAGAATTTGGCTTCCTGAAACTTGAATCCATTATTTCATGTCCTACACTCTGAACTAGTGTGTGTGGGGGGGGGGAAACCTTGACTTTTTCTTAAAGGGCATCGGCAGTGGGTTTTTTTTGTCATAGAACTCACCAGAACAAAGTTCCGGCATCCTTTTTTGACAGATTTTCCAAGTTTTAAAAGTAACTTTTGAAAATTTGATGTTTGATCCATGTGGACTTGAATCTCCCTGTCGAGCGTAGCAGGTCAGTGGCAAAATAATTAAAACGGTGCCTGCTGGCTGCTTGTGTGTCAAGTCCAATGAATGTCTGGCTGCTCGGCTTGTGGCACTGCTGGACTTATGATTGGTCATGTGATCGCACACTGAATGCTTACTGCGGGCGATGACCACTATGTTTCTTTACACAACTGACGTGTGTGGGTGTGTGTACAGTGATTGACTACGTGTGAAAGGTAAATAAAAGATTAACAAGATGTGAGTTCCGGCACCTTTTTTCTTACAAAAAATGCACTGGGCATAGGTATATTTAAAAGGATGATCTATCCTCCCTAATCCCCTAATCACTAAATACTCCCAATCCCTTCACTCTCTGTTCATAGAATTACTTTCTAATCCCCCTCATAATCCTTGTTGTCCTTCTCTGAACCTGTTGTGTTGTTTTAAATCTATCTTAATATGCTGCCTAAAACTGTGCACAACTGAAAGAGCGAATTAATGCAGAGCAACAATCAAGTCCTCTGATTTGGGATGTGAAGTATTACTTTCTTTGATTGGGAAGCTCTATCAAGCCTAAAACTACACTTGACCTTTTGCAGCCACATTAAACTGCTGGTTCATATTCAGTTTGCCACCATTCCAATATTTCCCTTCAAGTATGAATATCAAAATACATTCTGCAGTATCATTTATTTAATTGGATTGATGAACAAAAGTAAATACTTTCAGCAAATAATACAGTTCCTGATCTTTCCTTTCTATATTTCTGCTCCTTTGAAAAAAATTATATCACTCAACTGCTCTATTCTAATCATGAGAAACCTCCCACCAGGGTCTAGATTACTTATTTAATAATATTCACCTTCCTATTACTCACATTTCAAACCAATTTTGCTTATTTCTCATGCCCTGAGCATTAGTGTATAGGCCTGTTTCTCAACCTTGGCAACTTGAAAATGTGTGGACTTCAATTCCCAGAATTCCCCAGCCAACAAGGGCTTGGCTGGGGAATTCTGGGAGTTGAAGTCCACACATCTTCAGGTTGCCAAAATTGAGACACACTGCTATAGACAACACAGTCTACACATTCTTTGAGTGATTGTTCTTCCTGATTGTTCAGAATTGTTTAATTGAACAAATGCCCACTTTCTTTTGCAAGAAACAAATTTTCCATATGGCCTTTCAATTTATTTGTTTTGGACTGAAAAGATGGACAGTGCTGCTTGAACCTGAGCCACTGGGATCTTGAGCTTCTTTGCTAGATCTTCAAATAATTACAATACAATATGTTATACATGTTTATCCCATCACTTACTGTATGTCTACAGAACAGAATAATATATTAGGCTCAATATGCCTTGGAAGTTGTTCTGTCACATTCATTGTTCCCTGCTCCTTGACTGGCAGTAACAAACTTCCCAAGAAGATAAATAGATTTTATCCCGAAGACTCAGAGCTTGTTTTTCTGTTGTTTCTGAGTGCAATTAGCACAGCTATTAGTTTCCTGAACTTGTTACCTGGTTTGATTATCTTTTTGAATAATTACTTTATCTGCCAGATTTTATTGGGGTGCCTCCTTTATTTGATTTAATAAATCTCCATCTCTCACGCCTTCTAAAATATGGACACTTGTTATTCCTCTGCTTTAATCATTTTAATCTTGCCCTTCCTGGACATATGCATCAGATTCTTTTTAGACAGAAACAGAAATATGCCACAAGGATTGGAGGTCATGACTGCAGATCATTTTCACATTCTTTCTTAAGGTTTCACAATAGATCCTGCCGGAGGTGTGATTCCAACAGCAGTAACTCTTCAGCACCTGATGCCACACTGACCACTAGAGGGCAGTGCAGGATAGATACAGAGTTAAGATTTCTCTTGGTCCCCACTCTACCTGCTCTTCTAAGAGATTGCTAATATTTCTTCCTATATTTCTGCCTATATTCACAGGCACACGCTTCACATAGCACATGCTCTAATGACTCTTTTCTAGGCTTTGCCTGTTGCTAGATAGCATTTCTTGTAAATACATTTTATTTCTTTTATAATTATAAAACCTGCTCTTCTAATCATTGCTCTGATCAGATTCCTGCTCTTTGGAACACTCACAAGACTTCTCAGATTAGTTAAGTAGACACTGATTGAAAATTTATCAGAATATCTTACTTAAACTATGCTGCAATGTCCTTGTTGCTGTTTATTCATCCATCTACCTAGTTTTGGCACAATGTTTGTGAAACAGTGGTCTGCTTTATTTTTAATAATTCTTCTGCTTCTAGGATAAGAAAATATACCCCCTCCCCCCCAAAAAAAAATCAGGTTCGTCCCGCAGTCTGCAACCAGGTTCTTGTGATCACTGATTTCTGCAATTAGATATACAAACAGAGCTAGACACAAGGTAAGGTACCACATTAAAGTTAATTTTAGTGGTGACTGGAATGAAGAATATGACTGATGACGTTGAACAGCCTTTGTTGGTTTACTACTGTTAGCTTAATGTGCTAGGAAAATTTGTCCAGGAATTATCTGGCACTTGCTTAAAATCTGAACGTTGTATCCTACAACAGAGCCTAAAACAAGGAAGGCTAGACTGAACTAATAAAACAGAGCTGAAGCTGCCAAAACAGAGCTGTTGCAGGTTTTGTACCAATCTATTCCACAATTCTTCTGTAAGTGAGCCTTACTAATTCTCAACAGTACATGTTTTAAATTCTTCCCAGGTGCTCACAAAAGCTCTGAATCCTGGCTGGGAAATTTCCCAGAACAGATCATTCTTTTGTTAAAACAAAATATTCTCCATTTTACAGTAGAGCATAACTTCAGGGCATCAGACCGTGTAAACAGTTTTAGTCTCAGAATGACTGGAATGCCGAGTGGAATGAAGACCTGGAAAGAAAGGGCAGTTCAGAGAGGCAGATATGTGAGAGTCCTTCTCATTAAAAACACACCTATCCACCTACTGCCCACAGAATGGTGCCTTCAAGTTAAAGCATGAACAAAGGAGCCAGACATGGGGTGCAGAAGCGCAATGTGAGGAAATCAATTTTCTCAGGTCCTAAACCTAGTTTCATGGTGAGCTTATCTATCATCAGAACAACAAAGGAGCTCTAGAGAACTCATTGGAAGCAATGCAGAACTGTAACAATTTGGCATATTTTTCCTCAAATCAGTTACTCAAATATTTGAGTCATGACTTTAAAAAAATAGTGAACAGAGCATCTAAGGACTTCACGGGTTTTCTAGAGATCTCCCCCCCCCTCTTTTGTTTACATTTATATACCTTCTTGCAGATTTGTGTGCCAGAAATTATGAAACTATTGTAATATGATCATGCTTTTATTTCATAAAGTCAGAGTTAAGACTGAAAATATTTTTGCTGCCTGAGTTAAAGATAAGATGTTCCTGTTCCCAGGCTACATATATATAGTAAGCAAACTAAATTGGCAGGTGAATCTTAATTCAGTGATAAGGATGTTGTAGCAATATCCATCAACGTGGGGGCAGAATAACAAAATAACAGAGTTAGAACAGAGCCTCCAGCCCCCTAATCATCTTTGTTGCTCTTCTCTGCACTATTTCTAAAGTCTCAACACCTTTTTTATATCATGGCGACCAAAACTGGATGCAGTATTCCAAGTGTGATCTTGCCAATACAGTATAATATGGTAATAACACTTCACGTGAACTTGATGCTATCCCTCTGTTGATGCAGCCTAGGACTGCATTGGCTTTTTTGGCAGCTACAACACACTGCCGGCTCATACATAAGTTGTGGTCCACTACACAATTGGACAGCTAGGTTACATATGAAGCACAAAGAGGAATTTGTCACTTTGCCTCTGCTTCCTACCATCTACTGATGGTAGTTGCCGCTTGCTTTGACCTATTGAAAGAACCAGCCCTGGGCTCAGAAGATAAGAACATATGTGGTACATTTGTCAGAAGTGGAGGAGGAAAACTTATGTTCTGCTTCTAATGGCAGATATTCAGTATAGGAACATATGAATAAAATGCCTAGTGCAACTTTATTACCAGCAAGTCTGCATGGTGTTGCTTTAAGCAAAAATTTTGTATTCTTCCAAAAAGTTAAAGATTATTTCAACCTTCCATGTGTCATTTGATGTCACTATAATTCTGTGAGATAAATTAAGAGAAAGGCCTGGCTCAGAGCTATTTAGTTACTCAACATCAAATACAAATTTGTACATTATTAGTAACTAACTAGCTAGTTACTCTTCTTTTAGGGTTAAACCTTTTCCAGAGTCATACTCTGTATTCCACATTTTATACTGCAGCACTAAAATCGAAATACAAGCTCCTGCTAAGGAAGGAATGTCCAGCTCAGTAAAAGGATACTAAATTTGACTGAGTCATGTTACATAATGTTTTAAATACTTATTTTAATGTCTGACATTTGATATGTTTGTGTGTTTTTCACACCTATCCACACATATATTTTACTACACAACTTTAAATGCACTCTTACAATTTATTTTGTTGAATATAAGAAGTATTCATCTTCTTGTACAGACTTTCCCAATAAATATTTATACACATGCTTTAAAAAAAAACTCAGAGAACTGCATCAAAAACTTTGAAGATATGGAAAATACCAAGTAATAACTGCATCTTGATTCAGGAACTAAGATTTAGGGAAGTTTATATTAAAACTGAAATAAAATTAATTTCTTTTTCATCCCATATGCTTCAGCCCTTTAAAAATAGTGATGCTTAACATTAAAAAAAACATTCAGTGGCTCTTAAGTGCTTTTAAAGAGGAAAATTAAAGATTTAACATATCTATCAAAACTTTTATTTATAACTCCTTTATTTCTTGTGACAATGTTATACATATATACATATAGATAGATAAATAGATAGATAGATAGATAGATAGATAGATAGATAGATAGATAGATAGATAGATAGATAGATAGATATGGTATATTTTCTGACTGAAGTAAATTTCATTGCTGAGCTCTAGACTGCAGTTAAATATGGTTGTCACAAGATGGCAGAAAAATACTATCACAAAAGTTTAATTTTATATATACCCCATCAAGCCAGCCTAAAAATTATCCAAGTACAATTTATTGGATAGACTTAAAATATGAAAATAGACCTAAATATGAACCAGCAGTGTGCTGCAGCTGCCAAAAAGGCCAACACAGTGCTAGGCTGCATTAACAGAGAAATAGAATCAAGATCACGTGAAGTATTAATACCACTTTACAATGCCTTGGTAAGGCCACACTTGGAATACTGCATCCAGTTTTGGTCACCACGATGTAAAAAAGATGTTAAGACTCTAGAAAGAGTACAGAGAAGAGCAACAAAGATGATTAGGGGACTGGAGGCTAAAACATATAAGGAACGGTTGCTAGTTTAACGAAGAGAAGGACAAGGGGGGACATGATAGCAGTATTCCAATATCTCAGGGGCTGCCATAAAGAAGAGGGAATCAAGCTATTTTCCAAAGCACCTGAAGGCAGGACAAGAAGCCACGGGTGGAAACTAATCAAGGAGAGAAGCAACCTAGAACTAAGGAGAAACTTCCTGACAGTGAGAACAATTAATCAGTGGAACAGCCTGCCTCCAGAAGCAGTAAATGCTCCAACACTGGAAGTTGACTGGACAGCCATTTGTCCGAAATGGTGTAGGGTTTCCTGCCCGAGCAGGGGGTTGGACTAGATGACCTCCAAGGTCCCTTCCAACTTTACTACTATTATTATTATTAAATAAAAATGCTCCAGATATTTTGAATTTCAACTTTCATATGCTTAGCCAACATGGGTACTACAGGGGATTATGGGGAACTGTAACACAACACTACTGGAAGACTAACCTGATTTAGATCCTATCTTTCTGGCTACAAAATAGCACCGATTTCTCACAGTACTGAATGAGTTTGAGCAGATCAAATTCTGCTTTGAAGTGTGACCTTTACTGTCTTAAGAATGCTTCAGTTCATATTATCTGTCAGGGCCCACTTCAATACCTCATCCTAAGAAAGCAGTACTTGCGGAAGCAGTTTCTTCCAAAAGGAACTTTTATTAGGAGAAGCTGATGGCAGACATAACAGACAGGATCTGAGGGTTTCCCACTCAGATCAATAGGTTAAAGGAATCCCCAGCAAATCCCAACCCAATAGTTCATCCGGTCAGTTCAAACAGGCCAATCCTCAGGTGTTAAGTCCATTGTGGGAAAGTTGCTGATAACACTGGTCTTTCCCAGGCTTGTAGTGAAGTTGTTGTGGCTTCGCACCTTCCCTTCCAAAATGGGAGATAAGCCAGATGGCTGGAGGTTCATTTCTCCCCCCCACCAGGTGACATCAAGGGAGAAACAGTTCAAACAGCAAGTATGCAGAGAAAGTGAAAGAAATACATTGTAGCAATAAAGAAAACAAAGAGACAGTCCGCAGTGATTCCTCCCTCCCCTCCAGGAGTATGACAGAACCCAGAGCAATAGAAGAAATAGAATGAGAGATAGTTCCCCTTAATAATATATGGTTTCTGACATTATCAAGCAAAAGAGAAACTAAACAAAAAGTAGCATATCATTTTCAGGCTGTGATGAAATAAAATGTGATGAAAATACTTAATGCTGAATAATAAAGCAGTTTTAATAAAAAAATACTATTAATTAGGGGCTACCATGTCTGAACTGCACAAAATTACATCTTTGATAAATAGGAGCAAAGAAGATAGAATATATCAGTCCAATAGTCACCGTCCAGATATTTGCAGCTCATATATGGTAGCCTTAATTAGTAGGAATCATCCTTTACAATCAGGAGTCCCCGCGGCATGCCAGCAACAGGTCCCAGTGGTGGGATTCAAATATGTGAACAACCAGTTCTCTGTGTGGATGCTGCTTCTGGATGTCCATTCTGGGCCTGGGCAACAAAAAATTAGCTACTGGTTCTGCTGAATCCCATCACTGACCAGTCCGGACAAACAAGCAAAGCCCCATCTGCGGGATGCAAGCAGCACACAAAACCATGCACTCTCTGATCCGTGGAAAAACCTTTCTCCACAGAACCGGTTCCTGGTTCCCAAAAGGTTGGAGACCTCTGCTTTACATCATCTTCTTTGAACTGTGTTTTCATTCATGTTATTGTAAGACAGTTAGCTTATACCTTTCCTTCTGGTATTGGGTCTAGAGGTGGTAGACCAGGCAGGCCTGATGCATTTTGGGAGCCTTTCTTTTCAACCCTGCCACCATTGTTGTTTATTGTCAATTCATACTCAACTGGATGTTAAATGCTTATTTTGGATTCAGTTTCAGTGACCAAAAGACAGGTTGTCAGGATCTATTACAGGAAACAACTGAAACAATATATTAAACAGAGAAGAAAATTGGGTTTTTAACGTAATATGGACTTTTTTTGGGAGAATATCTGCAAAGGAGATTCCAATATTTCATTTTCAGTTCTTCCACATTCCTTTGAGAACTGAACAGAAGTGAACTGAAGAAAGCTACTACAGTTATAAGAATCCAATTTTGTTCCTGCAGTCATAGGAGATTAAAATGAATCAAACTGGGTATGCTGTGGATCACAAATCCCAAATTGCCTTTTTCATACTGAACCTTTCTCCTGCATCCTGGAGGAAGAGCAGTCTCCACTAGCAAAAAGACCTGTATTACAAGAACCGGGAGTTTTAATAATTTAAAGCATCCACTATTTTCAAAGGATACAGGTAATGAAAAACCTTATCTGAAGTCATTGATGCTAAGGGTGGCATTAATTTAAGGCAGTGCTTTGACTTGAGCCTTCAGGCTTGTCAAGCAAAATTGCCCCCATCTCCTCCGTCAGAATGTTCTGTGCAAATTGCAACACATACATTTCTAAGAACACCAACCTTGTCTAATTCTAGCAAATTTATAGTTTCCATGAACACAGACTGACTTAAGCAAATAAAGTCAGGGCACTTTTAAGGAAATCATTTGACACATCTATAGATACACACCACAAAGCTTCATTTGGCAAACTGTGCTGTGGAGACCCCCACAGGGATACAGAATGCTGGGACAAAACACTCTGAATCTCAGTTGAAGAGCCAAAAAGCTTTTCCAGATCCCCAGGCAGAAAACTTTGGCTGCCAAATCTACAGCTTGAAGAGGCAGTTCAGGGAGAGACAAAAGAGAGAGGGTAAGAAAAGGAAAATATGTCCGTGTTTTCTTATTTTAGGAGAGTCAGCTTCATAAACCCAAACACTTTATTTGAAATAGAACCAGAAACTCACAAGTCCTTTGCTGCAATTTTTTCAACATTGTTTATCTTGTTCAATTGAGCAATAGTTATTATTCAACCATTACTGCCTTTAGGTTCCAACTTTCCTTGGATAGATCAAATACACTATGAAGGGGGGGGAAGCATTCTTGGGTCAAGTCCTGATAATTTCCCATGCATTTTAAATCTGTTTGCTGATTATCATTATATGCTCTGGCAGTATTGTCCAAGACTCACAAAAGCTGATTATCATTATACTGGGATTCTTTTCTCCTTATTTTGTTTCATACCAACCTCAGCCAAATAAGGATTAATTAAACTGAATTTGATATGAATCTAATCCATAACCTTCTCTATTCTTTGCCAAGTCAACTTTGAATTCCTAAACTCATGAGCACCACCATTCTAGTGACCTGTGTATCTGGGATTTATAAATAGCATTATATACAATAAGATTACAAATAGGTAATAAACTTGAAAGAAAAAAAGATAATAAAAAGGCTTATCCAAAGATATTGTTCTGTTCAATTGATAGTTTCATGTAGAAAGTAAAAAGCTAAGTTTCCATTCCCAGGAAAGAAGAAAGTTTCACAGTCTAAATATAATAACAGGTGGTTAATAGAGGGATTTGAAGATTAGTGTAATGTTTAGCTTAACCTGTTGACTACTTCTGTGTGTGTGTGTGTGTGTGAGTGAGTGTGTGTGTGTGTGCGCTACCTGAGGAGATACATATCTGCATACGTCCCAATGAGTCTATACAGTCCTTAGCTATCACACCAATAGCCCATGCATCTCTCAGGGACAAAAAAGTCAAAAAGATTGCCATCTTATTAAGCCTTTCTTAATCTAGGACCCTTCCATAGAGTTCATTGAGGAATTTGGGAACTGAAAGTCATAATTTTGGAAGAATATAGTTTGAGGAAGTTTGGTTTGTATATGGAATAATAATTCTCTTTCTGATTATAAAGAAATGCAGATAATCTAAGTTGCCGTGCAGTACTTCATATATGGAATTGTCAAGATGCAAACACGATTGGAATACCACGTTTCCCCAAAAATAAGGCCGGGTCTTATATTAATTTTTGCTCCAAAAGACATATTAGGGCTTATTTTCTAGTTAGGACTTATATTCGGGGAAATACAGTACTAAATGTGTCTGTCTGGCTGACGATCTTACCTGGGGCTTATTTTTGCGATGGGGCTTATATTATAAGCGTCCTGAAAAATCATGCTAGGGTTTATTTTCCAGCTGGATCTTATTTTCGGGGAAACACGGTAGATCCAAGAACTTTGTTTTATTTTTTTAGTTTGAATTATAGTCTGAAAAAAATATTCCAAGTATATTCCTCATAAAGTGAATAGAGAATTTACCAGGTTGTGTAATTTGGGAAGATCCTCCTTAAAAAAAAAAAAGTTAAAATCTCTAAACATGATAGCAGTTGGTTTTATAATAGGTTTGGCAACCGTTAGTAACTTTGGACCCAGACCTGGAAAAATAATTTGGAACTCCAAATGTGCCAGGATGAAATGGATTATCTGCACCTACAGTATTTTAATCAGGATGTCATTCATGATATGGTAATACTGATATTGTTTTAATCACTTTGAAAGTTATCTTACACAGTAAACCAGGAGGAGGAATGCAACCCTGCTAGTTCGCATGGATTTCTCAGTTGCCTTTGATATTTTTGTCCATAGTTTTTTGGGAGCAGGATTGGGCTTTTGAGCAATATTTTGCAGTCTTTTTTGTTGGGACTCATCCAGAATGTGGTGCTGGGGAAAGTCATTAACTTTGGTGTCCCACAGAGTTCTATCCTGTTCCCTTTGTTGTTTAATATCTATGTGATTCTTTAGATGACATGATTTAATGCTTTGGAATACATTGCTTCAGTGTAGTAATAGCATTTGGTTCTACTTTTCCCACCCATCTAACTCTAAAGAAGCAATCAAGATCCTTGAACACATTGAAGCGCCATAACAGGTTGGATGAGGGAGGATAGAATGCAGACAAAACCAAGGGGCTGCTGGTAAAGAGAAAGTTAGAGTGGGTGTTGAAGTGAAGCATCCTCTGGGTGGTTGCACTTCTTATAAAGAGATGAGCTGTCTGAGGGGCCTTTCTGATGGCTGAGCTCAGGAATATATTTGTATGGCTACAAATTAAGGATTCAACAATGAATCTTCCTGAGCTGATCAAATTTAGTCTCTGGACAGATCTTTAGGTTTGATCGATGTTTGGAGGTGTAAAAATGGACTAACAAAAGACCTTACCTTCTTTTCCAAGAGACACAATTCCTTTTCTAGAACTAATATGTTTTGAATTACAAATTTAGCCACAAATTCCTATGCTTTGATTACATCCTCTCTTTATTACCTCAAGGCATTTTGTGTAGAACTGCCCTTGAAAAAATACTATTGGTATAACATGCAGTGACTGAGTCATTAATCTGATTATATTAAAGATCTGCACTAGTTTCCAACTGTTTACTAAGCACAATGACAGGTGTGGGCATGTGTGAACCTTTAAAGACCTACATGACTTAGGCCCTGCCAGTCTGAAGGACATCATTCCTACTGTGGATCTAATTGGTTATTTAGATCAGCAGGAAAGCTCTTTTGAAGGATTCTTCATTGCCAGAAAGTCCATATGATATGACAAGAGGACATTTTGTTGTTTTGTTCCGGGTTCTGAGACACCTTTCCCCTAAAAAGTACTTCCACTCTCCCAGTATATGCTGAATAAGTAAAACTCCACTTCTTCTACCAAACTTAATTGTTAATGTAGTGGATTATAATGATCTTGGTTATAATAATTGTTAATTTAAGAGATTATGATTGAAGTCCTATATCGTTTAGCTGCATTGCTACAGGGTATGTAGAACATAAGGCAACTTTCTATCTTAGATATCTCATCCAAACAATTAAACAAAAAGTCTTATTAATAGAAACCAGCAGAAATGTCTGCAGGGTATAGTCAAAAGAGTCAACTATCATGGTGCATCTGAAGCTCAATCTATTTTTTTTTAATGTCATATATACCTTCTGAACTTTTTTTTACAATTCCCTACAGATGCCCTGGGAATCAGTTTAAATGGCAGATAAAGAGCGCTTTTCAGTAGATGCTGAATGCACTCTAATGGATAAGGGAGTGAAAGCAATAAATATGTGTGGCTGTTTTTTAACAAGAACTTTTGCATGTTAGCCATTAAATACCTCAATTGGTTGAAAATAGAAGGTGGTAAAAGCTCTCCAGGAGGTACAGTGCATCCACTTGGCTAAATATGGTTCAAAATCATGCCTTATTTTTATATTTCTGTACTATGAAGGAAACTGTATGTTAGACATGCAACATTGTATGGTTAATTTTTTAACCATCTTTTACAACTGCCCAGAGCTGTTGGGAAGTGCTACAAACTCTAACTTTTGGGAGGCTGCAGAAAAGTAGCTGAGGCCCTGAATGGATTTCCATTGTGTTTAAACTGCCCAGAGCTGCTGGGAAGCATATAAGGAACGGCTGCTGAAATTGGGTATGTCTAGTTCATTAAAGTATGTCTTTAATGAAGAGAAGGACAAGGGGGGAACATGATAGCAGTGTTCCAATATCTCAGGGGCTGCCACAAAGAAGAGGGAGTCAAGCTATTCTCCAAAGCACCTGAAGGCAGGACAAGAAGCAATGGATGGAAACTAATCAAGGAGAGAAGCAACCTAGAACTAAGGAGAAACTTCCTGACAGTTAGAACAATTAACCAGTGGAACAACTTGCCTCCAGAAGCGATGAATGCTCCAACACTGGAAGTTTTTAAGAAGAAACTGGACAGCCATTTGTCCAAAATGGTATAGGGTTTCCTGCCTGAGCAGGGGGTTGGACTAGATGACCTCCAAGGTCCCTTCCAACATCATCATCATTATTATTATTATTATTATTATTATCATCATCATTATCATCATCATCATCATCATCATCATCATCTTATTTTTGCCAAATGAACATGAGAGGAAGTTATTAATCAGGTTTCAAAGTATTTTTATATAGTCATATTTCATTTCATAACCAGCTTACTCTAATATCTGCAAATATTTGTCCTTGACATTATTTCTTTGGCAATCATATGCTCTATATTTACTGTCATTTTAGCCAACATGATTTAAGCTCAATGGAAATCATTTTAATTATGCTCCTTAATACATAGTTCATCCCTATAGCAGGAGAACTATATTTTCTGTATTACCTTAGAATACAGTTTTTAAAATGAATAAGACATCTTGTATTCCTTTATATATGCAAAATGTAGGACATTTTTCTTGCTTGAAATATTTCCCCCAATGTTCTGATCAGATTTCATTTGTGGTGATGTATGGCCATCCCTTATGAAGGTATGTAGCCCTGCCTTTGGATGTTTTTTAAGTTAAATCTTCTTTGAGTCCCGCTCAGCTTCTAGTGACTAATAGGTAAATAAAAAAATTTAAACCCCAGACTTTGTATTATTTCTTGCATTTTACATTAATAAGACTGATATAATATTGGCCATATTTAGTACCAGTTTATTTCTATATTTTTATTGTTTTTATATTGTGATGCCCAGGAAAAGTTGTATTCCTGAGAGGAGGCTGCTAAGAGTTAGCTTTATATGTAGCATCTAATCAGATAGAAACGTTCTTCCATAAATGGAGTGTCTGAAGAGCTGCTGTTTTAAATAATGGGAAAAATAAGAGTTGGCAGTGCAAGCCTTTCTGTATGATGTCTATCGCTCCTGCCCAAGCTCCATGGCCAGAACAGGTTGACTTTAAACTGCCTGTGGTCCATCTGTTCACATTTCATGAAGCATTTTTATGCTTCTGCACAAAGCAAGAGAAGATAAAAATGTCTACTTGAAATTTAGATGTGTTTATGCTTAAGATTTGCAGCATTACTCAGTGTCAAGAAAACCTTGAGATTGCTGCTTACAACAGCTGCCGAAGTTGCTTGCTTCATAAACAAATCCAGCTCAAATGTTAGCATTGTCCTGTATCCATCAGTTCCCTTTCCGTTTTTTTCTGTCAGGAGCAGATACATCTGTGGGAATTTTCATAAAACATACAGAATTGATTGGTAACATTTGTATTAAAAGCCAATGGCCATTTTGATATATTTCAACAATGTATCAGTGTAAACTCTTGCCCAGAGTACTTTTAAATTAAAAGAGAGGAATCAGTGCAAGCAAAATAAAGTTTTCTTTGTACAAGACAAAGCCAAACTATAAAATGTGCCCATGCTCCATTGATGGGCCCCAACTTGAATGATTTTTAAAATGATGGAAGACAACAACTACTGATCTTGATAATTGCATATTACCTCCAATATAAGCTACAATGTGTATTCCATGAATCTGTGGAACTATAACTGCATTCATATCCTGTTTTGACTTTGAGCAGTATGTAATGTAATAAGCTATCCTGACAAAATGGTTGCATTCTCAGAAAAGCAAATTGCTAACATAATCAATCTTATTGCAAATGGATAGAAAAATCCTATTACATAAAACCATTCCATTGTGCCTATAATCCTGTCACTCACTCAAAATCACCCTCATCTCGGATTTTTACCCTTAAATTTCTAACAGAAATCACTCATTCTACACCCACAGCATGCAAGGTCTTGCATTTCCATTCCCAGTTTTCAAGATTGCTTGTCTTTGACACTGAGAAAAAAAAACAATATACCAATGAAAACATACAAATCCTTTCTGACTTTCTCTTCTGCTTCTTCTAGCACTCTCTAGCACTCATCATCCTAACTCCCAGACTGTCTGTTCCCATGAATTTTGCAACACTTTCTATTCTGTTCCAAACTGAACAGGCTGATTTCTGTACAATCCAAACAGATAGATAACTCAGAAGAATAAACAGAAATATAGCTTTATTCTGGGAATTCTAGACAATAACTTACAGTCACGAGGAGATGCATCCAGAAGTACATGTTTGCAATGTTGGTTTATTCCTCAGGTAAATTGATATTGGATTTTCCCCTCTTCTCTTCCTGGGCGTCACATGTTGGTAAGGATCTCCTAACCGTGTGGCTAGGAACCATGCGGCTGGTGAACAAAGGATCCCATCTGGCTTGTGTCCAGGAAGTCTCTCAATGACCTTTGATACTCCTCCCACTGACCCATCAACATACGTAGCATTTAACCCAATAACTGCCAGACACTCCAACACACTGATATCTGCTCTCTGGTTAAGGCTACATAGACCTATACGGTCCAGAATACTCCCCACTTGGAAATTTATATTTCCACTACTAAAATATAAAAACATAGCATCAAGGCATGCAAGCCTCATTGTTAACTAACTTGTGACTAAATAGGTGAAAACTTGGTATCAAGCATGCATAACTATTGGTAAATATAAAACATGCACAATTATGCAAAAAAGCAAGTGTTACATCAAACAATGCATAAGACAATACATAATTTGAGGTTTGATCTTCTGGTTTGTTCTTCATCAGCAACGGGGACAAATCGATGATCAGCCTGGTACAAGTGTCTTTGAGTCACAACCTGACTCACGTGGCTTCACGATCTGGACCTCAGCTGGACAAACTAGTTCATCAAGTGGGTGGGCCCGGTGCGCAAGTCCCATGGGCCAGTAGTTCTGGTATGCCATCTTGTCTCCCAGTGAGACAAGGTCTTCTTCCTGTGAAGGAAACTGGAACCAAATCTGGAACAGAAAAACTGGAACTGAAAGTTTCTCAGGAACGAAGGGAACTGGATTCACAGGATACTCAGGAACTGAAGAACCTGGAAAAACATGAACAGATGGATCTGGAAACACACGAACAGCTGGTGCTCAAAAATCAAGATCAGGAACATCAGGAAACTCAGGAACAGCTGGAGCTGGAAACTCAGGATCAGGAACATCTGGAAACTCAGGAACAGCCGGAGCTGAAGAATCAGGAACAACAGCTGGAACTGAAGGGTCAGGAACAGCAGCTGGAAGTGATAAATCAGGAACAACAGCTTGAGCAGAAGACTCAGGATACTCAAGAACCGAAGGTTCTAGATCCACCGGTGGAGTATTGAAGAGGGCTGCTACTGTTGTCATCAGGGTGAGGACTTCATGTGTGGGTATGGGTGTATTTAATGACATGGAGTCCATGAAAGTCAGTAAGTCTTTGCAGGCTCCTACAGGGCTAATTCTTGGGATGCTGAGACAAGTGATCAAGACAATCAAAAGTATGCCTAATTTCAGGTGTCTCCGCTTAGACAGGGTTTTGAAGCGGATTGGTTGATGTTTACTGGGTGTCTGAGATTGAAGGTTGGCACTTTGATCTGAAGCTGGAAGTGCATAACGTTTTGGTCTCTATGGCATCTGTCTATTTGGACAGGCCAAGAACTGAAGACTTTCTAGCCAGATCAATTCTGTTATCTGTGTGGCAAGGTTGGGCCACTTCACTTGGTTAACAAAGTTCTTATTTGTTGGCACATGTTGCCATTGTTCAGGGCTTAAAGATGTTTCAATCCTTTTCTCTCTGTTGCTTACATGGACGTAGAAGTGTCTGCTTTGTTTGCAGATGTAGCTTGACATCACCTTGCTGTCTGCGTAGAAGGTGGTGGACTGTAGTTCAAGGCACAACGTCTTTGCTGTCAAGTTGGTCAGCTTTACAGCCAAAGTGGTGCCACATAGCTCTAACCTTGGTACGGTGTGGGCTTCTTGTATTGTTAGTCTCGCTTTCCCTAAGAAGACACCGAGACTGCAGCTCTCCCAGCTGTAGACTCTGATGCATCTTACGGTCGCAAACAAGATAACGTAAGTGTGGCTCTCCCCGCTGTAGAGTGAGACGTATCTTAAGGCTGCAGTCACCTTCGTAGACTCATCTAAGGAAGCATACAATTCTTTCTTCTGCACTGGGGCAGGTGAGCTGGAGACATACGTATGCTGCACTTGCATGCTTTGGATACTTCTTGGGAGTAAGCTCCATGACTCCCAGTCTCAGAAGCATTGTTTGTCTTGTTTGTCCTTCATGGACAAAGCTAAGTTGTTGTAATTCTTGCTTGTCTGGAACACTGTTGCTTCCAAAACAAGTTTGGTTGTTACAAGCATGCAGTGTTCTAGGTGTGGTTGGAACACTGTTGCTACCAAAACAGGTTTGGTTGTTACAAGCATGCAGTGTTCTAGGTGTGGTTGGAACACTGTTGCTACCAAAACAGGTTTGGTTGTCACAAGCGTGCAGTGTTGTTCTAGGTGCAGTTGGAACACTGTTGCCACCAAAACAGGTTTGGTTGTCACTAGCGTGCAGTGTTGTTCTAGGCGCGTTTGGAACACTGTTGCCATCAAAACAGGTTTGGTTGTCACAAGCGTGCAGTGTTGTAGGTGTGGTTTTATAGGGTTCAATGGGGTGGCAACGGTGGGGAGATCTCGTGCCCTAGGTATCACGACATCAACTCTGTGGCTGACCGCTGCATCTGGTCATTGAGATTCCTCTGTTCGCCTACTCGGTCTTGGGGGGCTTGTGGCTGGCTGTGGTGCTCTCACCTGTGCATTCTGGAATGTGCTTTGGTTGTCCATGTAGGCCTGTGCATGGCTACGACGCTCTTCCTTTTCCAGTTGCTCCCTATTTGGCAAGAAAGTGGTGCACTGGAGTATTTTCTGAAGGACTTCCGCTCTAACCATTTTATCTGCCATATCTTGCTGGCTTCGTATGAATTCAAGCTCATCTTGGGCGTCTTTTCTTTTGGCCTTCATTTTGGCTTCTTCAAGTTCTATGGCTGTCAATACCTTCTTTTTCTGCCGCTCCTCCTGTGCCACGCGAAAGACAGCTTCGGCAGCTTTAGCATCGATGATCATTTGCTCTGCTTGTGAGATTCGGGATGCTCGGCTATGATGGGAAGATGCTTTCGAAAGGCGGGAGGCACCTGTAACATGCGGTTGTTGGGACACGCTGGAATGTGCCTTGGATATGTGGCGGAAAGATGAGGCTGTTCCAGACACGTGGGATGGAGCTGTATGCGACCGGTGGGACGGTGCATGTGAATAGCGGGAGACTTCGGACTTGGCTGTGTCGACCGGTCTGCTTCTCTGGTGAGGCTTGGGCTGTGGGGAACCCTGTGAGCTCTCTAGAAACTTCTTACATTCCTTGTTTAGTACCTTGAGACTTTGCATCTCGCTATCGACTCTTGAGTCTCTTAATTGTTCTTGAATGTCCTTGAGTTGCTGTTCAGAGTCCATCCATTGCACATAGGCGTCTTCCTTATCTCCTTCCACTGCATGTGCACGTTCTGGGGAGAGTTCCTCCTTCTGTTCATGGTAGAATTTGTATAATCTCTCCCAGCTTCTTTCATGGTGCTGGTAGAGGGTGTTCCATTTCTTCATCAGATTGAATGCATGGCTTCTGTGAGCTCTCTGCGTTGTATAAGATCATAGTAACCCTAAGACGTTTTTGGCTGTGTTGAGGCTTGAGCTTCAGCCTCTGTGTGCAGGTCAAGGTTCCTTGTTGGCAGCATTTCTCCTTGGCCGGAGAAATGCTGGTTGGTTGAACCCCTTTTGCTAGACCAGTAGGACGCTCTGCTATGGCTAGGGTAGGTTCAGTGTTCTTCTCAGCTATTTTGAAGCTAATTTGAAGAACTTCTCTCTTTGACCACTAGGGATCACTACTTGTAGATCAGCTTCAGAGGTGCTGTCTGTGGGTGGAGATGCCACTGGGTGCGTTCTCCTGCATTTGTGGGTACTTCAGTGCAGTTCACCCCTTCACCACTAGGGGTCACTTGCTGCGAGTCAGCTACCAGAGTGCTCTGGCTTCAAGGTTCACCCTTTGGCCACTAGAGGGCCTTCTCTGGGTGCGGTTAAAGGCTTGCATGTAGTGCCTCCTTTAACCACTAGGGGGCGTCTGAAGAAAGGCCAGCCAAATTCTTCCTATTACCATGTTACTGCTAGTGGCCACTGAGAGAATGTAGAGGTATAAACTCTCACCTGGAGACCATTGAGTTGCAGGCTGCAACCCTGGGTCATCAGCTGTGATGATAAGCAAGAGAATTGGCTTCGCTTTCTTCTGCCTAAGTTCCCTCAAACTGGAACAGCTTGGTGTTCAGCTTGAGTGAGTGAGTGAGTGCTTTTGGTAAGTTCACTCTGTGCCCTCTAGGGGGTGTTGGTAGCTTGGGATAACTTTAAGTAACTTGCACTTTAACTAACAGATTTACTCTGCATAGTTAGTGATGCGTGCAGTGAAGTACTTTCTTTCCCTCTGTTGTGTGCAGCATTTAACCCAATAACTGCCAGACACTCCAACACACTGATACCTGCTTTCTAGTTAGGGCTACATAGACCTATACGGTCCAAAATACTTTCTGTCGCATTGTTCTCCATCTCACCACTCCCAATCTTTCCATGTTCACCTGTGACTCCATGGCATTGTGCTTGCTCCTATTCCCATTGTTACCCTCCATTTTATTGTTGTGCTATACAATAAAGTATAAGAGAGTGTGAAAAGGGTGAAGAGTGCTATAACTTGTTATATATTTCTACAGTTTCCTTGCTTATCATCACTTCCTGGGTTGAAAAAGTTTGAGAACAGGAGTTACATCTTGACTTGTAGGATGGATTCTGAAGACCATCACAGGGTTGATTAGACAGTGCACAGTCACACATCCTCTGAGGGGACCCACAAGAAGGTAGCCAATACCTTCAATGAAAGAAATGCCCCATGTTTAAAAAATAGATGGAACTTAAATCATACAATTGTTATTGCCATCTGCACTTTAAAAAAGACTCACTGCTTGCCCGCTTGCTCATACATGAAGGAAATGCAAAGCCCCCAGACTTCCTATAATTTCAGTGGAATTTTCTTTTCCTTTGAAAATACTTCATAGCAACCTCTATAATTTTTTGACAATTTAAATGTTATGAATTGATGAGGGGAAAGATAAAAGAATTGGGCAGATGATGAATTTTTAGTACTGACTTTATGAAAGTGCACCTGTTGAAGATATAGGCCATTTAACATTAGCTATATGTGTTTTTTTTTTCTCTGCAACAGGGATATATGCATTGCTGGGTAAATGATAAGAAAAAATGCATGTCAAAGTTTCCAAGTTCAATACCTGGCATTTTAATATTAAAAATATCCTCCAATCTGTAACCCAAGACTCTTTTAGTAATTTGAAGAATATTAAGTGAAGAGATAAATAGACTAATTACGTATAAATCAATTTCACCTCTTTTTCTACATATGCAGCTATTTTGCTAAAAAAATCATTTTCATCAACAGCTTTGAGATTATATGATGGAAAAGATCCTATGGACAATTGTGGTGCATTTTTAGTTAATTTGTTTGCTTGTTCACCTCAAGTGCTCTCTCTCTATACCCATCTTGCACATTCTTCTTCTTCTCTTCTCTCTGAAGAATTGTCTCATCCTGTCAGGGCTTGTAAAATCCCACCACAGTAATTGCTTCATAAAGACTCTGGGAAGGAATGCCGTCTGCCAGTTCTGATTTCTGAGTCAGAGGCCTCTACTTATGCTTTGCTTTCTGTCTTGCTTCATAGCTCCTTGCTCAGTTGCATGCCTTCCCATCCATTGTCTCCCACAGATGCGAGGAATGGATGGAATGTGAGCTCAGAAATCCCAATTTAAAGAAGGATCAACATATTCAAATATTGATCCCTGACACAGACATTATTACTGCACGTTCCTTTCTTTCCATGTTCCTTAAGTATAGGTTCACAATGTTTTGCATTAATTACAGATTAACTATAATTTAGCAGAATATAGTAATGTTAATGCTCCTGATGGTCTAATAAGGTCAATAGGAAAGCCATTTATAGAACTCATGGCTGCCAGTGTAATGCCTTTCCAACAAAGCTTTAGAGCTCCATGTTGACCACAGTGGCACTCATAAAAAAAATTATTGAGGCTGTGGCCCAATGTTCAGACATCTAAAATAAAGCAGAGGAAAACTGAAATAGTAAAGAATGTGTCGGGAGGCAACAATAAGTAGCTGGGGAACAGTCTCATAAGTTTGCTTATTGATCACAATATCATAGCAGCCAATTTACTATAGTGATCATAACCTACTTTCAAAATACCAAATATGCCACCAATCAAAAATGTTAAGGAACATTTCTTAGGATTTAGGCTGAAGGAATTTATCTACTTGCTTTGCTCATAGCCAAAGAGAGAAATGATTCACCTTTCTTAGTCTCTTCAATCATATCATCCTTTTTTAGTCTTTATGGCCACACAGAGTGGCTCAATTTGATCAGGACCTTGGGCAAAGCCAGAGGAAAATTTAATTCTTCCCTATGTAGAAGAGCCTGCAAATAGGAATTGAGAATGGGAGGTAGAATGTTGTAGCAGTTGCCCCCCCCCTTCCTCAGCGTCCAGTTAAATTGGCATTGATAGAGAGATCCAGACCAAGGCCTTTACTGAGGTACTTTGGGGTCCATTTCTCTCCCAGTTTCTCTTTAACATCTACAAAATGAGACCATTCAGTGAGGTCATCTACTGACATGGGTTTAGATATTATCAGTACAGGGGCACGAGGACTCAGTAATTAAAGACACTGAGCTTATTAGCTGGAAAGTAATGGCGAACTCGCATTGCTTGCCCCAGCTCCTGCCAATCTAGCAATTTGCAAACATGCAAATGTGAATAGATTAATAGATACCACTTCATTCTGTAACAGCTTTCCAAGCACCTCGGTGTATAGCCATGCTGACCGGTTGACCACAAAAATGTTTTCAGACAGCACTGGCTCTCTTGGCTAAGAAATGGAGATGATCATTGCCCCCTAAAGTTAGGCACAACTGGATAGGGAAAACCTTTACCTTTACTATTACCTCAGTACATCTCAATCATAGCTCTCCAAATAATAATAATAATAATAATAATAATAATAATAATAATAATAATAATAATCCCCCAGTGAGGCACTACCTTCATGTAGTTGTGTGGGGCTTGTGTACTCTGAGGAAAATGAGAGCTATGCCAGAGGTTCAACCATACTGGACAGGTCTCATCAGAGGAGTCAGACAAAGAGTGTCTCTCCCATAAAAAATATGGTGAGAAGTAAATTTCAGAATGCCATACCGGCTCGGATGTCGCCCGGGTTAACAAGGTCCGCACTAGATATTGGAGTTCCTGGATATCTGGTGAAAAATGGGTTACAGGACTCAGGACTGTTGGCTGAGCAACCAGGGCCAGCAGCTGCAGAACTACTGGAAGAAAAGGTGTTTACCCGTCACAGATACACAGTGATGGAAAACAAAGAAATAATGATCTGTTACTACAGATCAAGTCCAACAAGAAGAGGATATCTAAAACGAATGCACCAGTTCTGGAAAGAACAACATCCAGAATCAGAAATAACAGAACAGAGACTAGCAGATCAACGCAGATTTATAATACAAAATAAAGTATTCACAGAAACAGAATTGGACGAACTGCAAAGGTTTACCCAGGGCAAAGAAATCAAAGCCTTACCAGAAGTAATTCAGAATGTAGAGGCAAACCAGGGGGAGTTGGCAGTGAAGGAATCCAGCAGAGATATACAACTGTTCTCATTTGGAAACCAGGCACCTCTTCCTCAGGAAGAACAAAACCCTCTAACTAAAGAAATAAAAGAATTGAAACAAAGAATAACTGAGCATCTAGAACAGCACAAAAACAACAGAATAAGGCTGCCTGCATTGAAGCTTGTTCCAAAGAAACAGCTAGCACAAGCATTAAAAGATGCAAATACTGCAATATCAAGTATAAGCACCAATTCACTGCAAGAAACAAACCAATTAATGTATAGCACAGCTGCAGTTATAAATGAATACCTGGGATGCAAAATCAACAAAGAAGAAAAACAAACAAACAGTGCACCACAAAAATGGAAGGTTAGACTAGAAAATAAGATCAGCAAGTTAAGATCACATGCAAGCAAGCTAGAACAGATGAAAGAAAAGAAGCTGAAGAACAAGAAGACCAAAGAATACCTAATCAAGAAATACCACTTAGAAACAAGGAAGATCAAGGAAGGACTGGAAATAATAAAGCAACAAATAAAAGCTATAGCCAGGAAAATCAGTAGATATGAAGCTCGAATTGCAAACTATAGGCAGAACCTCCAATTTCAATCCAATCAGAAACGTTTCTACCAATCCATCAATGGAGAAACTGCAAGGAATCAGTCAGTACCTGACAAGGAAGAAACAGTGCAGTTCTGGAAGCAGATATGGGATAACCCAAAGAAATACAACAAGGATGCGGCTTGGTTAAAAGAGGTGGATGCAAATAAAACAGAAGTTGAAATGAAAGAACTAGTAATAACAACAAAAATGGTAGAAAAAAGAGCAAAGAAAATCAAAAATTGGTCAGCACCAGGTGAAGATGAACTGCATGGGTTTTGGTTGAAACATCTAACTGTTATACACCCACTCATTGCCAAACAGTTCAACAATATACTACAAGGAGGAGAAATTGAAAAGTGGCTAACAACTGGGAAAACCTACCTAATAATGAAAAATCCAGCAAAAGGGGCAACACCAGGTAACTACAGGCCAATTACCTGCTTACCAACAACTTTCAAATTACTAACTGGTGTGGTAGCTGATGCAGTACAACAGCATCTAGTTGAAAACAATCTCTTTCCACCTGAGCAGAAAGGAAACCACCCCAATAGCAGAGGAACAAAAGATCAACTCCTAATAGACAAAATGAAAACTGCAAGAAAAGGAAGACCAACCTGAATGTGGCATGGATTGACTACAAAAAGGCATTTGATTCTCTGCCACATGACTGGATAATCAAGTGCCTAGAAATAACAGCAGTCAGTAGAAACATCACAAAATTTGGGCAAAGATCGATGGCACAATGGAAGACACAGTTGCAGATCAATGGTGAGAGACTGGGAGAGGTTAATATCAAGAGAGGAATATTTCAAGGAGATTCATTGTCACCATTACTATTTGTTATTGCATTGTTTCCTCTGTCAACAATACTGAATAACTCAGGATATGGCTATCAAACATCAAAAACATCTACCAGACTATCCCTTCTCCTTTATATGGATGATCTGAAGCTGAATGGAAGAACATCATCTGAAATAGAATCGCTGCTCAACACTGTCCGTATATATAGCCAAGATATTATGGAGTTTGGGTTGGACAAATGTGCCACACTTACTATCAAACAAGGAAAAGTAGTGAAAACTGAAGGAATCAAGATGCCCCACAAAAATAACATTAAGAGTCTGGATGAGGAAGATTACTACAAATACTTGGGTATCCTTCAAACTGACAACATCAAGCACACTGAAGTCAAGAAAAAGATAAGAGGTGAATACATCAAGAGAGTGAAGAAGATCTTAAAGTCCAAACTCAATGGAGGAAATACTGTGAAGGCAATCAACACCTGGGCAATTCCAGTCATTAGGTACACGGCTGGAATAGTGGACTGGACTCAAGCAGAACTAAAAGCAATGGATAGAAAGACCAGAAAAATAATGACAATAAATCATGCCCTTCATCCACGCAGTGACATTGACAGACTTTATCTACCAAGGCAAATAGGTGGGCGTGGAATGCTACAAGTACGTCAGATGGTTGAAGAAGAAAAAATGGCTTTGGAAGAATATCTGAAAAACAATGATGAAGATGCACTGAAATTAGTATATCAGAAAGGCTTACTGACTACTGGAGAGACCAAACTGGCCTACAAGAAAGACCAAATAAAGAACAGAATAGAGGCATGGGAAGACAAAGCACTACATGGCCAATACATTAAAAAAATAGCTGGGTAAGCAGATAATAACAAGACCTAGCAATGGCTAAGAGCAGGAAAATTGAAGAAAGAGACCGAGGGACTAATTCTGGCTGCACAAGACCAAGCCTTAAGGACAAATGCAATAAAGTCAAAATTGAGAAGACAGTAACAGATAGTAAGTGTCGCCTATGCAAAGAAGCTGAAGAAACAGTGGACCACCTGGTAAGCTGTTGCAAGAAGATTGCACAGACTGACTACAAGCAGCGGCATGACAAAGTAGCAACAATGGTGCATTGGAAGATCTGCAAAAAATATCATTTGCCTGTAAGCAAAAACTGGTGGGATCATAAAATAGAGAAAGTCATAGAAAATGATAAAATTAAACTGCTCTGGGACTTCAGAATTCAAACAGACAAGCACCTGCAACATAACACCCCAGACTTAACAATTGTCGATAAGAAAGACAAAAAAGTCTGGATAGTGGACGTGGCAGTGCCTGGAGATAGCAGAATAGAAGAGAAAGAACTGGAGAAGATAACAAAATACAAAGACCTACAAATAGAAATAGAAAGACTGTGGCAAAAGCAAGCAAGGGTAGTACCAATAGTCATAGGCTCCTTGGGTGCAATCCCAAAACAACTGGAGCACCACTTGAACACCATTGGCATTGACAAATTCGCTATTAGTCAATTGCAAAAGGCGGCCTTATTAGGAACTGCTTCCATCCTGCGACGATATCTGTAATACCATCAAACATCCACATCTGCCTATCCCAGGTCCTGGGTAAGGACTCGATAGGTAGACAAAATGCCAAATCCAGTCTGAACACCTGGCTGACTGTGCGATGATCCATAATAATAATAATAATAAAGTTGGAAAGGCCCTTGGAGGTCATCAAGTCCAACCCGCTGCTCAGGCAGGAAACCCTATACCATTTTGGACAAATGGCTGTCCAGTTTCTTCTTAAAAACGTCCAGTGTTGGAGCATTCACCGTTTCTGGAGGCAGGTTGTTCCACTGGTTAATTGTTCTAACTGTCAGGAAGTTTCTCCTTAGTTCTAGGTTGCTTCTCTCCTTGATTAGTTTCTATCCGTTGCTTCTTGTCCTGCCTTCAGATGCTTTGGAAAATAGCTTGACTCCCTCTTCTTTGTAGCAGCCCCTGAGATATTGGAACACTGCTATTGTGATGCCATCAAGATTCAGTCTCAGTGTTTAGAAGCTATAGGGATCTAAATGAGGGAGAACAAACTCAGACTTAACTCTCACAAAACAAAGTGCTACCACCTATAAAGTGCAGTTTTGTGCTACCACCATCCTATACAATATGTTGTACGATCAATTAACTTTGGATAGTCATTTATTCATCACTGTTTGTAATACTAATATTTTATTATATTTGTTCTTATTTATTTTTAGATCCTATTATATACATTGTTGTTTTCTATAGAAAATGTTTTACTATTAGATATTTTGCTGCATCTAGCCTTATGACTGTAATAAACTAATTTGCTTTGAAGGACAGTCCCTGAGATTCAGTTGGCCTCAACTCTGCCAGTCTTTTGAAAAGCATTAAAGAGCTGTGGTTGTGGGGGGGGGGGGGAGGTTGTTTGTTTTTTTTGCATTTGGTGTGGGAGTAGGATGATCAATTGGATGTGGGTTTTTTCCCAACACTCTATGTCTATTTTTGTTCTGAATTATGTTATAATGTTTTGTTTTAACATGTGGTTTTTATTCTCTTACTACTATTTTAAATGAGAATGGCACCCTGAGTCATGTGCTGAGTGAGCAACCTTATAAATGTATCAATTACATTAAAAAAATAATTTATGCAATTTCAAATGAGGGTGTGCCATTGTAATCAGAGAACTTATCTTTTTTCAAGAAAGAGAAGTGAACGATCTCATTTGGTTCACTACTTCTATGACAAAATAAATTAAAGATTCTAAAGTGTTCAGGCCATAAGGTTACCCACACACACAAAAAAAATCTGCAAACCATTTCACATGATTTTAAACTAAAAAGAATAAACCAGGGTGTAGACTTGAAATGTTTATTTTTCTCTTTAAGAAGAGGAAGTAGGCAGTTCAAATAGGAATATCATAGCTCACAATCTTTTCCCCCCTTCCAGTACAGTATGACCTCCAGCAAATTAGGCAGAGAAGAACTGGTTTCTGCAAATGCTTCTTCCTCTTTGCTTACTCCAGAAGTAGATTTGTCCTTGGGCCTTCTTTCAAGCTACAAACTGCCACACCCAGACTGGGAATTTCCTCCCTGCCCAAACAGACAGGTACCACACAAGCCATGATGAATCATACTTCTTTCATTTCACATCTTTCATTCCCTTTCTCTCCTCCATCCCCCTCCCTTTTCTGTTTTAAACAAGAATGCCCTTGAGAAAAGTGTCTGCCTGTCATTGACCCACCTTTTCAAATAGCCCAAACAGAAAGACCCCTTTAGCTCAGAGCAGCCCTAAAAAAAGTAGAGGCAAAATAAGGCCTGAATTCAGTTCAAAAGTTCTGCCAGTTCTAACCCCAGAGCCCTCCCAGCTCTATAATTAAGGACATTCAGAGCCATGATTGAATTCTCTCCCCTACCTGCCATTCTGAGATCAGCAATACTGAGATGAGTGAATGTGTATAGGCAGATCTCCTTCTAGATTTTGTTTCCTGTGTCATCAGCTGCAAAAGTCAAAGGGCAGAGTAGTAGCATTCGTAATAAAACATTTTTTTAACACTCTCATTCTACATTTGTTTTACTTAGAATGAAACAGACAACAGTGGTGGTGTATATTTTCAGTGTCTTTGGAAACTATTGTTAAACTAGTTAAATGTCAAACTAATCAGTGTTCTTCAGTATTCTGAGAGAAGTATTTCACAATGTGAATTTCACACTGGAGACAATAATCAAGCCATACATAAAGACAGAACACAATCCCTTTGCATATTTATTCCAAAGTAAGTCCTACTGAGCAATGGAATTTTACTTCCTGTAGTTGCTCACAGTGTAGCTGCCATAAAGAAATAACATCTGGCAGATTAGGCACGCAGATATTGCATTTAAACGCAGGAGTGTGCAAGCTGTTTGGTGTTTTTTAAAAAAATAAAAATAAACATCAGAAAATTTGTTAAGAAATTGAAATACTTGCCATAAATTCCTGTTGCTATTTTAATCTAAGCCAGGAACCTGATTTATCTAATTTTAATTCCCCTCCAATATCCCTGTTAGTTATTAAGCTTTCTCACTCTAAACCAGTGTTTCTCAACCTTGACAATTTTAAGGCATGTGGACTTCAACTCCCAGAATTCCACAGCCAGCATTGCTGGCTGTGGAATTCTGGGAGTTGAAGTCCACATGCCTTAAAATTGTCAAGGTTGAGAAACACTGCTCTAAACTGTGCTGCATCACTCTCTTGTCTAACACTGATAGCTCCATCTTGATGGTTTTTTGTGGAATTATTTTTATTTTTTATTTATAATAAAATATACTTCTTTAAAAAGTAACACCAGGGGCTTTAAATGTCATGGATATCTCCACTTTTATTTCTCACAAAAGATGCTCAATCAGTTCTGTTTATTAGCAAACAAAATGTGGCTTTGAACCATTTTGTGGACAGGGAAAACAAACACTTTCTTTGCCAACTTTTAAAGAAATGTATCCCATCTTTCAACTTTACAGGACATAGAAAAAAATGATCACACAAAAACTGAAGCTTTGTTTTCTTTAGTTTGGGTACTCTATCGCAACTGTTGAGAATGGATTAAAATAAAAATAAAATGATAAAGCAAGAAATTGGCTTCCTTCCCACTCTAAAACATTTGCTTCATTTGCTTTCATTTCCTTTACCAGGAACCGGGCTCCTGTTACTGGACTGGTTTAAAAGTCTGGTCACAGACTCAACAATGTGGCTGCCTAGCCTACTCTGGGAAGAAAAGCTAAGAGTCAAACTTTGGCTTAGTTTCCTGTCTTCGAGTGAACATAGGCATTCAAGAATGTCTATGAATAGCCAGATTCAATTACAGGAGTGTGGTATTACTGGGTTGAAAAGATCCAAAAATACGAATTCCTTTAGCTCCATGCATGTATGCCTGTTAATTCTTTCTTCCTAAGTGAAAGAATAAAAACAGAGGGGAACTAACCAAACAACCAGAGAAGGGAAAGCAGGAAACACAGCAAAGTGGATGTATGAATTTTAAAAAAGATGGTCTAAATTTCTTCTTTCTAGCACCATCTATGGGGAGTTCTTGTCCAGTTGCAGAGCTCTTGCCTCCTTTGTAGAGTTGAGAGAGGGACTGACCTAAAGTCACTCAGTTGGCTTCCAGCCTAAAGCAGGACTAGAACTCATGGTCTCCCAGTTTCTAACCCAGCACCTGTAACCATTATTCCAAACTGGCTCTCAATGGTGTTTTTTAATAATTATCCTAAACTTAATAAGGATGATACTACTCTTATATCATTGAAGAGGTTGTTTTAAATTTGAAGTGCTACTAAAGAAAAGATCTTATCTTCAACTAAACTAATTTTTCTTGGTAGTAGGATTTAATTAAAATGAATATGATATTTTAAACTAATAAGCTTGTAAAGGGAAATAAGATTAATTAAAACCCCAAAGAGGCTCAGAAATAGCTAACACTATAATGAATATCTTTGCCCGTATTTCCATAGTTTCTTTTTCCTTCTCCACTATTATTTCCTGCTACTTAACTAAAGAGCAGGGTTTTTTATATGATATCGTCCTTCCATAGTTAAAATGTTTTTTTATTGGCCAGCTGATTGGAGTTGTCTGAAATCTAATCCCATGCATTTGGCAGGGGGGATATTATCAGACTTCACACCTAGTTTACTGGTAAAGTTCTGCTCTCTAGATACTTAACAGCTTAGACTGATGCTGCTTAATGCAAGGTCAGACTATAATCAGGAATTCCTCATCAATGATCTTCATTGTGTGGCTTTAATACACTTTGTATATATTACCAAGACCTGGAAAGACAGAGTTTCCCCTTTCAAAAATGAGCCCATCTGAGTTTCAAGGGTGGCATCACTGAAAATCCCAGGACAGCAATGAGAGAGTAGCTATTGTTATCCAGGAGACCCTCATGGCTTTCCACTGTGCTATTCCTCAGATAACTGTATGTGAGACCTTGTTAAAGGAAGTTGGGGGGTCTGTGGAATAGATGAGATTGCTGCTATTATACTGGCCTTCCTTCTGCACAGAAGATTCTCCAGTGAATTGCTTGACATTGTGCTAGGTCATCAGCAGAGTTTCCCAGATTTATGATACTGTGAGACTTTAATCTACCTTCCATGAGGTTAGAGTCAAAAGCAGCTCAGGAATTCATGGTTATCATGGAAACCATGGATTCAATATAAGTCATCAAGGACTTTTTGCCTAACATCACATGGTGGATCTCATTTTAATCTCAGTGAAATACCACCATGATCTGGAATTGGGGAATGGTAGCATTCTTCTTTTGTCATGGACAGATCATTCTTTGATTGCTTTGGAATTTTCCATACCAGCTTCCTGCCACAGGTGGAACCTATTCAATTGGTCTGCCACAGACACCCAATGAATCTCATTAGGTTTCAGAGGGTGTTTGGAGACGTTCCTGAGGATCTGGTGCCCAGTTTTAGTGTTTAGTAACAACTTGAAGAGTGGCAAGCATTACCAATCCATTTCCAACTTTCAACTTGAAGAAGTTTGATGAGATGTTTGGGATGCAACTTCAGAAGGAGTGAGGTGGAAATGGTGCATACATCCGAGCCCTTATTTCCTCTTACCAGCTTTCATGCTATCCTTCTCATCACTGATAATCCCAAGTATATATCTTATCCCTGGCAGTCAAAAGTTGTTATTGAAGTTCTGTCCTGGTCCCTGGAAGTTGCATAGGTTTGGAGAAGTATGAACAGGCTCAGACTCAAACATGACTGAGTGGATTTTTAAGAAAAATCTTAATCCACAGATTTTTCCATCCTTTGTTCTGGATGATGTCATACTCTCCTAGACTACTCGAAGCATACCTAGGGAGTCCTCCTAGACTCATGGCTTCTACTTGAAGAGCAGGTGGCAAATGTGGCTTGAAGTAGCCCTTAAAAAAACCCATCTTGCAAACTAGTTGTAGCCATTCCTGGATCAGAAAATTTACTCAAGGTCATCTCTTTCTTTGATTATTGCAATATGTTCTACATGGAACTATCTTTGTATACTACTAGGAAGTTACAAGTGATCTAGAATGCAGCATTGAAAGAAGCTTCTAGGCACACATTGATAGACCCATGCAATACCACTACTTTTTAACCTGCTCTAATTGCCAATAAACTTCTGGTTACAATTCAAGGTGCTAGTTATCATCTTAAGCTCTTCTTTATATATGATCTGGTTATTTATGGACCCTCCTATCTCCTATTGAGTCTACTTATTTGCAAGGTCTGTCAGGTGTGGAATGCCCTGAGACACATAAACAGCCGCATCTGCTGGGAGCCAAGAAAAGTGTCTTTTCATCAATGTCATGTTTTCTGAAAGGCCAGCCATTGGGTCAGATGGTTTTGTAGCTCTTCTTGATTGATTCTATGATTGTTTCTGGTTGTTTGGGTGGCATCTAATGTAGAGTACTTTTTTCTGTGTTATTTTTTTGCTGGGTGGTACAGTATTTGCTGTTTTTAATGGGCAAATATATACCTTGGTTTAAAAATACATTTCCAGTGGTTTTATTAGAAATAAATGTAACACTTCCATCAATCACAGCATTTATCCTGCACTAATAAGGAACATGATGGCAAATAATGTTCCCAATGAAGTTCAATCTGAAAAGCTGTTTTAATGCTCCTAGTGTGCCTTTTAAGTAACCTGAAACTATGTTATTCTTCTACATAAATGTTTTAAACATTCTTTTTGGAGAAAGAAAAAGAATTGTTATTTTCTTTAGCTAACAAAAATGATTGGAATGACTGTTCTTGCCACACAGCCATGTCATATAGGAAATAGGAACCAGGATTAGAAACCACGTGAGGCCAGCTAATGTCATGACCTTAACTTTTCTACATTCACATCAGGAATGACTCGTTGTCTTCTCCCTTTTCATCACTTTACTTCACATTTTCTTTTATGACATTTGCTCTTCAAAACAATATAAACATTCATGAAATGAATAAAAGTTTTGGAAAGGAGGTGCCCATGCACACAAAGCTAATTTCTTTATTCTGTTTACAGTTAAAGCACTTGCTGTGCAGGAATGTATTTAAACAGTTGGACATAACTTTGCTGTTTTTTCCACGCAGTATTTTTCTCTCAACAAAGGAATTGTCTAGGTTTGGGGTTATTTTGCCCCCAAAAGAGATTTTTGTTGTATAAGTAGCTTTGATATTAAGTTGGATGGTTGAGATCATCTTAATGCACTTTAAAGATACTTTAAGTATGCTTTCATGCTACTTTTGCATTTTAAAATACTGTTAACTGCACTTTTAGAGTTCATTAAATAACAGCATCTATCTGTCTGTCTCTCATATAGCCATTTTGTCCATCAGTTCCTCTATGAAAGCAAACAGTTTGTGTGAAATACTGGAGAAATTCAATGGTCACATTTTTGGAGAGATAACTTTTTCTGCCTTCATGTTCATTATATCCGATTCAATGTTTTACCACTTGTACAAATCTCAGCTGAAGTCACCAAATGCTGTAAAAAATAATGATACATTTAACTATGTATCCACACAGACCTTGCTTTTATTTTTTAGTCAAAATTATAATTTGCCATTTTTATGTAATAAATAACTTTTTATTTGTTTTTGCTTCGCATTTCTATATGAGATTATAGTCTGAATCAGCCAGAAATGTGTTTGTTTCTTTGCAATGCTATGATGGTCATAATATCTATGGGAGAGACACTTCAAGGTGAGAGTATAAAAACTGAACAAAGAGAGGTCAGGTGCTAAAGGTTGGCTGTCAATCCTACCAGGACAAGTCCTAGGCACAAGTGAACAAAAATCTGTGGTATAATCTTATGGAAAAACTACAAACAAGCTGCAGAATTTATGTCTGAGCAACTAGTCTGACCAGATATAGGAGATGACCAGGCTGAGCCTGAGGGAGGGGTCAAATGTGTCCATTCACGCCCACAAGAGAGCTAAGTCCAGCCCACCTTGAATTCCTTTCTACTCTTAACTCCAACTAATTTCCCTTGATCATTAGTAGTTCAGATTCTTGTAGAGAGCTTAAGCTTACAATAAATCTTTATACACAGTTGAACTGCCTGGATCTTCTGATTTCCCTGGTGCTTGACACCAGATGTAACTTCAGCCAGTAGTGCGTGAAATAACTGAGTCATCTTGACATTAATAACAGCAGGAGAGGCTTGATAAAGCTTCAAAGACTCTCAAAGATGAAAGAAGTTGTAATCCAAATCAACTGGAGAGCATCAACTGGAGAGCAACTGGTCAAGAAGCTCTGACCATTCACTGACACTTTCTGCAAACTTACAACACTCCATTATCTAAATAAGAGACTTATTTCCCCTAGAACAGCGGTTCTCAACCTGTGGGTCGCGACCCCATTTGGGGTCGAACGACCATTTCACGGGGGTCGCCAAACAATGCAGTCCGCCATTTTTTCCCCCTTTTCCTTAGCTGTGCTACTCCCTTTTATTCTATTGGCTTTTGAAAGCCAATAGAATAGACTCTCTTGAATAGAGTCTAATTGTCCAGGCTGTCTCTGCCCGCCAAAAGTCCCATTCTGCAAACGGTGCTGCAAATTGTCTGCAGCGAAGGTGAGCTGTCTGGAAGTTTCCACCCCTCCCTGCTGAGCAGCTACTAAAAATGTAAGTAAAAGAGGGCCAAGGGTGGGAGGTGGGAGGCCGGCAGGCACAGGGAGGGTTGCTGGCGCGCGTGGGATCCGGCGGGTGCCTTACCTCCCTTGGGCTGGGCCAGCTGGTGGCCCAGCCGGTGGTCGGCCTGTGCCGTCTCTGCCGCTTGCCAGCTATGCCTTGGCCGGCACAGGGGGTGGCACCACACATGCGCGGCACTCCTGGGCAGGGAAAGTCCTCAACTTACGACCAGTTGGGTAGTCCTCAACTTACGACCGGTTGGGTAGTCCTCGACTTACTACCGGTTGGGGGTCGCGGCATTAAAAAGGTTGAGAACCACTGCCCTAGAAGCCAGAACTTCATGTAAAGGAAATTTCCCATTTTGACTCTCACTACTTATTGTATTGACATTTTCACTGATAATATCCATCGAACCATCATTAGTTCAGAATTCATTTCAGGAAGTAATAGCACCCAGCCAATATTGTGTGGGCCTGAAAGCAGAGTTTGGGGTAGTGAGTATTTGGATAAGAGATATTAGGATATTCTAGGCTATAGAATAGACTGGGAAATGTTTTAAAAAGGCAAAGACCATTTTACCATTTCCATATTCTGTATTGATTCCAATGAAGTCATAATGTATCAAAAGTTGAGTTTCAGTTCGAGGCTTGACTCACATATACCATACACACCTATATCCTTGCATATGTATATGGAGTTAGAATTTCGTTAGGTTACCTAACAAATTACTTTTAAAGTTGGTCAGCAAAAGACTCTCACTTCCTCACTTTGAACTCTCTAGTGTTGAGTTCAAAAACAAAAGGGAGATTTCATATCTTCAAAATAGGTATTTTACTCCACTTCTGTGGCTCTTCTCATAACACAATTATCTTCATTAAACTTCTCCCACTTCTTTTAAAGCTTTTGAACTATAATTAGCAAATATGGTACACAATTGTGTATATTTATCACTTGATATATTTGATATTGAGTACCACACAAGAGTAGATATATCTTTAAAATGTCACTTGCTATGGAATAGTCTCATCAAGTGCAAAGTTGGGAAAGAAATTGACCGAACCGGTTAATTGCCCTGGCCTTTTTAACTACTGCTTACCAGCAGTTCCTCCTTTCATTTGAAGAGCATTTAAAATTACGCTCCAGTACATTGCCTACATCCGACCTGCAAGGCTGCTGAATGTATCTAACAGACATGATAGACAGCTGCAAATGAATCTGAAAATGCAGGGCTGTTACTAAAAACCCTTCAGGCAAATGAAGAGATTAACATTCTTCCTACAGACAAAAACTCATTGCACAGACTTTTGGTCTACAAAATCCATCCAAATTAGACATAATAATGGGCTATGTCAAATAGCCAATACTTAACCAAAGTCTTTTGCGAATCCAGCCTTACGCAAGAGATGAAAATCCCCTTATGGTTAACAAAAGCATTTTGTTTAGTATAAATGTTCCAAGAATTTGAAGAAAAAATAAAGTTAACATTGTCTTATTACAATGTGGCTAAATGATAGATCTTTGACTCAGATAATTAGCTTAGTGGCAGGTAATAATGATTTTAATAAACTTGCATGCTTCTCAACTTTCAAGGATTTTCTGGGCATTCGCAACTATCAAAGAAAGAAATTATAATAAAGCATAAAAATAAAGGAAAAAGATCAAGAGCTATATAATTTTCAAGAGATTTGGAAATGGAAATTGGTTCTGGGTAATTATGATTGTGCTTTTTAGAAAAAAATAAATTAAACAGGATATACAACAAAACTCTCTAAAGCAGAGAGCAACATTCCTACCATTTAAGGATATTGGAAGCAAATATTTGAAGCTGTAACCCTATTAAAATAGGCAAAAATTAAATTTGCATTCCTGTTCTTATTTTCACCCATTGTTTTCCATCCAATTTACCAAGACCTAACTACAGCTACTATGACCATGTTGTTTCAGGAGTCATACTTTATCAGGTGTAAAGGACTATACTGGTAGGGATGAAAGCTCTCTAATGTTCATAAAAAAATATTACCTCAATATTTATTGATACTGGTTATTGTAGTTCTAAACACACCATCTCATTTAGATTAATAAAAAGAAGCCACACAAAAACCAATGTAACCTTGCATAGGATGGTACTTATGGCTCTGAAAAACAAGTGCATATTTTATATTATGAGGGATTTTTACTCTTGGGTACCTCTAAATGAATTAACAAAATGTTTGAAAATATAACAAAAAGCTTGACAAAAATGTTGCTGTATATTAATTAAGAAAGGCTTTGTTAAATTCTTTGCATCTGATGAACAGACATTTATAAGTGGCCTTTGTTCAAAGAAGCTAGAAGAAAAATGTCAGTATATTTAAATAAAATTGTCAGGGTGATTTTTAGCTTTATAAATATTTATGCGTTTAGAAACTATGTCTTGACAGTCCGTAATAGCTTAGTCTTAGTAAATGGTTACATATAAAGTACAAAGTATTTAGCTTATGAAAATTTGCCATGAAAATGATATTCAGATTTTTTTTTATTGCTTTGCATATTCTTTTACAATCTTAGGGAACAGACACACAATTTATTCACTGTATTCCATTAGATCTAGCTTTCGGTGTGTTTTACCTATATATAAGGAATGTTAAGCTTATGTCTGCATTTTCAGGTGCGGCATTCATGTGGCCCATAAATCTCTCTTTGCACCTATCAGACATCTTGTTGTACCTAATATTTTACATATAAACAAATCAGTTAATAAAAATGGGAGGCTGACAAGCTACCCAGCAAAATAGGAACCTGTAGCTTTTTTTTACTTCTGTCAGTATCTCGGGATTCAGAATGGGTTACTGTTTATAGTGGAAGTAGGTCTATGTAAATAGTTGAATGCATCTTTTTGAGGGACTGGGAGAGGACATTTGTTAAGCTAATACTTTGTAACTAGGTATACTCTCCATGTTATCCATTTTGTGACTGGATACCCTCCCCCTGAGCTCCCTTAGCTATTTTGAAAGTGTTCACATCACATTCTCAAATACTCATTGTGTTTGACTAGAGTCAGTCCTAATGAAAGCTATAAGAAAAAATGTGTATACAATACAAATAGCTGTTCTCCTGTGGTGTATAGGCATTTGTGTTACAACATACATACTTTGGTTAGAGTTTGAAAAATGACCATCTTTGACTAGGATCAATTGGAATAATAGATTTGTAAGGAATCTCTAGCAGAATGAGTAGCCCATAAATTGGAGACCCCAAACCTTTCCCAGAAGCCCTCTGGGTCCCCTCATTCTGGCCCACCTTCAAATTTGGATAGTGACTTGGCAATTTTGCTGCCACTGTCTGTCTTTTAGAGCAGCAGTCCCCAATCTTTCTGGTTCGGCGGACTGATGGGGAAGCCACAGCGGGGGGGGGGGGGGGGATGGGATAGTTTTGCATGCACATGCACTGCTTTCACAAATGCAGCTTCACACCTGTGCGTATACTTGCGCACACTCACACACCACTGCTGCAGCCTGGTTCCAAACAGGCTACGGCTTGGCACCAGGTCACAGACCAAGGGTTGGGGGCCCATTTTAGAGGGCTTTTCATCTGTTATTTTCCCCTAATCCTTCTGTGTGAAAATGATAGTGCTTTCATACTCCATGCTGCATTTTGGGGTGGTTAAAAAATTAAAAATTTAAACTAAAAAGAGAAAGAGAGAAACGTAATTGAAGGCATATGACTAGAAGATTCAATCCTTTCTTGGGAGGCAAATTTTTAACTTTACTTAAAAAGAGAAAAGGTAAAATATAAATGCCTCTTTTAACTTTAAACATTAAAATGTAAACAAAGAGCAATTTAAAAGAGTTACAAAAGAAAATGCAATGCACCAGGCCACAAGATCCTTCGTGCTTGCTAGAAATTGCTTTCCCCCTCAGAACCTTCACACAGACTACAAAGGTCTAAAAAGATGTTTCAAATCATGAGATGATTGAGGTGGGGAAAAAAGCCAATAGTGCCTTATGTATGATCCAAGATTCGCATAAAAATCAATTTTCTAAGTTGTACAGGGAAATAAGACATTTAAATTTTAATCCATCACATATCATAGCTTAAGAATATAGGAGACAAGAGACAGTTAAGTCCTTGTGCTAGACATATTTACTAATTTCCTTAGAAACGGGGTGCTTCTAAGGCAAATATATTCTGCTTCATTTTACTTTTTTTCCCTGGAATTCAAAACTTTAATATGAAGTGGTGAAGAGATCTTTGTTGTTTTTCTTTGTTTGTTTTTTCCCACCCTTCCTTCATAGCTTTTAGTATTCTGACACTCATTTTAAAAGAATAGTTTTGTTATATCTATCAAAGTGAACGATTGGGTGATCTCTGTATACCTGGAAAAGAATCATCTTTCTCTGTGTCTCAGTCTCTATCTCTCCCTCTCAGAATATGTATTCTTTCTGCATCTAGCAATAGTGCCACCTGAAACAATTGGTACACAGAGATATTTTGAGAGGCCTGAATAGATAGAACTGATATTTCATTTGCCTCAAAACTTCTATGTAATCATTTGTACTATATATAATGGCGTGATTTGTGAAAACAAGTCAGAGTCATTTAACAAGTCATTTAACTAGATAATATTAGGAAGATGGATTCAGTGGCTATTTAAATTTGATTTGCTGGCTAGACTCTTGCAGTATTTGCAAGATGCTGATTGTCTTCTCATTTACAGTAATGTATATGTGTCTGCCATAACAAAAAGGGGAGAAAAATAACACTATCTTTTTGATGTCTCAGTTTTTCATTAAAAACAAAACTTTTCTTTTAAAGTTACAGGTTTAAAAAGAATGATCTGGAAAATGGAAGCAACTAGCATTCTAAAATTATAATAAATATCAGTAATTCTATAAGGAGTTTTTGACCAATAAATTAGAAAAAAAAACAAAATATGTAATAAATAGTGGCCAGATCTAACAAAATGTATTAGTCACTGTAGGATTTATGTCAGAATAAATATTTGCACATTTACATACCTTTTAGCCAATGAAATATGCATTTTGACCTTTCCAATAACAAAATAAACCTAACGGCAGCATATGACTTTGTTTCTTATGCTGCAATAATTTAAATATCTTTAGGAATATGGATAATAATCCACAGCAAAGTACTTTATAAAAGGGAGTTGGTGATTTTTTGCATTTTTGTTTCCAAAAAACGTTATCCAAGGGGACTAATTGAGCATTGACAACAAAGATATGTACAATATTTGTACACGCCTATTTGGAGTCTTTCTGGAAAGATTCTAGTTTATAGATTGCAATTTACTGGGAGGAAGTGTCATCTAGGGATGATCTTCATGCTAATTTCTTGCTGAAAGCCTGAAATTCATTTAAATGAAATTCTATGGCACAAAGAAATCAAATAAGATTCCTTTAATTTTAATCCCAGGGAAGGAGCCAAGATGGTGGACAGGCAGCAAAGGCTGTAAAGAGCTCCCCCAAAAGTAAAAGCTTCCTTTTATTTTTATTTTAACTTTTTAACCCCTTTAACACTGCATTTTTAACCTACCAATTTTTAACCTATCAATTTTTCACCTATTTTTAACCCTTGTTAACCTATTTTTAAACCTGTTTTAACCCTTGTTTGACTTTTTATAATAATCAAAAGATTTTTTACAAAGGATATATACTGGAGAGGCTACCATTGTTTTACCTACATTTTAACAACTCTACAAACCATGATTACCAAGAATGGGGAAAAGGAGAGAGACAGCATGTTCACTCAACAGCACAGGGTTCTTCCACTGAAGCAGCAGAAAATGGAAGATTTCACTGCAATTAGACAGCCTGCTCCAGTAAGTAACTCATCTGTATGTGACTCATTGGAATGGGATTTACAAACTGAACTTGAAAGCAAATGGCATATAGAACTTTCTGTTTCTCTCACAGAAAATAGCTCCCCTCCCTGGAATTCCTCATCCGCTTTTTCTGCACAGGATGGGATAATAACAAACACAGTAAGGGAGAATGAAACAGATCTCCTTTACAGACAATGTTTGCTCACAGCTCAAACCGTAAATTCAATCTACAAACTTTTATCAATTGTCACAAATAAGGTTGACTGCTTGAAAGAGTATTTGCAAAGTTTATCAGCAGTCAAATAAACATTGCAAAGGACCCAGGAGAACACATAATGATAGACATGGGATGGCTAATGGAGAAATGGAAACTAGAACAGGCCCCTCTCTCCCTTCTACAAATGAGAGAGGAAAGACTATCCACAAAGAAAACAACACTCAGTCAGATAGTTCTAGAGGTGACCATTATAACCTCAGTTTACAGACAAACCAGGTCACCTTGCAAATCTATGACAACAGATGGAATAGAGGACGTTGGAGTGATAGAAGAGCTTATAGGCAGTCTCTGAGCCAGCTGCTCCGCTGCGAGTACATGCAGATTATTACATGCAGAGTGGCTGCCCGCAAGAAGGCAATATATGTGGGTTTTGCTATCCTTCAAGCAGTCCATAATTCCCTCAATGCTTCTTAGAATGAAGCACTTCCTGACCACTTTTTCAATATTTCCAATACATGTTTTCCACTCAGGGAACCTGAGCCTACTCCTGGTTCAGTTTCTCCATGAGGGAACTATTGCTTTAAATCTAAGCAGCAACAGACTTCATACTGATAAGTTTAAAACACGAGCACCTGAATCAACCTTGAGAAAACAGAGAAGTGATCCACAGAGTTACCCACAGTCACTGATTCTGCTGAGGGCGTGCCAGAAGAAATGTTGATAGACTTTAACGATATATTGCCAGATCCCGAGCAAGCTAATTATACACAAAGACTGGATGATTTAAAAGAAGCATTGAAAATAACTATTCAAGTTAATACATCAAATAACAATTATCATAATGATCCTCCAACAAGTGCCCCTATGGAGAACTTGAACTGACTATATGAAGGCCAGTGCAAGAAAAACACTTTAAACATCATGTCATGGAATGTAGCCGGGTGGTATCATTTCAGAGGCCTTCACCACTCTGATCCTCTGAAAGGTAAGGATATTATATTGGTGATTATACATTATTTGGCTGAGTGCCAAAGAATTGAGGCCTTTGAACTATGGTGCTGGAGAAGACTCCTGCGAGTCCCTTGGACTGCAAGGCATTCAAACCGGTCAGTCCTAGAAGAGATCAACCCCGACTGCTCTTTAGAAGGCCAGATCCTGAAGTTGAAACTCAAATACTTTGGCCACCTAATGAGAAGGAAGGACTCACTGGAGAAGGGCCTAATGCAGGGAAAGATTGAGGGCAATAGAAGAAGGGGACAACAAAGAATGAGATGGCTGGATGGAGTCACTGAAGAAGTAGGTGTGAACTTAAATGGACTCCAGAAGATGGTAGAGGACAGGAAGACCTGGAGGAACGTTGTCCATGGGGTCGCGATGGGTCGGACATGACTTCGCAATTAACAACAACATACATTATTCATGAAACACCATCAATATCCATCATCGGAGGTCCCTATACAAACCAATGCCCCCCTCATATGACTCTCTAAAGACATTAGAGCTAACTATACTGGCCTTTGTCTTGCCAAGTTGGCAAATAACTTCTTCATATCAAATGGCTCATGGCCTGGTGACTATCCTGGCAAATTTACATTTATAGCAGGGTCCAAAACTAGCACCATTGACTACATCTTAACTTCTATGGAAGTTGAACTCCTGCCTTACCTAGAAAGTGATTATCTTCCTCTGTGTATATACATGAAGCCCTTTATCAGGCAGATAACCTCCAAGGACCATTTTATCCCTGCAATCTCTACAGCCAGCCTAACAAGATGCCGGGTCAAATTTATTTATTTATTTATGAGACTTATATACCGCTTTAAGTGCGAGCACTCTCTAAGCGGTGTGCACCGGTAAGCAATGTATATATATATATTTACATTGGCCCCAACAATCTGGGTCCTCATTTTACCTACCCCGGAAGGATGGAAGGCTGAGTCAACCTTGAGCCGGTGAGATTTGAACCGCTGATCTGCTGAACACAGTCAGCTAAAGTGGCCTGCAGTACTGCACTCTAACTGCTGCGCCACCTCGGCCCAACAACTTGATGAGAAGGTAAGGAGAGCCCTAACAGAGGATAATTTTCAAAAAATCGGCGCAGCCTTTATATCAGCCAACCCGACTCAAGATTTATTATATAAAAGTTTAGTTTATGAGCTACAATCATTATTAGCACATGACCGAAATTTCTCAGCTAAGAGGTCCTGTACCATCTCCAAACCATGGTTTGATAAGGATTGCGTAGAAGCCAAGAAAGCCCTTAACTTGGCATACAAGGAATACAAAAGCAAGATTGGATATGGCAATAAAGCAATTCTTAATCAGTTACTTACACTTAAAAAACAATTCAAGCAATCGATTGCATTCAAGGAGAGACAAGACACAAGGTCTTCTTGGGAACAGCTCATCGTGGCAACAAAGCAAAAGAACTCTTTATTTTGGCATCTAATAGCTTGCCACTCTGAATCTATACCCCATTAGACTGTCATATATCTCCTATAACCTGGGAACTCCATTTTCGGAGAATGTATGAAGACCCCTCCAGCGAGAGTACAGGTCTATAATGAAGGACTTACTGGAGTAGCCTCCAGTTTCAGAGTCTGAAATCAAATCCCTCATTGGCCAACTCAGGATCGGGAAGGCTCCAGGAGCTGACTTCATTTCGGCCAAATTATTAAAGAATAATATGGAGTGGTGGATACCCATTCTGGCAGCGCTATTCACCTATATTGACTCCACTGGCCAGGTCCCAGAGGATTGGGGCTTGGCAATTGTGATCCCAATTTATAAAAAGGGAAAGCGAGACGACCCTGCCAACTACAGACCAATAAGTCTGCTAAATATAATCAGCAAACTCTATGCCAAACACCTTCAAGATAAATAGAGGGGGAAAAAATTTTTAAGGTATTAATTTTAGTTATGATTGATTACCCTTTCACCACGCTGTTTTCCTGAGCACTTTGATGTTAAAATTAAAAAAACCAATAAAATGTATATTAAAAAAAAAGATAAATTAAAGGAGTGGTTGGACCTTGAGAACTTGATTGCTGAAGAACAAGCCGGATTTAGAGAGGGGAGAGGCACCATAGATCAGTGCTTAGTTCTTCATTTGATTGAAAAATATGCATCAGATAGACCTGTATCATTATACGTTGCCTTTATAGATCTTAAGGCAGCTTTTGACACGGTTACAAGGACTAAGCTATGGGAGAAGCTGGAAGCTACCTCAATTGATCACAGGCTCCTCCATCTGTTACATGCCTTACATATGAAAACATTGCTCAAGGTGGGGGGTAATATCCAAGGGTCTCTCTTGAGGTCAGTTGAAACTCAAAAGGGGGTTAAATGGGTACATTTTGCCCCCCTTCTTTTTCAATTTTTACATAAATGATATGGTAAAATGATTAAACAATCCAAATTACCACCCCCCAAAAATAGATGACTGAAACATTGCTCTGCTGCTCTATGCAGATGACGCTGTGATTCTCTCCAGGACTCCAGTTGGCCTTAAAAGAGCCTTGCGATCTCTTATCCAGTATTGCAAATATAATAAACTGGACATAAATTATGAGAAAACAAACGTTATGGCTTTTGCAAAAAGGCCAAAACAGTGCACATGGTATTTAAATAGCCACAAAATAGAGCAGGTAACCACCTTTAAGTACCTTGGGGTGGTCATCCATGCCACCGGCTCACAAAAAGCCCATGGAGAATACGCGGCTGCCTCTGGCCAACGATCAGCAAACGCCATTCTTAAATTTTTCCACACAAAGGGAGGACACTATGTTCCAGCTGCAATTAAGCTCTTTTTGGCCAAGTCGCTAGCACAGCTTCTTTACGGGACCTTGCTCGGACCCTCAGCTTCGTGTTTTACACCACTGGAAAGAGTTCAATCCAAATTTATCAGAACAATTCTCCAGATGCCATGCTGTGCTCCCAATGCACTTCTGCACCTGGAGACACAAGCAAGAATCTGCATAGCTTCCTTAAACATCTGGCTAAGGCTTAATTGCTTTCCACAAGGCCTTGCTCCATTAATTCTATAAGATAATTTTTTCTTTTCATGGATCAAGGCAGTCAAGTCCAACCTTGCCAAACTAGGTTTCTTGTCAGCCTCAATTCTCAAATTGGATTATGACCAAGCAAAACAAATCTTGCGTCAAAGGGTAGAGGACATCGAGAGGCAAGCGGACTTAGGTATAGCTCCGCTGTTTCTGGCTCCAGACTCTATTAGATACGTGGTAACACCTGCCAGGTATCTTAGTCAGTTGGAGTCAGTAAACCATTGGAAAGCATTCTCACTTGCACGGTGCCATGCGTTTCCATCGTCCGTCTTGTATGGCAAGTACAAAAAGACACCACTGTCTGAAAGACTCTGCTCCTGTGGCTCAGGAGAAGTGGAGACCATTGGAGACATACTCCTTCGATGTTCCTTCTACAGAGCCATTCGGAAAAACCATATCCTCCCCATAATTGATAGATATCCTGGTTGTTCGGAAAGTATCTATCTCCAGTGGCTGCTTAAGGATAAGCAGACAGAGACCAAGGAGCAGGTGGCCAGATTCTGTGAAGCAGCATTGGGGATTTGCCAGAAACATAAACATTTTAGATCTTTTTAATAATCTTTTAAAATTGATTTTATTACGTGTTTTATCCAGTTTTAGACTATACTCATTGTATTTGATATACTGCCTCTAAAACTAGGCAGACCTTGGTCGCCCATTGATTGTGATTTATTGCTATGTCCTCTTGTGATGGCTCTGTCTAGTTTTGTTTTATTTGGATGTTTGATTTATGTGTGGCCTTTGGCTGTAATAAAATACTTGGTACTTGAATCCCAAATAATCTTTCCAGAGTTTAAGAGACTCTTAAAATAGTATGTTGTACTTAATATAAACTTTTTATGAAAAATTGATCAGTTTCTCTTCCTATTGAATTGTCTATTGCATTTCTTCAAACATGAATCACTGTAACTGATGAAAACTATGCAGTTTAGGGAGAGATAGTTTAGGAATGATTGAACTCAGTTTAAACTAAGCTGGAAGCTACTATCTTGCAGAAACGACTTGAGTATCCAACTAGGTTCTTTATTTATTTTAATCATAAGAGTTGCTCATCCAGGAAAATCTAAAATGTAGTTTTTCAGCTGAATATATTACTTTTTGCAGACTGTAAAGAAGCTATACGTTTTTTGAACAATACATACATTTTATTTGGGGACATATATCCTTACAATTCTCTTTACCAACATCTGAAAATAATACACTTAAAGACTTTTACACTGGGATTTGAACTTATTTTGTCTCATTCTCCTTTGTTTTACTAGTTTTTTTCCTGGTGAGTATCTTAATTTGGGCTACAGATAATTCTCAGATTACAACAGCAACGAGGACCAGAATTATCATCATTAAACGACGCAGCTGCATAGTATGATACCATGTGACCATATTGCTTATTGATGGAAATTCTAGCAGTCCCAGTTGCTGTTGCTAGTCAAGGACCACACAATGCTTTAAAACTGCAGATATGTTAGTGAAATTGTGAAGATTTCAGCTTTGTTCCTGCAGTCTCAAAAAGGATTTCCTCTCAATGCTTGGAATGGAGCTGAAATCCTTTGGTAGTGTACAGAAACATTTGAGAGTAAAAGGGCTGTCTGCCAGGAAGATTTTGCTCCATCCACTTAATAAGTAGCTTAATGACTGCAACCGGGATTGGCAGATACTGGGATTGCAGTAATTGACAAAGCAGTCATGTGGCATCTCACTTAATGACTGCTTCACTCAACAGGCAAGATCTGAACCCTAATTACAGTCATAAATCACCTATACAGCCTTTAAAAATACAAAAATGTAATCTATTATGAGTAGTTACAGAGTTGCTAAGCATTGTGATCTACTAAGAGCATTTTTGGTATGCTGCATCTATAACTGCAATCATTAGAGAAAAAAAGGTATGGACAAATTAGTGCATATTCTCAAATAGTGAGTCATGGGGGGAAAGTTGACTACATTAACTTTGTTCAATAGAAATTGCCTTTGCAATATTAATACACTTTTCATACATAAACATTGGCATTAGGAAGCAACTAAGGATGCCTATGAATTCCAGTGCTACTTTTGAGGTCCAGTTGACAAAGTATTTTTCAAGGCTATATAGCTGACTTCAAAACAGAAAAGGCTAGATCATTAGAAGCACAATTATATTTTTTCAAGCAAAAGGAAAGGTAGCTGTGTTGCTCGAAAGAAAAACATCCAGAGTCAAGGGTAAGACTATCTGAAAAGTCAGAAATGATGATTTTGAGTTTTTCAGAGCTGATTATTTTTTTCTATTTTTCCTTCTCCACTTTTTTTCTATTTCCTATTTGCCTGACAAAGCAGTGGAGGTATTTTGAAAGCTTAAATGTTATATTTAAATTTCCTTGCTAAAAATTATTCTCTAAAATGCAACTTTGGAGTTTTCTAACATATACAGAACAGACAATTGTTGCACAACAGTGACATAGACAACTGACACTAGACTATAATAGAACATGCAACATACTTTATTTAAAAAGCATTGGTGTTATTCTAGATATTTTCTATAATACTTTTAGAGGGGTGAACAATCATAAAATTCCTTTGTAAACTATATCAATTAAAACTTTATCACAATACAAAAACCACTATGAATCATATAACAGCTTGGTAGATCATGGTGTTGCAAAACAAATCCATTATACTTATTTTGATGCTAACCTTATACATGTATTTTGGATGAAATCCATTCATACAGGCATGGTTTAAATGAACAGTTTTGGTCTATAGTTATTTGGCCAAGAACACTAATATTTCTCAAAGCAAAGGTTATATGATTTGTTAAACTATTGTTAGGCAATGATTCCCATTGTATCTAGATCAGAAAACTGTAACTTAATATATAAAATCAGAAAGACTGTTCTTAGTCCAATAAAAACTGTGATTGTAATATTTGAAGTACTAAATTTCAAAAAATGGCACCCTCTGAATTCTTCCTGTGGAAACATAAGCTCTGTGTGGCAGTATGCAATATACACATTTTTCTAAAAACTACTTATTAGTTTTGATAATTATTGGTGATTTATTTATGATTTATAAAACATTTTTGTCAAACAGCATCTATACAGGAAAATACTATCTATTACTGTCAGTACTTCAGATAAAGTATAAAATAAAATCACAACATACAAGATTTTTGCAGAGTAACACTCTGTAAAAATTTTTATATCAGTAATGCACTTTATATCTGTTCAAAGAAAGAACAAATACCTCCCAAAATACGTATTTTGACCCTGTATAAACAGGTTTTATTCCTATTTCTTCTATTCATAGAGCAGGAAAAAACCCCTCCCCTACAAGTAATCTCCATATTGACTAACTGTGACCTTTGTAATCAGGAATTCTTTAAAAAGTATAACTGGGTCAAATATATATAAACACCTAATGCATCTCAATGAGCATCATTTGAATCACTTTGGGAAATTCAAGGGGATGAGCTTAGAAGTAACAGCTTCATGTAAAACATTCATCATTTCTCCCTGCTCCTTAATAATAAATATAAAGACAATTGTTTTGACATATTGCCACAAAGGAAATATCCTAATCTTGACCCTTAAACATTCATATCAGTAGTTTCATATTTCCTTCCTCACTGAGGCTTCCATCTTCTATTTTGTCAGCTTCCATCTTCTATTTTGTCAGCTGTCCAACAACTTTTAACAGTGTCTTATTTTCCTGCTTTAATTGCTCATTTTCATCTTCTATATCATCTAGATCCTTTGAGAGAGAATAAAACAAGATATACTGCTATTAATTAAGTTCTTTTTAATCATTCAGTTAATAATTCACTCTGCAATACATGATATGAATTTTAGTCCATAAAACCAAAAAATGGTGAAATATAGATTGAGATGGCTAACAAACTGGTTGGGAGCTACTTAATAAACATAATTTATATTCTGTAACAAACAATTTACTCTGATATGAATGCTTTATATACTTAACTTTATTATGGCTGTTAACCAGCACAGGATAATTGGTATTTAAGTATCCAGAATATCCAAAATTAAATTGACAATGTCAGGATAGTTAAGAAAAGTACATACAGACAAAACAAATAGGCTAAAAACCAATTATTAAATAAAAAACACCCTAAAGGGCTTGCTCAGGCTAACATATGCAACAAGGAGAAAAAAGATTAAAATTAATAATATAAACTTTGAAATAGCAGTATAAAATACAAATGTACTACATATACACAAACACATGCAAACACACAAATTTATATACCATGTATATTTGAAAATAAAAGAATAAAGTTAACAAAAGGGATTTAAGAATTATAAATTCTCTTACAGAAACCTGTTAAACCTGAGAAAGATATATTATAATAGCTGACATGGCATGTCCACCCCAAACCTAATGGTTAATGCAGTACTTTCTTACTTGTGCCGTTTTGATGGTTGGTTGAGATATGATTCTGCCTTCTCCCAGCTTGGGATCAAAGGTAGCTCAAGAGATCTTTTGTCACCATGGAAACTGCAAAGTGATCCAGGGTAGAGATGATCTGACTCACTGGAAGGGTTTCTACACCAGATCTGTTTTTTCCGCCTCTTGAGGCAGTGGTGACTTGATCTGCGTTCTCACATACACATCACTCTGTACTAGCCTTGAGCCATTAGACCAGGGGTGTCAAATTCAATTTCACTGAGGGCCGCATCAGCATTGCAGTTGCCCTTGAGGGGCCGGGTGGGTGTGACCTACTAGGTGGGCGTGGATGGAGTGGGTGTAGTCAGTTCTACATTGTTCCCGTCAAGGGTGCCTGTGGGGGCCTGGGCAGCAGTGGGACAGATCTGAGGGTCTCTGGCAGAAGGGGGTGGGACCAGGGCAAGTGCCAACGCATGGTCCACTGGAGGAGCCTCACTGTTCCTCTCAGGCCATGCAGGGGGGCTGGATGGTGGCGCAGGCTGCCCGGAGCCTTGGGCAGCAGAGGTCAAACACCCAGCCTGGCCCTCGAGCACCTGCGGCACCAAGCCCAGCCTCACTTCCCCAAGGGGGCGCCCAGCTGCACTTACCTCCTCCTCAAGGCTGTTGCTGCTGTGCTTGCTCTCCTTACTCAGGTTGCTTATGATGGGTACGAGGGCAAAGTCAGAGGGAGGCCCATTCCCTCTCCATGGGAGGAGACCCAGCTTTGTATCCAAAGCTTCCTTAGAAATAGGATGGGAGACCCCCAGGATTAGGCCAGGAGGAAGGGGCAAGGGGATGGTGAAATGGCAGCAGGGTAGGACTAAGGCAGGACTTCCCTCAGACCCTCCCTCTCCTTCTTTCCTTCCTTCCTTCCTAAGTACAGAGTGGTGGGAAAATATTTAAGATGAGGGAGGGAGAAAAACAGGCAAGAAATGCAGCTGGGGAGGTGTCACCCTGCATGAGGAATGAAGAAATGCACCATCGCCTGGAATGCACATGGCCCTCACCTACTTCATAAATCTGGCTTAGTGGGCTCTGGGGGAGGGGATACCATGAGCAGCGTGAAAGTCAACATTACCTGAGCAATGCTGCCCATCCCCCAGCCTGCCTGGTTTCGGCAGGCAGCAGGGCGCTCTCCTCACAGCGCCGAGACGTTAAGCTGGGTGGTGCGAAGCTCGCCAGCTTTGCACCTCACTGCCTGCTGAAACTGGGCAGGCTGGGGGCTAGGCAGCATTGCACTTCTCATCTTGCGCCACCCGGCTCAGCTCTTGGCGCTGTGAGGAGAGCTCCCTGCTGCCTGCTGAAACCGGGCAGGCTGGGAGCTGAGCGGCCTCGCGTTTCTTTTTGGATTTGCGCTGCCTGGCTCAGCCTCTCGGCGCTGTGAGAGTGCTCCACTGCCTGCCGAAACCCCTCCCCCAGAGCCCATCAAGCCGGATATGTGAAGTAGACAAGGGCCATTTGCTGGCCACTTCCAGGTGATGGTGCATTTTTTCATTCCTCACAAAGAGTGACACCTCCCCAGCATGCACCCAAGGGGTGCGGCCAACGCGGCAGGGACTGATTCCTCGCTGTTTCCAGACGGCCTTGTGGAGCTAAGACTGAATGCGTTTCAGCATAGATGGCCACCACAAAATTGTACATTGGCTCCTGGCCAGCCTGGGCCAGGGCCACAGCAGTGGGGGCCGTTCCCTCATTGTTTCCAGGATGGCTTCGCAGGCCACATCTGGCCCCTGGGCCTTGTGTTTGACATGTCTGCATCAGACCTTCTGGAAAGCCTTGAAGACCTGGCTTTTTCCTCAAGCCCTGGTATCAGGATGTTAGTGGACCCCAGGACATGTGTTTTGCTCTGGGTTACAAAGCAGTTTTGTGGAGCCTTGATTAATTTTAATTATGCATCATTTTATGGCTTTACTTTATGCATTACTATGTGCATTATTAGCAACTGTGGCTAAGATGACAACTATTTCAATATCTATTGTAATCCCCCCTATCTTTTTGAGTTGTTATCTCTGGTATTTGCTCTTTGCAGCAAAAAATTTAAGCATCAGTATAAATTAAAAAACCTTATCAAAACTGGTTGTGGGAACTCATCTGAGAAATACATGTTCAACAGCATTGTTTTTTGTTGAGCAACACTAAACTTATCAGCATGATATTGTTTTATTACTTAAACCAGGGATTACTTAAGCCAACCCCCGGTCCGTGGACCAGCACTGGTCTGCAGGTCGCGCAAACAAGCAAAGCCACATCTGCAGGATGCAGACAGCCTGCGAAACCACGCCCCTTCAGAAAAACCTCTCTCCATGAAACCGGTCCCTGGTGCCCAAAAGGTTGGGGCTGCTGATTTAAGCAATATAGCACTTCACATTCGAAAAATGAAATAGCATTGTCAGAATACAATTTTGAAGTCCACCACTGTTTTTATTTAATGTCTGAAAAAAGTATGGACCATATCTAGGATTTTCAAATATCAAGAAAGCTACAATTTAAGTTTACCTTTGTCTTTCAAGTGGGTGTCACAAGTACAGATCAAAATAATTGTTTTAAAGCAGAGACAGAAACATTAAACATTTACTCGATATTTGATATAAACACATTCTGGAATGTTTATCTAGCACAAGTAACATTCCAAAATGACTAAAAGTATGAGTTACTTGGACTAGGTCCAATCATAACCACTGGCTGAAATTTAAATATTCAAACAATTAAAAAAAACAAATTAATTGAATTGTGTGCAGGATTTGTTTCCCAATGAACTGAAATTCCTTTCCTAAATTACAAACTGTGTTTCAGAAGCAATGCCATGTAATACACAATAAATTCAAATAAGAAAATATTGGGCACCTAGAACAGCTACTTTATTATGATTAAAGAACTCATACTGTATTTCTCAAGAGTAGTTTTTAGAATCCCACTAGAACTGGCCATTTTATTTAACATTTCTAATATGTTTCAACTGCCTAACAATAAATCAGCAATAGTTTATCCATTTTACATGCATATATACATACTCATCTTTCTGAGCATAGGAAACCTTATTCAAAATGCAAAAATTAAGTAAGAAAAAAGACATTAAAAAAGGAACTGCATTCAAGCTACTTTACAACAAGAACACTCACTATGTTTCTCCATAATTTTCTATTCTTGCGAACACCCACATTTCCACCAACTCTGTAAACAACTCATACCATATACTGCTTTTTGTTAAATCTGATACTTTTGTGAATCTCATCTCTATCCACAAGTTTCTCACTCTTCCCTTTCTTTTCAATTCATTCACTCTTCTTCCTTGTTACAATTTGACCCTTATTTAATCTCTCTATATAACTAAACAATCTCAATATTCTTCTTTCAGTTTTGTACCAAGTCCATATTAATTACAATTAGTTCTATCTCCTCTTGTTTTATCTTACAAACTTAAGTAATGCACACCTACTGAATTCAACTGTGTTTTCCTAATAAATCCAATTTTCAAGTTTAGATGACCAAATGGGCATAGTATGCTCTTTTATTCAGCCATTTACACTTATTTCATCATTCTTTATTCCCATTATTCTACCAGTATTTCCCCTTCTTCAAATTTCTCTACCCATTTCTCCATCTTTCCTAAACCATTTTCCAAAATATTTGTTCTGATTTTTCACTACTAACTGTAATTTGCGTTCACTCCATTCTTTTGTCAAATAGAGTATTATTTTTCAGAATTATGCTTTTTCATTGCATTATACAAGCTAATTTTGGGTGTAAAGTATCTGGGTCCTCAGTCATCAATTGTATATCTGCATGTAAAAGTACACACAAACATACTTCTAATATTCTATTTATTCTCATTAATTTTTTGCTTGCTTAACGTATCATTTTATAGCATTAAGAAACAGCTTTTACCTCTATATTCATAAACAATATTTACAAATTATTAATAATTCATCACTATTCACTCTTTTAACCCACCACTGCTGCATGCTGCAACTGTTGCTCTGTCCATCTTTGATGAACTTGCTGTACTTTTTCCTTTATCATTCTGCACTGCTCTCAATTACCTTCTGTTCACCCTAATGCCGCAACTATTATTTTCATACCATTCCTACTTTCACCTGCACTCACAAGTCTAGCTGACATATCTACAACATATATTTCCAAATCATAATTAAATATGTGCATTCATCCCTTACATATATTCATCAACGCAACTCCATAAGAAATTCTATCAGAACTATTACATCTTTTCCCATTTCTTATCTTCACAACAACAACAACAACAACACACACACACACACACACACACATACTTCAATTTGGTTAATTGAAGCCTTCCCATAAGTCTTTTTAGAAAAATAGAAAAGGAATAGATCAGGGCACCAGTCTTAGTTGTCCTTTTGCCACATGCAGAATTTCCTGATAAAAATTGTACCAGGTGTTTTTGTTGTATTTTCACCTGTGTTACAAATACAGTCCAAGCCCAGTTTTACTCCAAGCACGCTCAAACTACTCTATTTAAGTTAGGCAAGATCTCTAATTTTGGCAACGGAATGTTGGCTTGCAAATCTAAAGTTTAAACACTAGATTTGAAAGCCAACATTCTGTTGCCAAAATTCTTCTCTTCTAAAGACAAGAAACTGCAAGTACACTTCTCTCTTGGATTCTTTGAAAGAAGAAAAAATGAATAAAAGAGTGAACAAATAAATGAGCATCAATGTGCCAGATTATGCACAAATGTAAATCCAATTTTTTTTGGGGGGGGGGCAAAGGAATGTATGACTTGTACAGGAATTCTAGGAAACACAGCTAGGTTGAAGAAAAACTTACCCTATTTAATAAATCAATTTCTTCCTTTAATTTTCCAATCAACTCTTCTTTATCTTGGGCTATCCTCACAAGTCTCAGGTTTTCTTGTCGCTCCTTTGCTAGATCCTTCAAAAAATAAAATTTAAAATAGTTCATTTAAAAACAGTAAAAACAATAGACATTAGATTGCAGCTTTCATGTTGATTATATTTACCTTTTCAAGATCATCAATCTTCTTTTCCAAAGAATTAGCTGATACAAAGTTTCCAGAAGAATTTGCATCCCTGTTGAATCTGCTATATCCTGTCCTATCTGTACGTGAACATCTATTAGAAACTTCATCATCTGGTGTTGTGCTGTGAAAAATACAACTTACAATTTAACATACTTGATGCATAATAGAATTATCAAAATTATTTCCATGTTCCCCAATTTAGTTGTGGCAATATCGATACTAAATCATTGAAAGCAAGTAAATAGCAACTTGTGTTAAGCTACTTGCAACAAGCATTTGGAATGGCTGTGCTAAATTATTCCCATCTTCTTTATTGTAGCATACCCATAAGACAATTCCACATTACATCTGTTTTACAGATAAGCATCAATTAATCCAAACAGGCCATAAAATATTTCAGTCTTCCAAATGTTCAACAATTTATATACAAAAATGCCTATATCATTGTCAGTTGCTATATTTAGGATGAATATATTACATTTAATGCATGGCACACCTGATTCTTTTATTTTTGTTTGCATTACTTTAAACCAGGATACAGAATACCTGTAGACTGCTAAGCCACAGTCTGAATATGGACTTCAAATTCAATATACAACCCATTGGAATACTCTTAATTTTTTTTTAAAAAAACTTAGTTTTAGGACCTTTATGATGTGGGAAAAATGATTATACCAACTCTTTTTACAATATTTTTCTCTCTCCCACTCAATTTATTAATTAAAATATGGGGAATGGGTACTGTAAGGGACAGAATAAATAATTACAGAAGGAAAGAAAAAATAAAAATAATGTATTAAAAATGTCAATTAAGTAATCATTTTTCTAAACGAAAAAAAATCATTATTTTTATTCCTTGAAACAGAGATAAAATGTAAATTAAAACCTGAGTTAAGCTCGATTCCTCATAACTTCATAAATGCATACACACAGTGCTCTTGGTAACATTCTGTTCTCAGTCAGACAGAGAAAAACTTTATTTTAGTCATTGACGAATAAAAATACATTCAGTAAAACAAAGTTAGCCTCTAATGTCAATGACAACCATTTGTGAGCAAAGCTTACATATAATGTAACAAAACTTTATTATTTTAGAGAAAAAGATTTATCCTGGTTTATTAACAAACACTGCAAATAAAAATTATTGGAGTGCCTAGGAAATGTAGATGAAAAGGAGTAAATCAGCTGAATGTCCCTGTAGAACTGGCAGTACAAAAGAACATGTGCTATGGCAGTGGTTCTTAACCTGTGGGTCGCGACCCCATTTGGGGTCGAACAACCATTTCACGGGGGTCGCCAAACAACGCAGTCCGCCATTTTTTCCCCCTTTTCCTTAGCTGTGCTACTCCCTTTTATTCTATTGGCTTTTGAAAGCCAATAGAATAGACTCTCTTGAATAGAGTCTAATTCTATTGGCTTTCAAAAGCCAATAGGAATTGTCCAGGCTGTCTCTGCCCTGCTGAGCCCGCCAAAAGTCCCATTCTGCAAACGGTGCTGCAAGTTGTCTGCAGCGAAGGCGAGCTGTCTGGAAGTTTCCACCCCTTCCTGCTGAGCAACTACTAAAAATGTAAGTAAAAGAGGGCCAGGGGTGGGAGGTGGGAGGCCGGCAGGCGCAGGGAGGGTTGCTGGCGTGCGTGGGGCCCGGCAGGTGCCTTACCTCCCTTGGGCTGGGCCAGCTAGTGGCCCAGCCGGTGCTCGCCCTGCGCAGGGGGCGGCACCACGCATGCGCGGCGCTTTCGGGCAGGGAAAGTCCTCAACTTATGACCGGTTGGGTAGTCCTCAACTTATGACCGGTTGAGTAGTCCTCGACTTACGACCAGTTGGGGGTCGCGGCATTAAAAAGGTTGAGAACCACTGTGCTATGGTTTCTATAACACCTGTGTCATGGGGTAGTGTTGAGTTTTATAAGAGGTTATCCTATATTTCCCTTCCAAAATGGGGAAAGCATCACACTAAGCCAGGGGTGTCAAACTGCGGCCCATGGGCCGAATGTGTCATGGCAACACTGCGCCTACCCATTGCCGGCAATGGAAAAAAAGTCACGATACGTCATGACACGTCACGTAACATTGCGAGTTTGAAACCCCTGCACTAAGCCATAGATAAAATACAAAATCTGAATTCTTTTTAAAAAATTTTTTTATAAACAATTTTTATTATTTTCCATTTTACACCAACAGAAGCTTAAGAACCAGCGTGGAGATATGATGATCAATTACAAAAAGAAAACAATAACATTATATATATACAATTCACACAATATTTCTTAAAACTTCCCTCTCTATCTATATAGAAATTATAATCAAGTTCAAATAAGTTCATTCATTAATATATCTAAATATAAATTTCCTTAATCAATAAAAACTTTCAACCACTCAACATCAATATAATAATCAAATTAATACAATCCTATAGCCAATTCATTTTTTAATATGTTGCTAAATATAAATTAAATGCTTAAATCAAAACCAACGCTCTCTATTTAAATTATTAGAATCTCATTAGTACATTTCTAACACAGATTTTCATTAAGTATATTGCCAAATATAAATTTCATTAGTCAATAATAAAAGCTCCTTATCTATCCCAAAGATCCTGTTTTAAACTTTATTAATTTTTCCAAATATTTGAATTTAAGCTAACCTAATTATTTAACTATTTCAGGGCCCCCAAATTTCTCTTATTTAAACATATTAGCTCCAAAACTAAATTCCTACATTTCTCAACTATATTTCTATTCTTTTTCAATAATTCTCCAATTATTAATTCCATCTCATTCCAAAACAAAACCCACAAACAGGAAAAGAAAAAAAAGAAAAACATAACAGAGAAAAAAGAACACATGTTCTTGCTATACTTCAATATTAAATTCTAAATCATTTCATAATAGCCTCCAATTTAAAACAAACCAAATCCAAGACAGTCCAAATCGCTATAAAACCTTTACCATCCATAATTATCATCTCAAATTTAATATTTATATCTTATTCTGGGTTTCCTTCTATTCCAAATAGGTTTCCATAGTCGAGTCTCTAGTCCCGCAAATAGCTCTCCCACTATCTCCTGCCACACTGTGCATAGGAGCAAGAGATCTCCCATTATTCATTTTCTTAGGCTAGTATAAGAGTTATAGTCATTCTAAAAAGCTCGTGCCAAAATGTCATTTCCCAGCTTTTTCAAGGTTACATAAACTTTAATTGAAATCCTTTTTTTTGTATAGTCCTCTTTAGTCAAGTTTTGCTCTTCTTCCAATAGTTTTTCCTCTCTCAGAAAGTCAAATGGTATCTACAAATCAGCTTGATCTTCCAAAGTAAGCTCCTCCATTTCCATATTATAGGTCATCTGACCATTTATATCAGGGCTTATTCCCGGTATCAATTGCAAATCTATTTGCTTCTTCCATCTCAGTAAGCTGAGAGCAAATCTTCTGAATATAAGTCACTTAAAGCTTGTGCTTGACTTTGTTGATGTAAAGAAATCTCCTTTTTACAAGCAATTATCATCTCCGTGTTTTCTAAGATTTTATCCAAAATATATTTATAAATAGAGTCTGAACGAGTTTCCTCCATTTTTATCATATTTGAAGACATTCTCTTTTTGGGGGAGACTATATTTAAACACAGTCACTCAATATCCATCTCCTCCCAAATTTCTTAGTCTCTTTCCTTTATGCAAATTCCAAGAGAAAAGAAAAAAAATAGCAAGAGAAATACATAGTTTCAGCAGAAAATGTCCCCCAACAAGTAATCAAAGTTAATCAGTCTTTTCAGAAAACATAAAAAATAAGGAAAAATAATACTCTCCAGATGCATAGCCTCTTAAGTCTCTCTAAAAGAAAATTTTGGGGGGCTCCAAAGTATTCAAAAATAGAATCAGCCATTAAAACAAAAATAGGTTTTGTCCTTTTCTTAAGCTTCTCCTCCCCCCATTTAAAATGTCACTTCAACAAAAAGGGGAATAATTCCAGAAAAAAAACTTTTCACAGGAAAAAAGAAAAGAAAATAGAGGTTAAAAAAAAATCTCACCGAATCTTTCACGGTGGGTCTGCTTACTTAGATGATCTTATGGCTTACGGTTGGCATAGCTAAATGATTGGCCATTTTACTGGCCGATCTTTAACCTGTCGGCCCAAAGGAGATACTCAGTGCACAGAGGACGCCGCCGCTCCTCTTCAACCATCCGAGAAGCCTCCTCAACGGTAGACACTCTTCCAGAGCGTCTTTTCGACCCTCTAAGGCAGCGGTTCTCAACCTGTGGGTCGCGACCCTTTTGAGGGTCGCACGAGCCTTTCACAGGGGTCACCTAAGACCATCAGAAAATACATATTTCTTATGGTCTTAGGCAGGGCTTGTCAACTGCCTTCTCTCCCTCCCCCCTCCACTCCACCTCACTTGTTTGTGGAAAATATGCTGCTTGGTGGCACGAACTCTACCAAATGTGCCCTGAAGGGGGCGCATGAAGAGCGCAGGCGCAGAGCAAGGCCCCGCCCTCCCGAGATTCATTGTGCAGCAACCGGATTGACTTCTCATGCACGCAAGTCAGCGAAGGGGAGATCACCGCAGCACCCAACTCCTGCGCCCATCAGCTGGCAACCCCCGAACTTGCACTTGTCAGCTGGGAGGTCTGGCAATGGCTGCCTGTCTCCTTTGCCACCCTGCCCATCCTCGTCTCCTCCTCCACCCGTTCATGTCGAGCCTGCCGGGGCTTGACAGAGAGAGAGGGAGAGAAGGAGGAAGGGACTCCTCCTCCTCTCTTAAGCTTCAAAGCACGATCAGCTTCCCAAGGACGCCACAATCCTCACAAAAGCAGGGGGGAGAAGCAAAGGGGGTGAGAAAGTTCACGGTGGGCTTGAAGGAGCACCTGTCAGCGTTGGTGATGAGAAATTCCCCACAAATCCAGGGAAGGGGTGGAGAAAAGGAGCCCCCTTTGGGATGAAACCGCCACCTTCTTCTCCTTGGCTTTGAGCTCTTCTGTTCCTCGGCAGCCGGGCTGCCAAGCCTCTGCTGGCTGGAACTTCCTTTCCTTCCCTCTCTCTTGGTCTCTTCCTCCTTCCCTCCCTCTCCCATTGTCCCTTCCTTCCTTCCTTTGCCTTCCTCTTCATCTTTCCTTCCTTCCTTCCTTCCTTCCTTCCTTCCTTCCTTTGCCTCCCTCTTTGTCCCTCCTTCCCTCCCTCTTTCTCCTTGTCCCTTCCATCCTTCCTTCCTTCCCTCTTGTCCAGGATCTACAGCTGATCCACACTTCTGCAGAGCAGCCCAGAAGCGCAGATCAGCTGTAGCTGCTCTCCTTGGTTCCTGTCCAGCAAACTTGCTCGAGCTTTGCTAGAAAACATGCCGCTTGCTAATTTAGCAGAAGCGCGAATCAGCTGTAGCCCGGCGCTGATCCTGGAGCTTCTGCTAACTTAGCAAGGGGCATGTCTTCCAGCGAAGCTGAGCAAGTGAGCTGGGCGGAGCTCTCCTCTGCCTGTGCACAGGCAGGTTTGGCATGTCGTCATGGCCACCGGCAGCAAAGCCCCCAGCCACGCTGGCAGCCTATCCCCCTCCACTTGTCCCTTCCTGGGCACGGAGGGGGGGAGGAAGGAAGGGACAAAGAGGGAGGGAAGGGACAATGAGAGAGGGAAGGAAGGAAAGAACAATGGAAGGGAGGGGAGGAAGGAAGGGATAAAGAGGGAGGGAAGGAAGGAAGGAACAAAGGGAGAGAGGGAAGGAAGGAGGAAGAGACTAAGAGGGAGGGGAAGGAAAGAAGGAAGGGACAATGGGAGAGAGGGAGGGAAGCAGGAAGAGACTAAGGGGAGGAAGAAAAGGAAGGAAAGAAGGAAGGGACAATGGGAGAGGGAGGGAAGGAGGAAAACACTAAGAAGGAGGTGAAGGAAAGGAAGGAAAGAAGGGACAATGGGAGACAGGGAGGGAAGGAGGAAGAGACTAAGACGGAGGTGAAGGAAAGAAAGAAGGAAGGGACAAGGGGAGAGAGAGGGAAGAAGAGACTAAGAAGGAGGTGAAGGAAAGGAAGGAAGGAAGGGACAAGGGGAGAGAGGGAGGGAAGGAGGAAGAGACTAAGAAGGAGGTGAAGGAAAGGAAGGAAAGAAGGAAGAAAGGGACAATGGGAGAGGGAGGGAAGGAGAAAGAGACTAAGAAGGAGGTGAAGGAAAGGAAGAAAAGAAAGAAGGAAGGGACAAGGGGAGAGAAGGGAGGGAAGGAAGGCAGGCACCCACCCCAGTCCCATCCCAGAGACCCACAGTTTCCCCCCCACAGGCACTCTGCAACCTGAGTGATCAGCTGGCCACGCCCCCTGGCCATTGATCACATGACCCTGAGACACTGTGAATGTCATAAGTATGAATCAGTTGTCAAGCATTCGAATGTAAATCACATGAACCAGGGGATGCTGCAACAATCGTAAGTGTGAAAAATGATCATAATTCGCTTTTTCAGTGCTGTTGTAACTTCAAACAGTCACTAAGCGAATTGTTGTAAGTCGAGGACTACCTATACATTCCCATTTTTTCCCTTTTTTTTGATGAAATTCTTGATACCCCCCGGCCAGCTGGATGGGGGGTTGGGGGTCACCACAACATGAGGAACTGTATTAAAGGGTTGCGGCATTAGGAAGGTTGAGAACCACTGCTCTAAGGGGTCTACCGGCAGGGGAAACTCGATCAGCAAAGGGACGACGCCCTTCGCTCGACCGCACCGCCGCGAACCGGAACCAGAAGCCCAAAATTTGAATTCTGAAACTGTGATGCAATGTAAATACGAAGCTGGTATGGAATTAAAACCTAGTTATTTTCAAGTGCATTGTGGGAGAAGGGGCGTTGTCTTACCTGAACGCCTTTTCTCAGCATGATGATGTAGAATCCACTGGTGGGTAATCTCAGCCTTTCTGCCCAGAAGAGGCTAAGTCAAATTTTAGCCATGCCTCCCTCTGAGTGTGTCTTTCCAGTTTTTGACGAGGCGAAGCATTCATGACAAAGTCTGACGCATTGGCTCCAATAAACCTGACACTGGCCTAGACTGCCTGAAGGGAAGGGTGTGGATTCTACATCATCATGCTGAGAAAAGGTGTTCAGGTAAGACAACGCCCCTTCTCCAGCATGATGCCTGTAGAATCCACCGGTGGGACATACCAAAGCCGCTCATGTCTCCACCGGGAGGGAAAAGTCTAGGCTTGTGTCCCCTGAGAAGAAACTACCTGCTGCAGGACCCGCCTACCAAACAAGGCATCTGTCGCTGCAAACTGATCAATCTTATAGCGTCTTACAAAGGAGGAAGGGAAGGACCAAGTTGCTGCCCTACATCTCTTCAATCGATGCCTCTGTGTACCAGACCGCTGAGGCAGCTGCGCTGCGCGTAGAGTGAGCAGTAATGTGTGTAGGAACTGGGAGAGACTGAGAAGTATAGGCTCAAGCAATACATGCTCTGATCCATCTACCTATGGTCAAAGAGGAGACCTTCTGACCCATGGTAGAAGGTCTGAAGGACACGAACAAAGCATCCGATTTACAGAAAACCGAGGTCCTCTTAATATAAAGACGCAGAGCCCTGTCTATATCCAACTTATGCCACTGTCTCTCTAATCGATGAGACGGATTGGGACAAAAATTTGGAAGAACCAGGTCCTGGGACCTGTGGAACCAAGTATTGACTTTTGGGATGAATGAAGGGTCCAAGCAAAGGACCACCCTATCTTTGAAAAAAGTACATAAATCACTCTGCACTGAGAGTGCAGCTAATTCCGAGATTTGTCTAGCAGATGTGATAGCTACTAAGAATGCCACCTTTAAGGAAAGAAAATGAAGTGAACAAGACCTGAGAGGTTCAAAAGTGGGGAGAGTCAGGGTTGCAATACCTTGGGTAGATCCCAAGATGGGTATCGATGCACTGGAGGTGGTCTAGCATTAACCGCCCCTTTCAGGAATGCACTAACTGCCGGGTGTTGTGCCAAAGGAACCAGGCTGTCACAAGCCAGGACCGTTGATAGGGCCGCTACCTGCCTGCAGATGGTATTAGGTGATAACCCCTTATTTATTCCCTCCAAGAGATATTCTAATATGTTAGGAATGGTGACCGACAGCGGCCTGAGATGCTGCATAACGCACCACGTGCAGAAGTTCTTCCACGTGGCATCATAAATCCTATTAGTCGAGGGATGTCTCGAGGCCTGAATCATTGAGATCACCTCTGATGAATATGATTGTCTAGTTAAACTTTCCCGCTCAAGTGCCAGGCAGCTAACGGGCCACTGTGGATCTGGATGTTGAAGATTCCCCTGGCTGAGGGCCACTCGGTCCGAAGGAATCCTCCACGGTGGCGAGAGTGACAGGTCCACAAGGTTGGCAAACCATGGACACCTTGGCCAATGTGGAGCAACTAAGATTATCTCGGCCCGTTTCTGAATCAATTTGCGAATGGTTGCCTGTATCAAAGGAAGGGGAGGGAAGGCGTAAAGAAGACCCCCCAGCCACCAGCACCGGAGAGCATCCGTTCCCTCCGCCCCCCTAGGGAGCTGAGAGTTTCTTGGAGAGGCAAAGAGATCCAGTTGTGGATGACCAAACCTGATCGAGCTCTCCCTGAACAGTTCTGGATTCAGACTCCACTCTGAGTAGTCGACCGTGACCCTGCTCAGGGAATCTGCTTGTTGATTTGCCTCCCTCGATATGTGTTCTGCCTTGATGGAACCCAGGTTGGACTCTGCCCACAGACCCAGGGCCAGAGCCTCCAGCATGAGGGATCAAGACTGGGTCCCTCCCTGCTTGTTGACGTGAGCCTTGGCAGCCACGTTGTCCGTCAGAATGAGGACATGTTGTCCCCTCACTACAGAGGAAAACTGACGGAGTGCCAAGTGTATGTGTAAGCTCGTCCTGACTATAGGCACAGAACCCAAGAATTAGGAACGATGCAGGATTCAACAAAGTTTCAAGATTTATTATGGTGCTAAGTTGAAAAGAAAGTCAGCCCTGAGAAACCTCCCATTCCAGCGTCCTAAATAAGCCCCGCCACCACGCCTCAATTACTAATCACCGCTCCACCCTCGCCACACCCTTATGTTTGTCAGACCCAGTTAACTGAAAACAGTAGATTAATTCATCTCAAGTCCCTTCAGACGCGCGTCGCAGGCAGAGCGTCATTAGCTGATCGTCGGCAGCCTATTGGGATAATTAACACCATCCAGCTGATTCTCGGTAGTCCAAATTAGTCCCCAGACGCGCGCCGCAGGCAGGACGTCATCAGCTGAGCGTCGGCATCCCTAGCGCCGCCCATGTGACTTGCAGCATCGCCGAGACCTCTCAGCAGCGTCGCAGCCCACTTAGTCAAGACGTTTTGCGCTGGGTCTGACATTCGGCCCCCCCTCACCACGGGATCCCCTGGAATAGAGCATCACATGTTAATGCATTGTTTGGTTAACAGTATCTATATATTATTTAACCCCCTCCCTCTCATTCGGTTTCGGCTTAGTTGGCCATATTTTATGGTATCTTCGGAGCAGCTCTGGAGCGAACACCTTTTCACTCTGCACCCATGAGGCATCGGATAGGGGATATCCTTTCCATAGTATTAGGTAGTATACCTTGCCCCCCCTCCATCGGGAGTCCATGATATCCTGTATCTCATACTGTCCTGGAGCTATAGGTCCAGGAGGATCTGTATGAGTGTTCCTTTCTATCGGCTTCAACAGACTCACGTGGAAAACCGGATGTATTCTACCAAAGAAGACCGGCAGTTGGAGTTGTACCGTAACAGGATTAATGATGCGTATTATGCGAAATGGACCCACGTATTTCGCTGCCAACTTCTTGCAGGGTACCTGTAACTTAAGATATTTGGTCGAGAGATATACCTGGTCACCTACTCGGAATTGGGTTGATATTCTACGACCTTTATCTGCCTGTTCCTTAGTTACTTGCCCCGCCTGTACCAGCGCTTTCTTTACTGTATGCCACACTTGGTTAGCACGGGACATCCAGTCCCCTGGCTTAGTGGCCAGGGATGTTAGTGGTTCACAACCCGGTAAAGGATTTAGATCGTAGCCATACACCACTTGAAAGGGGGTCAACCCGGTGCTCTTATGCACTGCATTGTTGTAAGCTAGCTCGGCAAAGGGTATATAATCCATCCAATCTGTCTGTTGGTGAGAGACATAGCTACGTAGATATCGTGACACGGCCGCATTGGCTCGTTCCGCCGCTCCGTTGGTACATGGATGGTATGCAGAACTCAGCCCTTGGGTAGTTCCAATACATGCCAGAAATTGACGCCAGAATCGAGCTGTGAATTGAACCCCCCGGTCTGATATAATTCGTCGGGGAGCTCCATGTAAACGATAAATATGCTGTACAAATAGCTTCACTAGTTGTGTTGCAGACGGCAGCCCTTTGCAGGGTATAAAATGAGCCTGCTTCGAAAATAAGTCTATTACCGTCCATATGACTGTGTAACCTTTTACATTTGGTAATTCCACCAGGAAGTCCATGCCAATATCCTGCCATGGCCGTATCGGATCAGACACTGACTGCAACAATCCCATTGGCTTCTTAGGTATTACCTTTGCTTGTGCACAAACCTTACATTCTTTCACGTATGTTTCAATGTCTTTCCTTAAGCTTGGCCACCAAAATCGCCTTCTTGCTAGATGTAATGTTTTCACAAAACCAAAGTGACCTGCTACTTTGGAGTCATGACATTGATGGTATACCCGGCTGCGCACTTCTTGAGGTATATACAATTTATCGCCATACCAGGCCAAACCATTACGATAGGTCAATATCCCTGGATTCGCTGATAACCAAGGATCAGTTACTAAAGCTGTTTTTATTTCTTCTTCAAAAGTTGCTAGCTTTATACAAACTTCTGCTTTTTCAGGCTCCCCATTACATTGAGGTATGACAGCCTGGATCACCTGTTCCCGTTTGCTGTCATATTGGGGCATTCGGGAGAGTGCATCCGCTAGAAAGTTCTTTCCACCCGGAACAACCTTTAAACAGAACTTGAAACGTTGAAAATACTGGGCCCATCGTACGTGTTTAGGCGCTAGTTTTCTTGGTGTTTGCAGCACTGTTAGATTCTGATGATCTGTCCAGACTTCGAAGGGATGTTGAGCCCCTTCCAACAGATGGCGCCACGTGGACAATGCCCATTTCACTGCAAACGCTTCTTTTTCCCACACTGCCCAACGTCGTTCTGTTTCAGTGAATTTTTTGGATGTGTAGGCACACGGTTGTAGCACATTTTCCTCATTACGCTGCAATAGAATAGCGCCAACGGCTACATCGCTAGCGTCCGCCTGTACAATAAAGGGCTTGTCCGGGTCAGGATGCGCCAATAACGGCTCCTGTGCAAACAGGCTTTTTAACTTTTCAAAGGCCTGTTGGCATGCCATGGTCCATTCCAGCGGTTGTTTCGCCCGGGGTTTACCAGTTTTGTGTTTGGTACGTAACAACTGAGTCAATGGTAGGGCCACATCAGCGAAGGATGGTATGAACTGACGATAAAAATTAGCGAACCCCAGAAACCGTTGTAATTGACAACGAGTCCTTGGGGCTTGCCATTCCAATACACTGCGTATTTTATTGGGATCCATCTCTATTCCCATCGCAGAAACCCGAAATCCTAAGTAATCAATACGGTCTTTGTGGAATTCGCATTTTGATACTTTACAGTATAGTTTGGAATCTAGTAATTTGCGCAACACCGTTCGCACTAATTGTATGTGGTCTTCCAGTGTACTCGAGTATATCAGTATATCGTCTAAGTATACAAGTACACCCCTATAAAGATGGTCATGCAACACTTCGTTTATTAACTGCATGAATACAGCCGGGGCTCCCTGTAGACCAAAAGGCATCACCTTGAACTGATAACTCCCTAAGGGACAGTTGAAAGTGGTCTTCCACTCATCCCCTTCCTTTATTCGTATTCTATAATATGCCTCCCGAAGATCTAATTTTGTGAAAATCTTGCCGGTGGCTAAATGGGCAAGGAGGTCTTTCATGAGAGGTAGCGGATATATGGGTTCTACGCATACCGCGTTCAGTCCTCTGAAATCTACACATAAACGTAGTCCTCCGTCCTTTTTTTCATGAAACATTACGGGTGCTGCTATTTTAGAGCGCGCCGGCTCTATAAAGCCCCTAGCCAGGTTTTTATCTATATACTCCCTCATTTCCTTTAGCTCCGCGAATGTCATGGGGTACATTCTGGGCTTAGGCAACTTTGCCCCAGGAATAAGTTCGATGGCGCAATCTGTTGCCCTATGGGGTGGCAGAGTGTCGCACTCATGTTCACTAAATACTGCCGCTAGGTCGTTGTATACGGACGGGTATCCGGGTCCGTCCCCTCCCGGTGTTGGATCTACAGCACCTAGTCCTTTCTCTCCATTATGATCAGACGTGGGCAGTGGCTGAGGACCCACAGGCAACCGCACTCGTCGAGACCCATCCTCCCACCAGATGATTGGTGTCCATTTATCGAGCCAGGCCAAACCAAGAATAAGAGGTTCGGTCATGGAAGGGACCACGATGAATCTGATAACCTCCCAATGACCACCTACATCCATCCTGACTGGTTCGGTCACCAGCGTGGTTGGAGCCCCCCCTAGCAGCGAACCATCCACCTGTTCGAATCGAATTGGGGATTTCAGTCGAGTCACCCTAATCCCCATCTGTTGGGCTACCCCCCTATTAATTAAACACCGGGTGCATCCGGTATCAAGCAATGCCTGAAAAGACCTCGCTTCCCCAGTATGTGGGCTTGTAAGAGTTACTGGAATGGTGAATGGGACGATTGGTTCACTCACCATTGAATCTTCTACAGGACCATCCTCCTCGTATTCCTGCAACATGGGGGGATGATCACCGGAAGCTGGCTGTATCGGTGTCTGCCCCGTTTGGTGGGCTACCCGTGACCTCTCCGTAGTTTTCTGCGGTGTAGAGCCTGGTTTGCCGATCGCCGTTGGTGTCCCTGGTATTGCCGGTAGTCCGCACTCTGCTGCCCGGTGCCCTGGTCGGTTACATCGGAAACACCTAAAGGTTGTCTTTGGGCGCGCTGCTTCCGGTGTGGCCTGAATCATACGGCCTGTGGGCGGGTCCTGGCCCCGGCGGGGTGGTAGTCTGCTCTCACGCCCACTGGTATGCTCCCTCAACCCGATGTCCAGTTCCATCGCGGCTTTAAACCAATCGGGCAGACGTCCCCCTATCCCTCTCACTATACATGCCCGGCGTATCTCGTTGTCCAGGCCATTACGAAAGTGGTGAACCAATAAACGATCCGGCCACGATCGCAGTCTCCCCGCTAATTTCTGAAACTCACGGATGTACTCTTTTGCCGGCCTCCCTCTTTGTCGTAGGCCCACTAGTTGGGCCTCCGCCCATTGTAAGCGTGTTGGGTCTTCAAATCTGGTTCTTAACGCATCCAGGAAGAGCCCCACATCAGCTAGCTCTCTGGCTTGGTCACTATAGAGATCAGCTGCCCATGCAGCTGCCTCTCCCTGTAGACTCGATGTGACTGCGACCACCATCGACCAATTGGATGAATACAGGGTGGAGTAGCGATCTAGATGGTTCAGTACATGACTCAGAAAGACTGCTAAGCGATCTGGGTCCCCGTCAAATGTAAGTGTTATAGGGGGAGGGTTCCACACCATATTCTGAGGCCATGGAGGTGGCACCTGTCCTCCATACCGACCAGCCTCCAGAGATGGTCTAGAGCGAGTCCCTGCTCCTCCCCCCGTGGGTCCTACGCCCATGTCATCAGGGTCTGCCGGCCTGTTCCCCAGTCCCCTCACCCCCATTCCGTAACGTGTACGATCCGTCCCCACCTGCCTTGTGGTAGGTTCCCGCAACGTGAACTGGTCATCCGGGTGCAGGTTAAGCTCTGTACCAGACAACCGGAACTGGGAGGTATAAGGTCGGCTATCCTTGCTAGGGCTATGTATAGTAGTGGGGTATATACGTTCCCCAAACTGGTCCCTGAGCACATCCAGGGTGTACTGCCCCGGGGCTGTGGAGCAGCTCCATTCCTCTTCATGGTCTCCAGTGACCCGGCGTTCCCTCCAGCCAGTGAAGCTTGGCGCCAACCGTCGTCCACGACCATCCTCAGGGAGCCCCAGCGTCGGGCTAAACCACCATTCGCCCCCCGTATCCCCCGGACGTTGCTGTCGGGCTTTTGGACCCTCAACCACGGGAGCACATATTTTTTCCTTTTTTCGAACCACCATTGGCTCCTCCCCTGTGCCGCTCGCCGTCAGGCCCTCCAGCTGGTCGCCGGACTCCTCCGAGTCTTCAGCCATGACAGGGTCCTCTCCCTGCGTTCCCTCTGCCATGGCTCTTTACTCCTAGCGAGCGCCGGGTGTTAGAACACTTAATGTGAGTGAGGGCTGACTTAATGTAAGCTCGTCCTGACTATCGGCACAGAACCCACGAATCAGGAACGATGCAGGATTCAACAAAGTTTCAAGATTTATTATGGTGCTAAGTTGAAAAGAAAGTCAGCCCTGAGAAACCTCCCATTCCAGCGTCCTAAATAAGCCCCGCCACCACGCCTCAATTACTAATCACCGCTCCACCCTCGCCACACCCTTATGTTTGTCAGACCCAGTTAATTGAAAACAGTAGATTAATTCATCTCAAGTCCCTTCAGACGCGCGTCGCAGGCAGAGCGTCATTAGCTGATCGTCGGCAGCCTATTGGGATAATTAACACCATCCAGCTGATTCTCGGTGGTCCAAATTAGTCCCCAGACGCGCGCCGCAGGCAGGACGTCATCAGCTGAGCGTCGGCATCCCTAGCGCCGCCCATGTGACTTGCAGCATCGCCGCGACCTCTCAGCAGCGTCGCAGCCCACTTAGTCAAGACGTTTTGCGCTGGGTCTGACAGTATGGCCCTGAGCTCGAGCCAATTTATGTTGTGAGCTAGCTCCAACTGGAACCACTGACCCTGTGCCAGATGAGTCTGTAGATGGGCGCCCCAACCGAACAGATTGGCATCTGTGGTCAAGATGAGTCTGGGGGGGCTCTTTGAAGATGGTCCCCTTGGTCACTGCGGATGAAGCCCACCATAAGAGAGAGGATAGAGTGCGGTGAGGAACCCTCACCCTTCTCCTGGATGAACTGGGGTTCTGTTTCTGGAAGGGAAGGAGAAACCATTGAAGGCTTCTGGAATGAAGTCTGGCCCACGGAACGATCCCCATGCAAGAGACCATCTTTCCCAGCAGTTGAGACAGCTGGACCAGAGTAACTAACCTCTCTCTCCGAATCTGATGTACGAGCTCCCGGATGCCGATCTGGCGCTCCTACGAAAGGTAGACCTTGCAAAGGTTTGAATCTATTATCGCCCCTAGATGAAGGAAGCGCTTTGTAGGTGTGGTGTGACTCTCCTTGAAATTCACGGAAAACCCGTGGTCCTGAAGAGTATTGATTGTGATTTCCAGGTCTGACAGAGCCGACTGAAAGAACTGGATTGGACTAGAATGTCGTCCAGGTAGCATTGTACGTGCAGCGGAATCATCCTGAGGTGGGCTGCCAATACTGCCAAAACTTTTGTGAAGACCCTTGGAGCTGAAGAGAGACTGAAGGGGAGAGCCCTGTACTGGTAATGCCGGTGAGCGTAACAAAACCGAAGGAATCTGCAGTGTTCCGGGAGGATTGGGATGTGCAAGTAAGCCTTTGTCAGGTCTATGAAGGATAGGAAATCCCCTTTTCTGATGCTGGCCAGAATGGACCTTAGGGTCTGCATCTTGAACCTTTTGTATTTTAAGAAATAATTTAGACCCTTTAGATCCAGTATCGCCCTCCAACCTCCCGAGGCTTTGGGTACCATGAACAGAATGGAATAAAATCCTTGTCCTTCCTGTTCCTGTGGTACCTGTTCTATTGCCCTGATTTCTAACAGATGGGAGATGGCCGTGGCTACCAATTTTGCCTTGACTGGGTTACTTGATACAGGACACTGCATGAAACGGTCCGGAGGATTTGAGATGAATTCTAAAGCGAGACCCCGTTTTATGGTCTCCCTGACTCAAGCGTTGGTGGTGGTAAGCTCCCAAATGTCACTGAATAGCACCAACCGACCGGCTATGGGAGAGTCCTCCCTGGCGTCACTTAGACCGTCTGTAGGGACGGCCCCCTGTGGCCCGGAAAGGGTGCTTGGACTGGTATTGGCCCCTGGCTCTGGTGTTCTGGCGGTCCTGTTGGCGATCTTGTCTAGGGGAAAAGGATCGTGAGCCTCTGGGCCATTCCCAGGACTGCCTGGGCCAAAAGGGCTGCCTCCACTCCCAGGAACCACTGGAGCAGAATGTCTGTCTACGAAAATCCTGCTGAGGTTGTCTATTTGACCTTTTGGAGGGGGTGTGCCAGAATCTTGCATTTATCTTTGCCCTCTATTATGTGCGGTTCAAGAATCGGACCAAATAAATGTGTACCACTGTACGTGGCCATCGACAGACACCACTTAGACTTTAAGTCAGTCCGCCATTGTTTTAGCCATAGCAATCTTCGAGAGGCAACTGTGGCTGCAATGGATTTAGCAGAATACCTGGCTGAATGAAGTGAGGCGTCTGCCATATATTCTGATGCTGCCACTAACTTTCCCAGTGTCTGATGTGTGCGTACCTGGTCAGGGGGAACAAATGCCTGAAGTTCGCGGAGCCACATGATTTAAGCCCTTGCAAAGAAGGAAGATGAAGTCGCAGCCTTAATTGCCCATGCCGAGGCCTGTTGAGCTCGGTGAAGGGAGAACTCGAACTTCTTGTCCTCCGCCTTCATGGCCTCTGCCATATCCCCTGGAATAGATTAATGGAGTATCCACAGATGGCACCTCTAAGAGGTAAGCAAAAGAGGAAGAAACATTGAAGAGCTTCCTTTCTGTGCTATTGGGGGCAGGAAAAATGACCAGGGATGACCACTGTTTCTCCACAGTAGCCCGAAATACATGCGGACAAGGAATTTGTTTCTCCTCCACAACCTGTTCCGCGAACAGTGGATTAGACTCCTGGTTGGTGGAGGTGGAAGGTTTGTCGTCCTGTGATGAGGAGAGGTTAGCCGTAGTACAGGCTTTCAGAAGTAAAGACCTGAAAAGGGAAGGATCAAAAAGACCCGAGGTTTGCACTTGTTAGGGTGCTGCCTCCTCATCCTCTGACATGGGCATGTCAGCAACCTCTAGGTCCAGTGACCCTTCCTCGCCTAATTGTGAAGAGGACTCAGAGACACCAGAACCGGGAACTGTGGCACGTCCCATTTGAGAAGGAGGCATGGATGGAGGAGGTGGTGGTTGTAAAAACCTTTGACTCCTAGAAGAAGACATAAATTGTGTAAATGCATGCTGCATGAATGCATTAAATTGATCTGACCACAGAGCCTGTTGATTCTCTGAACTAACTCCAGCCGAAGTTGTGACCTGCGTGCCTTCACAAACCTGTAGTGTGAAGGAAGAAGAGGAGGAGGAGCGGGGGGGGGGGACCAACCTGTTCAGTTTCCCCCTGAGGAGACCATGCCCTAGGGGCATCATGTGAAGGCGCATATGGAGGCTCAAATGGAGAACAGTCCAGAGAAACGGGGGGAACCACTTCAGTCTCGCTGGACATGAGCCTTTGAGCTTTGGAGAATTCCCTCTCCAGCGCCTGATGTCTCCTTGAGGCCTCTCGCTCAGCTGCTTTAGAAGTCTCCTTAGGTGCCAAATGCTTTGTCTTGGCCTTTTTCTCTCCCCCCCCCGCTTCCAAATCAATTGATCTGCATTTTGCTTTTGTGGGGGAACAGCAGTGTCTTGTGATGCCTGGGGCAAGGAACTGTCTGCCATTGCAATCAGGATATTCCAAAGGATATACCCGTAAATGGGGGAAACCCAAACACGCAGATCTGGTTGTCAGCCAGACAGTTCACTAGAAGGGGCGTTGTCTTACCTGAATGCCTTTTCTCAGTAAGGCTTTCAGGTAAGACAACGCCCCTTCTCCAGTACAGGAGATGGAGAATCCACCAATGGGACATACCAAAGCTTCACTGTCCCGATGGGTGGGAAACAGATAAGGCTGGAATAGTGTCCCCGGAGACCACCTGCTGAAGGACCCTCCTACCAAAGGAGGCGTCCACTGCAGCGAAGCGGTCAATCCTGCAATGGCAGACAAACGGGGAGGGCGAGGACCATGTCACAGCCCTGCAAATCTCCTCAATGGATGCCTGAGTGGCCCATAGAGGTCGCAGCACTGTGAGTGGAATGGGCAGTAAGATGACTTGGAGCCGGCAGGGAAGAGGACTGGTACGCCTCCGTGATACAGGGGCAGGGGGCAGGGGCAGGCCATCTTTGGGGAACGAGGACTCGCTATGTTAGAGCGATTCCTTGTTCCGGCCCCTCAAAAGGCTCATCCTGTAGTACTGGTGACAGGGGAGTACAGGGCCCTGATTGCAGGCTGCTGTTGCTTAATGCCAGGTCCGTTGTCAGCAAAGCCCCCCTTGTCCGTGATTTAATATTGGACAGCGGGGCGGACCTGGCATGTATAAGCGAAACCTGACTGGGCCCTGAGGGGGGTGTTTCCCTCTCGGAGATGTGCCCGGATGGGTTTGTGGTGCTTCATCAGCCTCGACATCAGGGCAGGGGTGGGGGAGTGGCAGTCATCGCTCGGAAGTCCTTGAGCCCTCGTGGGATTCCTGCCCCGGAGGTTGTTGGGTGTGAGTCCCTCCTATTGAAGTTGGGTTCACGGGTTCAGTTGGGCTTGCTGCTGACGTACCTACCCCCAGCTGCGTTGCAACAGCCCTGCCTGCGTTGCTGGAGTCAGTAGCCGGGTTGGCGGTGGAGTTCCCCAGACTTATAGTACTGGGGGACTTTAATCTGCCATCACTCGGCGATCGCTCAGAGGCGGCGCAGGAGTTCATGGCTTCCATGGCAACCATGGACCTGACCCAGGTAATTCAGGACCCAACTCATAGGGGTGGTCACACACTTGACCTTGTGTTTCTCTCGGGGCAATGGAGACATGATCTGGAATTAAGGGGAATAGAGATCTCGCCCTTGTCATGGACAGATCATTTCCTATTGAGGCTGGACTTCAGAGCATCACTCCCCCATCGCAGGGAGAGGAGCCGACTAGGTGGTTCCGCCCCAGGTGCCTAATGGACCCAGATCAGTTCCAGGAGGAGCTTGGGGAAATACCTGACTCCCTTGTCCACAACTCGTCCGGGTCCCTGGTTGCGGCCTGGAATGAGGCGGCGTCCGGGGCCCTGGATCGAATTGCGCCTTTGCGACCTCTCTGTGGTGGTGGTCCCCGGAGGGCGCCTTGGTTTACTGAGGAGCTCCGGGAGATGAAGCGCCACAAGAGACGTCTAGAGCGACGTTGGAGGGCCAGTAACTCTGAATCTGACCGATCACTATTAAGAGCCTATCTTAGGACTTATTTAGTGGCGATAAGGGCGGCAAAGCGTGTTCACTTTTCCGCACTTATTGCGTCCGCAGAATCTCGCCCGGCCGCTTTGTTTAGGGTGACCCGCTCCCTTCTTAAAGTGGAGGAGGCGGAGGAACCCTTGCAGGGGAGAGCTGAGGAGTTTGTTCAGTTTCTGTCGGACAAAATCGCTCAGATTCAGAGAGACCTGGACTCCGACTGGGCAGTGCCAGCCGAGTTGCCAGGGGCTGGTCTTAGTCATGTTATCTGGAGCGAGTTTGAGCCTGTGACCCCTGATGAAGTGGACAAGGCCGTGAGGGCAATGAATGCCGCCACCTGTTTATTGGACCCGTGCCCCTCCTGGCTGGTTTCTGCCAGTAGGGAGGTGACACGAGGCTGGCTCCAGGCGATAATCAACGCCTCCTTGATGGAGGGGTCTTTCCCGCAACCTTTAAAGGAAGCGGTGGTGAGGCCCCTCCTCAAGAAGCCTTCCCTGGACCCAGCTGTTTTGAAGAACTTTCGTCCCGTCTCCAACCTCCCCTTTGTGGGGAAGGTTGTAGAGAAGGTGGTGGCGTCTCAACTCTTGCGATCCTTGGAGGAAACCAATTATCTGGACCCTTTTCAATCTGGTTTCAGGCCCGGCTACAGCACTGAGACTGCTTTGGTCGCACTGACCGATGACCTCTGGCGAGCCCGGGATAGGGGTTATTCCTCTATCCTGGTGCTTCTTGACCTCTCAGCGGCTTTCGATACCATCGACCATGGTATCCTTCTGCGTCGTCTCGGAGAGGTGGGGGTGGGCGGCACCGTAGTGGTGGTTCTGGTTCTCCTCCTACCTCTCTGACAGGTCGCAGTTGGTGTTGGCGGGCGGACAGAGATCGACCCCTAGGCGCCTCGATTATGGGGTGCCTCAGGGCTCGGTCCTGTCCCCCCTCCTTTTTAACATCTACATGAAACCGCTGGGTGAGATCATTCGGCGACACGGGGTGAGATATCATCAGTATGCGGATGATACCCAATTGTATATCTCCACCCCGTGTCCTTTCAGTGAAGCAGTTGACGTGATGTGCCGGTGCCTGGAAGATGTGAGGGTCTGGATGGGGGTGAACAGGCTTAGACTCAACCCTGACAAGACCGAGTGGCTCTGGGTCTTGCCTCCCAAAGGCCAACTGGATGGTCCATCTTTAGTCCTGGGGGGGGGCAAATTTACCTCCCTCAGTGCAGGCACGCAACTTGAGTGTCCTCCTGGACTCACAGCTAAATTTGGAACAACATCTATCGGCTGTGGCCAGGGGGACTTTTGCACAGGTTCGCCTAGTGCACCAGTTGCGGCCTTATTTGGACCGGGAGGCTTTACTCACAGTCATTCATGCCCTTGTCACCTCAAGACTGGATTACTGTGACGCGCTCTACATGGGACTACCCTTGAAGGGCGTTCGGAGACTGCAGTTGGTTCAGAACGCAGCCGCGAGAGCGATTGTGGGCGCACCAAGGTACGCCCACGTGCCACCTATCCTCCGCGAGCTGCACTGGCTTCCTATGGGTCTCTGGACGCAATTCAAGGTGTTGGTTATCACCTTCAAAGCCCTTCATGGCATAGGGCCAGGTTACTTACAGGACCGCATTCTGCCGCACAGCTCCCAGAGACCGGTGAGGTCCCATAGATTGGGCCTCCTTCAGGTCCCGTCGGCCAGACAATGTCGGCTGGCGGGCCCTCGGGGAAGGGCCTTTTCTGTGGTGGCTCCGACCTGGTGGAATCAACTTCCCCCCGAGGTTCGAACTACTCCCACCCTGCCGGCCTTTAAGAAAGCCGTTAAAACTCTCCTGTTCCGGCAGGTCTGGGGCTGATGTCCCCGGGGGGCCGGGATATGATCGGACTCGTGGTATGACTGGATTATTTTATTCTTTTATGACTGTTTTTAACCTTGTACGCCGCCCTGAGTCCTTTGGGATTGGGCGGCATATAAATATTTGTAAATAAATAAATAAATACAGGTCCTGATCCATCTGCCAATAATGCCAGCAGAAACCTTCTGTCCCAGAGAAACCGGACGGAAGGAGATAAATAGGGTCTCAGATCTACAAAAAGGCTCTGTGCGCTTCATGTAATGCCGCAGTGCCCTGCGGACGTCCAGTGTGTGCCACTGCCTATCGCTGTGAAAGATACAAAGGTCATTTCTGACTGAGAGAGCAGCCAGCTCAGAGATACGTCTGGTTGACGTGATGGCGATCAAGAACGCAACCTTAAGAGAAGGTTCCACAATGGAACAGTAGACATGGGCTCAAAGGGTGTTTTGTTAGAGTACGAAGGACGTGAGGCAATTCCCAAGGGGGGTACCTGTGTACCACGGGAGGCCTGGTGTTGCATGCACCTTTGATGAAGGCTTGTATTCTGGGATGGTGAGCTAAGTGAACTGAATCAGCACAAGTGAGTAATGTTGACAGGGCCGCCATCTGTCTACGAATAGTCGCAGGGGCCAGGCCTCTGTCCAGACCGTCCAGAAGATAATCTACGATCTGAGGAATGATCAATTTGTAGATATCTAGTTGTCGCCTTCTACACCAATGGCAAAAATTCTTCCAAGTAGAATCATAAATGTGATTGGTCACTGGGTGACGGGAGGCCTGAATCATAGTGATTGCCCGTGATGAGAATAACTCTTGTGTCATGATGCTGCACTCAAGCGCTAAATGTTCAATTGCAACCACTGAGGGTCTGGGTGTTGGAGGACCCCTTGGTGCAAGGACACCCGATGCGAAGGAATCTTCCTCGAGGGAGACCAGGAGAGATTCATCAGATCGGTGACCCAGGGCCTCTGTGATCAGTACGGGACCACAAGGATCACTTCTGCCTGTTCCTGGAGCAGTTTGCGGATGGCCGCTGGAATGAGCGGGAGGGGAGGAAAGGCCTAAAGGAGACCCTGTGGCCACAGAATCTGCAGGGCAGCCATTCCCTCTGCCCTTGGAAGATAATAACGGGAGAAGTACCTGGGGAATTGGGCATTGTTTGATGACGCAAACAGGCCTAAAATCGGATGGCTGGGCCTGCGGGAGATCTCGGCAAGGAGATCTAGATGCAATCCCTTTTCCGAGATGTGTTCGGCCCTGAGAGGGGCCAGGTTGGGCTCTGTCCAGGAGCCCAGTAGCTGTGTTTTGGACATAAGGAACTTGGACCTGGTGTCCCCCTGCCAGTTCATGTGGGGCTTGGACGCCACTTTGTCCGTGAGGATCCATACCTGACGGTCCCTGATCCAGAGCCAGAACTGACGAAGATCTAAATGGATAGCCCTGAGCTCCAGCCAATTGCTGTTGTGTCTCAAGCCTGCGCGGAACCAATGGTCCTGTGCAAACTGAGACCGTAGAAGGGCACCCCAACCGAACAGATGGGCGACCGTCGTGATGGTGGCGTGGTCCAGCTCCTTGAAAGGTGACCCCTTGGACACCGCTTGTGAGAACCACCCTCGTAGATATCTGAGGTGTGGATCGGGAGCCTGACTTGGCGGTCAGATGCGCTGGCATTCGCTCATTGGACTGGCCGGAGGAACCATTAAGGCTCCCGCAAGTTGAGTGTGGCCCAGGGAACTATGGTTATGCCGGAGATCATCTTCCCCAGAAGCTGGGAGAGCCAGAGAAACGGTGTGGCCCTTGTATACCTGACAAACCAGATCCCTGATGCTGACCAACCGCTCCTGGGAGGGATAGACCCTGCACTTTGTGATGTCTATGATGGTTCCCAGGTGCAGAAAACTGATGAGGGAACTGCCTGGCTTTTCTGGAAATTGACCAAGAACCCATGCTGTTGGAGGACCTGAATAGTTAGTTGCACGTCCGACTGAGCTGCCCGGAAGGAGGACGCTTGGGTCAAGATTTCATCCAGTCAACACTGGATGCATACCAGTACCTTCCGTACGTGGGTGGCCAGTACAGCTGGGATCTTGATGAATATCCTGGGAGCCAAGGAGAGGCCAAACCGATAGGCCTTGTACTGGAAATGACTGCCCCGTAAGGGAACCTGAGGAACTGCCGATGAGCTGGAGGGATGGGGATGTGGAGATATGCCTCCATGAGGTCTATTGACGCCAGAGAGTCTCCTTGTCTGATGCCTTCCAGGATGGACTGGAGTGATTGCATCTTGTATGTGATTGCTCTCCATCCTCCTCACAAAAAGGATGGAGCAGAACCCCCTTCCGGTGGTACCGGTTTTATGGCCTGAATCTCTAGAAGATGTTGAATGGCCTCCTGCACGAGTCTCTGTTGTTGATTCCGAGAAATGAGACAAGAGATGAAGCGGTCCAGGGTGCTGACTAGGAACTTCAGGGACAGACCAAACTGGATGGTTTGTGGGACCCAGGCATCCATGAATGTGAGTTTCCACTGATGGAAGAAGTGGGCCAGCCTTCCCCCGATGGGAAGTGCAGTGTAAGAGTCGCTTGGACCTCCTATAGGGGCGACCTGCCCCTCGAAATGGCCCCTTAGTTTGGTTCTGTTGCCGAGCCTGTCACACGGACGGACATATGGCCTGTCCTGCCTGGGTGTGTATGAATGGGAGGGCTGAGTGGCAGTTGAACTTGCTGCCGGCCGAGAGGACTGCCTGTGGACATATGAAGTGGGACATTTGTCGGACCGTTCATTCAAGTGAGCCATGGCCTTCCGCTTGTCCTTGTTTTCCACAAGGTATGGGACCAGGGCCTCCCCAAAAAGATTATAGTCCAGATATGGAGCAGTCACCAGACGCCATTTTGCTTTGGCATCAACCTGCCAGTGTTTCAGCCACAGCATCCTTCTGGCTGTAATGTTGGCTGCAAGGGACCTAGATGCAAAGGTGGCCGACTGAAGCGTTGCATCCGCAGCATACTCAGTGGCCGCCACCATTTTGCTTAGGTTCTGGTGAGTCCAAATGTCCTCAGCAGGGATTTTGGCCTGAAGCTGACGAAGCCATAATAGGGTGGTCCGCACAAAAAAGGATGTGCAAGTGGCCTTTTTAATTGCTCATGCTGCTGATTGATGGGTCTTCCGAAAGGTGTAGTCCCATTTTCTGTCGTCCGCTTTAAGTGCCTCCGACATGTCCCGAGCGACCGCCGTCTGGGATACCAGAGGGGTCCAGGCTTCATCTACCTTGGGAACCTCCAGGGTCTCAGTGAGATCTGTGGAAGTGCTAAAAATCCTTTTATCAGTCTTGCTTACTGAGGGAAGGGAGGAAGGGGAGGGCCACTTACATGGAACGTGATGTTGTGCTGCCACCACTTCAACAAATATCGGATTTGGGCTGGAGTCCGATGTTGCATGCGGCAGAGGGAACTGATCGAGCCCTATGTGTGCCGTTGATGTGGCCTTGTGAAGCAGGGGAAGAAATAGAGTTGGATTGAACAAGCCCCCCGATGGGGAGAGTTCATCCTCCTCTGATAGATTAAATTCGGGCTGCTCCTCACCCTGCAGGGATGAGAATCCGCTCATGGGGGAGTGTGCAGGAGATGTGGGTTCCTGAAATATAGGAAACTCCATAGGAGGGACATAAGGTGACATGCCCAACGTAGAAGTCCCCTGCCCGGATAGATGGAAGGACCGTTCTGCTAGAGCATGGTCCACAACCCTGGATAGCAAGGCCTCAAGGCAGCCATCAGAGAAAATGTCTCCGATGTCTGGTTCCCTGAGGCCTGTGGCCGTTGTCGTGAAGGTGGCCTCTGGAGCTGAACCCGAGATGGTAGCTGTGTGTTGTGACCATTCAGGCGGGAAACTGAGTGTCGTGGGTGTCCCTGTGAGAGACCACACATCCTGGGCCGAGGTTGAAAGACCTAAAGGAAGGTCAAATTCCGAGTCCACCAATTGATCCTTCTTCAATCCAGCCTGTCTCTACGCTCTGGAGAACTCCTTCTCCAGAGCCTGGTGCCTACAGCTGGCTTGCTTTTCCGCCAACTTGGAAGGCTTCTTGAGTGTGTTCTTGGCCTTAGATTTTGGCTTGCCTGCCGCCTCCTGTTCAGAGGAATCGTGGCAGCCGTTACTGGATGGAGAGACAGTGCCCATGGGGTGAGGCATCATGGAGTCCTCCATCCTGGTTGAGCAGTCTCAGGAAAGCTGAGGCGAAGCTCTGACAGGCAAGCCATTGGCGGAAGCGAGATTGGAACAAGTAACAAGACTGTTCTCCCGACCACCTGACCAGCAAAAAAATTTCTCTCTGGGCTTTGGTCACGGCAATTGAGTCAGATACCGAAGGCATGTTTGGGGCCACTCTCTGGGCTCTGCCCGGAGGCCTTAGGTGGCCAGTCAAGGTGCACCAGAAAAAACCTCCAATGAAGGGCGCAGAAGGCCTGAGATGAGGCCTGGCAGAGGCAATGTGAATTCAAAATGGCGGCTTCAGAACAGTATGGTGGCCTGAGAATTTGGGCCTAGTCAGTTAATTATTGGCTGTAAATAATGATACAGTTGATAAGGCCCAATAGTAATCGCTATGCAGGGCTAGAATGGTCTCTCAGCTGTGCTGAAATTAATGGCCTGAAGGTCTGATGGAAACGCCCTGTAACGTTTTGAGGCCTTCAACTAATAAATTGGCTGGTGGCAATGCAAGGCCGACTACGTGGCGCGCCCAAAATGGCGGCCACGGCAAATTCTGTTAAGGCTTCCTGAGATCGATTAGGGGACTACTGTGAAAGCTCCTGTGTCGAAAAGCAGGACTCCAACTAATTTTGCTCAGAAAACTGATTATAAAAGCAGTTTGAATTTTGGGCTCGTCGGCCATCCAAAATGGCGGCCGCAACTTTCGGGCCGTATGAAACGGCCTCCGGAGGCTTGGCAAGGTAAGATTAATCTGTGGGGGTAAGCTGACTGCAGTGCAAAGCGCTGTGCAGGTAAAGCAGAGCTCCAGTTAAAACTTTTCAGAAACTGATTGCAAAGGTGAAGGAAAAACCTCCGTTTGAGTTCTGAGCTCCTCAGCCATCCAAAATGGCGGCCGCAACTTTCAGGCCATTTAAAATGGCCTCTGGAAGTGTCGAGGATGAGGGGGAAGGCTCTGGGGCTGATTGTGGCTGCAGCGCTGAGCGTTGTGCAGAAAAGCCCATGGGGAATTGGAAAAGCAAAAAAAATTTCTCCCCCCCCCCAGAAAAGAGCGGAGAAGTACTTTCCCCCACACACAAACCCAGAGGCCTCAAATCAGCCGATTAGAGGCTGCGCTGATTCCAGCATCTTGGGGGAAAAAATTTGGGGGGGAAATTAACTTTTTTTGAAAGAGAATCACTAATTAGGGAATATAAAATTTAAAAGCAAGGAGAATCCAACAATGGTATCTGACCTGCTAAATGAATTGAAGATCTCTAAACCTGAGAGCCAACCTTGATACGTCTTCAAGAGCTTGAGATCAAGTCAAGACTGGATCTCCTAGCAAGAGGGGGCATGTTAAGTTTGGCTACTTGGTCTCAAGAACAGGCAAACAGTGAAAACCTATTGGTGGATTCTCCATCTCCTGTACTGGAGAACTGCCTGTCTAGGCCTGTGGCGCTGCGCCACAAACTAAATGGAAACAGGTGGATTCTAGATAAAATTCTCCCCCGCTCAGTATACCACACTAGCAAATGGAATCCTGATCCTCAGAGAGTAGAAATGGACCAATAAGCAATGCAATAAGGGGTCACCACGTGACTATTTGAATGTACTTATAGTATCCTTGAAATGCATGAATGTGCTCCCCCCTGGTAAAGGTCTGATACAGCAGACCTAGTCAACAGTAAAGCAGGTCCCAATGGACTGCTAGGAACACGAGGTCCTTACAAGATGGCGTCAACACCTGAAAACATTCAGTCAAAATGGTGGCCGCGCCCTGAACACGTGGTCAAAATGGCGGCCGCACTTTGCAGTCTCCTCTAATAATTGCAATAGCGCCAAAAAGGTCTACCAGACTGCCTGGAAGGGAAAGGCTCTAAGGGTTTCTTCCTAAAATTCCCCCCCCCTTTTGTCACAAATAACTTGCTGTTAGTCGCGCAGCCTCCACTGCGATGCGGCAAACGACTGCTTCCAAAGGAACCTCATGGCATCGAAAGCAACTGAAAACAACTTGCTGTTACGTGGAAGGGAGTCCCTCCGGTTACCCGAGCTCCACGGAAATCCTTATCCTCTGCAATTCAGCTGTTCGGCTGATCAGCGCTCCCGCTGATCAGCTAGATCGGAACCAAAAGCCCCGGTTACGATCGGCCTGGAAATAGATCCCATAGGAGCCTAGTGGGCTCATAGAGCCTAGAGGCCAGATCAATCCTCAAATAACTTCAGCAACTTGGATCTAAATTTAGAAACAAGCACCAAAATTTAGAGATCGTTGAATTTAAATGAATCCAATTAGTGAATCAATCAAATTAATTAATCAACCTAAACTGACTGAGGAGCCTGAGATTTTGTGTCCTATTGAGCTAGACTAAGTCAAAAAACTGGAAAGACACACTCAGAGGGAGGCGTGGCTAAAATTTGACTTAGTCTCTTCTGAGCAGGAAGGCTGAGATTACCCACCGGTGGATTCTACAGGCATCATGCTGGAGAAAGTAACAATTACTGTTTGGCCTTCTATGTATGAGATCTTCTGTCTTAATATTGATCTACCTTGATCTAGCCCTAAAAGTCAAAACAGCCTCACTGGAAAAGCCATAGTGGCTGAGCTTCTTTTGGATAGCTGTTTCTCAAGACAATTTAGAACAATTAATCAGTGGAACAACTTGCCTCAAGAATTACTGGATGCTCCAACAAAGAAAGTTTTTAAGAAGAGACTGGACAACCATTTGTCTGAAATGGTATAGGGGTTGGACTAGAAGACCTCCAAGGTCCCTTCCAGTTCTGTTATTCTTGTCAATCTTAGTCAGTTCACTGGAACTGGGATACAGTTTTAGTTAGTAGAGATATTTATCCAGAGATTGGATTCAGGCTTACTAACTCCTGCTTCCCATGGTCTCAACTCTAAAAGGGGTAGAGCTCTCTGCTCTTTTGCTGCCAGTTACTAACCTTTGGATTTTTACAGCCCAGATATAATAGCACTAATTACATAGTACAAATAATAGCACACTTAAGGTGGCTGCTGCACTTACCTGCAGTTTGCTTCCCATTGCCATATGCTGCTGTCCTCACCAGATATACCACCCTATACAAGTGCCATGATTCTCCTAATGTGCACTAGCATGAGGTCTATGAATTGCTAGGCTACCTTCCACTAAACCACTTCTGCATTTTCAAAGAAAGCCACAAAGCTAGGAATGACCATATCTAGCAAACAAAAATGTAACTATATTTGCAGTGTTTAAAACAAAGTTGTATAAGTTATGCAATGCATACATTATCTTCTATAATGTGTGAATGGGGAAGTTGGAGAGGATGTTAATATAGTTTCAGCTTTCTAGGAAAATGAAGGGGACTGTTACTATATTGCCACTAAAAGAGATTTCTTAAGGTAGTCTTGTTCGAATGGGGCTCTGCAGATTCCATGAGAAATCACTAAAGGATGTGTTAGAGATTGTGACCAGGAGGTAGGGTGAAAATAATTTTTCCACTATGCTAGCACTAGCAGTGGTGCAATTTTTTCGCTACCAACCTTACACCTTTTGTTATAATTATCACAAAACATGGATAGTTTTGGTTACAATGAATTCTACCAGGAAATGTTCTTATTTTTTTGAGATTTTTAATCCAAGGATTCCCAGAGAGCTGAACATTATTTCAAGAATTCCTCCACACTAAAGAGTTATGAAGGAATGCTGTAAACATATTCCAGAGGGTCTATTTTATAATTGGGAAAAAAATTCCTAAACCCTATGTCTAAAATAATACAGTGAACTATTTTGTGGATGTAGCAAGCCGTGAGTTGCCGGATAAACAAGATTCTTTCAAAGTAGCTTTACCCAACTTGGAACTCTTTTAAGATGGACGACAACATTTATTGTCCTCAGCCAATAATACCATCTTGGCTGGAAATAAAGGAAACTGAAGTCAATATATGTGTAAGGATGAATGTTTGGGGAAGGCTGTTTTAAAGCATGATGACAGAGCTGTAAGGAATTCTTCAGCTTAATACTATTACCATATTTGGCATTCCTTGTTCTGGACTTTATTATCTACAAACAGGAAGTGTCTGTTGCAACACTAAACATAAAGTTTAGAATTCAACTTTTGAAAGTTTACTGAATTCATACTTTGTAAAAGACCTGTCCAGTTGTCATATACATTTCACATGACTGAAGTTTCCTTCTAAAAAAGTAAGTGTCTTTTGCAGTTCCACCCACAGGATTCTGTTTTACGTGGGTTCATAACTAGTAAATTGTAAGATTAACGTCTATTTGAATAAGTTCTTTATCTGGCCAGGAAAAGGAAAGAAATTTTGTGACAGATTGCACTGGTCACTCTACTGAATGATCTGCATCATGACCTGGATGGGGCAAGCATGACCTTCATAGTATTAGTAGTGGCTTTTGATATAGAATTGACTATCCTTTTTTATACAGTAATTTTAATAAACATTATATTTATTCCCTTTCCAGCACTGATATTGTTACCTAGTTTGGGTAATGAAATGTCTACAAGCTGAGAGAGCACCAAAAACCCCTCATGTTAACTCTGAGATACAAATATTCTTCTTTATTGACTATATAGTCTTATATTTTTGGAAATTTTATTTTTATTTTTTAGCATTGGATTTAGGATTCAAAGGTGTTTAGATATATTTTTCTAATAAAAATAAAATAAATAAAATAAAATAGATTGAATTTCTTTTCAAAACAAAATGCTACAATCAGAACTACAAATTAAAAAAAGCTGGGCATTGGCCTCTCACTATGACTTCCACTTACAAATCTAGAAGGATCTCTAAGTCCACAAACACTCTTAAGTCATGAAGCACCACCCTGATAGACAGAGCCTGCCCATCAAGGAGTAGCAGTGATGATTACAAAGGACCCCAAACTATCAACAGCAACTAAGATATAACATTAAATTGTAGTCTGCTCTCTTCAATACAAACCAGGAACAAGCAGCAATAGCAATTTCCCAATATGTGGTGATGTACAATTGGGTATCATAAGTGTTCTGATGATACCCCACCCTGATAACCTCTTCCAGTTACTTTATATAAATGTTAAAAAGCAGGAGAGACAGGACTAGCCTTTATGCATACCACAGATCATGGGCACTGGGCTGGTCTCTCCTCCCCCCACCTATACAGATTAAAGCTACCCACTAGGGCAGGGGTAGGCAACTCAAAACACTTAAAGAGCCACTTGGACCCGTTTCCCACCAAAAACAAAACACTGGGAGCCGCAAAACCCTTTTGATATCTAAAATGAAGATAACACTGTATATATCCTTTTTTACCTTTATTATAGGTGTGTGTGTGTTTGTGTGTGTGTGTTTGTGTGTGTATGTATGTGTGTGTGTGTGTATATATGTATATGTATATGTATATGTATATATGTATGTGTATACACACACACACACACACACACACACACAGGTAAAAAAAGGATATATGCAGTGTTATCTTCATTTTAGATGTCAAAAGGGTCTCTCTCTCTCTCTCTGTCTCTCTCTCCCTCCCTCTCTATCTGCCTTTGGTCTGCCACTCCTCTTCCCCTGCTCTCTTTCTCTCTCTCTCTCTCTCTCTCTTTCCTCTCTCCCTCCCTCTCTCTCTCTTTCTCCCCCCCCTCCTATCTGCTGCTCACCTGGCAAGCTTCAAGCTGTTGTCCAACAAGCAACCTCGTCTCTTTTATGACTCATGGACTTCAACTCCCAGAATTCCTGAGTCAGCCTAGCTGGGCCAGCTAGCTCTCTCCTGCCCTTCCTGCTTCCTGCTTCCTGCAGAGATGCAGCAAAGGGAGGAGCTCCGCCCAGTAAGCTTTTCAGCTCCTCGGAGAATACTGTGAGTGCACTCTCTTTTACACATACACACAGACACACACACACACACACAAAAACACAAACACACACACACACACAGAGAGAGAGAGAGAGAAGCAGGGAAGCGCAATTGCCTCTCTCTGTCTCTGTCTCTCTCTGCAAAGGCAGAGGAGGCTGGGAGCCACAGGGGAAGGCTCAAAGAGCCACATGCGGCTCCGGAGCCGCAGGTTGCCGACCTGTGCACTAGGGTATATATGGAACCCTTGCAAGACAACACCTGTTTTTCCTAATCTTCATAAGCAGTCCAAAAACATACCATAGGCCAACTTCCAAAGAAGAAAAGGTGGACTGAAGATGGGTCTATGAAAAGCAGAATTGGTACCTGTGGCAGCATGAAGGGCCAGTGAGTAGACCAACTCTTCTGTTATTTCTCTCTAGGAAAGAAGAGGACTTGAGATCACCCACAAGTGTTCCAGAGAGCTGTTCTTGTGAGGAGACTGAAAGACAGTAGTCTCTGAAAGATTTATAGCTCTGGGAGATGAGGGAATAACCATCTTGTTAAAATCGTGATCAGCCCCTCTGAAAGGACATTAGGTTTATAAACTTCCATTTCTAATTACTTTCAGAAATTGCTTATTAATTGCTTTTCAACTATTGGGAATTTTTGTACTGTTCTGAGAGGTCTAACAGCACTGGGTAAGTGTTCCTTCAATCCTTAACAAAAAAAAACTTTTAAGTATAAGTTATATAGCTTATTTTTTTAATAAACAGCAAAAGGATGATTAAAACTTTGATTTTAGAAGTTTATAAATGGACTAAGGGTCCAGATAAATTTGAAATAAGATTTTGGAATTAATTATAAAGAACTCTCCCCATAGGAAACTGCTTTTGTTTTGAATTTAAACAATCATTAAAGGGTAAGACTGTAAAAATTGAACACCTGAGGGTGTTCAAATAAAGGAGAAGAACACTCAAACTGAATGTACAATTATAGAATGAAGCAAAGTATTATAACATTGGGCAAACTGAAGGACATTTTTGAACAATGAATTCAGAAGTTAATATTAATAGTATCTGCCTCTAGCTGATGTCTTAATAAATAAAAAGGATATATACACAACAAATCAAGAAAGAGTGACCTGAGTCATAATCCCTATATTGGGTTTAGAAAAAAGACTTGTTAAAGGTTTGAAATTTTTTGCGAAAATGGACAAAGAAAAAAAATGAAAAGAAATCAAGTTCTATGATATTGTTTGAAGGGACTAAAGATTACGATTGTTAGAAATAAAAGGAACGTAAAGTTGATGTACTTGATCAAAATTAAAATAACTAAGGTAACTCTTAATGGACTTTTGCTGATATCAGAACTGAAGTAATTTATTATTAATAATTAAATTAAATTATTATTAATAATTTATTAATTTGTTTACAGATAAGAGATAGAATGTGGGAAGAGGGAATCATTTGTTGTATTTTAAGAGAAATAGATAAGTTGTTAAAATTGTTTATACTTGTGACAAATGTGGGCAATCACTTCTTTATAATTTTTTTATTACATTCTTATTTTTCTTTTTTCTATCTTTTCCCTTTTTTCTATACCTTCTATTATTTTCATTTATTCTAGTTTTTTTCAACTTGTATTAGTTTTCACTGTTGTAATTATACTATTTAATAAAATTACTGTATAAAAAGGATATCATAGTCAATTGTATATCAAAAGCCACTACTAATACTAGGAATGTCATACTTCCCCATCCAGCTCATAATCCAGGTCATGTAGTAGAGTGACCAGTGGAATCTGTCACAAAATCAGGCCTTAACCCTGCCAGAAAAGGGTCCAGATAATCCATTTTTAGAGTGTTGCAAAGTTGATCCATGCAAAATCTAAAACGGAGGTTCATTAAAACTTCCTGTGATGGGCAATGATACAATCCACTTCAGAGTATGGCATAGGATGTTCAACACTCTAAAAACTAGAAAGGAGGATGTTGGATACTTAGAATGGAATGAAAAGGAAGACTCATCTTGCAAAAGATTTCTCTCATGTTAATGTAATAAAACTATATTTTTACTACTCTGAAAGTTATGCTTCTTTTGGATGTTGTAGATTTCTTTTAGGAAGGTAATACTATCATTACCTTCTGTCATTGTATAATGGCTTTTCTTTTGCCATCTCCCTTCCAAATATTTGGCTTAGATAGGTTTATTTTCAGTGTCACGGTTTCTTGGGGATTAGGTACCAAAAAAATAGAAGAATAGGAAGATAAGAGAAAAGGGTCAGGCTTTATTGCCATTACTTTCTCTTTAAGTTTGAAAAAACATATTGTGCTAATTTGCTCTGTCTTGGGGGTCTTTTTCGGATTACGTCTAAGAAACATCTGTTCTCATAGAAGCAACATTGCTTTAGTCACCTTTCTTATTCATTACTTTGTAATAAAAATAGTACTGGCGTATTTAGCTCCTTAAAACTGTGGTATTTGCTAAATATAATTACAGAATTATTGAAAAAAAATAGGTTGTATCGATAAAAGTAGACTTTTTGTTCCTATGTTGATAGACTTACAATTTTGATAGAGTGATTGTTTGCTGATACGGTACAAATGAGTACCACTGACTAGGACACAATAGATTAAGAAAGCTTGGTTTAGCTAAACAGTAGCACTTAAAAGCAGTATCATACATATTAAAAAGGAGACCCTCTATGTCCTGAAGTGGATATGACTGGAATGCATCTGCATCTGTAGATAACCAGTGAAAGCTTGCTAATATATTGGTTCTTAGGTATTTCTATCTAGTATCCTACAAAACGTGAATTATTTTCCTGAGAAGGTCATTTAGTCTCCCATCTTTTCAATTAAACTTCTTAATGTTAAAATTTATTTTCCACTTCTCTTCTGCAGTGCAAAAGGTAGTAGCTCAGTAAGCTATAGCTTACATTAAGTCTATTGTGGGAGTCACATCATGGGCTATATAAAACTAGTTGAGAAAGAGCCTTAACTTACAATTCTAGGTTTTATAGAGTTGAAATAATATCTTCTATTAAACAAGGAAATTTAGTACCAAGTCTGAGTGTTTGTTTTCTAGAATCATAGTTATACTTCACTAATCAGTAATCTACTAAGCAATTCCTTACCTTTTGTATCTGTTTCCAATTGCTCTAGATGTGTCCTGTTAAAATATATTTAAAAAACATAATTAAGTATCTAATATTTATAACTGCTGATTTATAATTATTGTATAACTTAAAACAATTGGCGATGTGTGCCTTATATGTCTCAGAATACCATTCTTTGGTCAATATAAATATTCAGTAATGACCACTTACAGTGAGATACTGCTTCACAATCATGAAGATTTTTACAAAATGATCCAATACACTTTGGCCCACAGAGCCCAAGGGAAATTTTAAAATTCTGCCGAGAATTGTTTCCAGAACAATTCCATAGACAGAGGAGTTTACATACTAGAAATATAAAGAGCAATGAACAGAAATTATTCTGAGGCTTAACTCTAGAGCAGCATCTTTGATATAGTGGTATTAATGAGAAATTATATTGTATAAAGGAAGAAGGGAATAAATATAACTTATTGTTGTTCATTTATATTCCAGCTTTGCCTTGAATTGAACTCAAAGCAACTTATAAAAACATCCCAAAGTGAAAGATATAGATAGGCACAATATATATGACATTTAAATATATCATATAATAATAGGACATATTTGTAGCTTGGGTTTTAGATTTTGGCTGTAGTTTATTCTCCAAGCTTGTTTTCATATAATTCCTGGACGTTTCATTACTAAACTAGGTAACATCATCAGCCCATATAACTTTGAAATAATAGGAAATAAAAACCAATCAGCTGCTCGGAATTCAAATATAGCTCCAAACAACTGACCACACTGGCACACAAGACGCTTATAAGCTAAAGAGAATAGGACAAGAGAATCCTGCTGATGATGTTACCTAGTTTGGTAACAAAACATTCAGGAATTATATTAATTCTGTGTGTGTGTGTGTGTGTGTGTGTGTGTGTGTGTGTGTGTGTATTCCAACTCAGCAAATCATTATTTATGAAAAGACTCACTTAACAACTGTCTTGCTTAGCCACAGAAATTTTGGGCTCAATTATGTCATATCTTGAGGACTACCTATATTAACAGATAGAAACTCTTGAAATAACCAATTCAAAGGCAAAATATTGTGTACTATCAATAAGGGAATGCTCTAGTAAGGTGGTTGTTGTGGGTTATAACAGTTAACTGATTTTTATTTATGTGAATTTTAATCACTTAATTTAATTAATATAATCAGAATATTCACAGAGTGCACTAATAAATGTAATACTTAAATCCTGGTCTAAAACCACAATAACATTTGATTTTTTATTGTTTTTATCAGAAAGTAGTTACATGTTGGTGTATCTATGCATTATCTTCACCCCTACTTATATTTCAGCCTTGACATCTCTTTCAGTTGGAAAAGTGATCTAATCCTTAAAAAATCTGCTTATTGGACATAGTATACTCCAAAAGTGGTGTTAGGTACTCTTGATTCATCCTATAACTCTCAGAGTGCTATGCCATTTTATCGTATCCTTCATGATAGTACACAAACGCTTCTTTGGGTTTTCACAAAGAGCTGCTATAAATTAATTCAGAAGGAAGAGGCAATAACCAAAGTTATGAGGACAAAATAAATATAAGTTGTAATAAGATTTCCATATCATATAATAATAATAATAACAATAACAATAACAATAACAATAACAATAACAATAACAATAATAATAATAATAATAATAATAATAATAATAATAATAATAAAGTTGGAAGGGACCTTGGAGGTCATCTGGTCCAACCCCCTGCTCAGGCAGGAAACCCTACACCATTTCAAACAAATGGCCATCCAGTCTCTTCTTAAAAACGTCCAGTGTTGGAGCATTCACCACCTCTGGAGGCAGGTTGTTTTACTGGTTAATTGTTCTAACTATCAGGAAGTTTCTCCTTAGTTCTAGGTTGCTTCTCTCCTTGATTAGTTTCCATCCGTTGCTTCTTGTCCTGCCTTCAGGCGCCTTGGAAAATAGCTTCACTCCCTCTTCTTTGTGGCAGCTCCTGAGATACTGGAACACTGCTATCATGTCCCCCCTCGTCCTTCTCTTCATTAAACTAGACATAACCAATTCCAGCAGCCGTTCCTTATATGCTTTAGCCTCCAGTCCCCTAATCATCTTTGTTGCTCTTCTCTGTACTCTTTCTAGAGTCTCAATATCTTTTTTACATCGTGGTGACCAAAACTGGATGCAGTATTCCAAGTGTGGCCTTACCAAGGCATTGAAGAGTGGTATTAATACTTCACGTGATCTTGATTCTATCCCTCTGTTAATGCAGCCTAGCACTGTGTTGGCCTTTTTGGCAGCTGCAGCACACTGCTGGCTCATATTTAAGTGATTGTTCACTAGGACTCCGAGGTCCCTCTCACAGTTACTACTATTGAGCAAGGTACTGAATTTCATTTTGTTAGATAGCTCCCAGTGTTCAAGTCTGTCCAGATCCTCCTGTATCTTAAGCCTGTCTTCTGGAGTGTTGGCTATTCCTGCCAGCTTGGTGTCAGCTGCAAATTTGATGATTTCCCCATCTATCCCCCAATGTAACATTGGCACTAAAATCTGTCAAAATAAGAGTTAAAGATATTTGTAGATATGTATTATAACATCTCACCTGTAATATATATGAAGCATTTGGATCTGAAATAGTGGATTCATTTTGTATTGTATTTTGTTGTGTGATTGCATCTTCTCTTTTACGTTCTTTTTGTCCTGCTTCATCATCATCATATTCATCCAAACTCTAAAATAAAACAAATCAGTGTTTTCAAACTTGCACATTAAATCTGAAGTACTACATTTCAGCAAACTTTGGATATTGCAAAATTTATCTATATACTATATGGCCTTTTGGGTGTTAACAGATATCATTTGCCCATATTAAGCTGCGTATAATGAATGTATTGGTCTAAATACTTGCTTGGTTAAATGCAATATAATATTTCAAAGGTAAACTCTATCTTGGTATGTGATTGAGATTCAATGCAAGAAAAGTTCTGAGGATAAGTTTTAAAAGAAAGAAATAGATCAATTGCAGACATTATAGAACCTTTTAATTAAAATTCCGATAGTTAATTTTAAAAATTGTAAATTGTAATTATACACTACTAAAACTCTACTGTTTGTAATCTTCGATAAGCCCAAATGGTCCATCATGGTGCAAAAGGTTTTGAACAAGATTCCTCAAATCAAACTTAAAGAATGCATACAAAATCTTGTAACCATTATTCCTAGGTAATTGAAATTTCAAGGGTCTTCACAATAGTGTATTTGCAAAGTTGTGGCCACTGCAGCATCATTGTACTGTTTATATGACTGTGATTTCCAAAACTCTTTGCCAGCTTCCCACAAGCAAAGTCAATGGGCAAACCAGCAAGAAGTCGGAGGCTTTCCATAGAAGTTGATGGTTTCAAAAGGTCAATAAAAAAGTCAAACTCCATAATTAGGAATGGTAGTACTGAGGGATTGGGAATATATACCACATGTTCATCACAGCATGGTATGGCATGGCATTCTTTTTTATTTTTTCAACTTTAGCTCTATTCCTTGTGTCTTCCATAGTCTATATTACTCTATTTTTAAAGTTTTTAATAAAAATTATATATAAATGTTATAGGTATGGAAGTAATTAAATCAATACAGGATCCAATTTGACTCGGTCACCAGGACCAAAGGTTTATTCTTCCAAGCTTTTGGGCTTATGCTGGAGCCCATCATCAGGGAATTTCTCTCCCTCCAGAATATGTGCACTGGACTCTACACATATGGTTACTGGTTTTGTGTAGTTCTTAGTTGTTAACTGGGGTGTTGATGGCTGGCTATCAAGTTGTTAATGTGATTTCTTTGTGATGCTATGCCCGCGGCGCCTAAGTACCCGATAGGCTGGTGTTTTCCAGGCTTTAATCATTTTTATGGCTACTTTTGTTCCTGCTCAGCCAATAATCATAGCAGCTGGAGAATTGAAAGTATGGCTTTGTTCATTTCAACGTGAGGCTACCAATGAGTTCAGATCTCACCTAACTGCTCACTCATGCTCTTGCAATCTGGTAATTAGCCTCCTCCCATCCGTCCCACATAGTGGCAGGGGCAATCCATGCAGGGAATCTTTTTGAAATTTACATTTGAAGTTTCTTCCACCACCAAACTATCTTCATAGTGCACGATTTGTCCTCGCACAGTAGAAAGAAGATGGCCATATACTTAAATATTTGATCTTCTGAAATTAGCTAATTATCTTGAGAAATAAATAAATAACATTTGGCTATAGTTTCTGATACTAGACAAAACACAGATTTTAAATCAGAAGTATGTGAATTACATGGAAAGAGACTGTCATGTACCTTAATCAATACCAGGTGATCACTGAGCTGCCTTATGGCAGAGAAGGAATAAATTTTAAATACAAGTATTCATACAGGTCAATTTCGCTTAACAACTGACTTGTTTGAAGTTACAATGGTGCTGAAAAATAACTTTATAAGCAGTCCTCACTGCTTTATTACCATTACAGCCTCCTTGTAGTTAAATGATCAACATTAGGGTGCTTCACTACAGTGAAGTATTTACAACTGTTGCAGCCTCCTGAAGTCATCCAATCATCATTTGCACACTTCACAACCAGTTTCAAACAAGCAGAGTCTATGGAGAAGCTGACAGAAAATTCATGGTCATGTGATGTTTTGCTTAATGATCTATGTTGGCTTGCCTAATGACCAAATGAGGTGACATCATAAGTCCATTGGAATCATGTGATGTTTCACTTAGCAACTGCATCACTTACTGAAGGAGTTGTCAGTCCCAACTGCAGTTGGTAAACGAGAACTAACTGTATTTGTGCATGCTATCTACACCCCAAATCAGTGCACAGGTAGCAATGTGGTCCAAGACTTTGATCACATGCCAATTCCAGATTGTAGCCAAGCCTCCAGCCAAACTGTCCTCTAGATCATTAGCAAAAACCTGAAGTTTCCTCTGGAATCCAAATGAGTCCATCCATTATCTGCAACTACTCTTGGATTTGAGGCTCCTCACTAAAAAGCCTGTGGCAGCTGTGACCAGCAAGTATATTGCACAACTCCATCTAGTGTACAATTGTGCTCATTCCTGATCCAGAAATCAACATTCACAGTCATTCATGTGTTAACCATTTTTTGACTGGACTATTACAATGCTACCAAAGACTATCTAGAAATTTCAATTAATTTAAAATGTAATGACACATAGTCAAGGGTGCACCTCAGTAAGTATGCCCAGATAACTACTTTGTGCGCTGCATTGGCTCCCAGGATGATACCTATTCGGAGCCAGGATATGTTACCTCATAGTTTGTCAATAAATCACAATTGATTCATCTAGATAGAATGTAAACAATGATTTACAGATTAACTGGAGTCATACATCACTCTAAGCCAGAACTAAATCACTAGACTATGGTTAAGTTCTATGCATGTTGCTCCAATCACTTTGAATAAAGAATGTGAATTAAACATCTAAAATAAAAGCTAGACTTCAAAGCATGAAGAAATTAGAACTATGAGCATACAAACATTCTCCTTACTTATAGATATATTAAAAGCACAAGTTGCTTTGTTTTTTTAAAAAGAAAACAAATAAGATACTGCCAAGAACTTTATATATTTTCCAATTTTGGGGGGAAGGGAGGGAGGGCTAGGTGTAATATGGACAATTTTGTTCCCCTGATATTATGGTATCTTCAAGTCCTGTAGTTTGTTTCCGTATCAGCAAACCGACACATATATAATAGCTTACTTGAGGGAAACTAAACTAGACGTCATGAACCTTTTTTAAGAAATGGGTTGCACAGTATTGGTGATGCTGTAAGAAATAAATATTGAAGTAAAAACATAACTGAAGCTTTACAGCAGGAGTCACCAATCCCTGAGCCACAGCGCACCACTGGGCTACAGCTTGTTTAAAACCGGGCCACAGGAGAAATGGGGAAGCATACGTGCATGAAGCTCCATTCATGCGAGCAAGCACACGGACATGAAGCTCCACACACATGAGCAGCGGGCAAGCATGAGCATGTGCAAGAAGCTCCACTCACGCAAGGTTTGTACAAATGGAACTTATAGTGCTGATTCCCATGCTAAACTCATTCCTAAACTAGTTTTGATCAGCAAGCTCTTCTCTAATATGTCCAATTATTTCAAGTTGTTTACTTTTGCTAAGAACTAATACTAATGCATACTTCTATGAATTTTTGTTTATATTAAAGAATTATGAAAATATTAAATTGATTCATATGTTAATACATACAGATTTTTCATCAGCTGTTTCTCCAAACAATACTAAGTAGCCAAAGTTATATAAAACAATATATTATATTTCTGATTTCATACTGGATTTCTTGACTGCAATAAATGTTCTAGTAGTACATTTCTGGTTTGACTCAAACTGATGACATCTGATGGAAAAATTAGCAAAATTGTGATACCAAAGAGCATACAGAACCAAATTTCCTATTATTGCTTTTTAATCAGTTACTTTTCATTTTTCTTTCCTACATATTTTACATGAGATATTTCTGACTGATCTCCAAGATAAAAGAGTTTGCGGCTTAATGTAGCTTACTAAAAAATTATCATTTATATTGCTGTCTGTATATAAAAATATAAGACAAGTTCAATATCTATTGTCTTCATGGACACAAACTATTTTTTTTTGTAGGAGCAACACTGAAATAGTTTTCTATTTATTTATTCCTCCCCTCACTTTCCAATCTTAGAAAGCTTCAAGCTTATAGCATTGTTATTTTCTGTAGGTTTCTCATTGAAGCACTAAGCAGGCCTAACCCAGCTTAGTTCTGAGCTCAGATAAAGTTGGCAAAGTGTAGCTACCTGCTCTCTGATATAATATAGCTAAATTTCAAGAGATTAACTCTATTTCTATATACTGCAGACAAAATAATATGGATTCAACTATTGAATCCAAAGTTCAATAGTTATAGCACCTTTATAGCACCCTCACCTCTGCAAAAACACATGGTTAATGCAAATCATTACTACTACAAAAGCACTGCAGTAATTAAAACCATAACAGCCTTGTCACATATTCCATAGTAAGTGCAATCACATTTTTCTGTCCAGAATATTAAAATGTATGCTTAAATTTTCCAAGTGTATAGAATATACTGAAATAATTTTTCTTAAAAGAAAGACAGCTGAACCAGCATCTGAGGGTGAAAAGGAATGTTTTCACAGGCATAGTTAGTAAATACCACTGGTCTTAACAGACATTCTTCCTTAAATGGAAGCTAATACTGACTAAGCTAAAAAAATATTTTCCTACAATAGATGTTGCAGTCCAGTTATTAACCTTTGCAACACCTTCAGCCAGAATACATGAAATCTGTATACTTTATAATTAAAAAATATTTTTCATTTCATACTTTGAAATATTCTGTCATTTTTCATTTCTATATGACAAAGAAAAGCAATGGTTTTGTTATACATATTTAAATGTTATCATGACAAAAACAGTGCATAAATGGATTTACATAAGCACCAATCTTACATTCCTATGTGTATAGCTATAAGTACTAAGTGTATGAGAGAGTACACACAATCCTTTAAACATAACACCTCTAAATGTTAAGAGCATTTTCAAGGGATTGGAAATGAACATTTAGAATGCTAAAACCAGCATTAATATACATAATCCAGCTGCCTTTTAGCATTAGTCTATTTTAGGATAGCCATGTAATTCAAACCAATAAGAGAAGAAGGAGAGAAAAGACAGAGGTTTCTGAAACAAGCCTTATTGTTAATGTTTTATATTTTTACATGTTTGCTTGAAAGTGCCTTGTGACTCTCTGCTGCTGGGAGGTTCTTTAATCTAGGAGTGGCTTATAGGTCAGTTAGATGGGGAGGGAATCTGCTACACTTTCCAATATACTATCAAAAAACCTGCCCCATTTAATGGATTGGATTATGAAATTTGCATATAAGGTAGTGTAGGGCAGAGGTCCCCAACCTTTTGGGCACCAGGGACAAGTTCTGTAGAAAGAGGTTTTATTGTGGACAGGAGGAGCCGTGGTTTTGCGCGCTGCCTGCATCCTGCCAATGGGGCTTTGCTTGTTTGCACGGACAGGTTTCTGGCATGTGCAGACCGGTGCTGGACCACGGACAAGGGGTTGGAGACCCCTGGTATAGGGGAAATTTAAGCAAAGAGGCAATCAAGGAACAGGTTTTCCTTCCCCATTTTACTGGGAGAAGCTTCAAAAAGCCTCTCATTAATGATCTCCAGCACCAAGTACAGTTTGTTGCTTTGTATTTCTTTATTGCACTACCAGTGACAAATGGATTAAAATTTAATTGAAAGAATCTGGCAAACATTATTATCTGAGGTTAGTTATAATGGAAATTAACATAGAATCTCCCTAGATTTGCAAGTTCTATCTTGCTAGGTGAAGCAGAAAGAAAAATGGAAATGTCTGCTTCCACTTTAGATTAAGTATAATTTAGCATGTCAACAAAACCAGAAAGTGTTGCTCATCTTAAAGACTGTTAGACAAGAAAGGCCAGACTCAACACCAATATTTAAATTCTTGACTTACAAACACAACTAGCACTGGAATTGCCATTATTAAGTTGATGCAGTCATAAAGAGAGATATCACATGATCACATTGATTTAACGTTGGCAATCCTGGCACTGCATTCAGGAGCAAATAAAATGTTTGCTGGCAGTTGATGGGCCAAGCTGGGGATCCATGTGGGGCTGGGGAGAGAAGGTAGCTGAAAAAATGAATGCTTGCTGGCGCTTGCTAGGACAGCTGAGATTTCTCAGGGCACAGCAAGTAAGCCCAGAGCCGCAGTTCTGGGTCTGTTTGGAACCCCACAAGGCAGGTTAACAGGCAGTAAAAGGGCATAAATGGGGAGGGAGAGATAGGTGGGTGTGTGGGAGTTGGAATGTCCCTGTAAATTAAGAATGAGCAGGCTGCCAAAGGGCTGAATTTTAATCATGATTGTAAGGATGCTACAATAGACATAACTTTGGGTGCAGGTTGTAAGTCCATTTTTTTAGCACCATCATAACATCGAATGGTCACTGAATGAATGATTGTAAATTAAGAACTATCAGTAATTTAACCAAAAATTCAAATAAAGGTAACAAGTCTAGGCAGAAGCTTTGTAACTTTCTATTTTTGTAATTTTCAGTTGTCTTTTAGAAGTAAATCCCTACATGGTGATTTACTTCATATAAATATGTAACAGAAAGTCATGTTCATTTTTAAATAAGGGCATCATAATGCTTCTATCGTAGAAAACAATAGCCAAAATTCCAGTTAAATAGCAATAGCATATAGATAGTCCTCAATTAACTGCCCTGTTTAACAACTATTAGAATTTATGACAGCACTGAAAACAATATCCCTGTGCCACGGTTTTCTAAAAGGGAGACAACAGCATTAGATACAATGTATACAAGTAGTTCTGGACTTATGATGACTCATTTAGTGACTGTTCAAAATTACAACGGCACTGAAAAAAGTGACTTACGACCATTTTTCACACTTAGGGCCATTGCAGCATCCCCATGGTCATTTGATCAAAATTTGGGTGCTTGGTAACTGGCATGTACGTATGACAGTTGCATTGTTCCAGGGACATGTGATCACTTTTTGTGACTTTCTGACCAGCAAAGTCAATGGGGAAGCCAGATTCATGTAACAACTATGTTACTAACTGAACAATTACAGTAAATTCACTTAACAACTGTGGCAAGAAAGGTCAAAAAATGGGGCAAAACTCACTTAATTGTCTTGTTGAGCTGTGGAGAATGCAGAACAAGGAAAACACTTTTTCCCTTTTTGCTTCAATAAAACAAGAGTACCTTAAACAAGTCCATTTTTACTCATTAAACAACTTGTAGCAAACACAGATCACCAGCTGGACCTAACCACGACCCACCTTTATTGCCAGTGAATCCAATAAGTAATCTGCTTTCCCTACAGCATCCCTAATTAAACTTGAAGTCCCTAAAGACTGGATCTTTCTACCCTTTCCTCGGCTGTCCTCAAAAACTGATACAGGAAGATTCCTTATCCAGAAAGATAATACCCCTGTGACTCTGGACACACAGAAACAAGGGAGCATGTGCTTCTCAGTCCCTAATACTATGGAAACATCCACACTAGCCTCATTTCACCATTACTGTATAAATACCCAGGGCACACAAGACAATTCTACACCTCCCTGCTGTTTTAAGATATCAACCGTGCTGCAACATGCAATGTTGCTATTTGATACCAACATGGTACAACATGCAATGTTGCTAAGTTTATTATTCATTTATTAGATTTGCCTGCTGCCCATCTCATCTAAAGTTCTGCACGGCAGTACTCAAAATTCATCAGATGATGTGACCTGTGGCCAAAATTAGACTTAATGAGCATCTAGGTCGATATACAGGCAGTCCTCAACTTATGATCACAATTGAACCCAAAATTTATGTTGTTAAGTGAGAAATTCGTTAAGTGAGTTTTACCCCATTTTACGGCTTTTCTTGCCACAGTTGCTAAGTGAATCACTGCAGTTCTTAAAGTGAATCTGGTTTCCCCATTGACTTTGCTTGTCAGAAGACTGCAAAAGGTGATCACATGACCCCAGGACACTGCAATGGTCATAAATGTGAATCAGTTGTCAAACATCTGAATGTAAATCATATAACTATGGGGATGTTTCAAAGTCATAAGTGTGAAAAATGGTCATAAGTCACTTTTTTCAGTGTCATTGTAACTTTGAAAGGTTACTAAACAAACTGTTGTAAGTCAAGGATTACCTGTATTAATGCTATCTCTAATTTGATATAGTCTCTCACATATTAATCTTTTATGTTCTCTAATGCTCAGGTCCCTTTTTTTAGATTTGTATAGACTTTTACACTTTTTTTTAATATTGTCTACCTTTTCATTTTTTAAAGCTTCTGATGCATCTTCTATTTTAATTGAGTGTACCCTACCCTATTTATGCTGGTCTAAGTCACATTTTTTTCACTACGTTCTCTGAATTTCACTTTCAGCTATCAGAGCAGCATCATCATCACAGCACATCACTGATGTTTCCTCCATCAGTTTTAAAACCATTCTCGTCTTCTTTCAATACAGCTTCTCTCAATATGTATTCAAGTATATAGTTGAATGAGTGAACAGCCTTATTTGACTCCTCTGCCAACCTAGTCAGTATTTTTGCCATATCTTATACAGACTATGGCTTATTTGGATTTCTTTTGCTTTCTCAGTTATTCAACATACATCAGCAAGATCTCATATCTTGAACATTTAGCATTGCTCTTTTCATGTAAAGTTCTAATGTGTGGGATTACTCTAACAAATATTTGCTAGCATGTGGAATTAAGGATACTGTATGAGTTTACACATTCAGTAAGTCTTCCTTTGGCATTGATATATGGACTGACTACTTTGAATCTATTGGCCATGCTAGTGTTCTCTAGATTTCCTGATACTGTTTAGTTAGAAATTTCACTGATTGTCCTTCTGCCTCTTCTATATTTATGAAGACATTCATAAATTTCTATTACTTTCCAATTTGGTAATGACTGAGGTGCTGTTTTAGGTTCCTTTTTTGTACTAGATATTATCATAATTAAGGTACCCTCACAATGTTTTCTTTACTGTACCAAAAGTTAATTTACACTTTCCATCTTTGTTTGGTTTTCTTGAAATCAGTAATCTTTATTGAAATACTTCAGAATGCTGTTTCAAGGTTGGAACCTCTTTCTAAGTTTGTTGATCTTTTGGAAGACTTTCCTTGTATTTTTTTTTTCAGTGTTTCAAAGTGTTTATTGGAAGATTCATATCACAAGACAACTGGCCCCCCATCCCCGCTCTCCCCTACCTGGACGGTTCACCCCCCCCGCCTCTTGATCTGCCGTGGAACTTTCGGCCCTCCCTGCCAAGCTGCTAATCCCACTCGCCCATCATCCTGACGGGAAATTGGAATAATGGGGGGGGCGTTTTCAACCACCAGTTCCAAAACACAGAAGCTTTGTGCCCTCCACTCACCGCCTTGGGGAAAAAGGGAAATCTAACAAAAGAGGAGAAAAAAAAAACAACCAGCAGCAGAACCACCAGGAGGCTAAACAAATGCGCATAGAAGGAGCAGCAAAGAAGCCTCCGGAAGGAAGGAAGCGGGGGGACTCTACACAGCTCGCAGGGAGCATTTTCCCCCTTCTCCACGGTCTCTGCTGGGCGTTAAAATACATCCAAACCTCTTGATGAAAGATTGGGTTTAATTCGAGAACCTAAACAACAGAGCAAGCCTGTTTTGCTGTGCTGTGAACTCTCCGGAAGAAGGGAAGGGAGGGGGAGCAAGGGGAGGGTACTGTCTTTTAAAAGGGGGGGAGAGGGGAGGGAATCAAAAACACAGTGATGGGACAGGAGAGGAGATGCGATCCAAGAGCATCCGCCGCAGGTCTTTCTCGCTAGGGAAGCCAAAGAACCAGGAAATTTTGGGGGGGGAGGAACCAAATCGAGACTCCGTACGAGAAGAGAAAGCAGGAAACGCACGTTTTGCATGGGGTCTTCTCCCCCCCGCCCCCCTTGTAGGTATATATCTCTTTTTCTTCTTTTTTTTTTTGCTGAACGGTCTTTGGATTTACTGCTGTGCCCTCCCCCCCCTCTGGCAAAACCGGCGGGGCAGTACAATACGGGGTGGAGTTTGGGGCGCGCGGGGTGGAAGGGAGGGTCAGAGGGGACAGGTCACGACTCCTCGTTGCCGGAATCGTCGGCGTCGTAACAATCGGCGTCTTCCTCCTCGTCATCAATGTCGTCGTCATACAGGTCGTCATAAAGCAAGTCGGAGCTGCTGTTGTTGGAAGGCACTTTAGTTTTGATGCAGTACTCAGCCAGCGTGGTGGGCACCTTCACACTGTCCTTCTCTGCTTCCGCCTTGGTGGCCTGCACTTGTTTCCGGATGATTTCCGCATATTCTTTGTCTTTCCCTTTGCTGTCTCTCCATTTCCTGAACATAACGGAGGCGTCCACATTTGCTGGAGAGAATGTGTTGGGCTCATTAAGCAAGGAGATTACACTCAGCAGGATAGTCCTGACATTCTGGATTCGGTTCCACTGTTCCGATGGCAATTCTCCACTTTGAGGATCATCTACAGGTGGGTGAAGAATTGAAATACATACATCCCCATTCTCATAAATGTTCGGATGCCACATTTTGGTCAGAAATCTGAAGGTAGGTGGTGAATACAGGTAATCCATAGGAAATTTAATATGAGCCTTGAAGTAGCCGCCCTCGTAGAGCGTGTTGGGTGGCCCGAAGATGGCCACCTCCCAGTTGTACAGGTCGGACTCGTCGACCAGAGTGATGCGGAAGCCCTCCACCGGCTCCTCCTGCAGCCCTTTCAGCTCCAGCATCAGCGCCTTCTGAGAGCTGCTCACTTGCTGCTGCGCCATGGCGGAGGATGAGGCGGCGGGGGACGGCAAGGCGGGCGCCGCTCAGGACGGGACAGGACAGGCCGCGGCGGGACAGGCCGGGCTAGGCCGCCCGGCCTGCCCGCCACCACCGCGATCCTCCTGCTCTGTGCGGGGCGGCCCTGGGTGAGCCCACCGGTGCCGCAGGGCCCGAGGAGGGGTGGGGAGGGGAAAAGGCAACGAGTGTGGCCTGCGCCACCGAGCGAGGCAGCTGCGCACTTTCCTTGTATTTTTGTGGTGGCATGGAGCCATGGTGGCACAGTGGTTAAAATGCAGTACTGTAGGCTACTTCTGCTGACTGCTGGCTACCAACAGATAGGCAGTTCAATTCTCACCGGCTCAAAGTTGACTCAGCCTTCTATCCCTCTGAGGTCAGTAAAACAATGACCCAGATTGTTCAGGGCAATATGCTGACTCTGTAAACAACTTAGAGAGGGCTGTAAAGCACTGTGAAGCAGTATATGTCTAAGTGCTATTACTATTTCCATCTATAATGTCTTTACAGATGTCACTGTAATACTACTTCTGAAATTCTTGTTAAATTCCTTCCTGAAAGCTTTGTCTTTGGCTTCTCTTCCTTTCTTGGCAATTTCTGCCATCTGTTCTTATATCCAGTTTGCTTTCTTGATCTTTGGCAGTCTCTTTTTTCATTAATCCATAACAATTATTTGATACCATTTCATACTTCCCCTGGTTCCTTATCAATGAAATTCAGGACTCAAAATAAATCCTGATGCTTTGAGAATTGTAAATATATACTGAAGCTCATATTGTGGAAATTGATTGGCTTTCTTCTACTTTAACTTAACTTGAATCTTGCACATGACTTTATAATCTGCTCCATAGTCGGCCTCTTTGTTTTATGATTCATCTCTTCAAACTCCCTGTACCAATAGTAAAGTCCACGGGTCGGCAACCCACAGCTCCGGAGCTGCATGCGGCTCTTTGAGCCTTCCCCGGTGGCTCCGGAGCCTCCTCTGCCATTTGTACGAGAAACAAGGAGAGAGAGGCACTTGCACTTCCCTCCCTCTCTCTCTTTCTCTCATGCGGACTTGACCCATCGCAGGGCTCCTGATTGGCCCTGAGCCTGGGTGCCCCGCCCCCTGGGAGAAGGGCAGTCAGGAAGTCCCTTTCCCGGGCTGGTCCTGTCTGAGGCGTACATGGCTGGGGAGCCGCGTGGGTAAGACCTGGGATCCCCGCTAGGAGCGGCCCGCCAGAGCCTCTGCTGAGCAGGCCAGCCCTCCCGCAAGCCACAACACCGAGGGAGAGCAGTCCCTGTGATGCCCAGCCGGCACGACCATTGGCCAAGCAGCACCGGAGATGGAGGGTCAGTGACAGGAGGGGGCTCTGAGTCTGCGGAGCACCACTACGAAGCAGCCGCAGGGCAGGTGGTGTGTCTCCCCGGATTACCTGTACCAGGCGGCAGTCCCAGCTGGGGCATCATTCCCTGGGCCATCTCTGGGCCATTCTCTGAGCGGCCGAGTCAGCCATGCATCTCACCAGGCCAGACGGTAGTCCCAGCTGGGCCAGCGGCTGGCTGGGGCATCGCTCCCTGGGCTGTCCCTGGGCAGCCGAACTGGCCACGCGTCTCCCCGGGCCGAGCCGGGTGGCAGTCCCAGCTGGGTGGCAGCCAGCAGGGGCATCAATCCCTGGGCCGTCCCCAGGCCACTCCCTCAGCAACTGAGCCGGCCATGCGTTTCCCCGGACCAGGCCGGGCGAGAGTCCTGGCTGGGGCGGCCGCCGGTGGGGGCATCAAGCCCTGGGCCGTCCCCGAGCTGCTCCCTGGCAGCCGAGCCAGCCACATATCTCTCTAGGCCGGTCCGTGGTACCCCGGGTGCCTTCTGCTGCCTCCTGCCCCTCCCACGCTTGGCCTTCCCGGGACCTCCGGCCATTTTCCCATGCCCGGAGCAGGAGAGGAAGTGCTGCTTTCTGGGTATCGGAAGGGGCTTTCCCCTCACAGCCCCCCATCCACTGGGGCAGTCCTCTGGACCAGGACCTGGGCTGTGCAAATCGTAGCACGCCTCCTTTCCCACTGCCCAGCCTGGCCTGGCTCGCCCTCCTACAGGCCGGCCAGCCAGGGAGGTCAAGCGGCCCTGGCGAGGGAGCCACTCCCACCCCATGGCCGGCTGACCAGGAATCCCGTCCAGCTCAGCGGGGAGCTCGGGGGCCACCTGATCACCACAGGGGTGTCCATGTCAGCTGCCTCCTGCTAATTGGGCCTGCTAATTGTAGGCTCCCAGCTGGCTTCCTCGGTGAGTCAGGCACCCGGGACTCTGCAGAGCCGCCCCTAATTGTGCCCCACGAGGGCCCAACCAAGGCCCGGCCTGACCTTCGAAACGCCGCTTGCCCGAATTCTTTCTGAACTGTAAGCTGCCCAGAGTCACTGAAAGGGGCAACCAGAGATAGGGGAGAGGAAAGAGAGAAAGGAAAGAGAGAGTGAGAGAGGAAAGAGAAAGAGGAAAGAGAGAGAAAGTGAGAAAAGGGAGAGAGGGAGAGGAAAGAAAGAAAAAAAGAAAGAGAAAAGAGAAAGAGAAAGGAAAGAGAGGAAAGAGAGGGGAAAGAGAAAGAGAGAGAGAGAAAAGAGAGAGGGGGGAAAGAGAGAAAGTGAGGAAAGGGAGAGAGGGAGAGGACCTCTCCCGGCAGTATTGGCTCTCGTTGCAGTGGGGGGGTTTAGTTTGATGTCATTGTGTATCCTACCATGAAGGCGGGGCTTCATCGGCTGCAATTTAACATCTTTCCTCTGCTGCGTGCTCCCATATTTATCTTCGCTCGCATGTACAAGCATCAACTGGATGTGGTATTTTTCAATGTTTGAATCATCTTCCTCCATCATGGTGTCCCCCATGCTCATCTTCCCTCGTAGGTCAATATTCAGGTTAAACCCCCCCACTGCAACGAGAGCCAATACTGCCGGGAGAGGGCGGAACATAACTTTAACAATACCCCCTGAGGTCGACGGAAATGTGAACAAAAGTGCTCGAGAGAACGACAGAAGAAATCTTTACTCCGATTCTCCCCCCCCACCTATCAGCTGTTCAGCAGGGAATGCTAGCACAGTCTAGGAACCACGCGCAGATGTCTATGGAACCCGTTTGAATCACCTTGTTAGAAACGGTCTCTCAGCCCTGAAGATGTTGGGGAGTTTTCCCAACGAAAGCTTGGCAACCTTTTAATATAGTAAAATACTTTAATTGAAGTATTTTAACTTTAAACTCTCCTGGTGAACGCGCTTTATTCATTCCATTTATATATATATATGTAAGTATAAAGAAAAGAAAAGAAAGGTAAAAAAGGATATCTGCAGTGTTATCTTCATTTTAGATATCAAAAGGGTTTTGCAGCTCCCAGTGTTTTGTTTTCAGTGGGAAACGGGTCCAAGTGGCTCTTTGAGTGTTTTGGGTTGCTTACCCCTGCTCTACCCATACAGTGGCTCACCATTACTAAAAGCCAACATGGGTTTGTCAAAAATAGATCATGCCAGACAAATCTTATTGCATTCTTTGACCAAGTGACAAAATTAGTGGATCAGAGGAATGCTGTGGACATAATTTACTTGGACTTCAGTAAGGCATTTGATACAGTAGATCACAACCTACTACTTGACAAGATAGAAAAATGTGGGGTAGACAGAACCACCACCAGATGGATCCGTAGCTGGCTGACCGGCCGTACTCAGCGAGTGGTCCTCAATGGAACTGCATCTATATGGAGGGAAGTGTGTAGTGGGGTGCCCCAGGGCTCTGTTCTGGGCCCAGTACTCTTCAACATCTTCATCAACGATTTGGATGAAGGGATAGATGGGGAACTCATCAAATTTGCAGACGACACCAAACTGGTGCATTAACAGAGGGATAGAATCAAGATCACGTGAAGTATTAATACCACTCTTCAATGCCTTGGTAAGGCCACACTTGGAATACTGCATCCAGTTTTGGTCACCACGATGTAAAAAAGATGTTGAGACTCTAGAAGAGTACAGAGAAGAGCAATAAAGATGATTAGGGGACTGGAGGCTAAAACATATAAGGAACGGTTGCTAGAATTGGGTATGTCTAGTTTAACGAAGAGAAGGACAAGGGGGGACATGATAGCAGTATTCCAATATCTCAGGGGCTGCCATAAAGAAGAGGGAATTAAGCTATTTTCCAAAGCACCTGAAGGCAGGACAAGAAGCAACGGGTGGAAACTAATCAAGGAGAGAAGCAACCTAGAACTAAGGAGAAACGTCCTGACAGTGAGAACAATTAATCAGTGGAACAGCTTGCCTCCAGAAGCAGTAAATGCTCCAACACTGGAAGTTTTTAAGAAGAGACTGGACAGCCATTTGTCCGAAATGGTGTAGGGTTTCCTGCCCGAGCAGGGGGTTGGACTAGATGACCTCCAAGGTCCCTTCCAACTTTACTACTATTATTATTATTATTATAAAGAAAAAAAGTATTTTACAACAGAATTAATTCCATATCCTTTGAGAATGAATCACTGTATCATCATTAGTAAAACTGGTAACTGTTTATCCAATTTTCTAACTTTAAACTAATCATCACAGGCTTTCTACAGTAAAAACAACTCATGTAAGTAAAGTTGAACTATGAAGCCCATCATTTAAATATTTTCAAATTAATATAATGATGGGAGCTTCCGGTGGGAGGCGACGGCGATGGCGGCTAGCTTTTAGCCGTCCAGCTGGGGAAGTGTCAGAGCCGCGGAGCGCAGCGCGCATCAGCTGGCCCGCGGCTCGGAAATCCCTTCCCGGGCAAAGGGAAGGGACAGAGAACGCAAGAGTAGAGGTAGAACCCCTGAACCCCCTCTGGATTTATTTCTAGAGGGGGTGAAAGGAGTGTTCCCTCGGAGCTCTTGCTGATCTCCGCCTCCCATCTGTTTTTGCTTCCTAGGAAGCAAAAGAAACCGCCGCTTCTATCTCCGTGTTTACAGCATTTTGGTGAGTAATTTTTAAACGGACGGAGCAGTTTAAAGGATTTTTTGTTATATTTTAGGTGTTTATTTTTTTATCTTTTGATTTTTACTATTTTTCCTCCTTTTTTTTGTTATACTAGTGAAAGGATTTAAGATGGCGTTTTGAAACTGTCGGAGTTTTTTTTCCTTCCTCTTTTGTTTTACTTTCCCTTTCTAAGGACTGTTTTTTGCTTCTGCTTTTGCTTTTGGTTTAGAATTTTTTCTTTTGAACTGTTTGCTCTTTTACTACTTATTCTTTGGATTTACTCTGGACTTTTAATGACTATAGTTTGTCTCTTTTTAAAAAATTTTTTTTTCTTTCCTCCTCCCTTTTTGGCTGGAGGGGAAAGGGAAGTGACAATTGTGCTTTTTAAAATGGCTTCAAAGAGGCAGCAGCCTTCCTCAGCACCTAAGGTTATTTCTTCTCCTATAACTTCCACTGCACAGCTACAACAACAATCTAAACATGTACCACCGGCTCAGCCACCACCCTCCCCTCCTTTACCTGGACTTTCAGTACAAGAGGTTAGAGGCATAATGGGAGAGATTGTAGTTCAAATGAGAGAGGAAATGAATCAATTTGTTTCACAGATTAAATCAGAAATTAAATCTGATCTCAAAGAAGAGATAACGGGGATAAAGTCTAAATTGCAAGAAAATAATAATGAACTACGACAAGATATATTGGCAGCTGTTTCAGGTTTGGCTACTGTGGTGGTTAAGCTCGACGCAAGGCTTGAGGAAGTGGAAGACAAAGTTGACTCTTTGGATGACAAAATTCAAGACGTGGAAAGGAAGGTGGACTCCTCACAAGAAGATATTTTGATGTTTCAGTATAGACAGATGGAGTATGCCCTGAGGATTAGAGGCCTCAAGGAAGATATCAATCAAGATTTGGTGGAGGTGGTCCTTACTGATCTGGCGCTGGCCTTGGATATGGATAAAGGAGAATTACAGAGAGAAGTGGAAAAAATTTATAGACTCAACTCCTGGATTGCTAAGCAGAAGAATTTGCCTAGAGATGTGGTGATTTACTTTACAAAGAAGTCCCTGCGGAATGAGATTATACAAGCCTTTTACAACAAAAGATTTCAGATTGCCGCCCAAGATGTCATCATTCTAAAGGAAATCCCATCCAAAATTTTAAGAAGTAGAAAAGACTTTGCTTTTTTAACCAATGAGCTTAAAGCTAGATCGATGCCATTTAGATGGGAAATTCCGAGGGGTATTGTTTTGAGCCATGCTGGGACACGCTACAGATTGAACACAGTTGATAAAGCTAGAGATTTTTATACTTCGGTCCTGGGTGCAGGCTCAACTTCATCTGGTCGGAAATCTTTGAGTGGTAAGGAAGCTGAGCAGCAATCTGAGGCATTAGATTTGGTTTCCGCAGGGATGATAGAAGCGGCAAAGCAACGCCAGACGGAGGCTAAAGAGCAGAGGATGACTCGTGCAGCCTATAAGCGTAAAGAGAAGGAGCAACGTAAAAAAGAGCCCAAAGAGAGTTCTCCTGGAAGTGCTTCACCGCCGGTGGGAGGAGCAAGACCCAAGAGTTATGCAACACACGCAGCTCTGTCAGATTTTGATGGTGTCTTCTCCAGGCTGCGTGCCAAGGGAGATGGCAAAGTTTTTGACCTGGAATGTTAATGGATTGAATTCTCCTCAGAAACGGAAAAAAATCTTTTATTATTTGAAGCAACATACCAATGATGTTATTTGTCTACAGGAAACTCATATTTTACTTAAAGACCAGAAATATTTAGTTAATGCTCGTTTGGGATCTCATTTTATATCTCCTGCTCCTGGGAAGAAAGGGGGAGTTGTTATATATGTTAAACAAAACCTACCAGCTTGTCTGGTAGAATCAGATCCCCAGGGGAGATATGTGATGATTGAACTTGGTATATATGGTAAGAAAGTACTTATAGTTGGACTTTACGCTCCAAATCAACAACAGGAACAATTTTATAAACAGTTACATCAAAAAATAACTTTGCTTGATTATAGATCAGTGGTATTAATGGGTGATTGGAATGGTGTCTTAGATACACTAAGGGATAAGAAAGGTTCCTCTCCTTTTCTTAAACAAGCAAGGCTACCTAAAGCCTTTTTTGACATGAAAGAAGACTGGGAATTAAGGGATTATTGGCGGGAACGTAATCAAGAGGAGAGAGACTTTACTTTTTTTTCTGATAGACACCAATCTTTTTCAAGAATTGACTTTTTCTTGATTACCACGGACTTGTATAATAAAGTAAAGAATGTAAAGATTTTTCCTAGATCACTGACGGATCATAGTCCAGTTTGGATGGAGCTGATTCAAGAGAAAGAGGAAAGAAGATCTTGGAGAGTTAATGAAAATTTGTTTAGACAAGAAAAGAATGTTCAAAAACTAAAGGAGTGTTTAAAGGACTATTTTGCTTTGAATATGTATAAGGGGACTTCAATGTCAATGGTATGGGATGCAGGTAAAGCATTTATGCGCGGTGTTTTGATAAAAATGAATAATTTTTATAAGCGAAATCAGATTCAGAAACGTAGAGAACTTGAAGATGAAATTAAATTAAAAGAAAGGGCTTTGATTTTAAATCCTTCTGATGAGAGTATTAAAGAATCTGTAAAGTTATTAAGGTCACAATTTAATATGTTGATAGCAGATCAAGCTGCAACCAACTTATTATTTATGAAACAAAATACATTTTGTAATGCCAATAAGCCTGGGAGATGGTTGGCTTATCAATTAAGAAAGAAACAGAGACAAAGAATAATAGAGAAAATAAATTATAAGGGTAAATTAGTTTCTCAGAAGGAATTGATTAAAAAATCTTTTTTGGATTATTATCAAAACCTATATAAATCTACTAATATACAAATGCTAGATATAAATAAATATTTAGCTGAGGCAAGTTTTCCTAAACTGACTGAGGATCAGAAATATGAAATTAATGGTTTAATTACTAAGGAGGAAATTACCTCAGCAATTCAACAATTGAAATTAGGGAAAGCACCGGGTACGGATGGGTTAACAGCTGTTTATTACAAAGTTCTAATAGAGGAGATGATCCAACCATTACATGATCTTTTTAATGGTATTTTACAGGGTTTAGAGATTCCTCCTTCATGGCGTAGTGCTTTTATATCATTGATTCCAAAGGAGGATCAAGATCTTACCCTACCAAAAAATTACAGGCCTATATCTCTTTTAAATGTGGATTATAAGATATTTGTAAAAATTTTGGTAAATAGGCTTATGAGGGTGGTGCATCATCTTGTGCATAAAGATCAATCAGGATTTATAACAGGAAGGTATATGAAAAATAATGTCAGACAAATTATTAATTTACTAGAATATTTAGACAAGAACAACCAAGTTCCTGCAGGGCTCATATTTTTAGATGCTGAAAAAGCATTTGATCAATTGAATTGGCATTTTATGTTAAGAGTAATGGAAGAAATGAATTTTGGTGAAAAGATATTACAAGCCCTTACGGTAATATATCAAAAACAAACGGCACAACTTATTGTTAATGGAGGTTTGTCGGAGGTTTTTACAATAGAGAAAGGTACTAGACAGGGGTGTCCTTTATCGCCATTGTTGTTTGTTTTAACATTGGAAATATTATTGATCAAAATTCGAGAGTCTCAGGAAATTAAAGGAATATATGTTAATAAAAAAGAATATAAGTTGAGAGCTTTTGCGGATGACTTGGTTGTTACTTTGTCGCAACCTGATTATTCTGTAGTAAACTTATTACAGTTGATTCATCATTATGGTTTGGTCTCGGGTTTTAAGATTAACGTAAATAAGACTAAAATTTTACCTAAAAATATGTCGAGTCAGGAGAAGCAGATTTTGGTCAACTTGACGGGTTTTGAGATTGTTAATAAGGTAAAATATTTGGGGGTGATGCTGTCTGTTTCTAATGCAAAATTATTTAAAAATAATTATGAAAGGTTGTGGGTCAGGGTACAGAAGGACTTGAAGAATTGGGAAAAGTTGCAATTATCCCTCATGGGAAGAATTGCAGTGATAAAAATGAATATTCTACCCAAGTTTCTTTTTTTGTTTCAAATGTTACCAATTTTGAAAAATGAGATTAATTTAAATGAGTGGCAGAAGGGTCTCAACAAATTTATTTGGGCAGGGAAAAAACCAAGGGTTAAGTTTAAAATTATGCAAGACTTCCGTGAGAGGGGTGGACTTAAGGTACCAAATTTGAAATTATATTATGATGCGGTGGTTTTAACATTAATTAGTGATTGGGTAAATTTGACAAATTCTGAGATACTTTACTTAGAGGGATGGGATTTACTTTATGGGTGGCATGCCTATTTAATATTTAATAAAAAAATAGATTGGGCTTTTAAATCTCATATTTTAAGAATTTCTTTACTTAGGATTTGGAGAAAATATTATAAAAGTGATTTTAAAGTACCATTATGGGCTATACCTTGGCATGCGATAGAAGGAATAAAAAGAGGGGTTAAAATGGATATGGTGTCTTATAGACAGTTACTTAAATGGGATGGACAAAACTGGCAATTAAAATCACGGGAAGAGTTAGCACAAGAAAATTTTACTTATTCTTGGTTCCAATATAGGCAATTATTAGATAGATGGAAGATGGATTGTAAGGTGGGTTTTCTTAGAGAAGATGAAAACCTTATTAAGCAACTGAAGGATCAAAGACAAACCCACATTAAGAGAATTTATGGGGTTTTAGTTGAATTGGACTCAGAAACGGAACTAATTAAAGATTGTATGATTAGATGGGCGCAGAATTTTGGTGAGCCAGTTTCATTGGACACCTGGGAAACTATTTGGGTGAGAAATGTCAAATTTACTCAAGCACAGAACTTAAGGGAGAATTTTTATAAAATGTTTTATAGATGGCACCTTGATCCACAAAAAATGTCTTATATGTATCCTGACGTGCAACCCAAATGTTGGAGATGTGGTTATAAGGAGGCTTCTTATTATCATATTTGGTGGTCATGCAGAGAGATAAAAGCATTTTGGATTAAAATATGGTGGAATATCCAGAGAATTTTTAGAAGGAGGGTAAAATTTACTCCGCAATTATTTTTGTTAGGTATTGTTACAGATTGTGATACAAAGGAGGTTGTATTGATGTTAAACTTGATCACAGCCGCTAGGCTGTTAGTAGGACAATACTGGAAGAAGGAATCTTTGCCTACATTGCAGGAATGGTTTCTTAAAGTAGCTTATCTGGCAGAAATGGCAAAGATTTCGGCTTTCTTAAAGCAACAAACGCAAGAGAAGTTTTTTGCTGTTTGGGATAAATGGATAAAATTTATACAATTTAGATTGGGTATACAAAAATATTATATAGTTTTTTCATAAGTTTTATTTTCATATATATTATAGATAATTTTTTATATATATAAATATAAAGTTTTTAATTTAATTTTTATTTTTATTTTTTAAGCCTATATTCTGCTCTGGGAAGCTCAGGGGGGGGGAAGGGAGGGTTTTTTTTTTGGGGAGGGCTGGGGGATGGGGTTATTTATTTAATATATGTATTGTTTAGTTTTATTTTTCTGTATATGTTGCCTCTTGTTTTGTATTATTTTTCCTTTTTTGTGTAAAATTTATAAAACTTTCAATAAAAAAAAAAAATATTAATATAATGTATGTTTTTTCAATTAATCCTATTAAACAAGAGTACCCATTCTGCAAAATATAAAAAAGAGATATTTCGGAAACCAAATAAACTGACCAATAATTCATTGTAAAACTGAATTTCTGTAAAACATCATCACTGCAAATAACTTGCACTGGCCATCCTTATAAATGGCTACAATTAGAACATGTACTCATTTAAATAAACAAGATCATTATAACTTTAAAACAATATTTGATTTCATGCTTGAAAGAGAAATATGTCTAGTAAGGAATGTATTTCATTACTTCATTCTGAATAGTAAGTTTACTTTAAAACACATTTTCAACACATATTTACTTTAAAAAGTAGCATGGAGGAAAGAAAGATACGTAGCTTTGATTAGAAACTCACTGAATTGCTGAGAAGAACAATTTCTTTCCAGATTTCTCTGTCACACACACTCTCTTCGTGTATGTGTGCACACATTCATGTCTGTGTGAGAGGGAGAAACACTAGGGCTATGTTCCAAATCAGGTGATGTCAAAACACAATGAAACTATTTGGGGCAGATTTTTATTTACAAAAAAGATAGTATGTCTCAATTCAAAAAAATATTAAATGGCTCCAATTTATCAGCAATGCATGTGGGATTTTTTTTTTTTTTTTTACAAAACATGTGTCTGAACATGTAAAATGCTTGCTGGACAAGGGAGAAGGAAGAAGCTTTGAATTCAGAGATTAACAGTTTTGTCCTCTGCTAAGAAGTGACCTATGATCATATTGCAATATCTCAGCCTTTTTGAAAGGTTGGGTATAGAGGGCAAGCTTCTGATTGGGTAATGCAGGAGCTGATTGGCAAGGTATAAAGGATCTTCATCAAATAGTATTCACAGATGATTACTGGAAGTTTTAGGAAACCTGCTATAATCAAAAGAGATAATTTTCTGAATAAGATTTCTCTAACAGGTCTGGTCAGACTCTGAAATGACTGCAATCCTACATAGAACTAAATCAAAGTAGACCTTGAAAGAAGAATGCAGTATCTAATTTCCTCCTCACACAAACTGCTTTGTTATTGCTCTAATTTTTCATTGAGCCATGAACTAGTATGTCTGCACAGTAGCATTATCAAGAAATCTAGTCTTGCCACTCAGATTGGACAAGTTCTGAGTGGCAAGTTGGCTGCTGAGAAGACAGATGATTAAAATGGGGAATATCTCTGTTGCAATAGCTGGATCTCAACCACTTTAAAAACAGAATTAAAAAAAAATAAGCCCTAAAAATTTTAATACTATAGAAGGAATTGTCCCTGCTTAATTTCTTCAGAAATCATATTTTAAGGCAGGAAACATTCCAGTAAATCTATGTGGAATCAATATAGGACATTTAATTATTATTACAAAATATTACTAGAGGCCTGTATCTGCCCTTTGAACAAATCAGGCTGTGAGATTGAATTTGGGTCAGATCAGAGATTTACTCTTCCGAGCTCACAGAACAGCCCAAAGCACATATTTCAGTAGAGAGAAGTTCCCTGAAGATGGGCTCCAGCATGAGTCCAAAATCTTTGGTCCCGGTGACTGATCCAAATTCAATCTCGCATCATTATCCTGGGACACATATATTTGCCTTCAAATCAGGTTGTCTCTGTACAGTGCTAAGAACTACATTAGACTATCACTCATTTTATCTGAAAAGATCAATTATTAATATTTATTAATATTTTGTTCTTACTTATACCTCATACTAACCCTATTTGAAAACACAAGATTCAGAAGCACAGTAAACAAATAAAAAAGAGATAATCCATCTATCGGCCATATTTTCATTCTACAAAGAATGGGTAAGTCAGCATTTTTTGGTTTGGTCTTAGTTGCCGTAAAGGTAGACATCTTTTTCAGGCATTATACAAAATGATGCAGGTACCACAAACACTTTTTTAATAATTAACTGAACTTTCACAAGAATGTAAGATCCCTCCTGTAAAATTAATAGCTTGAATTATACATCTCTCTAAGCCATCAATGTCCAACTTTTAGCTTGCCTGGGCTGCACTGGGTGAAAAGGAATAATCTTGGGCTCTATATAATAAAGTATATAATTAATGCATATACAGTAAATCACATAATAATGTTAAAAGTTTATGATCTTATGGGGCTCACATTACTAGCTTTCCAGGACCACATGTAGTGCATGCTCCAAATCAAATCAAACAACCATATTTAGCGATAGCATTGTATATAACACAAGCCCAAATGTAAATGAGCTGGCCAGTGAGAAAATTTCTTTTGTGATGTCCAACAACTGTCTGTGCAATAGCTGTTTCTATCAGCTAAGACTGTAGTTTCTGTATTTCACTTCATCTTAATCACACTGTTTCAGAAGCCCTCAAATACCACAGAGACTTACCATCCCTTCATGAAATACAATGATGTGGACTGCAGTGCACAAAGGTGTTAAGGATGCAGTTAAGACAACTGCTTATAATACAACAGACTAATATAACTATAGCTCTGGAAAACTATTTTTGTGTTGAGTTTGACAGCCATGCATGTTTGTTCACAGTTTTTGAGGGAAACTAATGCAGAGTCTTTTTGCATCTGCTACTTTAGTTCTTAATTCAAAATGCTGGCTTTGATCTTTGAAAAACAGAACAAACCCCATCCATCTTAAGAAATAATTATCTGGTGTACAATAGGTGGCTGAATGTGCTTTTGTGGTCATTTAGCATGTTGTTATGCTTTTCTGGTATTGTTCAGTTGCCTTATAGATCCTTTTCAACAGAAACACAAGTTACAAATATTTAGTTAAGACTGTCTAAACGTGTTATAATTTTTAGTCCAAATGAACAAACAATAAAAAGAAGAAATATGTCCATCCTACCAAAGCGGATGTGACTGAATCCCTATTTATTAAAGTTTAGGAAGCTAGCAAAATAAAGCAAGAGGTATTAATGCACCAAAATGAAGTCTTAGTACCATGATGGATTGCCTCTTGTGTTATTTTTGACCTCAGCTGATTATTTATTTTACTGCAGTGTTATTGAAAGAAAACATTTTCCACTCCTCAGGTGCCAAAATAACCTGGCCAACTTTTAATGTTATATTCCCTGGGGAAACCTGAAGGAAAGTTGTTATTTGTTATTGCTCTATTTTTTCTAAATCTTCCACTATTTTTTTCTCTTTATTTTTTAATTAAATAACATACAATCAAGAACAACTTCTCCACAAAAATATTCTTTTTCATAGATAAAATACAGATAGTTATAAAAAAATTCTAGATTTTCAGTACAGAATATGGCACTGTTTCATAAGACGTTTTTGTTTTTAGGCTTAATTTCTCATCCCTCCTAATACAGATAATATTAACTGATCTCACATTTAGACAAAGTCACATTTGACTGACAAGGGGCCATTTCCCAGGCTTCAATCACTTCGCTGGCTGTCTTTGTACCTGCTCAGCCAACAATCTTGTATCTGCTTAGGCAACAAGGCAATGTTTTAATTTTAAAAGAATAAAGAATAAGTTTAAATCTATAGTCCTACAATCAAAATCTTCATTTTCAATAAGCTTTCTCAAATATCGTGCTAATTGACATATAAAATGTATTTAGTGTTACCATAAGAATATATGGCTTTTACCTTTGCTCTTAGTGATATCTTTATTCACAATAGTAGGGATATAATAAAATAAGCAGTTCAAAGTCAATTACTGTTTTTTTTGTTATACTTTTATAATCAAATTGTTTAATAGAAACAAGCAAATAAATAATCACACATACATACTAATGAGTTCCTGAATTGTATTTTTTAAAAAGTCTATCAAATTGACAATAACAGAAATCATGTAGCAGTTCATGCCAATATACTGCTAATTATAACTGCTACATACCTGAAGACTGAATTATTTATTATTTTATTTATTAAATTTGTATGCCATTCATCTCTATACCAAGCAACTAATTAGAAAAAAATATTCATGAACATTAAAATCCTTTTAAAAACATTGATGAAAATGACAGATATCAGTAGCTATTAGTTGTGCATGCAGCAAGAATGTATTAATAAAACTCCCCAATATGCTTGTATTTTTTTCCAGTCACCTAAAAGTTAAGGTATATACCAACTAGTCTCTATTTAGAAAATGTTAATTCATATGTCCTTATATCACATATCATTGGATTTTAACAGAAAATGGGTAATTTTTATAGAACTAATTATGTTGTCAAAAACAATCAATAGCAGGTTATTTTAATTCACAAGGTGGAATTTTCCAAAGTGGCTGTGAAGAAATGGTTTTTTAACACACTTTAATGTATGTACTGTGATCCGGCTTCCCATATAATACATACAGGAAAAGTTGTGCACAAAATATGCAACATAATGTACTTTAAAATTCTATGTTGTCTATATACAGAACAAGCAATATCTAGAAGAATCTACTGAAGCTTCTAGAGTAGTTGGTGGCCTGGAGGGAAAGAGAGGGGCAGGCACAGGGCCAAGTGCATATGCATGACACAAACAGGGTGGTACGAGTGTGAACACGACACAAATGGGGGCAGTGCTAGCACCTGCGCGACAGGGCAGCGCTAGCGCAAGTGGGGGACGTGCACACACACATGCATGTGCACTAGCCAGCCATTCACGCAGCCCAGTGACCAAGAGGCCACGGCCAGGTAATGGGCCGTGGCTCACAGACTGGGGAACCCTGTTCTAAAATATCTAGTTAAATCCATGTGTTCTTACATGTAAATGAAGATATTTGATTGTTTAGACTACTTGCTAAAACATATTGCACAACATGAATCGCTTCCAAGAAATTGTAATTAAAGTTCTACACAGAATATTTTAGCTTGTAAATATTTCAATCAATATTTTGAAGTATATTAATATATTTATACACTTCAAATATAAGATTATAAATATGAAAAAGTACATATAAACAAATATGCTTAATATGTGTAACTGCCAAGCAAGTTCATCATCCTTTATATATCCAAAATTTACAGACTTATCCAACACATCCATCATTCATACTACAAGACTATAAGCAGTCTTCAGCTTTCATCCATTCACTCAGCAACTATTCAAAGTTACAGTAGTGCAGAAAAAATGGACATACAACTGATCCTTGACGTTTTGACAATCACAATACCCACACAATCATGTGATCACAATCTGGGCATTCAGCTCATGATTTTGACATTGCAAGGAGCTGCAATACATGTTTACCATTTGCAACCTTCCCAGCTGGCTTCCCACAAAGTAATTGGAAAACCTGGCAGGGAAAGTCACCAATTATTACAGTAAATTTCTCCCATCCATAGCACACATACCTGCCCATGCGCAGCCTCTGCAGTTCTTCCCTAGCCCTCTCCCATTCTCCCTCTACTTGTCTGTGGCTTGCGCTGGATTTTCCAAGTCCTTCCTGGCCTTCCTAGTGTTGTGTTCATTACCAGGGACATCCATTGTAACCTGAAAATTATTTGAAATCAAAATCTCTCTTCTGGTTTTCTATATATATTTGTGTTCAAGATCAAAGCCCACATTTTAGTTCATCAATGCACCTATGCTTGCCTTTTCTAACTTTTACTTTCTATTGTATACATTCCCATTCACGTCATTCAGTTCTCCAATTCTACCTCCCTCAATTATATTAAAGCCTCTGATCTCATTATATAAAAAGGCTACTCCTCCCCATTAGAGGCTATATTAAAAAGGGTATCTTATACTCTTTCCATATTTCAGCGGTTTTGTTCCAAATTGTCCTGCACACTTATCTCAAATGCATAATAACTCCAATTTTTCAGACCTCAAAGGCCACATCAGGGCACAGGCACATATCTGTCCATGCACACATAACCTTCTGTCCCTCTTTGCTCAGAGATTTTGTTCTAAATCTGTTACAATTTTCAACAATGAAATAATGCTCCATAACAACCCACTAAACAACAAGTTTGATAATCTGAACAAGTGGAGCCCAGTGTCCAATATTCCATATTTAGTCAAACCATAAACAAATGCAGTGGTGTTGTGGCTCCAGAAACAATAGTAGGAAATAGATATCAAAACCTTTTAATGTGGGATTAGGTTTGTATTTGGCACAGAAAAGCCAAGGTTACCCATTAGATAGTTGTCTAGAGCAAACTATGACTCTACTGATACCATTAGGTATATCAGTGGCCTTTGTTGCCATTGACAGTGGTATCTTTTTGGAGCAGCTGAGTAAACTAGGAGTAGTATTTTTGTTTCTACCCTTATTTATTTGGGTGCTAACAGGGATAATACCTAACATCTGCCTGGCCTCCTGAATTTTGAGCTGCATTTTGCAAAGTTCTGTTCTGTTTCTTAAGTTATTTAATAGCTCTATATTCTTCTTTAAGGAACAGATTCATAGTCTGGGGGGTCTTCCTTCTTCCAGAGCTGATACTGAATAAAAGTTCCCCTTACTGTCTCTAGCTTTAACTGATTAACCACCTATTCCTCCTTACTTGCTTTCCAAGCCCAATTTAAAAGGCTCAGGGTGTATTACAGGGCTCATATTTCAAATAAATTGTTACTGAATGTGAAATTGGCCCTATCTAGGACAGGAGTGCATTTAACACCTCCTTTTACATAAACCGTTCTCCAATTTTGAAGAATTAGACAATTTTAGAACTGCTTCAGAATTTTAAAACAGATATTATCTATGCTTGCAAGATCTATTGGACTAGGCATAATATGGCATTCTAAATACCAATTCAAATGAATGGGAGAAGAGAACTAATGAACAAACAGGACAACAAAAATTGTTTTACCTAATTGAGACTGGAAAAACCAGTTAGCGGTAAGCAAGAGAAAGTTATACCTTAGTCAATATGTTCAAATTATTCATGATTTGTAGATAGTAAGACATAATGTAGCAATCTATCTTCTAATTGCCATGTCAGTATTTTCATAATAATGAGGAAACAAAGCTCTGATATATCAGATATGCTGAAAAATATACAAAAGAAGAATTGTGAAGTCATATATTCAAAGAAACGATGCCTTCTATCTTTCAAACTCAAGTTAAATCACATGTCAGAATAAATAACTAGGCAAAAAATGGCTTTTGAAGGATGGGCAGAAGCTACTGAATATTATGAGTTATCCAAGGGCAAAAAAAAAAATTGGAGAAATAAGATGAACTTTGATTATGCCTATTTTCTAAACAGATTTCCTTATACTAAAGATAAATATTATTTTGCCCAAGATTGTTGCAAGTTCCTGGACAGCTGCTCTTAGCAGATGCTAGCATGAATATTATAAAAAAAACTCAAGACTGTTTTCATCAACAGCATCTTTCTAAAATTCTCATCAAGTAGCTATGAAATAATTAGATAGTTGTGAAATAAAGTATTGGGTGATTTCAGATGTTACATTCCAGAAAAAAGGACAGCAGTATTGTTTTACATTATTGGAATACTAAAGAGCAAGAATTGTGAATACCATTTTTTTCCAAGTTTTCTGCTTTTCCATTTAAAGAGACTCGTGTTATTGTCACATGTTTACAACTTTTGGCAGCATTTTAAATTAATGCCAGAATACATGTAAGTTTTAAAAAAAGACAGTTGTATTAGCTAACAAAAATGTTATTTTCTCATTTTTAAGCCACTGCATACATTAGTATTATAGAAGAAAAAAACTATATTGAACACTATATACCTGAACTTTTTTATCACAATATTGGTTATAACATGTCTATCGTCTTGTTGTATTTAACAGAGACCAATATCTTTAAAGCAATTTAAAAATTCAGTGAATTTTTAAAAAAGTATTAATACAGAACACAGTATAGACTTTGATCATATGTTTAGGATATTTTTCTTTTAGGCCTGTCCTAACACTTTATCTTCAGACACATTATATACAAAACTAAGGGCATGGGTTATTCAACAGTTAGCTATTCTAATCCATAATAAATTTTAATTTCATTAGAAGTTGTATGCACTTAAAAAAGACCTCCTATAGACCAGGGCTTTTCAACCAGTGGTACGGGTACCACCTGTGGTACATTGGCACCTGGCAGGTGGTACGCGACCATCCTAGAAAAGTGGTAGCGGGGGAGGGGAATGAGCTGAACCGTGGCAGCACCGCACAAACCTGAGCGAGAGAGATGGCTGGAGCTGCAGGGCTCAGTGGAAGCGCCAGAATCAGTGCTGCTTTCCAGCTAATCAGCGCTTCTTCAAGGCTGTCAGGGCTCAGCGGAACTGCCAGGATCAGCACCAGGCTCCAGAAGAAGCACCGATCAGCTGGAATGTTGCAGCCTCTCCATCTTCTGATTTACATTCAGATGCCTGGCAACTGATTCACATCACGAGCATCTTGTGATTTACATTCAGATGCTTGGCAACTGATTCATATTTATGACGGTCACAGTGTCCCGGGTCATGTGAAGTGACCAAAATCTGCTGCAAACACCCAGCAGACGGGGGGGGGATAAAAACCAAACACTCCCCACCCCACCCCCGCTGCCAATCCCCAACAGAAATGCTCACAACAATGAAAACCTCGGACAGGAGGAAGAGCACCGCTGGGCGGGCAGGCAGGTGTCTTGGTCGGCTGTGGCTTGGGGGACACTTTTTTCTGTGTCATTGTAACTTCGAACAGTCACTAAGAGAACTGTTGTAAGTCGAGGACTACCTGTACTTTATCACTTTTTTCCTTTTGGGGGGGGCATCAAATTTTTGACACCTTGCTAGGCAACTGGTGGTACCCAGATGCTGCCATATCCTAAAAGTGGTACAATGGGTGAAAAGGTTAAAAAGCCCTGCTATAGACTACCATGATTTTTTTTTAGTTTACCCAAACTCCACAGATCTACAGTCACTGTTGCAAGCCTGTAAAACCTGCAAGCAGATCAAGAATAAGGCTGTTCCGGATTCAAGCAGTTTAAGTAACTTCATATAAACAGAATAAAAACCAAGGCTACCTTCTTTAATGGAAAACAACAGCACCAACTTTACAGGGACGTTAAGTCCAGTTCGATCCATTTAGGTGGATTCGACTACAATTCTCAAACCACATTCACCCAACCACAGAAATGAAGGAAGCACTCTGTGGTTTTAGCGCCTCAAACAGTTTCATTCCAGCGGCCTCCCGCTTCCCGAGAAGCAATTTGTAGGCAGCCGCCCTCATGCACCATCGAGGCAGCCCAGACTCCTCAGGTGCAGCCGAAGGGAGAGGCGTGGCTCTCCTCCGAGCTGGGCCGCCCCTTCCTCCCCAGCGCCGGCCCTCTTGACCCAGCGCCGACTCACCTCAGTGGCCGGGATGTTCACGACACCTGTCGAGCGCCTTTTCTCCCTCAGCTTCCTTTTCTCGATCTGCCCTTTTCCCTTCCGGGCGCTGGGGCCGGAGGAACCTTTGCCCTTGGGAGCCACTTTCTCCTCCTCGGGAGAAGTTGGCGCCGCGCTGGTTCTGCTCCCCGGGGGCTCCGCGCCTCCTGCTCTGGTTCCGGCTGTCGGCTGGGGTTCCTTCGGAGTGTTTCTGGCCAGAGGAACGCAATTCATGCCGCCGCTGCCATTGTTGTTAAGTTCGGCGGCGGTGGCGGTGCTGCCGCCACCGCCGCTGGTGGCAATATTGGTGGCTACTTTGCCGTCACTCACCCCGGCCGGCGGTGCTTGTTTGGCCCGCATCTTCTCCCGCTTAGCCTTCCATTCCTCCAAGAAGTCGGTCGTGGCGGCGCCGCTGCCCCGATAGCCCCCGGTGGCCATGTTTCAGGGAAGCTGCCGATTCCTTTGCGCCCTCCCAACGGGCCCCGACGTGGCTGCTGACCTTCCGAGGTTTACTAACCGAGCGGACTGGCAAAAATTGCTGGCCGACCAAGAAGAGGCACCGAGCGGGGTGGGGAGGACTCCACGCAACCCTCTACAAGAAACAAAAGGGAGCGAGTGAGGCGACCGCGCTGTCTCCAGGGAGGTGCTCCTCCAGATCCCCAGGGCAGCCCCCCGATTGGGTCTACCACAGCCCCTCGGGCTTCGCTCCGCTTCTCTTTTGGCCCGCCCCCATCTCCGTTTACCAGCAAATCTGAACTCTCGGCTACTCAAATCCCAGCTAACTTTATGCGCTGGAATGGCTGTAATTTTCACACACTCTCTACGCGCGAATCTTACCAACTCTTTTCTTTCTCACGCGCGAAAAGTTCCTATGCAAGCTGTTCTTGCCGGACCTCTCCGCTTTCCTCTCAAACCAATGTGGACGGAGGATGGGAAGCCTCGGAGTCAGGCAGGTACCCTGTCTTAATCTAATTTTGCTGGACACGCGTGTTTCTCGCCTTTCCACGGGCTACATAGCTCCCCCACCGAGCAGTTTCCTTTCTCCAACTCCCGGCGTCGACGAAGATTTGCATTCATAGCACCCTAACCAGCGCCGTTAAGCGCCGGAGCATGCTCGAGCTTACCCTCTGATGCTGCCTAGTAAGAAGACTGCGGAGGCTGCGGCTTCCCCAGGTGAGTTGCCTGGTTGCGGCGCGGAACCCCCGAAGCAGGTCCCGGAAGACTTAGCAGCGCTCCCGAAACTTTCCGACAGTCTCCCATAGGGCGGAGGGTAACCAGACGAAAGGAGCCGAGGCGGGAGCGGAAACTGCCGAGGTGGCCCTGACAATGGACAAAGGGGCGTGGAGAAGCCTTCCTAACCCTGAGTGCCTGGAGAGATAACTCCCTCCGAGTCGATTTGTAAGCTGAGCGCAGCAGCGCCTGTTTGTTTTCACGACGCCCGGGATGCCTTCCATAACCGCCCGGATGACAGACGGCTAATACCTCCGTTCTTCTAGGATAGCATAATTTCTTCCTCCTGAAGTAAGACCAGTCCAGAGGAAATAGATATCAGGCGTACAGATATTAGCATTGGATTATTAACACGAGTACTGTACAAAGTCTGTTCTATGAAACTGAGATCTACTTCCTCCTCCATTTGCAACTTTAACATTTCAGTATTAACTTTTGGGGCAGGATTCTTATGTGAACTAAAGTTATTGAAATTACATTTTCAATACAGCAGTTCACAGTTGGGGAATCCAGGCTCGTTTTACATCACTTTCCTAATTATATTTAAATAATGAAACTTTAATAACAGCAAAATCTATCTGCATAACTAATTGTCACAGGTAACTTATGAATATTTATTTTATTGGAGATTGATGAATAAAGGGCATATTTACAATATTATACTTTTGAAACAATATATTCTTCTGTATAGGCACATGTCATTAGATTTAGAATTGTTATAGTGAAATTACAATGGATAATTGAGTACTTGCTAGGGGGAAAAATCAAGCCAGATTTCAGCTTTAAGGACCTGTTTAGTGCTGATGATTGTCTTATGAATAACAAGCAAATAAGTATCTGATTGATTAAAATTGAAATTTTATTTGTAGGAATCTTCTCTTCTGATTAATGATAATGTATCATTTGTTTCACAGGTGTGCTGTAACTTTCTCCTATCTCAAATATTACGTGGGAATTGATGCTGAATTGATTTTATAGACATTTATTAGAGTAAGGTTGAAAATCTTATGGTCTTTGGATATCCCTCCTTGCTTGATTCTGTGCTGACTCAATCTTTTTTTTCAGCAAGTTTTGATTAGAAAACACCACAATGTTCTTTCCTCCTATTTTTCCCACATTAGCCTTCTTGTAATGTGGGTCAGGATGAGTGAAAGTACAGGTGGTCCCTTGGTTATGACTATTCAAAGTTCAGCAACTGTTCAAAGTTACAGTGATGTGAATGAGCAGGGACTTATGATCCCATTGCAACACTCAGTGGTTACGTGATTGCAATCTAGGTGCTCAGCACTTCAAGTGCTTTTTTGCAATTATGATGTTGCAGCAAGTCATATCGCATGATCCCAATTTCCAATGTTCCCTGCTGACTTCTCAAAAAGGAAAGTCAGTGAGGAAGCCAGCAGATGATCATAACTTGCTTCTGGGTTTTTTGCATCTGTGTTTCATAGCGCCTGTCCACTGCATCTCCACCTGTCATTGGCACCCATACTCCTAGTGCCTGCCTGTGGTACACTCCATAGCACCTGTCCACTGTGCTCATTCTCTCATAGTGCTCATCTGAAGCCCTCACCTACCAACCTGCTTGCTTGGGACTCCTGCATCTTCGTGCATAGATCTGGGAGTTACGATGGCAACTCGGGCTCAGGGATTGACATTGTACTTTATGACTGCATCACTTAGTGACAGAAATTCTGGTTTCAGTTGCTGTCATAACCCAAAGACTACCAGTTTTTATCCCTAAGGGGAAATGAGAATTTATGTTTTCCTAGTTTCTGATCCACCATCCTAATCAGTACACCAAAGGCAAGCAATTTATTTGGCCAATCTCAGTCCTAGAGGAGATCAACCCTGACTGCTCTTTAGAAGGCCAGATGCTGAAGTTGAAACTCAAGTACTTTGGCCACCTAATGAGAAGGAAGGACTCATTGGAGAAGAGCCTAATGCTGGGAAAGATTGAGGGCAATAGAAGAAGGGGACGACAGAGAATGAGATGGCTGGATGGAGTCACTGAAGCAGTAGGCATGAGCTTAAATGGACTTCAGAAGATGGTAGAGGACAGGGAGGCCTGGAGGAACATTGTCCATAGGGTCGTGATGGGTTGGACACGACTTTGCAACTAACAACAACAACAACTACAAATAGCATAAGAAAAGTATTTCATTCCTGTTTTCCTTTCCTATTCACAAAATGAGTATTGTGTTATTGCAGTACAGCCTTACATATAACTTCAGAAATCTATTCTTTGAGTTCACATATTACAGAAATTAAAGTCCAACAATACAGTACATAGTACAGCCTTGGCTTGATAGATATTAATAATGCAAGAAGTCAATAAGAAAATACCTAGCAGTTTCCAAAAAATGGATTGATTATTAAGCATAATAATAGTGAATATAAATACAGTCTAATAAAAATGCAATATTAAGCACTTCATTTCCTGCTTATGACTTGAACAATAAGCCACTAACTCTCTTACTTTGATGATCATCAGACTTAAAATTACTTCTTAAGCATCAATAGTGTTGAGGTGGCAATAATACATATTCATAGTTTTTATGATATATTTTTAAAGTATGTTCTAAGATATTTTCATATTCAATATTTTCTTGATAGTATTTTTATAGAGAACAGGGATGCAAAATGTGCGGCTACTTTTTGCAGTTTGGGAAGATTTAAGGGGCAAAATTGAGTCTTAGCATCCTGGATATTGAAGCAGATGAAGCCCAGATACATGTTCTTCCTTGCCCCTTAAAATCAGGCTGGTCCTCTGGAATGGCCTCTCATACACAGTCCAATTAGCCTCACATGTATCCTCACCTTTCAGAAGCAGCTAAAAACAACTTTTCCAGAGAATACTTGGAGGCTGCTTACCAGATGCTAATAAACTTTTGTATTTTTTAATTTTATCATTATGTGTTGTTTTGTAACAAGATGTCAGCTGCCAAGGATCTGCTTATGATTGTGGCACGATGTAAATAAACTCTTCAAAGATATCAGCAGTAATTTGAATATAAAATTAAAATTATAATCTCATGTACATCCTAGATTTTTTTAAAACCAGTAAACAGGAATTGGATCAGATTCTTTCTTGTATCTGAACTCCATCATTATATCTGCATCCATCATTGTAGATCTTTCCCAACAGTAAAAAACGGCATATTTTAAATTCCAAAAACAGTCACTGACCCCATGATCTGTTATTGATTAACTCAAGTTCTGTTGTGGTGAGATTGGTGAAGTGCCCATTGCTAAAATGCTGACTTAAGATGTTTGCATTTCAATAGCGGTATCTCTTAATGGGAGCTTTTGGGGATAACTTTTAAATAAATGTAAATATAGGTTTTCATGCTCTTTTCACCCACTTCTTGGAATAGTGGAATATACATATTTCCACTAGCTCTTATTATATGTTTCCAATTATAATAAGAAAACATTTGTCCATCTCAGGGGGAAACTCATTCCAGAAGATGCCACTACAGAGAAGGTGCACTTCCTGGGTCTTGAAAGATGTCACCGTTTAATCAAGGAGATTTAGTCTGCCAGATCATACCAAATAGGCAGAAACCACAGATCAATAATAAATAAATAAATGGACCCTGTAAGCACCTTGAATCTTACCCAAATGCACGGTGGCAACCATAGGTGTATTCTGGCAAGTCCATATATTGCCGCATTCTGGATTAGCTGAATTTTCCAAGTGATCTTCAAAGACAGTAATGTGCAGAGTGGATTGAACCATGAGGTGACAAGGATGTGAGTGACTGTCTACATTGCTAGAGAATGTACAAATTGCACATCTCTTCTAACTGGGGAAGTGCAATCCTTTCCAGAAGTAATGTTGGAAAATCCCTGGGTCTGTGAGGTCCCAACAGTCTTGGTAGAATTCAAATGGAAGCAGCTTTTCCCCATCTAGGCCTGAGTAGGTCCTAGGCATTACGACATATCGTCAAAAGCCTTATTTGGTCAGCCTGGGATTGAGATACAATTGGGTATTACTAATGGAGAGTGGCAAACAGAGTCTGCTTTGAGCTGCATTGATTTGAGAGGACAGCAAATGGCAGCATTATATAATCCATACATACATTATATAGTATTGCTATAGGGTATTGTTGGTTTCTTAAAAAGCTAAATGCAGATCTAAACTTTTTTCCCCAAAGACATAAATGATACTAATACAGGAAGTAGTGAAATGTTCTTTCTTGGTATTTAAAAAGACTGGATCATAATGATTTTGTGTACTTTAATATCTTGCTTATTAGTTCCACATGAATATTGTACAAAAATTCTGTATAATTTCCATGGAAATAAACCTCCCTTACCTTCATAGGATCGCATAGAAATACTTGTTCTTTTTTCTAGCCCTGAAGGCTACATTAGTAAATCTTGACATAAAATGTCACAAGCAAAAGAGCAGGCAAAAAAGGCTGCTATAGCCTTGTATTTTATTAATGAATTTATTTTTTTTAATTAATAAATATAGGTAACTTTTGAAACAAAACTGTTTCAAAATAATTATGTACCTCTTTGGAGTGATATCAAAAATGATTTACAAAGATGGGACAAACTACATTTATCATTACTGGCAGAATTTCAGTAAGTAAAATTAATGTTTTACCAAAGATGCTCTTTCTGTTCCAGATAACACCAATACTTGCAACAGACATTTCATTTAAACAGTGGCAGAGGGATATCTCTAAATTCATATGGCGAGGAAACAAATCAAGAATCAAATAAAAGTTATTGCAAGATGCCAAGGAAAGAGATTTGAAATTGTATTTTGATGCATGCTGTTTGGTTTGGTTAAAAGAGTGGGTGAACCTCCAGAATAAGAGGCTGCTTGATTTGTAAGGCCATGGATTAAGATTTGGATGGCATGGGTATTTATGGTACAATAAAGTTAAAGTAAATGTTGATTTTAATAATAATTTTATTAGACATGCCATATTAAGAATTTGGAATAAATATAAAACAAGGTTTTTGTTGCGTCCTTGGCGGGAAAACAGACACGAGAAGCAGCTGGAGTTCTCAGGTTCTTTTATTCAGCGTTCAGCTTACAGGAAGATGGCTTCAGCTCAGCCCAAACGCCTCGCAGCCCCTTATATAGGCAACTCCCGGGTAAATGGGTTACTTTTCCCGCGCCAGCACCCGCGCATGCGCACGGCGCTGGCGACAGCCTGTCTGGTCCCGGGCAGCTTTGCACCTGCCCGGGACTGCCTGCAAACGCCCGAGCCGTTTGCAAAGGCTCGGGACATAACACCCCTTTCCCCCGGGCTAAAACTACTACCAACATACAGCATTTATTTTATATAACATTTTGCTCCCCAGTGCTCCCACTGTTTACTGGCCTTTGCCTTGCCAGCAATGTTATGTAGTCTTCTAGGTACTTGGGAGATTTCTTTGCTCTCTGTGACCTTCTTAGCTGTGGGTTACTGGCATAAGTCCCCTGACTGGAGGGAGGCGTGAGCCTATTCTCTCTATTGTGCCCTGGTGTCTTCCAAGGACTGTGCCCCGATGCCTGGCCTGCTTGCTTGCCCACCGGGCTCGTCAGGCCAGGGCTTCTGTTGCTTTGTGACCTGGTTGACCTGCCTAGCTGTAGACCCTCAGGCCCCTTGAAGTGATAGCCGCTGCTGGGCGTCTCTGTAGGACCTCCTAGGTCAGTCCAAGACCTGTCAGGAGGCTGTCCATTCCCTGAACCCCATTCTGTGTTTGGGCTCATGTGGGTTTCTGTACTCTCCCAAAACTCAGGTGTCCCCTGATTTGTGCTAGGGGTGTTGTAGTCGGGACTTGGTTCCTCGACTAGCTCTGTGTATGTTTGACCCTCTGTAGGATTTGGGGTAAGGTCAGGCCAACTTTGGGGATTGTGTGCCAGCTCTCTTGCGGGGAATGATTTGTTGGGATGCCCCCGGGTATCCTCCGTGACTGGAGTGCTGTGTGACGTGTGTGGAACGTGAGTATGCCCCCGGGGTGACTCCCTGGCTGGAGTAGGCGTGGATGCCTGTTGTGTGGGTAAGCTCCATGACTTCCTTTTCGGAGCAATTGCAGAATCTTGGGACGGGCCGTCTGTGGCTCCCTCAGTGGAGATGGGCAGTAACTCTTGCCCTTCCCTTTGCTCCAAAGGGTCCCCCTCCCCCCCTGGAAAAGACCCAGGAGTTTCAGCAGAAAAGTCCCGCCTAGAGCGGAGTTGGTCGATGTGCCGACGCAGGACACGACCGTTGTCCAGGGCAACCTCGTAGGAGAGAGGACCTGTGATCCTGGACACAGAAGCGGGGACCCATGTATGACCAGGCCCGTAATTGCGAGCCCAAACCGGGGCACCCACAAGTAGTTGTCTAGGTGCCCTAGGATGTGAGGTAGATGAAGGCAGTCTGTCCGGATGCAACCGGTCAAGTCTAGTAGTAAGTTGGCGCCCCCAACGAAGTTCAGCTGGACTTCTCCCTGTAGAAGTGGACGGTGTGGTGCGATAAGAAAGGAGAAAGTCAGCCAACCTGTGATGCCAGTCCCCGTAGGTGAGTCTCTTCAAGGCGTCCTTTGCGATGCGCACCATGCGTTCAGCCATACCGTTGGTGGAAGGGTGAAAGGCGCAGATGTGGCATGACGAATCAGGTTTGCCTGTAAGAAAGCTTGGAATTCGGAGGAGGTGAATTGAGGGCCGTTGTCAGACACAATGACATCTGGCAGCCCGTGTGCAGCAAAAATCCCCCTCAGTACCTGAATAGTCTTTGCAGTGGTGGTGGTGAGACAGGCACAACCTCAAGCCATTTTGAATGGCTGTCAACAAGGACCAAGAAGAACTGGCCCTGAAAGGGCCCAGCGTAGTCAATGTGCACCCTAGACCATGGGGACTGTGTTTCCTCCCATTTATGCACAGGAGCTTGGGGCATCTCTGGGCGAGATCGTTGGCACATGTGGCATGCGTGTACCTTAGCCTCAATATCTTTATCTAAAGCAGGCCACCACAAGTGGCTGCGTGCAAGAGCCTTCATACGAACAATGCCAGGATGACCCTCGTGGAGGGATTCTAAGACCCTAGTCCTCATTGAGGTGGGAATGACAACTCTGTTTCCCCAAAGCAAACAACCCTGAGAAAGGGACAATTCGTTCCTTTTGGACCAGAAACTCTGAAACTCAGGACTAGGGCAGTGCTCAGGCCACCCGGACAGGACCCAGGAGCGGACACGTGAAAGTGTGTGATCTGTACCTGTTTCAGCGGTAACATCCCTGGCACTAAGAGGGAGCTCGGGCAAGGCTTGGATTGATAGAATGTTGACAGCTGGCGCGGGGTCAGCTTCTACTACTGGCAGAGGCAACCTACTGAGGCCATCAGCATGGCCCATTTCTTTCCCAGGCTTGTGGAGTAATGAAAAATCATATGCAGACAAAAAAATAGACCACCTAAGCATTCTAGGGGAAATGATGTGGGGAGTCTGCTTACGTGTGGTAAACAGTCCCAGCAGAGGCTTATGGTCAGTGAAGACCGTGAAATGCCTGCCATATAGAAAATCGTGGAATTTTTTAATTCCAGCAACAACAGCCAGAGCCTCCCTGTCTATCTGAGCGTAGTTGCGCTCGGCAGAAGACAATGTTCTGGAGTAGTATGCAATAGGAACCTGAGTTCCATCAGACCTGAGGTGACTCAGGACAGCTCCAACCCCGTAGGGGGATGCATCACAAGCGATGCACACAGGAAGAGACTCGTTGAAATGTGCAAGAACACTGTTAGAAGTGAGCAAGGCCTTGACTTCTTTAAAGCAAGCCTCATGTGCTTGTGACCACAGCCACACAGCTTGTTTGTCTAGTAGCCTGTGAAGAGGCTCAGCTACACTAGCTTTATGTGGAAGAAAAGAATTGTAGAAATTCAGGAGGCCTAGGAAGGCCTGAAGTTCGGCCTTAGACTTTGGCCTGGGTGCTTCTAAAATAGCAGTTAGTTTGGATTCAGCAGGATGAATCCCAGCAGCATCAATTTTGAATCCCAGAAATTCAGTAGAAGGCCCCCAATCTTGCATTTGTCTTTTCTGAGCTTAAGGCCTGATTTCCTGAATCTTAACAGGACAGCCCTAAGCCTTTCAGCTAGAATGTGTGTGGAGTCTCCTGCAATCAAGACATCGTCAAAGTAGGGGCAGACCCCTGGTATACCTCGTAGTGTGTTTTCCATTACGCTTTGGAAAATCCCAGGAGCGACATTCACTCCAAACTGCAGCCTTTTTACCTTAAAGGCTCCCCTGTGGGTCACAATTCTGAGCTATGGCAGCATCATCATCAACAGGCAGCTGTTGATATGCTTGAGCTAGGTCAAGCTTTGCAAAAACACGCCCCCCCTTGAGAGAGGCCAGGATGTGACTGACCACAGGAACAGGATAGGCATGTTGCTGCAATGCCTTATTGAGTGTGCATTTGTAATCAGCACAAATGCGAATGTCCCCATTTGCCTTTAGAGGCGTGACAATGGGGGTCTCCCATGGGCTGGAATCAACAGGTTCTAGGATTCCTTGTTGGATTAGTTTGTCTAATTCAGTGTCAATCTTACTTTTTAAAGCAAAAGGGACCCTTCTTGCTTTAATCCTAATGGGAGTGACAGTGGGGTCTAGCTTTAAGGACACAGGTGGTCCTTTGAATGTGCCCAGCTGGGGGCTGAAAACATCTGCAAATTCCTTGCAGACTTCCTGTAGGTCGAGTGTTTGTAAGCTGTTGAGTCCTGTGACGTGTATCCCCAGGGCCTCAAACCAATCGAGTCCTATGAGACTCGTTCTTTCACCCCCTACTACTAACAAGTCTAGTGGACCTTCAAAACTCTTGTATTGCACGTTAAGGGTGGCCTCCCCCTTAACACACACTCTTGAGTTCTGAAAATCAGTTAATACAATATCAGAAGGCCTTAACTTGGCCTTAGTCCCACTACTGGAACAAATCTTCCTAAATGTATGCAATGAAATGATGGAAAGGGCGACCCTGTGTCTAGTTCCATAGATAATGGAACCCCTTGTAGCTTCACGTTGAGTGACAGCTTTTTCTTCATGGGCTTGTGTGTGCCTGTCCTACAAATGTTTCTACGCGAAGCGCAAAAACCTACCCTATTCTGGCTGGGGACTCTGGTACCCTTCAGGCGTTCTTCTTGAGGTTGTGCCTTTCGTCGGCCCAGACACACAGCTGCAATGTGCCCTTGTTTGCCGCATGCCCGGCAGGTAGCGGAGCGGAACTTGCAGTCGGTTCTCCTGTGGCGACCTCCACAGCCGATGCACTTGAGCGGAGCTGAAGAGCTTTCCTTCTGATTTTCTCCCTTCGCGGGGTGTAGACGGTCGACTTCTTCGTCCGGATCCTCCTCGGAGTTTCGTCGGACGTCTTCTTGGTGCACGGACGCACCCTCTGCACTGCTTCTGATCGGCCGCATGTTCTTGACGGCGCCGCCTGCTGCTTCTTCCGCGGTGGCTTCCCTTAAAGCGTCTTGGAAGGATAATTCTTCCTTAGCGAAAAGTCTCTGTTGTAGCTCTCGATGCCTCAACCCGCACACGAATCGGTCCCTCAGTCGTTCCTCGAGGTCCTTGAACTCGCAGGGCTTGGCGGCCTTCCGTAACGCGGCGATGTATTCCTTGGCTGACTCACCGGACCGTTGATCCCTCTGCTCGAAGGTGTGGCGCCATGAGATAACGGACACCTTGGGGTGGAAGTGGTCCTTCAGCAGCTTCTTCAGGTCTGCGTAGCTTACAGACTCTACTGGAACAGGTGCTGCAAGGTTTTCTGCGATTTCGAAGGCGTCTTGGCCGCAAGCGCAAAGCAGGGTGGCAGCCTTCAAGCTATCTTCCCTCACTTGGTTTGCCTTGAAGTAGTTCTCCATTCTGGATACGTAGGACTCCCACCGCTCTGGATGTGAGACGTCGAATTCCGCAAGCCTTCCGATTTTCGCCATCTTCGGATCTTCAGGAGACGGGTCTATCAGCCAGCCTACCCCCGAATGCGCACTGGATTGGCGGGCAGCTGCTGAGTCAACACCGTTCCTCTTCCGCCGCTCAGGACTCCTTGGGTAAGCTTACACTTTTTCCTTTCCAGGTAGTGCAAGGCATCCCACCTTCGTCGCCAGTGTTGCGTCCTTGGCGGGAAAACAGACACGAGAAGCAGCTGGAGTTCTCAGGTTCTTTTATTCAGCGTTCAGCTTACAGGAAGATGGCTTCAGCTCAGCCCAAACGCCTCGCAGCCTCTTATATAGGCAACTCCCGGGTAAATGGGTTACTTTTCCCGCGCCAGCACCCGCGCATGCGCACGGCGCTGGCGACAGCCTGTCTGGTCCCGGGCAGCTTTGCACCTGCCCGGGACTGCCTGCAAACGCCCGAGCCGTTTGCAAAGGCTCGGGACATAACAGTTTTGTTTTGTTTTTTTACAAAATTGCCCCTATGGGTGTCCCCGCCCCCAAGAAGCTTTTTTTAGAAACGAAATGGTGGTGAAGCCGGACTAGTGGACATATAGTAAAATAGTATCTTCCAATTCTGGACACCTCATCCTCAAGTCTAGCGAAGAATTAGAATTAGAAGGTCATGCTTGTCACTGGTTTACATATCAACAAATGAAGGAAAGATATAAACTAGACAAAAAAGGGCATGGTTTTGAGTTTGCTAAAAATGAATTGGAAATCCTACTATGTGGTAGTGATGATCATATAATTGCCAAGATCTATAAAATGTTATTAACATTGAATTTGGAAAATTAATATGTAAAACACTGTATGATCTAAAGTAACTTTACAAGCATTTGGGGGAATGATTGCATAAAATTAAAATAACAAAAAAATAAATAATCTAATATTCCTGTTGTCTTTGCATTTTTTTTTAGTACACTTACTTTTGTATGGAGGAACGATAGTGTTTTTCCAATTGGCAAGAACAGATGTAATGCAATCACATGCCTTAAACAAATTTCACAGCCACTGCCTAAGCAAATCACATCTATTTTTGATCCTCATCTATCTATTCATCTCACCTATGATCGTATACATTTTTCTTATTGATTGGACTCATTCAGAGTGTTGCATCCCTGAGTTTTCCATTATCATTCATTAGGGCATAACGTTTCTATCACTAACCTGGAAATTTCTACTTTCAGTTATAGTCACAACAATCTAAAGATATCAGTTCATCCTTTCTGATAGTTTTTTCATTTATATTTAAACCTACATTTTCATTTCCATGCATGTATTTATTAACTCTACACGATCAGACCATCTTCATTCAGATCCATTACACTTTTCACAATTTTTCTTAGTTTCACAGAAACCTCCATTTCTTATTATTCATCAATTCATACATTTTACTATTTTATCTCTTACATCCCAAATTGCAATCTTCCATATTCCTCAGTTTATATGAGCTAAACCTATAAGTATTGGCCTCTTCTACCCATCATGGTATTAGTTAACCAAAGCTTACATATGGTTTTTTTAAGCAAAATAAAAACATAGGCTTTATATAATAGAAACAACTTTATTGTTTGCTTTATTCATTCCTGATAATTGAGGTTTGGCACAATTTGGGCTGGTATGTTCCTTTCCTGGTTAGGCTTGGATTGTTACAGCATGTGTCTTTCCGCAAGTGGTAGGATCCAGTTTAAGTTTATCTGCCCCATTATATTATTGTTTCCAGGCAACAATGGGACAGGTTTTTTCTCTCTCCCAAATCTGGTGAGATCACCTGTTTGCAACTGGTATGAGATTTGCAATAAACAGTATTAGATATTGTGGCTTTATAGTGCTTTGTGTCCCATGATCAAGCCTGTAGTGCAGACATGTCAAACATAAGGCCCGGGGGTCGGATGTGGCCCACGAAGTGGTTTCATGTGGCCCGCGAAGCCATCATGGAAACAGTGAGGGAACAGTCCCCGCTGCCTTGGCCCTGGCCCAGGCCAGCCGGGAGGGAGCCAATGTACAATTTTGTGGTGGCCATCTATGCTGAAACACATTCAGTCTTAGGTCCACAAGGTCATCTGGAAAAAGTGAGGAACCAGCCCCTGCCGTGTTGGTCCCACCCCTGGGGGCATGCTGGGGAGATGTCACCCTTTGTGAGGAGTGAAGAAATGTACCATCGCCTGGAAGTAGCCAGCAAATGGCCCTCACCTACTTTACCTATCTGGCTTGATGGGCTCCTGGGGAGGGGTTTCAGCAGGAGGTGAGGGTCCTCCAGTGGATTATGCCTTGGCACTTGCCCCGGTCCTACCCCCTTCTGCCAGAAACCCTCAGATCTGTCCCACTCCTGCCCAGGCCCCACAGGCACCCTTGAATCAAATGATGTAGAGTGGCCATGCCCACCTAATAGGCCACACCCACTCCATCCACACCCACCCAGTAGGTCACACCCACTGACCACATTCACCCGGCCCCCTGAGGGCAATTGCAATGTTGATGCGGCCCTCAATGAAATTGAGTTTGACACCCCTGCACTATACTGACAGCAGACCAACTTGTTCCTGTGGCCCAAATTCATATGCAACTATACCCTTTGAGGCTGTGCTGCTGGTCATTGCTGGAGTGTTCCCATTGGCTACAGATTTTCCTTTTCAATCTTAGCCTCATGTTTCTGCAGTATCTAGAACCCAGAACAGATCATCAAAGGGTCAGCCTCCCATTTCTGCCTGACTAGAACTCAATATTACATGCCAGGTCTACTTGTTCATCTACCACCAAATCATAGACAGATTCTATCTTACTATTTACAGACTCAATGTTCAGCAGCAACCTGTTTTAATTCTGTGTTTTGTTGCTGTCCTGCTTTTTCAGTGTTCCACTATGTAGTTTTACTGCATCTTTATAATCTGCCCAGACTCATTAAAGAGGTAGGTGTCATGCAGTGGCATATGAAAATTTTTAGAAATAATATGTTTTCATCTTGAATTATTTGTAAAAATAATAAAAGCGGGATTCAAATAATAAAATAATACATAAAGTTAGTAGCAAAACATCTCCTGTAAAAAAAAAAGTAATTATTTCCATATAGAAGGGTTATATTGTTTCTAATTTGGCAGGCAATTATTTTGCTCTGGATTGTAGAATTCAGTGCCCTTAAAAGCAATCTGGCCACATGTCAGCATCTTATTGCATTATTTAGTGCCAAATTTAGTGTAGCCCAAATATAAGTCAATAGCTGTAACTATTCTTTTTAAAGATAGAACTTTCTAGAAGAATTTGCTTGCATCAGTACCAAGCAAGGGAGCTATTATTTAGGTGTGTTCTAACTTGTTTAATTGCCTCAGCCTTAGACATCACATTCCAGCTGTTGCCACCTTCTCGCTTCAAAGATGAAAATGCCCATGATATTAATATCAATCCAACAGTTATTGGCTCATTTTCAATTTCCATCAGAATCATGTTTTTACAAGTTTGTAAACACTCACTCCTCCACCTCTTTTACCCCCACCCCATTCCAGTTAACTGCTCTGGGAGCTTTCACATTTTTGTATTAATTTTCTGGTAAGTTCCTGAAATCCAGTTTTTGTATTAAGTTGTAACTAAAGGAACAGTTAATTTGATCTTGGCTAGATCTACCTTTTGTCCAGCTTGTAATGCTTAGCCATTAAACAATATAAGCAATATTAGCTAAAATTGAAAACAGTTTTAGACAAAAACATATAGACATGATCTTAGTCAAACGTGTTTAAACAAGGCTAAAAATGTATACAGAAACTTGAAAATCAGTTAATGCTAGATGCTTATTTTTAATTTTGTATAAGAAAGAATTGCTTTATATTAAATAGGAAATTAGGTTCTGTATGCTAACTATTGTTTAAACTTTGCAATTGTGGAAATGTGAGAAGTAGAAAAAAAATATAATACATGGTTGCTTTTAGACTAGCATACCCATGTTCCCTCTCTGAAAACTGATTTATTAAATTACAATGGATAGCTTCATGTAACATTCTAAGTCCACACTACACAAACTCCATTATAATTCATCATGATATAAGAACCCAGATTCTGTCTTGGTTTTATTATTTGATACTAGCAAATAAGAGTTTTTCGAGCTTAGAACTATGCTAGTTAAACAGATACGCATATGTGATCACTACAACACACAATCAATCTATTGAGAAGAAGTCTTCTCAGAAACAAAGTCCAGATTTCATTTTAGACATTTATGGAATGTCATGATTAATTCATTCTTAATATTTATTTTTACTGAATTACCATTTTTTCTGACTAATGCTACTTAATAAGCACATGTACACTGTATATGACTGAAAGGTTATAGTAAAACAGGTCCCCTTAGTCAACTACTCCTTGCTTGTTATGAGTAACTCCCTAATAAATTGGGCTAATTATTGCTTTGTCTTTTTTTGTTTGGCTTCAGGATAATATTTCAAGCGTAGTTATAGGCCTATCTTGTTTGGATTAAGCAAATATTTTCATCTAGAACTGTGGAAATAATCTATACTGCTTTAGATATGAGAGGCTAAAATTGAAGTCAGACAGTTCATGTTGGATGTAAACTATTTCATGTAATAGGAAAAGCTTTATAACTGCTAGCTGTGTAATGTTGTCAATGAACCTACTGAAAAGTTTTTTCTAGATAAATTTCATTAGTTTAAACTGCACCTTGGGAGGGATTCTTTTTCATCTGTGTTGTACTAAATATTTTAAATAAACAGATTATATGAATAAAGGCTATCTATTGCACTGTTCATTGATCCTGGTTTTATTCATAATGGTTCATATAAAGATATGGGATGGGGGAGGTTCTACATGAAGCCATCAGAGAAAAATAAAAATTGTAATGGATCCAAACAACTCAGAGAAGAGTTAATCAAACAAAAAGATACAATTCAATCAACATAAAAGTAAGCCAAGAGATAGCTGTGAAAAAGTAATGACAAAAATTCCCAGAGATAGATGAATATCACCACAAAGAGGCCCAGTAGGATTAACTTTGTACAGAATAAATATTAGCAAAATTGAGACAAGTAAGAGAAATGAAGGAGAATTCAGTTGTATTACAGATGTGACCAATCAGAACAACTTGTGACAGAGGTCAACTCCCGGTCTGTGGCTTGCCAGGAACCAGGCTGCGCAAGCAAGCAAAGCCCCATTTATGCACATGCAGGATTCAGGCAGTGTGTGAAATGATGTCCCCCTGATCCATGGAAAAAACACACTCCATGGAATCAATCCTTGATGCCCAAAAGATTGGGGCCGCTGACTTATGATGAAGAGTATACTTTTATATATATATATATATATATATATGTAACAGTGATTTTTAAGTAGTGTTTCTCAAAATGTGATTTATAATCCCTCTGAGTTGGGGGGGGGTTAAATTGCAAAACAATAGAAGTTGAATCTGGATGGTCTTCTAGAGCAGCACTTATCAATCATGGCAACTTTAAAATGTGTGGACTTCAATTCCTAGCATGCTGGCTGAACAATTCTTGGAACTGAAGTCCACATGTCTTATAGATGCTAAGGCTGAGAAACTATACTTTATTGCAAGCTTACTAGTTCTGTGTAGAAGTATGCAAAATGAACAACCAAGTTGTAGTGGTTAAGGTATCAGGCTAGAAACTGGGAGGCTGTGAATTCTAGTCTGCCCTAGGTACAAAGCCAGCTGGGTGACCTTGGGACTAGTCACTTTAATTTCTGCCCTTGGAAGGAAGCAGTGGCAAACCACTTCTGGAACACCTTGCCAAGTAAACTCCAGAGACTTGTCCAGACAGTCTCCAAGAATCAGACACAATTGAATAGAATAAGAAAAAAAATGGAAATTAAATTTCCACAAATTTCAATGAACACCAAATGTTTGTTTTGGTGTTTTAAAATATTGTACTCACTTTTTAAAAGGAAGAATAATCATGTCCTGAGGACAAGAGGCTCCTATATAAATCTCTGATCATCTGATATGACCTTCAATCTGCAGAGGAACTTCTGATGCAGGAGCTGTAACGCTGAAGCAAACAGGGAATTGCAAAAATAGGGCTAAAGGTTTTTAATACCAGGCACTAGGCTTAAAGAATATTGCACCAAGCATCAGAATTTCCTGTACAGCACCAAAAGCAGCTTATCACCTGCCAGTGTTTTGTAAACTGCAGAATTTTAATAGCAGTTTAAGTGAAACTACTTTTTCCCATATCCAGGCAAAGGAAGCAATTCTTTATATATTTTTCTCTGACTTTAGGAAGTGAAAATAATTGTTCATACAAATTACTTCAATTTCACCATTACTGACTGGAATCTGTCACTGCCTGTGTTTGTCTTTTGCCAAGCTACAACACATAAATGCTGTAAAAATTAGGATTTATTTTTTTAAAAAATGAAAATATGATAACTGTATCTTCAGAAACATTGCCACTGGGCTGCACTTAGATATTTGGAGACATTGGGACACACATGGATTTATCAAAGTTTACTTCAATTGAAATCAGTCATGTAGCCATAAATAATAACACTGTCCTGCCAAAAGAAACATCTACTCCAGAAGTGATATGAAAATGCCTCAAGAATGTACAAGATTATGGTCATATAATCAGCTTTGTAAAGATCAGATGAAGCTACATCAGATGCAGAGGACCAAATAATGAAAAGTAATGAAAACCAAATACTGTCCTGGCAATCTCTGCTTGGATCTCTCATACCACAAAAATAGATGGGAAGCCTGAACAAATAACTCCACTGTGTTTTCTACATAATGTTTTATACATCTTCAGTGAATGAAAGATTGTTCAAGAGAATTAGAAGATGATAAAAAAGAAGCTTCATAGAACTACAGCTAATTGATACAGCAAGTGTTTGGTGGAGAGAAAAAAACAATATTGTGCTATAGAACCACTTCATTATGCAAAATTAATCAGCTTTCAAGGCATATAACTTGTGAGATAAACAAGCACAGAAGATAGGAACCTCCAAAAGAGATTTCTAAAAGTAACTATAGTAAAAAAAACCTTAGAATAAACAATAAACACCAAGAGGCAGTATCCACAAATGGTTTATATTGAGTTTATAAACTATTTTGGATTCTTATTTGTGGTGAATTGTGGGCACAAACTATATGAGGGGAGTCTCAACTGACAATTAGATTGCTGGAAGTTTCATTTGTAAGAGGTGACAATATTGTTAGTGGTACTGACTGTCTAAATGGCTAAGAAAGTGAGCTGCTGAACAACAGCCCAATTTGGAGAAAAATTACAAGTGTGGTGAACCAAAATAATCATGTCTTTTGGACAATCCTAAGTTTGTAGAGGAAGCTAGATTTTTTTAAAAGGCACATAACAAACATAAGTTCCCAAACTTTTAATTCCCACATTAATATTCAACTGAAAATGGGAGTAATTTTCAGTTGGTTATAAGATGGTTGGCTATAAAAATGTTTTAAATAAAATACATAAACATTAGTGCATATTCAAAATATCTGTACATATGTACAGCAAATAAATATTAATGAATAATGAGAATACCTCAATATTTAAATAGCCTTCCCTGCCTCCCTTTCAAGAATGTTATTATTAAGTAAAAAAGTTGGAAGTCTGGTGAACTTTAGAACTCTCTAAACTCCAAAGGTAACATTTCTCTAATGCCACTCTTCTGGCACCTATTTTATGTGGTACACTCATTGTATATTGGAGCCAGAGGGGATAGCTCAAGGAAAGGTAGATGAAATAATAAGAGATGAAATAAACCAATACAGAATCATAGCTGCATTTGTAGCTTGTTAAGATCTACTGTTAAACACAGGAAAATCAGAGGTCCAGGCAGTTCAAATGAATATAAAGGTTTATTGCAAGCTTATGCTCTCTACAAGAATTTGAAATACAAACGGTCAAAGCAAATTGGTGATAGATAAGAGTCAATGGAATTCATGGCGGGCTGGGCTTAGAACTCTTGTGGGCACGAAGGGACTAGAGATTGATGACATGTTGTATCCCTCCCTCTGGCTCCACCTGCTCATCTACAATACAATAAGTAATTTGCAATTTCTTCTTTGGTTCAAGAAAATGCCAATTAACTTGCCCAATATTGGTAGAAGGCAGGTATCAATTTCATAGGTGGAATTACTTTGGATAAATAGTGTCCACTGACCTTACTTTTGCCAGAATCAGTAAAGCAACATTGTGACATTGTGCTGCATGCATCACCCCCCTTTAGTTGTTCATGGATTGCAGGGCACATAGAAAAGGAGCAAAGTTAGTGTCACAGCACTGCTTCCATCAGTTTGTCCCCCCACCCCTTTGGTCCCATGCAGATGCCACTGCTTTGTAAATATTCACTACCAGTCAGGTAGTTATGGGGGGGGGGGAGGAACAAAATCACATAAACATCTTCACTGTTGTTGAAAACAGTAACACAAACACCCGCATCCAAATACTGTTGCTATAACAGTGGTTTGAATTGAAGCACGAAGTGAAATCATGGCCAAGACCAAGATTGTGCAGCACTAGGATTTTTGCTCTGTGCAGGCACGTGTGCAATGCAGCAAGATTATAAACTTAAACTTGCATGAATATTTGTTAAAATTAATAAACAATAATTAAATGCATAGCTGAATGAAAGGTGAAGGAGGTGAATGCAGAGTTGAAAGGAATATATTCTTTACTTTGCCAGTTTCTCTAAATTCTTGTTTCTTTATTCTAACTTTATCCAGTATTTCAAGCATTTGAAAGGAAATAGTTTGCAGATAATTTGGAATGGAGAAAGGAGGGCAGGGAAGGGCGTAGGTAGCTTCTTGTCTAACAGTTCCAACAATGATTTCTCCCCCCCAAAAAGCACAACCTCTGGCTTCCAGAAGACATATTTTCACATAATATAGAATTAGGCATAGGCTGAGGGTAAGAAAAGCGGTGTTATTCTGGAAAAAAACAAAAATGTTCTGATACTTCAAAATGGGGAGTTTACAGAGACCTAAACTCTCTAGCCAACAGGCCTGCGTCATTAAACGCAAAATGGACTGAATAGGAGAGTATAACATACACAAGCTAAATACTACCGGAGACAGCAAATAACTTTTTAGTGAAACACAAGCCATGCCAACTGGCAATTCTGAAAAATGTAGTCCTAACACCAAAGGAGAAGGGTTTTATTATGCATTACTAATTATTGCATCTACTCCGAGTCCAAACACATACTAAATTTCAGAACACCTTATTTTTACTTAAATGCTGTGAAAATGAAAGAAAATGAAAGCATTTAAGTAAAAATAAGGGAAAAAACTATTTTGATAACAGCGTACATTTTACTTAAACAGCATTTAAGTAAAAATAAGGAAAAAACTATTTTGATAACAGCATACATAAATATATTTGCTTTATGGTTACTTGGAAACATCCTTCTCTAGTGATTTGTAACTATTTTTTAAAAAAGAAAGTTCATGCATGCCATCTGCTGTCCCAATTTAGAATACCGTTCTCTGCTACGATTTAAAGTTACTGAAGGGAGTGTTTGTTAGGAACAGAAGTGCATTAAAGGCTAAAGTACTGTATGGAATGTTCAAACTGTTCCAGAAATATCCAGCTTTGATTCATTCATATACTTTTAATGATAAATAGTTCTGTCCTTTAAGAACCAATCATTTATTTAAATAAAGACAGATTGTTTCCCTATGTGATTTAGCATCTAAAGCAGAGGAAGAACTGTTTTGGCAAAATATGATCCATATTTTAGAATCATATGCTCATAAGAGATGGAGGGAAGGGTTTGTCACTCAAGGCCAGATTCATTTTAAAGAAATGCATATAATCATAGCAAATTGTTAAAAGACAGCCAGGATTACTCCATTTAGTCCATCAAGGTCTGACTATAGTTTTCTTCTTTGCTTGGTTAGAGGGCTTATAACACAACCATTTAGTTAAAGTAAGTAAAACTGCTTTTGATGTTATACCAATGACTCAGTGTAGATGGGACATTTATTTAAGAAGATTTAAAAAGTCTGGGTAGCTGAAGATGAAATTTATCTCTCATGAGTGTTGCATAAACCTTCAACATAGGGAAAATTCCAGTAAGATACCCATAATTTGTAAATGTCAACCATGCAGTGGAGAAGAAACATTATTCCACCAATCTCTTTCTTTGCTATGAGAAGAGTTGCAGTGCCAGGAGGATTGAAATTATATTCAATATATTATCATATAGTTGTTGTTCTATACAGTATTAATTCCTGATGGTCACAATATTAGCAAAACTGATCATGTTTTAACTAATGGCATTCATTCTTATCCTGTCAAGCTGATAATTTTGTAGTAAGACTGAGGCAAAAGGAATGTAGGAAAGCACTTGTTTTGTAGATTTTAAGTAGGCAGTATAGCATTTATAGTATTATTTTACCTAAACTTAGAGTCAGGAAATAAGGCTACAGATGGGAACTGCAGCCAAGAAATTAAAAGACGCTTGCTCCTGGGAAGGAAAGCTATGGCAAATCTAGACAGCATACTAAAAAGCAGAGACATCACCCTGCCAACAAAAGTATGTATAGTTAAGGCCATGGTTTTCCCAGTTGCAATGTGTGGCTGTAAAAGTTGGACCATAAGAAAGGCTGAGCGCAAAAGAATTGAGGCCTTTGAACTATGGTGCTGGAGAAGACTCCTGTGAGTCCCCTGGACTGCAAGGCGATCAAACCGGTCAGTCCTGGAGGAGATCAACCCTGATTGCTTTTTAGAAGGCCAGATCCTGAAGTTGAAACTCAAGTACTTTGGCCACCTAATGAGAAGGAAAGACTCACTGGAGAAGAGCCTAATGCTGGGAAAGATTGAGGGCAATAGAAGAAGAGGACGACAGAGAATGAGGTGGCTGGATGGAGTCACTGAAGCAGTAGGCATGAGCTTAAATGGACTCCAGAAGATGATAGAGGACAGGAAAGCCTGGAGGAACGTTGTCCATGGGGTCGCAATGGGTTGGACACGACTTCGCAACTAACAACAATTCAAAAATTTAGTGCTAGCTAGATAGTTCTTTACATACTTACAGCAGAAGCATGGATACATCAAGTAGGGTTCCAAATCATGATAAACTTAAATCTCTAAAACTATATCTGAACAGCAGGCATGCTAACATTTTCCTTGTATTAACTTACTTTGATGCTTTTCTATTCTCTCCAAGTTTGGTAATATACTAATGCACACAATTCACAGAAAAACAATTTAGTAGTAATAATAAAAAAAGAAGTTTGCTTATTATTGCTGATTTAACTTTTTGTTGCTAAAAAAAGATTTTTCTTGTTTTGCTTTTTCAAAACAAGAATGCTTCTTTTACTTAATTAAAAAAGGCCCTCTGTAGCTTTAGTGTTTTTAGAAGAACAATTTGTTTACTGCATACCACACATGTGCTGCCAGACTGGTTTTAAATTATACAGTACACACAACTATGTCTTTTCCCCCTACATAAGGGCAATTTTCCTCCAAAGCAAAGTTTCTGACCTTGTGTTCTGAGTATGGCATTTATCAGCAGGCGTATTGCCCAGCATAACATTCCCACAGCACAGGATTTCTTATCCACTACTGCTTCTTTGCAATACTCCTCTCCTTTTAGCTGATATATTAAGAAAATCGTTTTCCCCACTGAAATGATTATGAAATTCAATTCAACACACAAGCATTTTTTTCTATGCCATACAAGCTTTTTAATATTAATTGCATGAAAAAATTACTATTCATTATGGTTTGGGGAAAAATGCTATATAAATTTTGTTTTTTATTATTTAAGAAGTAGAGATAATAAAATATTATTTTCACTGAGAAATCCAATGCAATTATAGATTCAGCCTTTATTGATCTGTTGGAATAAAAAAGGTGCTTAGTGTAGATAATAATCTATATAAATAAAAGAATCTATATAAAACCTCTAATATATTCAACTACAGAAGAATTCAGTTACTTAACCAAGTAGGTCTGCACATTTTTACCATTATAAAACAAAGAAATTTGCTTGCATGTAGTTTCTGCCTGCAGGCAGAATTATATAAAATTCTGTACTGTAAACCTTTTCTCCAGTTGTAACAGATTGCATAAAAATGGCTCTACCTACATGTTTATGGATGTGCAAATACAATCTCAGAAAAGTGAAACAATGAAATAAATGGCTGCCAATAACTAATATTATAATAGTAAATATTAAATCACATCTTTCAAATGTATTTTCATTCAAATTCACACATTTGAAATTATTTTATTCATTTTATTTGTATATGTCAAAATACATTTTTTTTTTGCAAAATAGTGGGTTTTGCAAATAGTTTCATGCAGATGCAAGGTCTGCTCAATACTACCAATAAAATCAATGCAACACAGTAGCCAGTTTTGAAAGAATAAATAACCTATATATAAAAACACCAAAATATTAGAGACATATTTAATCATTCACAGGCATCCAAAACATTACCAAATATAATCCACAGTATGCTCAACCAATCCACAACAATTCTCAGTGGGTTGCAGTTGCTCAGGTAGAACAATTCTCTGCTTGGTTTGTATTAGCTTAAGAGCATGAAAGACCATGTCCATCTTTAAAGTTATAAAGACCTAACCTGTAACAAGATACCCCAGAACTATCCTCGTACTGTACCTTAGAATCAAGAATCCTGAGCTTGGTAGTAAGAGCAAAATGTTACAACATCTTCAAAAAAATCTTCCCATTCTCACCTCTGCCCAGCCCACAAAGGGGATTTGGGTCAACCTGATCCTTCTTCTTTCCACCCCAAAATGAAGTAGTTCCCCAAGAAGTAGGCAGTAGAACACAATGACCTTTTAAAATGAAGGGGTACAAATTCACATTTAATATAGTATATAATCAATAATACAATAGCTACTACAAGCTTTACAATGTACAATTTATTTTAACGGTAGAACTGTTCCGTGATTTTTAGGCATTGGTCTGTAGGCCAATAAGACAACTGTATTTAATAGGTTTAGAGAACATATAAAAGCTGTTTCTTTTCTAACAAAAGCTATCTTCGTTAGAGAACTTTTTAGAAGGCCACTGAAATGTATAAAATGATCTAACTTGATGATGGTATAAACCGAGGTCCTCTTCATATGGCAACAGCAGTGCATGTCTAAATGAAAGGCTGGGCTTTCAAATGCCTTTGAAGTTTACTTTGACTAGCATAGCAGGTTTGGATGTACTCAAATACAGATATGTGAAATGTAATGAATATGTTCTATTTATGTTTATTAAAGTGAACACTATTCAAATGAAAATTGGGAAGGAAAAAGCTTTTATAATTAGACATATTTTTGAAGAGTGGCTCCATAACTCATTTTCTAAACTTTAAAATATAAAAATGAATATATATTCACTTAATTTTGGGCAGTCTAATTTGCTGTATTTCCAAATAAGGATTTCTTTATTCAAGCATATCATGTGGGTCTTAAAAATCCAAACAATATACATTAATATATACAGCATCACTCAGTACCTACTAAAATTAATGTGAAGGTTATAGAATCTAATATTTTGCACTACAATCCGTTTTCTTTTCTTTTAAAAAAGTGACCAATTGAGGCTAGAGACAAAAAATTTCAAATAATCTATTTTCAGTTGACTTTTTAAAGCATCTTTCATAGAAATAAATGCATATTGCACAACTGTGAAAGCAAAGGTTCCTTGAAACTGCTCTGGTTTTGGGGTGGATGAATGAAAAATATAGGCTGTAGAATTTATAAAGGATGTGTGTCTCTGTAGATATAAAGCTGTGAGAATACTGTACAAAGAAAAAATCTGGTACATGAATAATTAGAAGGGAACACACAAATCCAAACTTAGATATTTTTTTTTTTAAAAAATCAAAATAAGGGGGGAGGGGAACCAGAAACTGTGACAACACAATAAAATAAAGTAACTGTGATAGCAGAAAGCTTTTTTTAAAACATGTTTATGTACAACTAAGGCTTACTGGTTAAATATCTGAGGCTTGTCAGGCCTTGAACACTTTCCTTAAATGCAGTAGCTGTAAACAAGATTTTTCAGTCATTTTGTCTTCTCAGCAGCTGCTTTAACACATGAAAATATGATCCTGGTTTAAAAAACACACACCCAGGTAAAAGGGCTTTTGGCAGAATATCTGAAAACAACAGTTTCCAAGAAATCTTCCCAGGCATCCAGTGACTTCCATGCTATGGTGCACTGGAGTTACTAATTATGTGCAATCCCATGATTTGCTGATGTGAGTAAACAAATTCTATTTGGAAAGCTTGCTGATCACTCTGATCAAGGCCCCATTTTCATCCTTTAACCTCTGGTTATCAGCCTTCAGATCTGGTAGCATCTATAAAAGAAAAAAAAATAGAACTATGATTTTTTTTAAAAGCATTTTTTCAGAAACAAGTATCTTTATAGATAAATATTACATCATATGATCATCTAATAAAAGTTCAGAGGAGTCCTTAGTGATCTCTGAGCTTGGCTGTTTTCTTACAGCCGTTTCATGAGCCAAACTAGGTAACATCATCAGTGTTAGTAAAATGTGGGGTTTGCTCTAAGTTTATATTCTAGTGCAGGACTTTTCAACTGGTAGTACACATACCACTTGTGGTACTTTGCCACATGACAGGTGGTACGCGATTGCTAACCAAGTGTAGCAGGGGAGGGGAATGAGCTGAAGCGAGCCAAGCCTGAGGGAGAGGCAGCTACAGGACTGTCTGGGCTCGGCAGAAGCCCCAGGAGCCGGCAGGGCTCCAGCTGATTGGCGCTTCCAGAAGCAGCTCAGAGCTGGAGGTGAACTGAAGAAAAAAAAAAGGGGGGGGAGGAAAGGAGAGGCTATAAAAGAATGTGGTTTGGGTGGGGGAAGGGAAAAAAACAACAGGAAATGTTTAATCCCTTTAAACAAATGTAATTAGTTTTACCCCCTTTAATTGAGTCTGTCTGCGGCTTTTAGAAAATTTTCTTTGAAGGTAAACAGGCTTAATTTAAAGCTAAAGCTTTTTGCAATTGACAGAGCCTTTCAGTCTAGAATTGCAACATTGCAACACGTGACACACCTGAGGCAGCTTAAAGAGAGAAAAAAAACAACGGAGTTTGTGTTTCTTTATTTTTGCTTTGCACTTGATTCCTGTGTCTTTAAGGGTACAGGGAAGGGATTGGGGGGTGCATTCTTACTACATTGTGGAAGAGCAAACCAGCTAGCTCCGGAGTCTACAAACTTAACCACTTTAAGACCTGTGGACTTCAACTCCCAGAATTCCTCAACCAGCCATGAGGGCAGAGGAATTCTGGGAGTTTAAGTCCACAAGTCTTAAAAGTGCCGAATTTGAAGACCCCTGAACTGGCTGGTAGTGGTGCCTATTAATAAACATGGATAAATTCATCATACATTTATCAGTGTAAAGGGAAAGTGATTCAGCAAAGGAACAGCCACCAAAGAAATTAAAACTGGCAATTTTTTTTCTACAGTTTGTAATATTTTATTAGATTATAGAATAAAATACAAAAATACAAAAGCAAATAATAGGACACAGTGGGAAGGAAAAAGGGGGAAAAAGAATAGACTTCCTCTGTTACAGTAGAAGGAAGCATTAACACTGAACCTCAACTTTTTACCTTTCCATAATATTATAAACTTGCTATTTCTATAAGAACAAATGAATCTAATCAATAAAACCCAAAATCCCCCCACTTTTTTTAGTCAAGTTTTTGACACCTTGCTAAGCACTGGTGGTACTCAAATACTATCATGTCCTAAAAGTGGTACAATCTGTGAAAAGGTTGAAAAGTCCTGTTCTAGTGGCTTGCCCTGCCAGTGTTGGTCTTCTTTGGTTGGACTGTTTACTAATAGCTTGTTTGGCAGTTCCTTGCCTGGGGTATTTGTTCACTTCTTGATTGTTGGTCTGATTATGGGCTCCAGGGACTGGTTCCATGGAGAAAGGTTTTTCCACAGACCAGAGGGGGTGTGGTTTTGCATGCTGCCTGCATACCGTGGATGGGATTTTGCTTGTTTGCGTGGTCCGGTTGCTGGCATGTCGCGGACAGGTGTCACTTCAAGGACTGGGGGTTGGGGACCCCTATGCTAAATAATCTATTTGGAACTTAAAAGGCCATTCATTTCTTAACAAATAGATTGTTGGCTGTACTGTGAAAAGATAAATTGTCCATTGGGAGAGTTAGTTTGCTCTTTTGTTGAGAAGGCAGGGCTAAGAAGACTCTGTTTTCCCAGAAATGAGTAGAGCAAGGAAGGGAGCAAGGAGGGAATTAAGTAGCCAACCTCCTTTATATACCGTATGCTGGATTTGCTGCGTAAATATGGAATGTTGTTTATTCTTAAATTCATTTAATACATTTCAAATTATTTTCTGATTTTTTCTTATTAATACTTACTTTCATCTATACTGAAAGCTCATTTGGAAGATTATGCCTCAAGAGGGCATTCAAATGCACAAGACAATAATTCAGATTCCGTGTGTGTGTGTGTGTTTGTTTGTGTGTGTTTTTCAGGATTTAAGGTTGTTTGAGATAAACTGAAAGGCAATACAATTACTGCTGAGTATTGAAAGATATGTATTCATACCTTGTTCTTTTAAATGAGCATTGCTATCTATAATTTTGAATTTAATGTTGGGGCAATTATAGGAAGGTAACTTTGCCAACTTTTCATATAGATTCTTTTCAATTTGTGGCCTTGGAGAATGTGAACAGGGAGAATGAAAAAATTAGAGTCCACCATGTGATTGTTTGATTCTTGCTCCTTCTGATTAAACTGCGAAAATGGATTGCCCTGTCGTTGAATGAAAGTGCTGAATGTATTCTATCTGTTTAAGAAGCCAATTATGACTTCTGGTTCAGGTATGCAGCAACACTGGTTGCGTCTGGGGACTTGTCTCCAGTCAGGCCGGGTTTTCTGCGTTAGTAGACCCCTTAGGGGGTCGAAAGTCGCCCTGGAGGGGCGACTACCGAGAAGGAGGCTTGCTGGTGACTGCAGGAGAGCGGCAGCTTCTCCCGTGGCTCCAGCTATTTCCTTAGGGCCGACGGAGCAACGATCGTCCTGCAAGATGGCCAATTATCCTGCTGCACCAGCCAAAGTCACAATTACAGCTAAGCGTAATTAGACCCACCGCGGAGGATCCTGGTGAGACCCCTTTTTCCCCTCTCTTTTCCCTATTTTGGCTTTTTTTACTGCCTGTAAAAACTTGGTTGGAATTATTTCCCTGTTTGGAAAAAGCAGGTTCTGTTTGTGTGGTAAGAAAGACGCTGAGAACAAAGAATCTTTAAAGACTACATTTTATTTTTATTCATTTTGGGATACAGCAAAAAACGCTTTTTTGAATTGTATTAGTAGTTAATATTGGAAGATTATTTCTTTCTCCACTCTTTCCTTTAAAAGATAGAAAAAAGGGGAAAAAATGAAAAAGTTTTTTTATTTACTGAGGACATCTAGTGGTGAAAAATTAATATTGCAACTCTGGATTAGTCTTTGGAGAGAAGGAGCTGACCTTCAAACTATTCCTGGAAAAGATAACTTGATGCAGCTGTGGGAACTGAGGGGGTGGACATTGTTTAATTACAGCTTTCATTAAATAAAAATAAAATAAAATAAAGAAAAGATTTTCTTTAACCACCTTTAAAATGGAAAAACTTTACTCTCACTTAAATTGCAAGTTTATACTGGAAAAGATTTACAAGGTTACTGAAGAAATATGTGCTATAAGGAAAGGGATTATTACAGAACAAAGAGTCAACTCTACCCCAAACTCTCAAACTGACTTTCAGATTACATCTGTTTATTCTACAAACCAAAACCTACCAGTAGAGGAATTAAGGGAGATTAAGGAGGAATTTGCTACAACAAAAGAGATTACTACAGAACTAAGAACCAGAAATTCCTCCTTAAATCCTAAAAGTGACTTTCTGACATCTGACTAACCAAAATACACTAAAAGATGACTTCATGGAGGATACAGAGGAACTTACTTCACCTTACAAGCATCTTATCTATATTTTTGAGGATCAGAAAAAGCAACCTTTGAACCTTTAAAGCACAAGGCTTCAAGAATAAGAGAAACAGAGGTCCAATGCAGAGGATAGGAGGCTTATTACTGCCTCTAATGGCATCATAAGCAACAAAGAGAGACCCATCGGTTGGAAGGGAAGCGTTGTTGTGGAAACCTGCTTGGCAGAAAAAGAAGCCTAGAATAAGACTGAAAATAGAAATTTAAAATTATATATACTGGATTTAAGGCATTTTAGAATTATGGATTGATCTAAGGATTAAGCTCTTGTGTTAAAAGTAAGAAAAATGGGTGATTATTAGAATATATATACTAAATGAAGTAAGAATGTATGTTTTGGAATAATAGGTTTATATGTATGAAAATTATTATATAATGGAATGAAGAAAACTGAAGAGGTGTTCTAGATCGGGATTGAACTAATAATGAATTGAATATTATTTTAATAAGATGATGTGTTTTATCTGATAATATGGATATTGTACTTAAATGATTTAAGGTTGATACTATTGTGTTAGCCTAAGAAACTGATTGATGGATGGATTAGATATGTATAGGATAGATTAATATTTTATTTTAACTGGGAGATAGTAGTGGAAGGAGGAATAAATAAGATTTATGATGAAATTAAAGAATTAGGATAGATTTGGAAGGGATACCTGAATTGATAATGTGCTTATTTAAAGTTAAATTTGATTATGATCTTGTAATTGCATTAAGCTGTAAAACAGATTTAGGATTAATAGAAATTTAAGTTAGAAATAGACTATTTTAAATATGTAAGCTATTTGAGGGAAATACAGAGGGAATATTTGATGTATTGATTAAGTTATTTACATATGTTTTGTTTTTGGATTTTTGATTACCCCAGCACCACGATGCATCTCGAGCACTTTGTCTAAAAATTAAAAAAATCAATATTTTTTAAAAAATAAAATAAATAATAAAATAAATAAATAAAAAAGAAGCCAATTACAAAATCTGTACTGAAAAAGCTTTGTATGGCTCACAGAATCTCTAACATTAAAGCTCAATCTTTATTTTAATCAGAACTTTTATCTGGAACATGGCACTGAGAATGCTATGACCACCTTGGCAGATGACTGCTGGTAACTAGATGGAAGGTGGGGATGGAATACAAATTCTCAGCAGCTTTCAATACCACTGACATGGTACCCTTCTTGCTGCTTAGTAGGACTGGGTATTAAGAGCACTGCTTTATAATGGTTCTTGTCCTTATCAGAGCGTGTCCAGAAAATAGAGCTGGAAGACTATTGCTTGATAGTGATCACTGATTTATGGTGTTTCGCAGATTTCTATCTTCTTAATGCTCTTTAATATTTATGTGAAACCACAGGGAAAGTGAAAAAACTGGGGAAAGTCACTGAGGACATCCAGCTTTACTGCTTCTTCCCTCTAACTTCGAGGAAACATTCAGCATCTTAAGCACTGCCTAAACTGCAGTAGTAGCTGGATGAGGGAGAATGAAATGCTCTCCCACAGGAGATGACTTTGTATTCACTCTCCCTAGTATTTAGGGAAATGATAAGAAAGCATCTCTTTGGTCAGGTTTTTAACTGTAATTGATAATAATGTTATTATAATTTCAACGTGTTATATTTTACATCCTGTTCTATTGTTCTAAATGAGCGCTCACATGAGTAGAAAAGTGGGGTATAAATTTAATAATAAATATAAAAATAACTGAAATATGGCTTTTTTGTCTCCATGGGGGCAAGAGTAAAAGAAAGAGCAATGCAGAATATTCTTTTGAGTTTTCTTGGGAATATCTTTTTCCCCACAAAATAAGAAATAAAAATGACTGATAACTGTCAACTAAACCTCCCTTTTTAGTAGCTTTGGCTTATATGGGCAATTTCAGTATAGTCTCAAGGCAATACTCTAAACCAGTGGTTCTCAACCTTTTTAATGCCGCGACCCCCAACCGGTCGTAAGTCGAGGACTAAACCAGTCGTAAGTCGAGGACTACCTAACTGGTCGTAACTCGAGGACTTTCCCTGCCTGGGAGCGCCACGCATGCGTGGTGCCGCCCCCTGCGCCAGCCGAGACGTAGCTGGCAAGTGGCAGAGACGGAACAGGCCGACCACCAGCTGGGCCACCAGCTGGCCCAGCCTAAGGGAGGTAAGGCACCCGCCGGAAAAGGGGAAAAAATGGCGGACTGCCTTGCTTGGCGACCCCCGTGAAATGGTCGATCGACCCCAAATGGGGTCGCGACCCACAGGTTGAGAACCGCTGCTCTAAACTTAATGGTCTGAATTTTTTATAATAGGAATAAAACAAATCATCAGTATTATTTTAAACTAAACTATAAGAATACTTTTAAGAATTGTAAGTCGCACTGCCATTAATTAATTGTGTGGTACAATATGACACTTTCTTTTACAAAAGCAGAATTATATTGGATCATAATATTAGTTATAATCATGGTATATGGCTAAATTTTAAAAAAAATATTAAAATTGGAGGAATTTAAGAATGTACATTTACCTTGAGTTCTTCTTCCATTTCAGATATTCGCCTTTCTAGAGCTCTTCGTTCCTATAGTGAAACATTTGAAATAATGAATGTATAATTTGGATAGATGGCTCTCATTTTATTGCACTACAGTCAAAGACATTCACATTTAACCAGAAGCATGGTGAGGGGAAATTTGCAAGGCCAGTGATGTGTAAAAAACTAATTCAACTTTAAAATTAAGAAAATGTAACAAAATGTTGATCATATTCTATGAATTCTATTCAATAAATTATTTGTATAAAGGTATACAGGCAATAATTTTATATTGTACATTTACTATTACTCCTTTAACTAGATTTTATTTTATAGTTTAAATACAATAGAGGTAAGAACTCAGTTAAAGGAAGCACACAGCATAAGCTATCACAGACAAGCGAGTGTTAGTTTACACACTTTAGTGTACCAGTAATATTGCACATGAATCCTTGACTTATTTTACTACAATTCATACCAAAAAGCAAAAGCTTTTATAGATCAAATTTTGGCTGACAGTCTGCCAGTGCTGTGAGCCCAGTTAAAAGCATATGCTAAATCCTGTGTTTATCATTCATATATTTTCAAATGTGAAAGAGAAAAGCAAGTTATTGCAAAGTGTACATTAATATCTGCATTCTACAGTGTTATGCAAAACAAGCAGCATCAGCTGAATGTGTAAAACTCTGGTTAGATCATACCGCCCCGTAGATACTGACTCTTGTCGGTCACCTTTCAGATACAAATCATTTGAATTTAGTTTAATCATAGTTAAGTGAATTTGCTGGCATATTTTCCCCAAGTTATTAAGAAAATAACTTAAATAATGTAATACAGTAATGATCTACTATTACTGGTTTCTAAACCAACTGGTTATGTAACCAGCTGGTAAAAAATTGAGTTACTAAAAATATGTTCATGTGTAGCAGTGATAAGTAACTGTGAGTTAATTGGCATAAGCCTGAAAAAAGGCTACATACTTATAAGGCTTATAATACCCACAGCTATCTTGGAAGGGAAATATAGGCAAACTCCATATGAAAACCAATACTGCTCCTGTGATATGGGTACCATAGAAATTACAGCTCATGTTCTTTTGTATTGAAATTATTTACATTTCTGGAACCCCCTGATAACTTTCATTTACACAAGTTAAACAATCAAGATAAATTTTTTTCTCTAAAAGTAGCAAAATTTTGCTGCATAGGATATAAGCTTTGCCCACAAATGGTTGCTAATAGTTCTTGTTGTTAGAGATAGTTTCTTGTTGTTTGTTTTATTGAATGTAGTTTTATTGGTCAATGACTGAAATAAAATTTCTGTCTGCTATTTTCTATATTAATACATATTTTGTATTGTATATTAATACATATCTTAGAAGTATAAATGGAGAACATTTTTCTAGGCTAAAAAGCTATCCTGTACTGTACTGTTACTGTACTGGAATTAATTTTTTAAAAGGTTCTATATTGCTATTATCTAATCTAGGATTTTCAAACTGGGTTCAAAGAGAACTCGGGTTTCACACAAGACTAAGGGAAAAATATGAAATATATGCATTTGTATAAATAAACCACCATAAGCATATGCTCTGCTTTATTGCCAGTTTCTTACCACTGGACTTTTGCCACTTGATCATGGGTTCAGTTTTATAACAACAGGTGCTATAGCCTGAAAAAGTTTTAAAATCCCTGGTCTAGCCCACTGTGCTTTTAAAAATCATGCTGGTGACTGTGACATCCCTATATGACCATAGCTGTGTTTCTATATCTGCTGATATTGCTTCATGAGACCTATTGGATGTATATGCTACTTTGGCAGCTTCTGAAGGGAGAGAGGAGATGATGCACCAGGATTCACCCTATCCAGATTTCATTTTGTCTGAAACCTCAAATAATCCCAAAAGTGCTTTTTCAAGAGGCAGTTGGATTTTCTTGGTTTGTTTTTTTTTTTTAAAAAAAAAAATTCGCATATACACAGGCCCACTAACTGCAGCCCTCTCTTCCTCTCAGATGTGGCTATTGATGTTCCAATGTAGCATACTTTACTAGCTTCTCTTATCATCTTCTTTTTGTCATCTTCTTTCCTTCCTTCCCTCCTCCATAAGCTTATGATGGTATGGCCCGTATCACAGAATGCACTCTATATTCATTTCAGCTAATAAGAAAAGTCAACAGACTTGGCCTGCACACATGTCCATAGTTGAGGCCATATGAATCTGGGAATTGATACCCAGGAACATTCTAGGTTGAGAAGTACTGTCATGGAAGAGCTTTTAGGAATGTAGTGCAATGGATAGGGATTGCCAGCAGGCTGGGGATGATGAAAAGAGCACTGGAACATCAGTGTTAGCTGAAGGGAGGAAAGGAAGGGGCAGGTAGACACTAGGAGAATATTTTATACTGGGGTATCAATGGTATTGACAGAAAAAGGGAAGCAAAAAGGAAATGAACTGAGAAGATGAGGGAATGGGAAGAAAAGAGAAAATGTGAGCAGCATGTAATTCGTCTTCTTTCCCCCTCAACCATTTCAGCACAGCTGCTTGGGTTTTTCCTCTCCTTTCATGAACTGCTTCTGCCTGGAACAGCCATGTTTTATTTCATGCATGGACCAAAACACCTAAAACTGCATGTTTCAGTTCGGTCACAGATCATTCAGTGTATAGTTCATGAATGGAGTATTTTGTACATCCTTATTCTTTTCCATTTCAAATTACTATTTTATAACATTTACACTATAGCAACAAAAAAAGATTAAAATGAAAATTTAAAAAAACTTACCCTTTTTTCCATTTCTAGCAGAGATCTATCAGCAAATCTTTCCTGTCTCTGAAATATATAAGCGATTGCATGCTTTCACAACAAACTGAAGTTGAAATCAGGAAAAATTAAATAGGTTGTTGCATTACTATTATTTTTAACATTTTTTTGTAACGGGTAGCATGGTCACCAGAATTTCAGGTGGACATTTCCTATTGATTATAAAAGTCCAGGAATGTAACCTTAATAGACAACATTATGCTTTTTTCAGGAAAAGTAAAAGATGAAAAACTTAAGTTGTAGGGGTCAAAAATTTGAATACAATAACTCAACAAAATGATCAAGACATATTTTCTAGGGTTACAATGGAAATTGAAAGAGATATTTTCTATGGCCAGCAGTAAAAGGTATAAGTTGAAGCTATCTAGATTTTGTTTAAATATAAGGAAAACTTCCTGACAGTAAGTTATAAGAGTGAAATATTTGACTTATGAAGCTTGTGGATTCTCCATCTTTGAAGGTTTTTAAGAAACTGGACAGTCACCTCTCATGAATAGTTTATTTGGTTTTCCTACACATCGAAAAGGTTGAACTAGACCAGTGCTTTTCAACCTGTGATACGCGTACCACTGGTGGTATTTCGGCACCTGGCAGGTGGTACATGTACGATGGGTTGAAAAGCACTGTAAAAGTGTAGCGGAGGGATGAGCTAAAGCGGTGGCAGCGCCAAACTGGTCTATGGGAGAGTTAGCTGGAGCTATGGTGTTGCTGAGGCTCTGTTGAGTGCCCAGGATTGGTGCGGGGCTCCAGCTAATTGGCACTTCCGGTAGCAGAGAGCAGCCTTGGGAAGGAGGAGTCAGCTGGAGCTGCACCGAAGACAAAAGAAGGAGGGGGGAAGAAAGGACAGGATATAAAAGGAGGAGGTTTTGGCAGGAGAGAAAAAAAAGACAACAGGGAAAGAGAAAGGGACAGAGAAAGAGAGACAGAGAAGAGAAGAGAGGTTTCTTTGAGACAAGCAGAGGGAGAGAAGGGGATAGAACAGTGCAAAGATTGTCAGAGAAATAAGCACAAATTTCCCATTGAAAGTGTGGTACATGGGTGTACAGATAGTCGTCAACCCATGACCACGATTGAGCCCAAAATGTATATTGCTAATTGAGAAATTTGTTAAATGAGTTTTGTCCCATTTTATGACTTTTCTTGCCACATTTGTTAAGTGAATCACTGCAGTTGTTAAATTAGTAACACGGTTCTTAAGTGAATCTGGTTTCCCATATTGACTTTGCTTTCAGAAGGTTGCAAATGGGGATCACATGACCCTGAGATTTTGCGACCATCATAAATATGAATCAGTTGCCAAGCATCCAAACGTAAATCACATGACTGCAACAGTCATAAGTATAAAAAATGTCATTTCTGAAGTGCCCTATTGGCAGTCATATGGAACTTCAAAACGCAGCAAATTCCTGCATTTTGAATTGCCCCATAGGCGCTGAAACAAAGCTGAACAGAGACCTGACAGAGATTGGAAGGTCCATATGTCTGCCAATGGGGCGTTTCAGAAATGGACTGTTCCTCTCTGTTTCTGAAGCACCCCACTGGCAGTCACACATGGAGCTTCAAATCTCTGTCTGATCTCCGTTCAGATAAAAAGTGTTTGAGTGGCAGCGGCTTAGCTTTCTAGGTTCTCAGTGGAAGAAAGCGGTGGCACATCAGTGGGGTTGCTCCCACTAAGGCCGGCGTACTGGAGCGAGCAGTGCACCCAGGTCTTACTGTTTGAGAGCAATCCTGCTCCTGCACCTCCACTTTCTTCCACTGCCAAGCCCCTGGCGGGGGCAGCTACCTGAGCAGCTATGATTCCCCCTCCCCAGTGTTCAGTTGAAGGCTTCCTTCCTGACCTCAATCTAAGGCTGATAGATGCAAGCGAGCAGTGCACCCAGGCTATGGATGGCATTGGTTCCTGCGCCTGGCCGACTCAGATTCCACGCTTTGTCCCGTAGGCATGCAAATGAAGCAAACACTTCCCCCCCTCCCAGAGAATGGAAGCTCCCAGGGGCCAGGATCTCTTTTGCAGAGAATGGGTGTTTGAACTTGCCCGATATTATGGCACCCAGGAACTTCCATTATCGGCAGGAAAAGCATTTCCAAGCCAACTCTCCTCTCCCTCAAAGAGAAAGAAATCACAGTAGAGAGGAGACAGATTTTTGCAAGGTGAGTCCCGCCAGGCAGGAAGGGAGAGGGAAGCAGTTGTGGAGAGTGGGGAGGGGAATAGGGTGAATGTTGCAGAGCCTCTACAGTCATTCGTAAGGGCGAACAACTGCCATGGTAGTGGTAATTTTGGGACTTGCTCATAAACCCCAGTAGGTGCTGATTGCATAACTTCGAACAAGCATTAAGTGAACATTCGTAATTCAGGATTACCTGTAGCATATCATGTGCTCTATGTAACCAATCAAATCAAAATTCTGGAATTGTACCTAAAATGTCAGGAAGTACCTTTACAGAGAGATAATGAAGATATATTCATGTTTAGATCCTCTTCACCTAAATTAGCAGTCAGTGCAAGTAGCAATGACAAAACTCTTGACACTAATCCTTTATAATCCTCTGAACTTGTTCTTTGGAATATGGTATCACTGACCATAGACCAGCATTAACCGCTGCTTTGGAACAAGCATAACTGCTTCTGCTAAACTGAATGAACAATGAACTTCTACCTCTCCTTCCAAGGGCCAATGTATGCTTATTTCTGAATGTAGAAACATTCTTATGTAGATGAGTATTGAGTACTATTCACTCCTATAAGTTTTACACTCTGAGATAAGAGTTATATGCACAGTTCTTATATTTTAACATCATACCACTTGGAATCCACAAAGATAAACTCTACATTTGCTTTGAGAATTACAAATGACTATTTTAATGTACCAGTACAACATATAAAATATATAAAACATTTTTTTTCATTCTCACATATAGAAAGAGGGTAATGCCACTCAAAACCCCTCCCCCATGGACTACTTAAAGAAAGATACTGAACAAACAAGGTGGACAAGCTCAACTTAGAGGAGACAGTTCTAGAAATACCTGGAAATTAAGCCACTTAGGCTTTTACATATAGAAGTTATACTTTTCTCTTTCTGAGCTGATGCACAGCCACTCTTTGTTTAGAGGTACTCATTTAGTGACTGTTTGCAAGTATGATAGTAATTATAATAATAAGCTGAAGAAACAGTGGACCATCTGGTTAGTTGCCATAAAAGACTGCACAGACCGACTACAAATAATGGTATTACAAAGTAGTAATAATGGTGCATTAGAAAATCTGCAAAAGATGCCATTTGCCTGCAAACAAGAAATGATGGGACCATAAAATAGAAAAAGTAATTGAAAATGAAGATGCTAAGTGCTTTGGGACTTTAGAATGCAAACAGATAGGCACCTGCCATATAACACTCCAGACTTAACAACTGTTCGATAAGATAGTAAAAAAAGTCTGGATAGTGGACGTGATAGTATCTGGAGACAGCAGATTAGTAGAGAAACAACTGGAGAAGATAACAAAATATGAAGATCTGCAAACGGAAACAGAATGACTGTGGCAAAAGAAAGCAAAGGTTGTATCAACAGTAATAGGTGTCTTGGTGCAATCTCAAAACAACTGGAGAACTCCATACACATTGATAAATTCACCCTCAGTCAATAGCAAAAGGCAGCTTTACTCAGAACAGCTTTCATCCTGCAACAATACCTATAACACTATCAAATATCCACATTAGGAAGGACTTGATAGGTAGATAAAAATGCCAAATCCAGGCTGAACATTTGACTAACTGTGCAACGAACTAAAATAATAATAGAAATCATTTCCCAAAAGACCAATGTGCGTATTAGGACCAAATTTTACACCTGACAAGAGCCTTCAGTGCAAAACTGAAGGTCTGGTCAGTTTCAGGCAGCAGTACAAGCCCACTGGAGGGTTCTAATCAATTAAGGTCACATAACTGAACTTATTAACTTGTAGTTAGTACCTTTTAGGGAAACACTGTGCTGTGGAAAAGAACTGCTCAGAAAGAAATAGTTTGTTTAAACAATCTCTCCACCCTGGGAAGGGTAAAAAATGGGTTAGGTACAGAATACCACATGAGAGAAGTTTATCTAAATGAAATGGCAACAACCAGTGATCTTGGCAGCATGTCTCTTTCTGAGTCATATATTCACTTAGCAACCAATATCTGATTTAAGGAACAAATTGCAGTCACTACATAAGGAGAGGATTATTTCTCATCTTGTCTTCCATTTCCCCCCCCCCAACTTCAGTTTCCCAACTGAGATTACCAAAAAATGGTCTGTCCCACGCATTCATCACCATGTATCCTTCATTAATTCCCTCAATCTTTAATCCGTAATAAACTCAATATGTTTTCAGATTTATATCCCTTCCTATGCCACCTGAACTTATAAACAGATTTATGATTAAATCACAAGTACAAAAATAAAGCCATTTATAAGATTGCCTAATCATAAAAGGTACTTGAAAATTTGTGTAATTTTTTCCAAACCAAATGTTAAAAAGTTACCGTGGATTCCAATTCCATGCAAATGGAGTAAAGCTCACTTTAGCTTTTCTGATATGTTATATGCAATATACTGAATTACCCCTCCCCACCAAGCAAGCTTAAAGCAATAAAAGATTTCATTAAAAATGCTATTCACTGTACTACTCTATACTTAATTCTCCCCAATATATTTACCAATGAAAGTTTAAATGTACAAACCTGAGTTGCCTTCTCCAATTGCAGCTTAAGGTCCGTTAATTCCATGTTTGTATCATGCAACTGTGCTTTCAGTTTTTCATTTTCAGCTATAATCTGTTCATAAAGCTAAACAGTATAGATTTTTTAAATAAAATATTATTTCAAACTTGCAAGCTAATTCTATATTACCTGAAAAGAAGACTAGAGTTTTTCCTGAAATAATTTATATTTATAATGGCAAGGACATTATGTTCCCAAAATGGGAACATATCATATTTTCTGCAATTCTCTTTATGGATAAACAGTATGTGCAGTTCTCTCTTGTATCAAGTCAAGTCAATGCCTCCCCCCAAATAACCAAATGTCCTTCCTTCAAATATTCTTATTTTGATACAGTAATTAATTTGGGGGCAGAATGTATGTATATATCAAACTATATAGAATTATTTCAGAACAATGGAAAAGATATAATATGCTACTCCATCATAATCATATACCTTTTTAAAGTCAGCTGTATCTTCTTTTTCTAGTTTACTGGTGTATAATTTACGATCTTCCAAGTAACTGTAACCTGTCCGTCCTAGTACTGAATCACAGCGATCTCCACATGACCCTGTGTCATATCTTTAAAATGAAAAGAGAAACAGTTTTAGTTTAATGGTTAAGGCACCAGGCTAGAACCAGAAAACTGGTTCTAGTCCAGATTTATGCATGAAAGACGGCTAGGTGACTTTGGATCAGTCATTCTTAATCCAACCTACCTCACAAGGTTATAGTTGTGAGGAAAACAGGAAGAGGAAGTACAGTGAGGAAAAAAATTATTTGATCCCCTGCTGATTTCGTACGTTTTCCCACTGACAAAGAAATGATCAGTCTATAATTGTAATTGTAGGTTTATTTTAACAGTGAGAGACAGAATAACAACAACAAAAATCCAGAAAAATGCATTTCAAAAAAGTTATAAATTGATATGCATTTTAATGAGTGAAATAAGTATTTGATCCCCTATCAATCAGCAAGATTTCTGGCTCCCAGGTATCTTTTATACAGGTAATGAGCTGAGAGTAGCAGTATTCTCTTAAAGGGAGTGCTCTTAATCTCAGCTTGTTACTTGTATAAAAGACACCTGTCCACAGAATCAATCAATCAATTAGATTCCAAAGTCTCCACCATGGTCAACACCAAAGAGCTGTTCAAGGATGTCAAGGTCAAGATTGTAGACCTACACAAGGCTGGAATAGGCTATAAGACCATCACCAAGCAGCTTGGTGAGAAGGTGACAACAGTTGGTGTAGTTATTCGCAAATGAAGAAAAACAAAATAACTGTCAATCTCCTTCAGTCTGGGGCTCCATGCAAGACCTCTCCTCGTGGAGTTTCAATGATCATGAGAATGGTGAATAATCACCCAGAACTACACAGGAGGGTCTTGTAAATGATCTCAAGGCAGCTGGGACTATAGTCACCAAGAAAACAATTGGTAACACGCTACACTGTGAAGGACTGAAATCCTGCAGTGCCCGCAAGGTCCCCCTGCTCAGGAAAGCACATGTACAGGCCTGTCTGAAGTTTACCAATGAACATCTGAATGATTCAGAGTGAACTGGCTGAAAGTTTTGTGGTCAGATGAGACCAAAATTGAGCTCTTTGGCATCAACTCAACTCACCGTGTTTGGAGGAGGAGGAGGAATGCTGCCTATGACCCCAAGAACACCATCCCCACTGTCAAACATGGAGGTGGAAACATTATGTTTTGGGGGTGTTTTTCTGCTAAGAGGACAGGACAACTTCACCGTATCAAAGGGATGATGGACGGGGCTCTGTACCGTCAAATCTTGGGTGAGAACCTCCTTCCCTCAGCCAGGGCATTGAAAATGAGTCGTGGATGGGTATTCCAGCATGACAATGACCCAAAACACACAGCCAAGGCAACAAAGGAGTGGCTCAAGAAGCACATTAAGGTCCTGGAGTGGCCTAGCCAGTCTCCAGATCTTAATCAGATAGAAAATCTGTAGAGGGAGCTGAAGGTTCAAGCTGCCAAATGTCAGCCTCGAAACCTTAATGACTTGGAGAGGATCTGCAAAGAGTGGGATGAAATCCCTCCTGAGATGTGTGCAAACCTGGTGGCCAACTACAAGAAACATCTGACCTCTGTGATTGCCAACAAGGGTTTTGCTACCAAGTATTAAGTCATGTTTTGCGAAGGGGTCAAATAGTTATTTCACTCATTACAATGCAAATGAATTAATAACTTTTTTGAAAATAGTTTTTCTGGATTTTTTTTATTCTGTCTCTCACTGTAAAATAAATCTACAATTATAGACTGGTCATTTCCTTGTCAGTGGGCAAATGTACAAAGTCAGCAGAGGATCAAATAATTTTTTCCCTCACTGTATGTTCTCTGCCTTGAGTTATTTATAAAATTAATAAGGGAGAGGTTAAAAAAAGTCTTTTAAAATATTGAAGTATTCACAGCTGAATTCAGGCATCACAAAGACCCATGGTTTACATTATATATGCAAAAGACAATGTGTTCAGTTTTTTGTGCTATCTAGCTACCTATTCCTACCTAGCATGCTGAAATGATAACCAGAAACAAGTTACCTTGTTTTATTGCAATTAATATAACAAAGTTGTGTTGCCTTTTGTTATCAGAAAAATAGCACAGATGCATTGCTACCTCTCTTTTTTGCCAGATGTAACTCTTTAGCATACAGGATTCACAACATACTTCTGCTGGTCCTGATGGGATGTGCAGATGTAATTGGGAAGAGATGGTCCCTCAAATAACCTGGCTCCTCATACCCTATGAAGGGCTTTAAAGGTTAAAACCAGCACCATGAACTGGACTTGACAACCAATGCAGCAGGCAGAGCAAAGGTGCAATGGGTACCACTCTAGTGGCAGATAACTGCCCATGCAGCTGAAGCTTCTGGATACTATTCAAGGACAGCCCCATTATAGTAGTCCACCTGGGAAGTGACCAGAGCATAAGTGATCATGTGCAGAACCTTGTGATCCTGGAACAGGTGCAACTGCTACACAACACAATGTTTTGCAATGGCTCATCTGCTCTAGAATGGCCATCTGCTCTAGAATGGCCATCTGCTCTTTGAGCAGGAGTTGTGAATCTAGAAGGACTATGACGTTATGCACAGGGTCCATTATGAGGTACTGCAACACCATGTAGTACTAAAGATGGCATAGTCCCAGAACTGGCAGACCCCAAATCCAGAGCCATTTAGGCTTGCCAGAGTTCAGTTAAAGCTGTTCCCCATTCAGCTCCTAGGCTCTGGGATAAGCATCAACAGCACTGATTAATTTATGAGGGACAGAGATGTATAAATAAATAGGGTATTATCAACATATTGATAATACCTTACCCATGACAATGGATGAGCTCATTCAGTAATCTTATGTAGATGTTAAATATGAAAGGAGAGAGCATCGACCCTTATGTGACACCTCATACAATAAAATGCAACATATAGTCAATTGGAAAACACAACTGAAACAGGAAAGTCTACAATTAGATTCTTTTACTTCATTCCACCCATTCTATTTATAATGAATTTCAAAAAAAACAAAGTTTGGGTTTGGACAATGTATTTTTTCAAAACCTCTAAGCTAAATGATGGCCAATATTTACTGAAAGCAAGAACAAAAAATGTGAGTGTCAAAGAAAAATAGTAAGAGAAAATCATACAATTGCTAATGTATGGAAGAAATTAAATCAAAGCAAGGCATAATGTGAAATCTTCAAACTTTTCTCAGTATAGGTAAAATTTCTGTTTTAGAAATAAGAAAAAAATAAAACTAGAAAAAAACAGAAATTGCTAATACTGTGCCTCAATTAAAAAAAAAGTTTACACAACAATTTTTTGAGACAAAGTATGTACTATCAACCTTGCTCTTTTGACAAAATGAAATGATGAAAATACAAAGTTCAAAACACATAAGTTTCCTTACAATGTTGATAGTTTTGTCTGTTTTCATTAATTTCTGCCTGCCTGCTTTCTCCTGAACAAGAACAATTAAGAGTTCATGTAGCTGCATTTGCGGAAAAATTAGAAATGTTTCTATAAAATAATGTTTATAACTATAATGTGACTAAAGTATATATTCAAGTCAAATTACCTGTCCTGCCTCCTCAACAACAACAGCAACAACTCCCCTGAAAAACAAGTTTTCCCCATTGCTTCTTTCTCTTTGCTTGGAAATTTTACAATGCAAAATACAATCTACTTATTTATCTAATTAATTCCTATATGAAAATAAGACTAATTGAAGATATACTTTCAGACTAAGCATGTGTTGTATCAGACAACTATTTGTTGTTGTTGTTAATTGCGAAGTCGTGTCCGACCCATCGCGACCCCATGGACAACGTTCCTCCAGGTCTTCCTGTCCTCTACCATCTTCTGGAGTCATTTAAGTTCACACCTACTGCTTCAATGCTCCATCCAGCCACCTCATTCTCTGCCGTCTCCTTCTTCTATTGCCCTCAATCTTTCCCAGCATTAAGCCCTTCTCCAGTAAATCCTTCCTTCTCATTAGGTGGCCAAAGTATTTGAGTTTCAACTTCAGGATCTGGCCTTCTAAAGAGCAGTCGGGGTTGATCTCTTCTAGGACTGACCGGTTTGAACGCCTTGCAGTCCAAGGGACTCGCAGGAGTCTTCTCCAGCACCATAGTTCAAAGGCCTCAATTCTTTGGCGCTCAGCCTTTCTTATGGTCCAACTTTCACAACCATACATTGCAACTGGGAAAACCATGGCCTGGACTATACGCACTTTTGTTGGCAGGGTGATGTCTCTGCTTTTTAGGATACTGTCTAGATTTGCCATAGCTTTCCTCCCCAGGAGCAAGCGTCTTTTAATTTCTTGGCTGCAGTCCCCATCTGAGGTGATCTTGGAGCCCAGAAAAATAAAATCTGTCACTACCTCCATTTCTTCCCCATCTATTTGCCAGGAATTGAGAGGGCCGGATGCCATGATTTTGGTTTTCTTAATGTTGAGTTTCAAGCCAACTTTTGCACTCTCCTTCTTCACCCGCATCAAGAGGCTCTTTAGTTCCTCTTCACTTTCTGCCATTAGAGTGGTATCATCTGCATATCTTAGGTTGTTGATATTTCTCCCGGCAATCTTAATTCCAACTTTTGATTCATCTAGCCCTGCCTTTCTCATGATGTGCTCTGCATATAAGTTAAATAGGCAGGGCGACAGTATACAGCCTTGCCGGACTCCTTTTCCAATTTTGAACCAATCAGTGGTTCCGTGTCCAGTTCTCACTGTTGCTTCTTGACCCGCATATAGGTTTCTCAAGAGACAAATGAGATGGTCTGGTACTCCCATCTCTTTAAGAACTTGCCACAATTTGTTGTGATCCACACAATCAAAGGCTTTTGCATAGTCAATGAAGCAGAAGTAGATGTTTTTCTGGAACTCCCTAGCTTTCTCCATGATCCAGCGTATGTTGGCAATTTGATCTCTAGTTCCTCCAGACAACTATAGGTCTGACAATATTCAATAACAATAATTAAAATCTTGATGATTTATGTATGATAAACTACTGTTATCAGATTTCACTAGACGTTTTGTTTGCCACTAATAGAACATTTTATAATCCCCTGAAGATTATGATCCTACAAGGCAAATGTCTGTATTAGAGCATAATAATATTGTCATGTTTAAATTATGTGGATTTATATATAATTTTTTTGATTGAGCATATTTGTTTCTTTAAAGCTTTTTATAGCATTACAATACATATATAATTTTATATTATGTAATAAAGAAATCCAAATATGAAAATACATACCTTGAATGACTATCACTCTGAAAAATGAAGAAATAAAGTAAGTTTAGTAAATTACATTTATATTTAATTAGAAAACATTCATAGAGTGAACATAACTCTAGAACCAGTTTGAAAAAAAATACTGAACATATACCATTTAAATAAGATTAATAGCAAGGACTGTCTGAGCAGTGGAAGAAAGTCTCCACGATGCCCAATGATATCTTTTTACTTAAAAAAATAATATAATGAAATACTTCTTGGCTCAAAGCAAAGCACTTTTTTCAGAGTTTTCCAATCCAAAGTTAGTTTGCCATATAGCTCTAAAAGTCATTATTTAAAGTACCTAGGCCCAAAGTATCCTTAAAATTTAGAACTCTAGTTAACTTGAATTTTTTTTCCATGATGGTGCATATTGTAGTACTGAATAGCAATAGACAGGTCACATGCCTGGCAGATCCCAGTGCAGACAGGGAAGATCTCTGACAGTTCACCTTTGATGTAAGTTACTGTTCTTTTTTTGAGCTACATGATTTTTTATGGCCAGTGCTTTCCAAAACTGGTTTGATACATACTGTCAAAGGAAGCCATAAAGTCAGTAAATACTATGATGAGTAATTTGCCACATCAATCATTCTTCCACAATTTGTAGTATCAAGTATCTGGTCATAGGAAGCCTGGTTTTGATAGAACTCCAGCCCATTTGTTGTTTTTTGTATTTGAAGATGAATTACTGGCATGAATAGCAATAGCACTTAAACTTATATACCGCTTCATAGCCCTCTCTAAGCGGTTTATAGAATCACCATATTGCCCCCAACAATCTGGGTCCTCATTTTACTGACCTCAGAAGGATGGAAGGCTGAGTCAACCCTGAGCTGGTGAAACTCGAACTGCCAAACTGCTGGCAGCTGTCAGTCAGCAGAAGTAACTTGCAGTACTGCATTCTAACCACTGCGCCATCAGGGCTCATTGCCATCAGGGCTCATATCTTACTATAGACTGAGGGTAGATTAATTCCATGGTAGGTTTTTCATTTATGGTGTCTCCTTTTTTTTAAAGTTGGGGAATATAATGGCTTGTTTCCATGTGTTGGCTCTAATGCCCAAATCAACTGAATTAGCAAGCACAGTTGCCATAGTCATCTCCTGAATTAGTATTATTATAATAAGATTTTTATCCTGCCTTTTAAAAATGCACATTTTGATCAATTCAAGACAACAAATATTTTTATTTATCAAATAAAAATTGATAAATTTTCCCTTATCACAAGAAATTATTCTGAGTAGCGTACATCATTAATTAAAAGAATAAATAGTAAATGTTCTATGTTACACACACATACAACAGATAGACAGACGGACAATATAAAAAAAGTAAAAACATAGAAGACAGGAATATTAAATGCAATAGTAGAGCCATACCCAAAACTCCTATCTTTTATTCAAGGTGGGCTGAGAGAGTATCTGGCCCAAAGTCACCAATCTCCTGGGTTCTAGGCCAGCATCTAAACCAAGCTGGCTCTCAATTCTGTATTTACACTTGTTTTTTATTTATATTCTTTGGCATCATACCTAATTACATAAGTTTGTGGTTTTAATTCAAATTTTATTTAAGATTTTTTGATGCTTCAGTATATTTCTTTCTAATATGTCCAGAAATACTGCATGCCATGATAACTATGAGAGTTATGATAATAAGCACTTCTACTATGATGATATAGATCCATTGACTGGAACGAAGAGACGTATGCAATAAGTTTTGAATTTGAACTATCCATATTTCAGGCCATCTCCATGTTAAAAGTGCTTTGAACATGAAATAATTACATTTTTAGTGCAACATAGTATGTTTTAAACTTAAAATATTCTTCCAAGGCTTAAATTATTATTTGGCATTCAAAATTGGGGAGTCTCAATTCTGAAATGGGACATTTTCAATTTCAAGTGATTCATTTCAGAACATTTTGTGCATCCCTAAAACCTCTTCACAATCTGTTCTAAGACACTATAATTCTGGTCCAGATGGTATGATAAGGATTGCCAACAAAAGGAAACAGGATAAAAGTATGTGATTTTTTTTTTTTTAAAGAACAGCACTCCTGGGCCTTATATGGGAAAAATGATATTTCCTGATTTAATTCTTATCCCAAGAAAGTTAATCAGATAAGCACATTTGACTATACTATTGACAAAATACTGTAGAGCTAGATATTTGGTTGTCTTATATATTTGTTTAATTATCTTTTCTAATTTATGGTATATAGAATAAAAATACTTGACTTAAGTTAACTCATTATCCATAATAAGGTTAGATTAAAAATTAATCCCCCTTTATGGATTACTGCCTTGTCGTGGCGAAGGGGCTTGCGTAACTCAATGAAGCTATAAGCTATGCCGTGCAGGGCCACCCAAGATGGACAGGTTATAGCAGAGAGTTCTGACAAAATGTGATCCACTGGAGAAGGAAATGGCAAACCACTCCAGTATCTTTGCCATGAAAACCCCATGGACAGTACTAAAAGGCAAAAAGATATGACGCTGGAAGATGAGCCCCTCAGGTCAGGAAGGTGTCCAATATGCTACTGGGGAAGAGCAGAGGGCTAGTACTAGTAGCGCCAGAAAGAATGAAGCGACTGGGCCAAAGCCGAAAGGACGCTCAGCTGTGGATATATCTGGTGGTGAAAGGAAAGTCCGATGCTGTAAAGATTTTTTCTCCATAGGAACCTGGAATGTAAGATCCATGAATCAAGGCAAGCTAGACGTAGTCAAAAAAGAGATGACAAGACTGAACATCGACATCTTAGGAATCAGCGAACTAAAATGGACAGGAATGGGTGAATTTAACTCAGATGACCATCAGGTATACTACTGTGGGCAAGAATCCCTCAGAAGAAATGGAGTAGCCTTCATAGTCAATAAAAGAATAGGAAAAGCAATACTGGGATACAATCCCCAAAATGACAGAATGATCTCAATTCGAATCCAAGGCAAACCATTCAATATCACAATAGTCCAAATCTATGCCCCAACCACTGGTGCTGAAGAGGATGAAATTGACCGGTTCTATGAAGCCCTACAGCACCTTATAGAATTAACACCAAAAAATGATGTCCTTATCATCATGGGGGATTGGAATGCTAAGGTAGGAAGCCAAAAGATAACCGGAATAACAGGCAAGTTTGGCCTTGGAGTACAAAATGAAGCAGGGCACAGGCTAATAGAATTTTGTCAAGAGAATACGATGGTCATAACAAACACTCTTTTCCAACAACCCAAGAGACGGCTCTACACATGGACATCACCAGACGGTCAACATAGAAATCAGATTGACTATGTGCTCTGCAGCCAAAGATGGAGAAGCTCTATACAGTCAGTAAAAACAAGACCAGGAGCTGACTGTGGCTCAGATCATGAGCTTCTCGTTGCAAAATTTAGGCTTAAATTGAAAAAAGTAGGGAAAAGCACTAGGCCACTCAGGTATGAACTAAATCATATTCCTGATGAATATACAGTAGAGGTGACAAATAGATTTAAGGAATTAGATCTGATAGACAGAGTGCCTGAAGAACTATGGATGGAAGTTCGCAACATTGTACAAGAGGTAGCAACTAAAACCATCCCAAAGAAAAAGAAATGCAAGAAAGCAAAATGGCTGTCTGAGGAAGCTTTGCAAATAGCTGAGGAAAGAAGGGAAGCGAAAGGCAAAGGAGAAAGAGAAAGATACACCCAATTGAATGCAGAATTCCAGAGAGTAGCTAGAAGAGATAAGAATGCCTTCTTAAATGAACAGTGCAAAGAAATAGAAGAAAACAACAGAATAGGGAGGACCAGAGATCTCTTCAAGAAAATTGGAGATATGAAGGGAACGTTTCATGCAAAGATGGGCATGATAAAGGACCAAAATGGCAGAGACCTAACAGAGGCAGAAGAGATTAAGAAGAGATGGCAAAACTACACAGAAGAACTATACAAGAATGAGCTTAACATCCCAGATAACCACAATGAGATGGTCATTGACCTCGAACCAGACATCCTAGAATGTGAAGTGAAATGGGCCTTAGAAAATCTGAGCAACAACAAAGCTAGTGGAGGTGACAGTATTCCAGCTGAGCTATTCAAAATCTTAAAAGACGATGCAGTAAAAGTGCTACACTCAATTTGCCAGCAAATTTGGAAAACTCAACAGTGGCCACAGGATTGGAAAAGGTCAGTTTACATTCCAATTCCAAAGAAAGGCAATGCCAAAGAATGTTCAAACTATCGCACCATTGCACTCATTTCACATGCTAGTAAAGTTATGCTTAAAATCCTACAAGCTAGACTCCAGCAGTATGTGGATCGAGAACTACCAGAAGTACAGGCAGGATTTCGAAGAGGCAGAGGAACTAGAGATCAAATTGCCAACATACGCTGGATCATGGAGAAAGCTAGGGAGTTCCAGAAAAACATCTACTTCTGCTTCATTGACTATGCAAAAGCCTTTGATTGTGTGGATCACAACAAATTGTGGCAAGTTCTTAAAGAGATGGGAATACCAGACCATCTTATTTGTCTCTTGAGAAACCTATATGCGGGTCAAGAAGCAACAGTGAGAACTGGACACGGAACCACTGATTGGTTCAAAATTGGAAAAGGAGTCTGGCAAGGCTGTATACTGTCGCCCTGCCTATTTAACTTGTATGCAGAGCACATCATGAGAGAGGCAGAGCTAGATGAATCAAAAGTTGGAATTAAGATTGCCGGGAGAAATATCAACAACCTAAGATATGCAGATGATACCACTCTAATGGCAGAAAGTGAAGAGGAACTAAAGAGCCTCTTGATGCGGGTGAAGAAGGAGAGTGCAAAAGTTGGCTTGAAACTCAACATTAAGAAAACCAAAATCATGGCATCCGGCCCTCTCAATTCCTGGCAAATAGATGGGGAAGAAATGGAGGTAGTGACAGATTTTATTTTTCTGGGCTCCAAGATCACCTCAGATGGGGACTGCAGCCAAGAAATTAAAAGACGCTTGCTCCTGGGGAGGAAAGCTATGGCAAATCTAGACAGCATACTAAAAAGCAGAGACATCACCCTGCCAACAAAAGTGCGTATAGTCCAGGCCATGGTTTTCCCAGTTGCAATGTATGGCTGTGAAAGTTGGACCATAAGAAAGGCTGAGCGCAAAAGAATTGAGGCCTTTGAACTATGGTGCTGGAGAAGACTCCTGCGAGTCCCTTGGACTGCAAGGCGTTCAAACCGGTCAGTCCTAGAAGAGATCAACCCCGACTGCTCTTTAGAAGGCCAGATCCTGAAGTTGAAACTCAAATACTTTGGCCACCTAATGAGAAGGAAGGACTCACTGGAAAAGGGCCTAATGCTGGGAAAGATTGAGGGCAATAGAAGAAGGGGACGACAGAGAATGAGATGGCTGGATGGAGTCACTGAAGCAGTAGGTGTGAACTTAAATGGTCTCCAGAAGATGGTAGAGGACAGGAAGACCTGGAGGAACGTTGTCCATGGGGTCGCGATGGGTCGGACACGACTTCGCAATTAACAACAACAAAAAATTAATCAATTAACCAATTATTCATAATAAAGTTAGAAATTTAAAAAAGAAACAGAATATACATAGTCCTCAACTTAAGATCACAATTGAGCTGAAAATTTCTTTTCCTAAGTGAGTTTTGCCCTATTTTACAACCTTTCTTGCCACAGTTATTAATAAATCATTGCAGTTTTTAAATTAGTAACATGGTTATTAAGTGAATCTGGATTGCACATTGACTTTGTCACAAGGTTGCAAAAGGTGATCACATGACCCCAGGACACTATAAATGTCATATACATGAGTCAGTTGCCAAGCGTGTGAATTTTGAACACATGACTGGGAATTGTGCAATGGCTGCAAATGTGAAAAACAGTCATAAGTCAGCTTTTTCAGTGTCTTTATAACTTTTAACGGTCACTAAGCAAACTGTTGTAAATCGAGGACCACCTTATTTGCAGCGCAACACAACACAGCTTTGTCTATTCTGTTCATATACTGGTTTGGTATGAATGCAGGAGGCACACTTTTATTTGATAAACACTTTAGGAAAAATACAGGATTTTATATTTTATGTAAGGAGAATAAAAATTACCTGTGCTTCTTTTTTATTTGTTCCTTCTTCTGAATCAGACAAGTGTTCTTGTTCATTTTCATCACTCTAACAGAGAAAATTCATTGAGATTAATTCACATTTTATCTGAAAAGTAGAGGATATTGAAGTGGCCTGTCCTAACCAATATTTGTAGCTTGAACACTTTTTCTAATACATTTTCTTTCTGCAAAAAGTTTAAAATTGGTCTCTTTTCTTGCTTGTAAGACAATTTACAGTACAATTTGCAACCTTTTTTAAAATCTACATTACATTTTATGTACAAATTGTGGTGTACTAGCAATATTCTATATTTGTCATCTCGCTTTCTTACAAGTTATATTAGTTAATTTAATTATTTATCCTCATTATTGTAACATTTGACATAATTTATTTTATCAGGCATATAATCCATAATTTAAACTCATTTTTAATAAAATATACAAATTCACTAGTCAGTGAATTATTATTCAGATTTCATTAACACTGGAATGTACTACGTTGATTGTTAGCAGAATGAACATTTCTGCATGAATAGATTTAATGTTCCATGCAGTTTTCAATGTGTCATTCAGATCTGGTTCAGACTGTTGGAAGACTCTCCAGAGCAGATATTTGAGGCATAAGGAAAACACAGCTGAGAAAATTATGTCATGTGAATGCAGGATTTAATAGAACTCATGATAAATGTATATAAATGTTAAGGTGATCCAAACTCATATTTAGAATGTTTGTTACTACATTAATATCTAAGCAGCTCAGTTTTGTCCAAAAAATCTTACTCAACTGAGCATTTTCTATTGCACATAAATTTACTATACTATATATAATTCATAATGAAAATAAATATATCTTCTGCCTCTCTAAGCTTCAGTCCTATAATTTGCAACAATTCACCCTTATCACATTACGTTACAACTAATACCACATCTTTTAGAATAACTTTTTTATATTGTTAAATAATGTTTTAAAGTCACACTTATATAAGGCAATGGCTACCAACCAAATTAAACATTACTTGAAAAATTGTATAATTTAAGGGTTGCTCATATAAGAACTATCACTTGCAAGTAGATGGATGATCAACAGTTAAACTACTTTACAGATGTGGAATTGATCACTGGATATAATCATATTACTCTGAATATGGACATCACAACATAATGCACATTACATACAATATCTCATGTTGTAACATTTACTAGAAAATATCCAAGTCTTCTAAATTGTTTCAAAATGCATATTTAGGGATAAGCTTAATGTAATCTCACATCTTGAGTCCAAAAAGAAACTCCTGTTGATCTTCGTTTTTCTCTTGGCCGCCGTCTTTCTCTTATCGATTTTGTTTGAGATTTATCTTCTTCCCTTTCTTCTTCCTTTTTGTCTGTTTCTACATAAGTAGTAATTGTTAATGATTTAAAGACGTACTGAAAGCATTCTAACACATAACTTCTATTGCAGTTCCTGAAACCAAGACAGCATCCTATTTTATGAAAGAATATTTAAATGTTTTTGATAAAAATATATAGTTTTTGACACCCCATTATTCTTATTATTTATAATTCTTCATTTTAGCTAATTCTATCTTCACCTCAGTGTAATAATGTATATTTTTAATCTTGGAAATCAAAGTCTAACGTATTTGCATACATCATAACATTTACAAACACAAATTCATTAAAGCATCCAGAGCACACTTATTTAGATAAGTATTTGTTTAGCCAGAAGCATCAAGATTTAGCGTGCAACAGACTCTTTGGAGAAAGATTTGCATTTAAGCTAGTTAGATCTGCTTTCTTTTCTATGCACTTTTCACAAAATAATAAAGATCCATTGGTAAAAATAAATTTAAGATAATAACAAAATCAAATCTTAACTTTCAAACTGATTGTTCAGCTTCAAAATGCTTTTATTAACTTGTACAGTAATTATTAAGCATGGCTGCACAAAGCACATTACATTCCTTTGCCATCATGCATTTTATAAGTGTCTTTACCCTTGAATTAATTTAAGAAATGATAAACATCCAGGTACTTGTTTATTTCAGTGTTCCAGTCTTCAGGGCTGAAAAATGAATCTATGTTAAGGTAACACAATACTTAGCTTCAGCCACAATCTAAAATGCTTTAAAAAAAAGTTCCCACTACTTGCCTGAATTAAAATTTGAAGTCTATGGCAACTGATGGAAACTAGGAATAAATTTATATTTGATCTATTGGATGCAATTAAAAATATTTTAATGAAAAAAGTATCCTAGCCCGTAACGCTGCAAGATTTCTATATGCTTTATTAGTTATTCATTAACCTCTCTGATAATATTTTGAAGGATAGTTGTTTTATTGATAATGAAAAGAAAGCAAGAAAAAGAAATTGGAGAAAATTTACCTCTTTCATTTTCTTTTGCTGCACTTCTTGAGTAAGCAGAAGTTATACCTATAATGCTATTTGGTCTATTCAATTGACTTGAAGAATTAGAAGTGGCTACTGAAGAAGCTGATGAAGCAACTGAAGATGTAGTTCTATAACGATGATATGGCTTGTCAATAAAAAAAATCAACATCAGTTTTGAAATATCAGAATAGGCACATTTATCAAAATCATTCTCATACTGTTTTAGAATCACCATAATATTTATTCACACATTTTAAAAATATAAAATACCTCTTCTAATGTTCGTGCATATCTTTGCCTGTAATCATCATCTTTAGTTTCAGATTCTTTCTTTTCTTCCTGTTTTTCTTTGTCTTGTTTTTCTTTTTCTTCTTTTTCTTTTTCTTCATTCTCTTGTTCTCTAGTTCGTGTAGTACGACTTCTACCAATTGTTTTTTCAGCTTCCTGGAGATCAGTTAATGTGACACCCTAGAAAAGAATCATCCCTAATGTTAACTTATTATCTTTATCCTATTTAATGTATTTTGATTTTCAAGCACTATTATGAAGGTTTTTTAAATTAATAATTAATGACATTCCAGGGATCTCTCTCTCTCTCTCTCTCTCTTTCTGATATAAATACTAGAAGCATCTATATTGTATAACAATTAAGGATACACATTTGTGAAAAATACTAGAATGCCATTAATGATTCAGGATATTCATATTTTAATACAATTCATAATTTTTTTCATTTATATTAATCCTGTATTTTGTGCACAGTATACGTAGCTAAATTCAAAGAAACACTGTAATGTGAATATGAATAATGTTATTTAATTAGAACATCATGATTGATTTTACATGGCTTTACATGGATTTGTGTTTTACTTCATAAATATCTATATTTTAATCCATTGTATTTACACAGCTCATAAAGTCCAGCAATCATAAAATACAAATCAGTTAAAAGAAAGATATATGTCCCTAACCTGATTTTATGAGGGAAAACCCAAGGGAAGACAAGAAAGTGGGTAGAAACTATACAAGGGATCCCAATGAAAGAAGGAAATAGGTTGTCCCCAGAAATTGGCTTATTAAAATTAATAATATTTAATGAAGAATAATGGAGAGCCAGTTTGGTCTAATAGCTATGGTATCGGGCTAAAACCCTGCTTTAGACATGAAAGCAAGTTGTGTGACTTTGGGCCAGCCACTTTCTCTCAGCCCTACTCACTTCACAGGGTTATTGTTGTGGGAAAAATAGAAGGAGGAGGGAGTATTAAATATGTTTGTCACCTTGAGTTATTTATAAAAAATAATGGATTAAAAACAAACAAATAAATAAATCTGAAATGAATGTAAGCCTTAAAAAGAAAAATATTCCTTGTCCCTATACTAAATCGTGTGTAACTTTTTTTCCTATTCCATAGCCAGCTTGCTGACTGGTAAGCAGAAAGAGCAGGTACATAAAACTTGGAGACTTGGGTCTTGGTAGTAAATAACTAATCTTTTTTATGTAGAACAGGAGGAAAGCTCCCATGCTCTGACAAGGGCTTCTAATGTGGCGACCAAACGGCAACTTTCCCTCCTCTGCCTCATCTTCTAACTGTGTCTTAAGGCTTTCAGTGGCTATGTAGCCAGGAAGCCAATTCAAAAGTCACCATACAAAGCAAGCAAGTTTAATGAAATTATGGAAAATAAGCACATTTTCCTGCTAGTTTTAAAGAAAAGGATAATCAAATGAAAATCAGAACCTCTTCTCAATGATACTCTTACGACAGGCTGCTGGAAAGAAAGGTAATTCTTTCTAAAAGAACATAATACAAAATATTGAAAAAAAGGAGCGCAGCTAGTATGCAAAATCAAGTGCTTTAAAATACAATTAGAACTATTTCTGCTAGCTATTCCCTCCTGCTCTAAATTTCATTATGGAGGGCTTTTTAAAAAAATCACAGCAGTACTAGCCAATTTCATCATCTTTCAACTCTTCTATTTTACAAAGGCATCCTTTTCTGTAATTGGGTAAAATCTCAGCAACTATTCCTTGAATGTGGCTACTGAAACTAAGGCAAAGTTTAGAAAAAAGATGATAAAATTTTGTCAAAATAAAAATATGATTAATATGGTAAGACCAATATACTAGGGGAGAATAAATGTAACTCAGACTTGAACTGTGGAGTCCTTGATGCTTTCTGAGCTTGTTTGTTTGCTTGCAGACTTTTTGTGATCAGTTTAGATCAGGGATCCCCAACCCCCGGTCCGTGGACCAGTACCGGGCCATGACATGCCAGCAACCCGTCTGCACAAATAAGCAAAGCCCCATTCGCGAGATGTAGGCAACACACAAAACCACGCATCCTCCGGTCTATGGAAAAACCTCTCTCCATGGAACCGGTCCCTGGTGTCCAAAAGGTTGGGGACCTCTGGTCTAGATAATATCTTCAGTGCTATGCAGTGCAATGAACATATCTATTCTGATAATGAAATGTCTGTGGGCAAACAACTAGCCCACAAAGCACCAAGGACTCGACAAACAGCACATTTCCAGTTCACTATAAAATGTCATCACTTCTTTATATACTGTATATTCTGGCAGAATCTAAAAAATACAAAACACCCAATACTACCATTTTGTGAGATGGTTATAAGATACCAAAGATTGATGTACCTGTGTGGATCTTCTGGATTGCCTCGCTTGTCTTGATCTAGCTTTTCTTTGGGATTCTGATTCTTCATCCCGAACTGGAGTGAGGTATGACCTGGAATGAAAGATCTGCTAAGTAATACTCAGTATAAAATAATTAAACTTTTGGATATCACTCTCTCTCACACACAGACAAAATTCCTTAAGTTTCTTGATTAAATAATCTAAGGCTGCAAATGCTTATGTTGCATTTCTAATTCTTGAACCTGAAAGGACATTTGCATGATAAGTAACCACACGTGCTTAGCTCAATACACTATTTTTATTCCTAAGTACTATAAAAATAATTTACAAGAAGTCCTCAACTTACAACCACAATTGAGACCAGCATTTCTGTTGTTAAGCAAGGCAATTGTTAAGTGAGTCACATCCAATTTTACAACCTTTTTTGCCATAGTTAAATGAATCACCTGCAGTTAATAATGGTTGTTAAGCAAATCTGATTCCCCATTGACTTTGCTTGCGGTAAACTGATTGGGAAGGTCACAAATGGTGATCATATGACCCTGAGATACTGCAACCATCATTAATACCTGCCAAATACTTGAATTTTGAACAAATGACCGGGGGGATGCTGCAAGGGTTGTAAGTATGTGTACTGGTTTTAAATCTCTTTTTCCAGTGCTGTTCTAACTTCAAACAGTTGTTAAATGAATGTTTGTAAATCAAGGCTACCCATTTATACCCAGACAACTTTAAACTGCTGCTATTTTGTATGAATGTGATATCGTATCCAGTCTTACAAGAAGATAAGACACCTGCAACACAACATAATTTATTAACAAATAAAAATACTTTGAAAATTAAAAACTTAGATTATTTGATTCTGTGAATTGTTCAAATACATTTTGACATGCTAGTGAGAGCGATGAACAAATCAAATGCCTAGATTTTGAACTTACTTGCTTTTTAAGTCTTTCTTTTACATTAAGTGACTTTTTACATATAAAAAGCTTGGAACAGAAAGTCATTATATGTATCATGCATTTAACCTTACGTATATATTACATAACAACTGAGTTTCCATTATCTTTTTTAAATGAAAGTTATTGCTTCGTAAGTTTTGTGTTGGGAAACCATGCTGGCTCAGGAATTCTGGAAGTTGAAGTCCACGAGTCATAAAAGAGCCAAGGTTGCCTACCCCTGAGCTAGAAGATGAGGCTACTATCTTCAAGATAGTTAACATAGAAAAAAGATTGCTTGTGGGCAGGTAACTTTTCAACCATCAGAAAATTTATGTAATAATTCTATCAGTTTCACACATGATTCTGGAAAGTTGTTTAAGTAACAACTATACAGTTTATTATGTTTTAAAATTAATGTTTATTAATTAACACTGCTTATTTAAAAATATACTATAAACTTAACTATTTTAAAAAAAATCTTCCTCAAACTTTACTAATTTTAATATTCTTATACAAACTACCAAGTTAACTCTATACAGCTACCATAACACTTTATGCCTTTTATTGGAAATCACACAGGATTTTCATTTTAAATGGATAGCAAACTAAGTAACCATCACTGTCAAAAATCATGTCATATTTTAAGAACCTGTGATACAATTTAATTCAACTTCTAAATAATAAAGGATTATGATAAAAATTATGCTTATAGTTTATTATGACTTATTCATAATTTACTGTCCACTAGAGTTAATTTTTGAACTTTGATTTGATATTAATAATAGTTTAAAAATCTCATTAATATTTAGGATTGATTTAATATTACCTTGAAATGTTCAATTTATTGAAGCTGGAGAATCTTTTATCTTCTTGTTGTTTTTCTATTTATTTATTTATTTATTTATTGCATTTCTATTTGATAGTGTTTTTAAACAGCTACTAAATAAATAAATCTTCTCTTATAAAGGATAAATAAATTCTTCTCAAAAATCTACAAATAATGAAGAGCCATGACAATGGAAACATTAAATGCCACTCATTATCTTAAATTCAAAATTTGCAATGAGTTATAGAAAGTACAAATAACCTGGACTTCCAGTTTTGCATGGTAGCAACCAATCGCGAGCTTGCGGTTTTCCACACACCCGTAGCGAATTTCGCCATGCCAGGGGACCCTAAATGTATCTAAGTTGCCCCGGGGAGGCGGCGAAGAAGAAGGGTGTCCCGGCAATTCTGGAATGGTGGTGGTCATTCTGTTCGACTTGGGAAAGCCTTCTAACCCGACAGGAGAAAGGCTGGCTATACTTCACTGACCAGCCCAAGCTACTTGCAACCGGAGTCCAAAAGTACTAATCAGCACAACAGTGAAACTGGGTGAGGACTTTGATCTTCTCTTCTCTTTTCTATTCTATATTTAATTTCCTGGAAAAGATCCCCAAGAAGCAAATACCTCTGAAAGGGAAGGAGGGGGATTTCCGCCACACCCTTATACTAACGGAAGCGGCGAATTAAACTTTTTATGGACGATCAAAATATATGGTAGTGAAATAAATATAAAACCTGAAATTTAAAACTTAAATTTGGATAAATCTAAAATTGTTGAATGGTTAAGACTCTCATTCTAAGACAATTGTTCATTTTGGAAACTGAAAAACAAATAGATGCTGACACCTAGTGGTGGATGAAGACTATGACAGCTATGACTTTCATTATAGGACTTGGCAAAACTGGGAAAAGCTAATCTGTGTTTGTGACCTTCAAAGCCTTAACAAAGAACAGCTGTGATAAAAAAAGATAATAATGTGGGCTGTAGACAAAGAGAGAATTATAAACTTCAGGAAAAAAAAATCTTTTTTGAACTCTTTGGATTACAAGTATCTATCTAACCGGGACTCTAAAGCTATTTGCAGAGAAAAGAAAAGAGAAAAACTTAAATTCTTGGCCATCATGGATCAGAGACATGTAGAAAGAACATATGAAGAAAACATAAATACTCCTCAGGAGGAGATATATAGTATACTGCAATTAATTCAAACAACAATGATTTTAAATCACAAAGAAATCCAAAGTAACTTTGAAAATATAAATCAATCTATTTCAAAGTTAACTCTACAACAAAAAAATTCTCAGAAAACAACAGAAAAGGAACAGATAAAAGAGATAAGTGGACACAAAATTGAGAAGAGAGACTTAAAGATGGAACTTAACAAAACAAGGAAACATGATTTAATCCTAGTGGAAAAAAATTCACAAGAATTGGAAAAAACAATTTATCCCTTAAGACTACAAAATTAATCCGAAGACAAGAAAACAGATTGGATACAATGGACTGTAGAGATGTCAGGAACATCGGAGAGAAAGGAAATGATAAGAAAAGTGGAGAGAAAGAAAAAGAAAAAGATTTTCAACAAACGTGGAAAGGCAAAAGCCCTGTAAAAAGACATTTCACCTGATTTACTTTTCATATCTACAGTAACATTTATGAACATATGGAAAGACCTTTCAACTCAGCAAAATACATTGATCAAGAAAGAAACTGGGCAAAGGAAAAAGACTAAAGTGGAAATCAAGAAAATAGATGATGGCACCTACCAGAGAGAATATTTAAAAAAGAAACATTTGTTGGAATATGGTTAAAGAAATAGAAAAGATTTGGGGTGTGTGTGTGTGTGTGTGTATGTATGTATGTATGTATATATATACACACACACACACACACATAAATAAGGTGAGCACCAGGGGGATAAAACTATAAAAGTTTAATTTAATTTAAAAACGTCAAGCTTTCGCCGTCACCTGCCGGCATCCTCAGGGCTTAAAACGCCAGGGAGTGAGAGAATCTCTTATAAGCAAGCCAAAGTCTGCGCCCGGCTCCTTGATCTCGTCATCGGACCTAATTGGTTGGATTGTGCTCCGGTGACTCGTTTCTTCCTGCACCCCTTTTTTTCGCGTGTGTCCTCGTTTGCCTTCTTTTCTTTGAGCCCTAAAGTAGGTGGAGCAACCTCCTTGTCTCTCTGATTGTCTCTGTTCTCTCCCTCGGGTTTATCTAGTGGTTTGCATTTCTCCTTCTCCTTCTCCCAATCCACATTTGCACGACTATTCTCTCTCTGAATGTTTTCCCTTTCATCCCTAGTACCTCCCCCTTGTGCCCAACTGCTGTCAAGATGGTCACATGTACCACTCTGGGTTAACTGAGGTGTGGTAGTAAGCTGGGATGATTCAATAAGTTGTTTGTCTATGCAGCCAGTCTCATAGATGCGGCCAAACCCAGTTAACATGCTCCCTCCCCTTTCTTTCGTCTCCTGCGCTCTTTTTCCCCGTGTTATAAACAAAGGTCTCGGTCTGGGGGGAGGTGGGGTTACGATCCTTCCGAACGTCACAGCATTCCTCTTCCATCCCCCTCCTCGCTCCGTTGCCTCTCATTCTTGCGTGCCTGTGACAAGGATCTTTGGAGTCGATGGGTGCTGTTGATGTGAGGCGCGGTAGGCTGATCCCGCAAGCTCCGCCCTCTCGCGCATTCCTCCATCCAGGTTCGCTCTTCTCTCCGCTCTCCAGAGTGTCCATCGACTCGCAGTCACTCCTAGAGCTATCCCACACCCCATACATCCCCAACTCGGTCGGCATTATAGAACGGAGGGGTCGTCCCATCTTCTTTGGATCGATCGTCCTATTCCTCTCGAGCCGTAGATGAGATGTTGGTTTTAACAATCCCCCCCCCATCTCCGTCTATATTGCCTTCTGCCGTATCAATTGGAAAGTCCCTGGTGTTCATAGTATGGGGATTCTGGGTTTTAGTTTTTATCGCCCTCCTGGTCTTTTGGGAGCGCGTCAACATTGTGGGGGTGGTGGGGGTTCTCAGACGTTGTTCTTCATCCTCTGGGTTGTCCACGACTAGTCGGGGGGTTGGCATGTTCTCCTTGGTTTTTCCACTAGGTCTGCCGTCGGGCCGTCGGTAACAGGATGGGTAACTGGCCGCACTCCATGATCTTAATGTCAAGTGTGCAGAGCAGAGGTCAATGTGTCGATTAATGGAGTTACTATTGGAAAGCCATGCCTCTTTAAGAAGGCGGCCTCCCTTTGTACTGTCACTTGCCAAGACGCATACCTCATTAAAATTAAAGTGGTGGCCCAATTCCGCCATGTGAACCCATATCTGGGAGTGCTGCTCGCCCCTTTTCACTGCTAGTCTGTGCTCATGGACCCTAGTCTTCACTCGTTTTGAAGTCTCCCCAACATAGTTACATGGGCAGTCCATACAATCGATCCTATATATGGCTGCCGATCTTTCCATGCTGGGGAGCGGGTCCTTGGGGCACATGATGGCGGCCCGTAGCGTTTGGTTGGGTCTATGTGCTACCTTTATGTTATACGGCGCCAAAATTCTCGCAGTAGCCTCTGAGACATTGCAGATATAGGGGAGGGTGACACGTGTTGTCTGTGGCACTAGTTCACGGGGTGGTGGGTTGCTCCGAGATTCCGATGGTATACTAAACCGATTAATGAATCTTACCGGGTACCCATTGCACCTACATACTTGGAAAAGGTGGTTTCTTTCTTCTTTCTTTGCTTTGGCAGTACTGCAATGTGACTCTACTCGTTTGAATAGAGTTCTGACGCAACTGACCTTATGGGCTGTCGGATGGTTACTCTCAAAATGGAGAATCCTGTCCGTACAAGTTGCTTTTCGGTATACCTTGGTGGTCAAAGATCCATCCAGTTGGTGTTGGACTAATACATCTAAGAATGCCAATACGCCCTGATTTTCCTCCTCCATGGTGAACTGGATGTCTGGGTATACCGAATTCAAAATACCCATAAAGTCAGTCTTGTGCTGCTTCTTGATGACTACAAACGTGTCGTCCACATAGCGGGCCCAAAATTTTGGTTGGTACTGGGCCATCGCTATGTGTTCCAAACGTTGGAGCACCACCTCTGCTATTACACTGGAGATCGGAGACCCCATTGGTGTTCCCTTAATTTGTTCAAATATAGTGCCCTGAAAGGTGAAGTAGGTCTTTAAGCAGACTCCCACCAGTTTAATAAGATCCTCCATCTGGAGGGAGTCCTGATGTTGTTCTTGGTCTCCTTGATTCAACCGGTCTTTAAGGACTGTAACCGCAAGGTCCTGCGGGATGGAAGTGAACAGGGAGACCACATCAAAAGAGACCATGAGTTCGTCTTCCTCCACCCTCAGGGCTCTAATTCTATTCAGAAATTCGTCTGCCGATCTCACAGTGGTGTTATTATTACTGGCCAAGTGGCAGATACGTACGCTCAGCCACTTGGCCAATTCCGAGGTAGGGGTGCCCCTGAATGCGACAATAGGGCGGAGGGGGACGCTGGGTTTGTGTATCTTGGGCAGCCCATAGAACCTGGCAAGAGCCGAGTCGCCAGGGCGTACCCTTCTCAGCACATCCTCCCCCATCCTCCTATTCCATTTTAAGTCATCAAGAAGCTTGTTGATACAGTTTCTAAGAGTAGTGGTGGGATCTTTATTCACTACTCTATATGCAGTACTGTCATTGAGCAATTCAAGTGCCTTGTTTATATATATCTCCTTGTCCATGACAACAGTTGCCCTCCCCTTATCCGCTGGAAGTATGACAATGGTGTCATCTTTTTTAAGTTGGCTCAGGGCTTCCCTTTCACTCCCAGATAGTGTTTGGTAGCGTCTGTGGTTCATTATAAGGCCTGTGACTTGTTCTCTAATAGAACTCCTGACCTCTTCCCCTGCTCCGATATGGTATAAGGCAGGCTCTAATGCTGCTATGAAGTCAAGGGTGTCCGCCTCTGCAAGATTATGGCCCACATCCCGTTGTAATAGGGAAAGTTGTGACTGGGTTAATGTTTTAGTAGACAAATTGCATACCACTCTTCTTGATGAGGTGCTGTTGTGGGAGTCACGTAGCAGGTACATTCTCCTTAGGAATGTCTATGTCATATAATGAGTTGTTTGTTCCGTAGCTTGTTGAATGTGCCGGTCCAGCATCCAAAAATGCTGGTTTGTCAACTCTAAACTGCAATAGTTCCGATCGTCTTGGATCCATGCTTTTAAGTTCCTTATACGTCTATGTTGGTCGTTGATCAAGGCGTGCAAAGTGCGCCGCTGGAATTGGCGGACTGCTTGTCGGCATTCCAAGGAATCAACTGTCGGTCTCCTCCTCAGCGATTTTGGGGCCAGGTTCTCCTTAATACAGCCGTGCAGAAATGCTAGCTTACAGTAGTTAGATGAAACGCGTTGTGCAAACTTCTCCCACTTCCTGGCTCTGAGCAGAACTGCTCTATCATATCCATGGTTAATAACACTAAAAATATGAACCCTGGGAATATTCACATTTAAAATAAGGTGAGCACCAGGGTGATAAAACTATAAAAGTTTAATTTAATTTAAAAACGCCAAGCTTTCGCTGAACGCGAAGCCAGAAAATAGCAAGGCAGCCCAAAATCTTAAACCCCTCTGCAACTCAGACTAACCTGAGCACAACCAAACAGAACACTCCCCCAGCGAATCAGAGCACAGCCAAGCCCCTAACCATTCAGAACACACCTCCACCCAATCAGAACACAGCCAAGCTCCCACCCAATCAGTTCATACCCCCACTGGCAGTTAAAAGGAAGAAACAGCTAAGACCACACATTGCTCCTCGAAGCACGAAGTATATATGTATGTCTTTGGTTGTTCGGGTTTTCTCCCGCGTAAAATTGGAAGTGTCTTGGCGACGTTTCGACGAAGTCCCATTCGTCATCTTCAGAATGGTGTTTTCAGCTTCGTGCTTCGAGCAGCAATGTGTGGTCTTAGCTGTTTCTTCCTTTTAACTGCCAGTGGGGGTATGAACTGATTGGGTGGGAACTTGGCTGTGTTCTGATTGGGTGGAGGTGTGTTCTGATTGGTTAGGGGCTTGGCTGTGCTCTGATTGGCTGGGGGGTTGGCTGTGCTCTGATTGGCTGGGGGAGTGTTCTGTTTGGTTGTGCTCAGGTTAGTCTGAGTTGCAGAGGGGTTTAAGATTTTGGGCTGCCTTGCTATTTTTTGGCTTCGCGTTCGTGGTCGTGCCTCCTCTTCATGGAGGGTGTCAGTTTGCTTCATGTATGGATTGGAGGGGTTTAAAGTGGCTAATGATGCAGCTGTGGTCTGGCTTCTGGTTTGTGGTCGTGCCTCATCATCGGTGTGGCTTTGGGTTTGTTTTTTGCGTGGATGTGTGGTGGTGACATCCTGTGTGGTTTTTGTGAGTGTGGGTCTGGTATCATTTTTTGTGTTAGGGAGTCGTTTGTCAATAAGGGCGGGTTTCCAAATGGCTGGTAGGCGGGAGGTATCATCTCGCTTGTTCATGCTGTGTGGGCGTTTTTCTATCTCGATGGCTTCTCTGATTATTCTGTTATTAAAATGTTCACTTTTGGCAATGGTTCTGGTATTTTTAAAGTCAATTTCATGTCCTGTGGCTTTAAGGTGTTGGACCAGGGAAGATGTTGGTTCCTCTTTTTTGACTGAGTTCTTATGTTCTTCAATGCGTGCACTTATTCTTCTGTTGGTTTGTCCGATGTATGTGGTGGGACAAGTGGTGCATGGGATTTCGTATACTCCTTGATTTTCTAATTCAATTTTATCTTTGGGGTTTCTAAGGATGGTGGATATTTTTCTGTTTGTGCAGAATGCTGTTTTGATGTTGTGTTTATGGAGGATCTTACTGATTCTGTCTGTGGTGCCTTTTATGTATGGGAGGAGGGCTTTGCCGTTTTCTTGTTCTTTGTCTTGGATTTTAGTGGGGGTTTCTTTTTGGATTAGGTTTGTAATCTTATTTCTATGGAATCCATTGGATGTTAGTACATTGGTGAGAGTGTGTAGTTCGGGTTTTAGGTGTTGTTCGTCAGCTAAGCGTTTTGTTCTGGAGATGAGTGTCTTGGCTACAGAGTTGATCTGTGCTGGGTGGTGGTGTGAGAGAGCGTGCAGATAGCGGTTTGTGTGTGTTTTCTTCTGGTAGATGGTGTGTCCTAGGGAGCCATTGGATTTCTTGTAGACTAAGACATCCAGGAAGGGAAGTTGGTTGTTAGCTTCTGTTTCCATGGTGAACTGTACTTTGGGATGTAGGCTGTTGAGGTGTGTGAGGAAGTTGTCCAGTTTTTCTTCCCATGTGGCCAGATTATGAAGGTGTCGTCTACGTATCTGAGCCAGAGTTTGGGTTTGTGGTCCGATTTTTCTAGAGCTTGGGTTTCAAAGTGTTCCATGTAGAGGTTGGCAATGACAGGTGAGAGGGGTGATCCCATGGGTGCTCCTTCTGTTTGTTTGTATTTTTGTCCATTATAGATGAAGTATGTGTTGGATAGGCAGTGGTTGGTCAGATCTAAGATGTGTTTGGGGGGGTTATATTTGTTTTGGATAGCTGTCAAGGCTTCTTTGATAGGCACTTGGGTGAAGAGGGATATGACATCGAAGCTCACGAGTAGGTCGCTGGGCTGTAAGTTTTGTTTCTTTATGATCTCTATAAACTGGAATGAGTTTTTTACGTGTGAGGTGATGGATTCTGCATAGGGCTGTAGTTGTTTGGCGAGAAATTTGGCTAGGTTTTGTAGAGGTGAGCCTATGGAGCTGACTATAGGTCTGAGTGGGGTTCCTTCTTTGTGTATCTTGGGGAGACCATAGAGTTTGGGGCATCTGGATGATTTCTCTCTGGGAATGATTCTTTGCTGGATCTCTTCGCTAATGGGGGAGGCTTTTATTTTGGATCTGGTGGTTTTTTCCAGGTAGGTGGTGGGATCTGTATTTAGGGGTTTGTATGTGGAGTCTTGGAGTAGGTTGGTTAATTTGGTTTGGTAGTCAGATGTGTTCATAACCACCGTGGCGTTGCCCTTGTCTGCTGGTAGGATTATTATGCTGGTGTCTTCTTTCAGGTTACGTAGTGCTGTCTGTTCCTCTTTGGGTAAGTTGCTTTTGGGTGGCTTGCTGGTGCAGAGGATGTTGGTGATTTCGAGTCTGATTCTGTTAGCGTCGTCGGGGTTGATTTTGGTCAGGCTGGTTTCAACTCCACATATAATGGTTTCAGTGGGGATGTGTTTGGGAGCGACTGCAAAGTTGAATCCTTTGGAAAGGACATTGGTTTCGGCTTTGGTGAGGATCCTATCTGAGATGTTATGCACTGTTTGTTTCATGTGTGGCTATGAGGGAGGAGGGGTTTGTTTCTGGCGTTCTTGTAGTCTTCGGAGTTTGTTGGTGTGTGTATCTGTCTTGAGGGTGGTCTGTGTTTCGGCTCTCCAGACGGCGAGTTGTTTGGATTTGTCCCAAAGTGCGGGGTGGATCTTGTTGCTGAGTTTGAGGTGGAGTGTGAGGAGATCTTTGTTAATTCGGTCTAGGAGGAATCTTTTTGTGTGAAGTTCATTTCTGATTAGGGCCAATTCTGTTCTTTTCAGGATCCGTTTGGTGGCTGCAGAGTTGGAGTGGAATTTCAGTTGGAAACATGTGGGGATTAGATTTTGATCTCGGCAGTTGCGTAGGAATGCGAGGTCGCATAAAATGGAAGCTCTTTGGACTTCAAGTTTTTCATAGGTCCTGGTCAGATGGTGGATTTCCTCCCCGTAGAGGTTCGATATTTGTTTTCTGAGGTTTTCGCGGGTGTTTGTATGTAGGTCTTTGGTTGTTCGGGTTTTCTCTAAAATTGGAAGTGTCTTGGCGACGTTTCGACGAAGTCCCATTCGTCATCTTCAGGCTGGTGTTTTCAGCTTCGTGCTTCGAGCAGCAATGTGTGGTCTTAGCTGTTTCTTCCTTTTAACTGCCAGTGGGGGTATGAACTGATTGGGTGGGAGCTTGGCTGTGTTCTGATTGGGTGGAGGTGTGTTCTGATTGGTTAGGGGCTTGGCTGTGCTCTGATTGGCTGGGGGGTTGGCTGTGCTCTGATTGGCTGGGGGAGTGTTCTGTTTGGTTGTGCTCAGGTTAGTCTGAGTTGCAGAGGGGTTTAAGATTTTGGGCTGCCTTGCTATTTTTGGGCTTCGCGTTCGTGGTCGTGCCTCCTCTTCATGGAGGGTGTCAGTTTGCTTCATGTATGGATTGGAGGGGTTTAAAGTGGCTAATGATGCAGCTGTGGTCTGGCTTCTGGTTTGTGGTCATGCCTCATCATCGGTGTGGCTTTGGGTTTGTTTTTTGCATGGATGTGTGGGATCTGTATTTAGGGGTTTGTATGTGGAGTCTTGGAGTAGGTTGGTTAATTTGGTTTGGTAGCCAGATGTGTTCATAACCACCGTGGCGTTGCCCTTGTCTGCTGGTCATCAAAAGGGAGCATAAAGCTAACTTTGTGGGCATACTCAACTCGGTATACCCTGACATTCAGTTCACAGAGGAGGAGGAGAACCAGGGGAGACTGGCGTTCTTGGACATAATGGTCCACCGCCAGCCAGATGGGACCCTGAGTACGAGGGTATACCGAAAACCTACACATACAGATAGAATTCTGCATTATGCTAGTAACCATCCTATGACCCACAAAGTTAGCTGCATAAGAACGCTATTTAGATGAATAGACTCCCATTGCAGCACAGCCAAAGCTAAAAGGGAAGAAAGAAACCATCTCTTCCAAATATGCAGACGCAATGGTTACCCTACCAGGTTCATCAGACGCTGTAGTATACCACCCAAACCCCGGATGAGCTCGGATATGGAGGAACTCCCATCACAGATAACCCGTGTCACCCTCCCTTACATCAGCAATGTTTCAGAAGCAACAGCCAGGTTGTTAGCCCCCCATAAAGTGAGGGTAGCTCACAGACCTGATCAAACCTTAAGATCCAAAGTGATGCGCCCAAAGGACCCGCTCCCCAACACTGAAAAATCGGCAATCATATATAAAATCAACTGCAAAGATTGCCCCGTTAATTATGTTGGAGAGACTTCAAAAAGAATGAAGACTAGGGTCCATGAGCATAAATTAGCGGTAAAAAGGGGGGAACAGCACTCCCAAGTATGGGCGCACATGGCGGATTCTGGACATTGCTTTGACTTTGATAATGTATGCATCCTGTCCGGTGACAATACGAAAGAGGGCCGGTTACTAAAAGAGGCATGGCTCTCTGACAGGGACTCTGTCAACCGGCACATTGATTTGTGCCCGGCACATCTAACTTTAAGAGCATGGAGCGGGCGAGATCGCCCACCCCTAAGGAGACACCCTGCGACAGTACCACGTAATCCCAGGGAAGAAGTTATGGAGGGGATGAATTTTCACCCCCCACAACAACAGCAACGGCTCATGGACATTCAGGAGAATAGTCAACGATTGAGGGACTTCTCCCCCCTTGCTCCAGGACCATGCACATGCTCCCAGACAGTGAGAGAACGCTTGCATGATGAGAAAGAGGCAATTAGCCAACGAACAATCATTCCCGACCCCCCGAAATCCAAAACAGCGATGATCCAGCAGCATCAAGAAAGAAGGAGGATGGGACCGGCTTGCCCTGTGACGACAGTCCATCAACGGAAACAACAGAGCACCAATCGGAACGCCCAAGAGAATATAGAGATCGAGAGCAGTGTGAATGGGGGAGAAATGCAAATAAGGGTAGAACGTGATAGAAACTGTAAAAAAGATCACTGTGTTGATGGAGGGAGGAATACAAAGGAACCAGGCATACGTATTCAAAAAAGGAGGGCACACAAGGGCTTGTATGAGGAGGAAGGAGATATTCAAGGGATTCAGTCTGACGTGGAGTCCGAGAACATTGATAATGGGGTGAAAGAGCAAGTAGATGTCAGACGGAATGGCAACGACAGAAACGGAGTTTATGCAGCCAAAGAGAGGGAAATGGAAAGCAAGGGATGGGGAGAAAGGCTGAGAGTGCGCCCCCATAGAATGAGGGATGACAATTGGGGAGCAAGTAAAGATCAGAAGAAGGAGGAAGGTAGGAGATACGGAGGTGTGAAGAGGGAACAACTTAGAGATACAAATGACCAAAAAAGGGGAGGAAAGAACCTCCCTTATTCAAGACAGTGGGAGGTAGAGGGGAATAACGACACACCCACAAGCAGTAAAAGCAAGAAAAGAGGAGTCATCGGTATGGAAGCCATAATTAAAAAGCAGTTAAATCAATTAGGACCTACGACAAGATCTAAGAGCCGTGTGCAAATGACAGCTCACCTATAAAGGCACTCTCCCACAGACCAGCATTAACCCTGACGATGTCAGAAGTATCTGACGAAAGCTTGGTGATCGGTGATGGTATTAAACTTTTATAGTTTATTATATTCCTGGTGTTCACGTTTTATTGGTAATTGACTATATATATATAGTAATATATGAGTAATAATATATATATGAGTAATAATATTAAAAATATGAACCCTGGGTATATTCATGTTTAAAATAAAATGAGCACCAAGGTAGTTAAAACTATAAAAGTTTAATTTAAAAATGCCAAGCTTTCGCCGTCACCTGCCGGCATCATCAGGACTGTGCATGACCATACTTACGAGGCTTATCACATGGATAAACAGCTTACCGAACTACCCCAATTTACTGCTGTAACCCAGGCAGCCCAGAATGTTACACATGACCATCTTAGTAACAACTGGGCACGAGGGGGAGGCGTTAGGGAAGAAAGGGAAAGCACTCGTAAAGAGAATAGCTGCATGGATGTGGATTGGAAAAAGAGGAAAGGGAAATGCAAACCACCACACAAACCTGAGGGAGAGAATAGATCAAAGGAGGGGGGCAACCAGGGAGATAGGGAGGTTGCCCCACCCACCCTAGAATCCAAGGAAAAGAAGGCAAATGAGGACATACATGTAGATAAGTGGTGCAGGAAGAAACGGATCACCGGAGTACAATCTATCCAATTAGGTCTGATAACGAGATCAATGAGCCGGGCGCAGACTCTGGCTTGCTTATAAGAGACTCTCCCACTCTCTGGCGTTTTAAGCCCTGATGATGCCGGCAGGTGACGGCGAAAGCTTGGCGTTTTTAAATTAAACTTTTATAGTTTTAACTACCTTGGTGCTCATTTTATTTTAAACATATATATATGTGTGTGTGTGTTTTCTGAGGTTTTCGCGGGTGTTGGTATGTAGGTCTTTGGTTATTCGGGTTTTCTCCCACGTAAAATTGGAAGTTTTACGTAGGAGAAAACCCGAATAACCAAAGACCTACATACATACATACATACATACATATACATACATACATACATACATACATATATATATATATAATATAGTATATAATATAGTATGCTTTCCCCCCCCCCTTTTTTTATTCTATTTCTTGATATGAGTAATATAAAAAAGTTGAAATGGCTTAGATAAAGGAAATATTTTAGATATTTAAATATGATTGAATTTAAGAAAATTATAATGGATAAAAAAAGAAAAAATGTTCTGAATAAGAGTTAAAAAACTAGATGACTAGATGTATTAAATGGAATATTTAAAGATTAAACATATTTTTAATTATGGTTAAAAAAATAAGAAATCTAGGAAACCAATATATATTAGCTTAGGAGGGACATATATTTTAAGTAGTATGTTACTTTTTGTTTCTTTACTCTTGCTCTCCTTTCTTTTTTACTGTTTTATCTATTCCTTAAGAAATGTAAAATTGCTGAGATGGTTCATATGGAAAAAATAGACTTAAATTTTTAAATGTAATTAATTTTTGAGAAAATCTTAACCAGTAAGAATACTTTGAATTTTGTGGGAGAAAGAAATTTAAATAAGAATTGTAACAGGATCTATAATGAGGCAACCAGAATGATTGGACAGAAAAGAAATATTGATGTGATTATTATTTTTAGGAATATTGGAAAAAAGATATATATTTAATTGATATCTATCAAAACAATAAGAATTGTATTAACTCAGTGTTTGCAAAAGAGGACATTTTGGGGAAAAGAGGAAATCAACTGAAATCATTATGTGGATTATGGATTATAGAAATCAATTATTAGTGATTGTTTTACAAATGTAAACCCAGACAACATACTGTTCACCAATTATTAAGTAATTTATGTTTAAAAAAATCAATAAAATATATTGCAAAAAAAGAAAGTACATACTGTATAACCTATACCTTATTTTAGAAAAGTATAGTATAACTTCACAGTGGTTTGAATGTACATTTAGCAAGAAGCATACTAATATCTATCTATACAATAAAAGTAATATTGTTATATTTACACACCTGCGTCTCTCCCTGACTTCTGAAGATGACACAGTACCAGTAGTAGTTGTAGTCAAGGTAGTAGTAACCCCAGTATTCAGAACTGAGGGTGCAACAGGAACAGTCAGTGCTGTGGAAACATTGTCTTTGTCTTTCTCAGAACTATCGTCAGCCCACAAACGATTCGAGGTACTACAGGATCCCAGCAAAAACAACAAAAGAAAAGGAAAAATGGCTGAGAAATAACAGCAGTTCACTAAAAGAGTGTGATACAAAGAATGCTTTTTAAAAAAATGCAAACATTCCAAGTGAATTTTATTGGACTATCTTTTCACTTTACTTCTCAAGTACTGTTTATTAGTATGCATAGCTATTCTTTTTATGTAAATGTTATTTGGATTTTGAGCCATGGCTCATATGTAAAATGACAAAATGATGCACTGAAATTTAAACATAATATGGCTAAAATAATACACTGAAAGAAATGTCAAATTATATTAACATACAGTAATATTTTGCCAGTTGGAGATGCCTTAGGCTGGAGGTGGTTGGTGTAATAACAGTACCCTTCACACTGCTTGAGTCTATAATTTTTAGTCTTAATCCTTGTAATCCTTGTAATTTTAATTGTTCTTAAATTTATAATTGTTTTATATTTTTATTGCACTGTAAGATGCCCAGAGTTGCTTTGGATAGCAAAATGGTATCATAAAAATTTAATAATTAAATAAATACTCCAGTTGAAGCTATGTTTATATTCTATCATCTTCAGTGCAAAGAACCCAGATAAACTACCTGGCATTTCCACTTCTTGATCAGTAAATAAATATTAGTTATTCTCAATCATATGTAAATATTATATCCTAATTGGATACACACACACACGTCCCAAATAACACTATGAAAGGGGCGTAACAGCAGTATATAACCCATGGTTTTGATTTCTCCCTAATCACATGCACATAGACACAAGGACCTCCTTCAAATTACATTTACTCATCCTATCACAGGCATGTCAAACTCACTTCACATCGTGCGACGTATCGCGACGTTTTCCCCATTGCTGGCAGTTTGACATGCCTGTCCTATCAGGTCCTGCAAGAAAGGCATGCTCTGAGTTCCACTGAACAAGGAATGCCATTTGAAAAAGCACCTTTTCTATCATGGCTCCTGCCCTTTGGAACACCATCACCCCTACCCCCACCCCAGAAATCAGAATGGCTATAACCCTGCTGACTTATCATAAAGCCCTGAAAAAGAGGTGAGGAGTTAGAAGTGGGGCAAAGCCTGTGCAGTAACCTTATTGACTGTTTTTGATGGGTATGAGAACACCCCTGCTATGGATTTTGTTGGATGGCCTTTTAAAAATATTTTATGGCTCTTAAATTATAGTTACTGTTGTTTTGGTGTGTGTGTGTGTGTGTTTTTTTTTAAATTGTAATCTACCCAGAGTCAGAGATATGAGATGGGAGGCAATATAAATGGATTAAATACATACACACAGTTTTTTAGGGAATGTTGCCCTCCCAAAAAACAGATACGGGAATTACAATGGGTCAATCTAAAAACTTTTTTCTGGTCTCTCTTGGATAGAGTAAGGTGGAAACTGTCAGAAATCATTCTGGAGATCAATATCTCCAGGAATGTTCAAAACCCACAGATATCAGTGTATTAAATCCATATCTTAAGGTACAAATATGTGAATTACAGCAAGAAAAAAGGAATTTATCTTAGAATCAGACCACTACTATAATTTGAGTTGAAAACTAATTTAAGTTCACATGTGGTATTACTCTGGTCTCAAATGCTTTTAATCCACCTGTAGGCACAAAATCAGCACAAAACTACAGGCCCAGTACCTTATGCACAAAAGCTCACATTAACCTCACCTGCTTTGCATGACTGATGTTGCTGAACCTGTTGTGGCCTTTGCAGCAGTGGTTGTACTAGAAAGCAGATTTTTCTGAAGACCAGTGAGAGAGGTAACAGTTGATATAGATGTAGTATTTGGAACACTAGTATTAATCAAGTCATCTTGTCTTCTACCAAAGGAACTGCTACCAAATAAAAGAAATTGAAATATTTTTATACTGATGATGTTTTAACCAAATTCCAATTAAATCCACTAAAAGATAAGGAAAAAAGGATAATTATAACACATGACTATTATTTCCCCCCTCTTCTAGATATGATTACATAGCCTTAACTCAGTAAAACAACATGCTTGCATATATCCATGTAATATTATGGCATATTTATCAAATGGCAATGTTGTAATTATTAATATTATTTTATATATTTAATAATAACTTTAATTACAACTCTGCTTGTAAAAGCAAGCAAATGAAAATACATATTTTACTAGTTATAAAATATAGTAAAATGCATATTTTACTAGTTATAAAATCATAAAAATTATAAAGCAAACTCACTAATGAGGAACTCATAGCTACCTAAAACATTCATATCAGTGAAAGGCAATCCTATTTCTATTGTTGCTTCCAGTAACAGGAAAGACAATATTTTTACACTTATTTAGTTCATTACATTATGGAAAATTATTTAAAAAAACCCAGTGAATTATATAAAGTGTGCCTTTTAGTTATTAATATCAAAAGAAAGAAAACTCTAAATTTAACATGATTACTGACAAAAGAAAAGCAGGTAGAAAAAAAATTACAAACCCAGAGAAACATCTTAGAGCAGAGATCCCCAACCTTTTGGGCACCAGGGACCGGTTCTGTGGAGAAAGATTTTTCCACGGACTGGAGAGTGTGTGGTTTTGTGTGCTGCCTGTATCCCACTGATGGGGCTTTGCTTGTTTGTGTGGCCTAGTTGCTGGCATGCCATGGCCCGGTATGGTCCACAGACCGGGGTTGGGGACCCATGTCTTAGAGAATAATATCCCCCCCTGCAACATCTCACATGTGAATATGCTCATACCAAAAGATGAGGGATGATCAAAATCAATTTTCCCATCAAACAAGTACAGAAATCACTGTAGTAATGAAGTAATTGTTATTTTTTGTTTATGGGAAACTATTTTTTATAAATTCAGTATATATTATATATACTAAATATATTATTCAACTGTGTACTGAAATATATTGAAACATTTAAATGATGCTGTCCTTTAAATTACTTTTTGAATAAATTATACTCAAAATCAAGCACTTAAAATGTTGATATTCTTTTACATGCTTGCTTTTTGCTAATAATTCTGGAAAATACCTCATATTGTAAAGTGTTATTTATTTACCTTTTCTGATAGCTTGAATTTAGTGATGTGGTTCCTTCATTTGAGATATTTTTCTTTGCATCTTCTTCCCATTTTCTTCTAGTATAAGAACCACTACCACGTATTATACTAGCTGAAGAATCCCTATTTTCTTTCTCTTCAATATCTGATGTACTGGCCAGCCGTCTTGGTATTGTAGGTGCTACATAAGCAAGCCTGGTTGTTTTTGTATCTTTCTCCTGAAATAATTATTTTAAAATAATATTTCAGTTTAGCACAATTTAAAGTTTCATTTTTTAAAGAACCAATTTCCTCAGAGCAATAAGTATATTCATTCATTCATGATATATTCCATATTAAATTTACAATTTCCTCCAATCAAATTTACAGAAGAGTAAGCTAAGGGCTTCATGAAATTAATCTAAGCACTATGTATCTCATGTTCTTCCCCTAAAGTATCATCATCAGCAAACCATGTTTCTAAACTGGATAATCAAGTCAGACTTTGCACAACAGAATTAATGTACCAAAATTTGACATCAGGTCCCAGAATAAGAACAAAATGATATCAAAGTATTTCAGCCTTCCAGGACACTTCATTACAGATCTTCAAAGAAGCTATTTTGGAAGAAAGAAACTTAATCAGCACAAGTGAGCGCGAAACTGCTAAACTCACATACTTCAAAAACTTCCAGACTGTGTGCGCGTGTGTGTCTGTCTTGTCTATCAAGTTTATATGACTAACTCAGACGATCTCAATAAACGCAATGAATTTTAAACAAATTACAACAATTGATAAGATACTTGTAATCTGGCACATTTTGGAGGAGTTACCTTGTCTTTGTTATCTAATGAAGATGATAATCTAGGGCTTGAAGCTGAACGCATAACACCTGTTGAATCTTTTTCTTTCTGAGTTTCTTTGCTAGCTGTAATTTCTGCCAGAGCCCCATAACTGCCAGTCTTTCGAAGACCCAATCTCCATGAAGCAGGTGACTCATCTTTTCGTTCTTCTTCTTTGGGAGAAATCTTAGCTGAAGCTGGAAACTGCAAAACATAGAGTTGCTTTGTTATAATCTTGCTTTCAAGCATCCACCATGCAAACATTTAAGAAAGGACCTGAATAGACCAGAATACAAGGAATTCTAGAATCTCAACAACAATAACAAGTTTTCTGCTATGTTCACTGACAAGTGTACATAAATCAGGGAAATAGCATCATTCTGCTGAATTACATTGCAACCATCTTCAATACCAAAACAAAGAATATTGGCTACAACATAAGTTTCTGTGTTACAGGATGAAGGTATCACACAATCACACAATGAACACTTAGAGAACAGAAGTTCAGGCAAGCAACTCTGCTTTTAGTTTTGTGGGGTTTGTGAAGGTTAGAACTCTTACCTTATTCAAAATGCATTTACACAACATACATGCTATATTTAAGGAATGTGGCAATTAATCTTTGCATTCTTCCACTTATCTTTATAAAATCTCAAAGGTGCAAAAATAAACATTACAGATGACTTCATCAGAGGGTTATATAGAGCAACTATGTGAAGCCTGGTTCAAAATTACATAAAATTTGTTTCCATATATATTATTTGGAAACTAATTCTAGCAAGCCTCCTTTAAAAAATCTCTTAAAAACATGCTGCTACCCAGGATGCTGACTCCCACCCAAGGAATACCTTCCAAAATAATGCAATAGTGAAAAATATATTATCTTCAAAAGTATTACTTTGTTAATAGACTTGTCCTCCCTCCAAAATGAAAGGCAGGATTCCTTCCTAGCCAATCAGCAGCAATGAAAAAGTTTAAAATATAACTATGAAGATGCTGGGTTTCTTATGCGCAATAATATTACAATATTGGCTGGATTCATACATTGCACTAAACTTTGATTATGTGGTATCATGGTTCGTCAGTAAGATACATTGGTCTGGATTGCAACAGTGCTAAACACTAAACCATGAATGTGGCTCTGTATAATGAGTGAATGCAATATTTCTGGTAGTCCATATTTGTTTTGTGCTTTATTTTATAACAGTAATATTTATTTAACATGAGAAAATAAGGTCAAATAATAAGAATGACTGCAGAAACACTAACTGTTTCTGTCAAACCTCAAGAATTTGAGCTTTTCTTTGGGTCTATAAACAGGTCACATAAGACATTCTAATTTTCAATCATTTTAATTCTAGAATTCTATGCTTTATGAGCTTTTTTCAATGGTAGCTTCTCTACATATGTCATATTTCTGGAGAAGAAAGAAAAGCTTATCGTTTCCTGAGCAAGTTAAAATTTTAAACTAATTATTTTTTCAAAGGTTAGCTTTCAATGTTGCACTATGAATACACACTTGCAATGATGCTAAAATAACACTGTTTAAAATCATGCAATTACAATGCCAACATTTAAATTAGCAATTGTTATTTGGTAATCTGGAAAAAGAAGCTAAACATACAATGCCCTCACCAGAGACTTTTCACCTTTACTTGGCACAAGAACAATGCCAGTTCTATGTAAGCCCTGCCTCCATGATGCAGGATCTACAGAGTCCATCATAGGCATGAGAGGAGAGGGAGAGTCATACTAAAGCCAATTGGGACAAGACACACACAAGAGATATAAAGATTGAAGAAAAAAATGGTCTTTGCTTTAAAAAGCTACGTGCATTTCTACCCTATTTATTTTTCACAAAAATGCACTAGATACTTTGCTTAAATTTATTTCATCAAAAATCCTTAATGATAATAGATTTTTTGAATTACAGAATTAAAATATATTAAAATGTTGATGTAAGGATTCACAAAAGTTTCTCCACATCTCTTGACTCCAGACATATTTTTGAATGAGGAATTCACTTTAGTACTTCCAGTGCTGGAAGACCCCCAACCATATAGGAAAAAAGAAGAGGAATAGGAATGGGAAGAGAAGAGAAGAGAGGGAAGGGTGAGAAAATCATTTAGAAATAAAGGAAAGCCAGAAGGAACAGAATTGTAGAAGAAAATTGATTCAGAGGTACTCTTTTTCTATTTTCTTCTTCACTAAGGATCACCATTACTTGTTCAAGTTTATCCAAGTACGGTTAAAGGTTTCCTTAGTATTGCAACTAGATGTGGAAATAGTTGAAACCTAATGCTATTTTATAAATTAGCTGACATAATTGATGCTTCTCCATATTCACATAAAATATAGGAAAGTACAGATATACAATGTTCTGAATCTAAACCTAAAAGATGCGTGTATCAGCACCTCATTAAGGAATACACAATAGCTGTGCTTCCCAAGAAAATTAAGTGTTTGATGTAAGAAAGTGACAAACAGCGTTAAGTAGTTTCAGAAAAGGTGTGAGCATGCTATTGGCCCTTCCTTAGCTTAAAAATATTTTTTCCTTGGACTGCAAAGTTATCATGCAAGTGCAGATAGACACATCTTCTTTATAGATGCATCAAGAGATGCGGTAAGCACACTAAGAAATGCTCTGATGCATATTTTCAGCTTCAAATCTGATGCACACCATATCCCTAGAAAGTTATTGAGATTTGCTGAGAGCATTGGTAAAGGCTACCAGGAATTCTTACTCTTTAGGGTTTTTCTTTTAGGGTGTTCTCAAACCTACTGGCAAATTGACAGATTAAACAAGTTGACAGATCTCTAAATTGAGCAGACTGAGAACTGACACAGCAATCTTTCACTCTTAGCATCTAACAAATCTTGAAAACTACCCAGTATTTGGATGAAAGACCATCAAGGAAACCAAGGATTGTATGTTGGACTGGGAAACTAAAAAAATATTCTAGAATATTTCTTTATTATTACCAAGGCAACTATACAGCACAGTAAACACCAGTTTCCAGCTCAATTTGTAGCATTTAAGATTTCATAGAGGTTTTTTTTTTACAGTTGGCAAGTAATAAAAATGCTTGCTCTTCAACATACAAACAATACAAAAGCTATATATTTGTTCAAAGCAAAAGTATGTGAATCTCTAGGATTATAAGTTAGTTTATAGGGAAAATTAGAATCAAAGTAAGATCTTTACAACACAGCTATATGGAAATGTGTCATGCTTAAACAAAGGTGATTTCAGGACCTCCAAAATATAACTGTTAATGCTCTCAATGCTGGAAAAGTTTGAAATCCAACAGTCTACTGTCAGGCAGACTGTGTAAAAATTGAGAGAACTCATCAGCACTGTCACCCTCTCCTGGAATGGTTGATCAACCAAGATCACACCAAAAACAAGGCACGCAATATTTCATAAGGTCTTAAAGGTAATATCTAAGGAACTAATGGCCTCTCTTGTATTGGCAAAAATGAGACCACTATCAGCAGGATTCTGAACAACAATACTGGGCATGGTAGGACTACAAGGAGAAAGTTATTACTTTCCAAAAAGCATACGGCTGCCTATCTACAGTTTGTGAAAGACCACATGGATGCACCAAATGGCTATTGGAAGAATGAGACCGAAATAAAGCTTCTTAGCTTGAATGAAAAGTGTTAACGTTTGGCAAAAGACAAACCACTGCATTTCAGCATAAGAACTTATCCCATGTATCAAACACGGTAGTGGCAATATCAGAATTTGGAACAGATATTTTTGCTTCTGTGGCAGCACAATTTGCTCTCAATGATGGAACTGTGGGTTATGAAATGTTTCAGCAAATTCTACAGAAAAATGTCAGGATAATTGTCCATGAATTGAAGCTCAAGAGCAAGATAACAATCCAAAATATAAAAGTCGTATGACCAAAGAATGGTTAAAGCAGAAGAAAGTTAAATGTTTTGGAATGGCTAATCAAACTCCTGACCGTAATCCTATAGAAATGTTGTGGAAGGACCTTAAGCAGGCAGTTTATGTGAGGAAGCCCACCACCATCCCTGAGTTAAAGTTGTTCTGTAAGGAAAAATCAGCTACAATTCCTCCAAGCTGACTTTAGACTGATCAACAGTTTAGTTGCAATTATTGCTGCCCCAGGAGACACATCAGTTACTGAAAGAAATGGTTCACATACTTTTGCCATCCATAAATACGTAGCATTGTCATTTTCCTCAATATTATTTTCAGTATTATTACTTTTGACTCTTTTGTTTAACTGGGTTCTTTTTACCTGGCTGTAGGACTTACGTGAAGAACAAACCATTTTAGATCATTATTATACAAAAATATTGAAAATTCAAAAGGGTTCACAAGCTTTCAAGCACCACTGTATAGGCTAAGTACCAAAACTTCCCCTGAATTTATATGTGCACATTCTTTACATATAGCACACATTTATTTAAACGTTGTCACTCTATGGCTGCTAGACAGGGAACAGACATTGTCACTGTCCATCTAAGTGATTCTTCTGAAGATAATTGTTTCCTAGTTGCTAAAGAGATTGAAGAAGCACCAATACTAAGAATGGAGACTCTTCCATCCAACAATCTATTCCAGACTCCTGCTTTTCTACTACTTCGAAACAGAAAAGCAATAAATTTGCTTCCTGTCAGAAAGAAGCCAGGGCCTGCTCTATATGTGGCCTATGAGTTATGGATCTGTTTACTTGACAGTGATGATTAAACAATATTTGGTGTTTCTTTTCTCAATGAAAATTAAGGCCTTCCACAAGCCTTCCCAATGGGGAAGTGAGAAGTGTTGGCATTGAAACTCCCAGAATTCATAACCAGAGGAGCTATGTTACCTGCAAATTCTGACAGCTGTACTACCAACACACTTGCAAGGTGGCAGATTGGCAAAGTGTCTTATATCATTAGATTGAGACACTAGTGAAAAATGTTATAACGATTAAAATTTTGCTTTTTAAATAGATATGTAATGACATACAATTAAAGCTTAGCACTAGTAACTGAATAAAAGCCTCTTTTACCTTTTTAAGAGGGGATGTAGGTGTCACTTGACCAGTAGGAACAGAGGGTGTTGTTACAACAATCGAGGAAGCTTGCACATTGGTGGTACTTGAATTATTAGCTGTAGATTTGTTCTTTTCTATAAAAAAATCATTCACAATTTATATAATATGTACTATACTGTACGTAACTATTCCATTCACTTAAAGAGAAATATATGAATCAAAAAGCATTAGTTTAAACCCCAAAACTAAAAAGCTAAGTTTGTTAAGACATATTTCTAATTATTATAGCTACGCGCAAAATTATTACCACATATTACTTATGATGGATCCTCACAGTTCTAGCCATCCCTGCGGTCACATTATTGTAATCGGGTGCTTGGTGTCCATCTTATAATCATGAAGTTACAGTAAGTTATGGTCACAATTGTTATTTCTGATGATCCCTGCCAGCTTCCCACAAAGTCAAAAGGAAAGCCAGCAGAAATCTGGAAACTGGGGTCATGTGGGTTCTTATTTAACATGCATAAACCTTGTTTAATGATGGCAACTGAGACTATTGGAATTGCTGCCACTAAACAACATGGTCACACGAGATTGCACTTTACAACCACATCTGCTGGTGATAGTAATTCCACTCCCTTTGCTGTCATAAGCCACAGACTCTTGTAGCGGCCACACTTTACAAGTCATGCCCAACCTCTTTATGCCTCTCTTCTCTAGTGCATAGCTATTCTTTAAGTTAAATGAATGACTCAATTGCTAGGAATATTATTCTTTAGAAAAATATTAATTAGAAAATCTGTGGGATGGTCATTGTACAAGATAGGAGGCATCACAGTCAAATCTCATCTATTTTTAAAAAATAATAAATAGTACTGATCTTGTATGTTGCATAACCATAACCATAAGCAAAGCAGAATAATGAAGTGAGTTACTTTAACTTTAAAGCACCAAACAAGACTCCATCTTTCTTACATGCTGGGATAGGGGAGGGGAGGATTATGAGGAGTATTTCCCACAATACATTCTCACAGCAGTAAAATATATTTTGCTATTAAATGATCAAATTATTAGATCATTCATGGTGCTAATTAATGACAGGATGCAACAAGAAAAATAGTGTTGTTTAAGTAATATATTCATCAGCTAAGTTATCAATGTGTTCTAGGTAGCGGAGGGATGTTTAAAATAAACATTTAAGATAATAATACAAATGTGATAAAACACTACACAATAAAAACAAGATAAAACCAAATCTAAGAATAAATAGTGCAAAAGTCTAAAAACACAAGAATAGTTCCTAAACAGATCAGAGTAATGGTGATGAGTGGGATTGTTTTCTTCCAGTCAAAGATATAGCTTTAATAAACAAAATGATACAGAATTTCAGGAGCTTTTTAATTTTTGGAGCCTATTAGAATCATAATGTACCATTTTAATGCTTCTTTTAATAATCTCCAGATGCCATCAAATATTAGTAACAGAATTCAGTTTTCATGAGCTGCAAAAACATGACTGGGAAATAATTTATGCTCCACAGATCATGACTGTCAATCTTTGATGTAAGAGTCAGGCAAAATGGAATGTGGCTTTCAATCCCAAATTAAGAAGGCACTCTTTCATGTTTTACAACTCTTAGCAAAGGTCCCCAGAAAAATAATTGACTACATGGGCTATAATTATATACAATATGTCAATATATAACAGTAAATATATTTTAATAACTAAACAAATATTCAACAAATTGAAGTGCAATCTAGTCTCAGTGAATGGATACTGAATTACCGTATTTTCCGACGTATAAGACGACTTTTTAACCATGCAAATCTTCTCCGAAGTCAGGGGTGTCTTATATGCCCAGTTGTCTTATACGCCGGAAAATATGGTACATTGGAGGAGATTTAAAAATGGACAATTAGGGAATTATCTTTTTATGTTCTGCACATTTAAAAAAATTAATACTCCCAGTACTTTTCATTAAAAAACGAAATACTGATGTATGGAGTTGAATTTCCTTTCTGTCTCTAATCCTCTAGAAACTTTTTCCAAGTACTAGTACTTATGGTAGATCTCTGAATCTACCTTATAGTAAATAATGGGTAGAAAAATGAAAGTACAAGTTTGGAACATAGATATTCAGCTTCAGGAAAAATTAAGTTCTCTAGCATGCCAAATAAAGTATGATGAAAGTCCTGCTGATATTTTAAAATCTCCAAGTTTACATAAATTAATTCTTGTATCACAGTCATATTTTCCTGGCACAAGATTGCATAGTAGGAACAAAGAAAACACAGTAATGAAAGTCATGTAACTCAAGAAATGCTGAAGTGATGAGTCTGAACCTTTAAGTCATTATTGGAAGACATATATGTACAGTGCAGCAAGATTTTCAATATTACATTATTATAGTTAAGTGAACTAAAAGTATACTTTTTTCTTCATTATTTTAAAAATTAATCATATTATGCTATATAGCAAAACCATAAAGCCTATAACAAAGGAAAAGAAGGAAAGAAGGAAATAAGAATGAATTTTGTAGAAGTTTACAAGGCTGAAATTGTTCTGAAACAACAGAAGTTAATTTTCCAAAGTATAACCTTAGCAATCTCAAAGGCCAATTTATGCATTACTCTTTTATAATTTTCTAACTACAGATTAATTACTAGACTACTAGAAATAATTTTCTAAGCTCAGCTTCCAGTATATTCACTGCAAACTGCTTGTGTATTTTTTTAAAAATAGCATATCCAGTATTTTGTGTATAAATTGGAGATTCTTCGTTAAGATTACAAACAAATAATCAAGTTATTAGTTTACAAAATAAAGTGACCAATGTAATTTGCATAAATAGAGCACTTTGAAGCATGTATTTTCCCACATCCGTTTGTTCAGACTTTCAACAAAACAATCTCAACATGCATCACCATTGCTCACATACTTTTCAGACCACATTTGACCTTAAGTGATGGAGATAGCAATTTTAAACAAGCTAACTTTAGCAACCCTCCATGTTTTTGTGAAATCAATACAACCCACTACCTCAGAGGTCTCTTTATAATATGTGCATGTAATCCTTGATTTTTCAATTCTTGCTGCAAGGTTTCTTACTCATTTTGCTCTCATGCAATATAGCACCTTGTTTCTCATATATTTACCTAGTTCCTAATCAGCCATTTGTGAAGCTAATTGAACTATTCAAAAATTATGTACAGATGTTTTAAGAACATCTAAAACATGGTAAGAGATAAAAATTAATCCAATGCAGTATGAGCTTTCTTTAAAAATACTTAATGTCTTCCATCTGTCCCTTCCCATCAATTCATATTAATTTAAGGCAGGAGCAAACATAAAACAAGAAACAAAAGTTAAACAATAAATTAAAATGAAGTGAAAGTAAATACAAAAGTAAACAAAGTATTTTTACACATTACCTGTTTCTGCTTCCGATTCTGAATCTTCTTCCTCATCTTCTTCACTAGAGCAACTGGATTCATCTTTCTTTCCTTCTTCCTCCTCATCACCCTTTTCTTGTTCTAAAGACTCAATGTTTGATGGATTCTTGTCTTGCTCAATGATCAAAGTATCTTTACTGGAACATTGATATTATAAATATTTATTTATTACTTTTAGGGAAAAAATTGAATATCAAGGTGGACTATTTGTTCCACAGCATATTCTAATCCAAACTTTTGTAGTCTTAATCATTCTTTGCCCCTCTCCCAATGTTAGTTTCAGTTTAGCTACTTACTTTTTAAATGATTTTTGAGACTGATTATTATCCATGTTGGTTGTTGATTCAATTAAAGGTGATTTCTTCTCCTTTTTCTCACTATGAAGCTTTAAGATAAGTTAAAATAGTCAATTCGATTTTTAATTTATTATATATAAATTCTACTATTGCGGTATTATTAATTCAAAAAGTAAGATCCTTTAATCTTCCAAGACTAATTTTTCAGAATAAAAAACAACCCTGACCTGGAGCAAACAAACTGTTCTAAAACCATCCCCATCTCTCATATCTGAAGATCATATAAAGATTTCCATAAATACGAAGGCAAGACAAAAATAAATAAAATAGAAAAAAAGTAAAATAAAGCTAGCTCACAACCAAGGAATTATTTTATTAGGCACTGCTTTTAGAAAGGATCCAGAAGTATTGTAAGAGAAACTGCTATGGAAGTGAAGTTTCTGTATTTGGTAACAGCAGTAATATAAGGATCTCTGGAACTTCAAAATAGCTAAGAGTTGGCAATAATTAGAAAATGAGTCTTAAGAGTTAATACCAAACTCCCTGAACAGAAATGGATCCCCATCAGATCATATGTTGTTGTAGTTTAGCATGGAGAAGGCAAACTTTCCTACTTACAGTGATAAATCATGACAACTTATAATATGGGGCCACAAGCTCTAGATGGCAGTTAAATAAAGCCTTGGAAATAAGATGGACTAATTCTACTATATTTAAACTTCTTCCCAACATCTTATAAAGCTAAAGGATCAAGCAGTGCTTCTCATTTGGGAACAAAGAATAAATACAAATCATCCCATGCTGCTTGAAGCAGGAAATAAATGTGGCCTCAAAAAGAACAATACAGAAATCCATATTTTCTTTTGTTCCTTTAGATTAAATACTAGTATGCTAAAAAGTCCAAAATATTAGCAAGACCTAAGTTAGTATATGCAAAACATTCTGTGCACTGGCTATTAAAATATTCAATTTGAACAGCTCTTAATTTAAACTCAATATGAACGTGGATATCCTTTTTTGTTCTATATATTCTAATAGGAAGGTTCATATTGGTTCACATTTTGTTCTTGCACACTAAAAGAGCTTACCATGTTTTGTTTCTTTTGAAGCTCTTCTAAATAACCTAAAATGTCTTCATCTGCTACATCAAATGCTGTTTGACCCTACAGAAAAGTAAAAAAACAGATTATGGTGCAATTAAACTAATAACCACAAAGAACAAGAATTTGCCAGCAGGAAATCTAGATACCAAATCCTCAACTACTTCTTGAAATATCTGCCAAACTCCTTCCCACAGATTTGGAAAAAAAAGAGTGAAAATTATCAATCGTTTTAACTGTAGTTCTGATCACTAAATCTTATAAAAGCTCTGAATGCATTCTAAAGAAATTAAAATCAGAGGTACAGCTTAAAGCTTTGTTCTGAAATACTGTCAGTTTTCCCATCCTCCCCAAGGGAAAAATGTATTGGCATAATCTGGGGATTCTCCTGGACTCCTGATTCCTGCCTGAGGAGCAAGTGATAGTCATGACCAGGAGAATCTTTGCACAACTTCACGATGTCCACCAGTTACACTCATTCCTGCACCAACATGCCCTTTGCACCCATGCCTTGGTAACCTTCTATCTGGACTATTGTAATGTACTCTACATGGGGCTGCCTTGAAGAATATCCCTAAGCTTAAGTTGACTCACAATGCCATGGTCCAAACAGTTTTGCACAAGCCTAGACTTGAGCATGTGTCATGTATTTTGCGGAAGCTACACTGCTTGCCAATCTGCTTCCAAGTACAGTTCAAGATGCTGGTTATCACGTTTAAAACCCTACATGGCTTTGGGCAGGCTATTTGAAGGGCTGCCTCTCCCCTCAATTCAAAACTTCATTATGGTCATAGACTAGCATAGGAAGAGTAAAATACAAAGAGTTAGTAATTTTAAAAGCTAAAAATTCTAAAAAAAAAAACTGTAAAAAGATAAAAATCAATATATGGACAACTAAATCTACACATTCCTAATACAAAACTTAACTGCCTCTCCTCTATTATATACTCCCAGCCCACCAGGACGGGAAAGCAGGATATGTCTCATCTGGTAGGTCCATGAAAAAGGCCTTCTTGGTGAAAGCACCTTCTCTGTGGAACATCATTCACCCCGAGATACAGTTGGTCTCCATCCTCTTGCTTTTTGAATGGCCGTAAAAACATGGCTTTGTCAGCAGTCCCGGGGACTACAAATGAAAATGGAGCTGATCAAGTAGCCGATTTGCTTATGTTGTTGCTTCAATGGGGATAGAATAAAAATTTTTATGGGTTTTTATTATGTGATGTATTTTTAAATATTGCAAGCCTTCCAGACTCACCTATGTGTGAGTTGGGCAGCTATATAAATTTGTTAAAAAAACAAACAACCTCTGGTGTTCTCACAGTTATTTCCTGACTCTACCCATATATTGTGGGTGATCTATGTTAGGTGACATTAATGAACGAGTAGAAATAAGATGACAGAATACAGTAAAATTAAACTGCTATTTGACACAGTAATAAATGAGAATAGGAAGCATCCAGTGAGTAAAAAATGGTTGTTTCAAATACCTGCTTTAAATATAGATTTAGACATGAATACAGATGGCCAAGGAATGAATAAAAAATATGCAAGATTTTATTGTTTATGATGAAATAATATTAGTGAAGGATATAAGAATAAAAGACACTAAATTTAAGAAGACTATTATTTGGGAGCTTAACGAGTACATATTTGGAAGCAACACATACAAGAAAAGAATAGAAAGCAGTAATAGTGAGAGTATAAAATGACTGCAGGAAGAAAAACTACACCGGTATTTCTTCCACTAGAATGAATGAAATGTGGATGTAAGAAAAAAAAATGTCAAAACTACATGGACCAAGATGAAAAGAATATTATAGAATGCCATCGAAGCATAGAAAGTTTTCCTAAGAGGCAACATGAACAAGAATGCTTGTTGGAATGATGAAATGGAAGTTGAATAGTAAAATGATGAAGTGAAAGAAAGACGGCACTGATAAATTTAAAGAACAAAAGGTTTAGATGTGATGAAAAAGGATGGCTTGCAGGATAGAAAGGTGGAAGGAAGAAGAAAACTATTTTTTATTCCACAGACTACCTCCTTAAAAGAAAGAGCAACCCAATCTAAAGTAATTTCTAGGGCCAGTGTTCCTGGATGTTTACCAAAGAAAAACAACTTGATTTTGGAGGGATTTAGTCTTAATTTATTTTATTCCACCCAATAGCCTTGAGATACCAATTTAAGCCATCCATGGCATCATCAGTCCATTCTGGGGTGGCAATGTACAGCTGAGTGACATCAACATATTAATGCTACTTCACCTCAAATTAACATGTGATCTCTCTAAGTGACTTTATACAATATTAAATAACACAGAGGAGAGCAGAGTTAAGTAACTCTAGTTACCTACTGGATCAGACACAGCCTTGAACACTGCTCTCCCATGAATATACATTGGAACGTCTCACTCAGCAGGTGTAGACAATCTTTGCAGACACTCCAGCACGATACTACTGTTGATACGTAATTTTATCTTACTGTAAGATACTTATAATGTTCTGCAAGCACTCTTGTGTCTGTACTTTCATCACCTCTCCCAAATGCCACTATGTTCCAAAAGATGCTCCAATTCACTACAGTATATCTGAAGCATGAGTGGAGAATTTACCAATGGTAAATCAGTACATTCTGCTACAAGGGCTTCGTGTATGCTGAACACCGAGAATGTAAAAACACTGAGAAGTATCTTAACTTTTGAAATTGTATCTAGTGTTTAAAATACATTGCATACGAAAATGTCTAGTAGTCATTATAAGTCTGAAATGTACAGAATTTAAATTATATAGGGGAATTTGCAGTCATTATTAGAACAACATTTAAAAACAAAAAACCTATGCATATTCCTTTATATATACATTTTGAAGCTTACATTAAATATCAATACTATTCTAATGCTTTGAAATAACACAATGACAAAGAGGCTATTTGAACGACCAAGATTATCACAGTACTATTTAGTTGCAATGTCTCAGCATATTTACAAGTTTGTACTTGCCATTATAACAAATTTCTGTAAACCAATAGAATGGGGGAGCATACTTTATGCATTTAAAATATGTAAATATCGTAATTCTAATTCCTGAAAAAAATGTTTATATATAATTTTAGTTGGGACTGTGGTAAAGTCACAAGTGAAAGTGCAAAGTGTGGTAAAGCAAATAACATAAAATATTTGCAGAAGCTTTGAGTTGCTTTAAAACCTTTTTTAAAACATAGCACAGGTTCAGCTTACTGTAGCTCAGATATACAGCTCAAATGTTAACATTAAAGAATATCTTTGTTAGGTTAGAAACTGGGAATTAAGTCAAATGGAAACCTTACCACTTTATTGACAGTTTCCATGTCACACAAGTTTTCAACTAGTATTCGACATGCTTCTTCTTTTCCCCAATGAGCAGCTGCATGAAGTGGTGTCCATCCATCATAATCTTTAATATTTACATCATACCCAGCTTGTATTAATAGCCTATTAAATTAGAACAGATAATGTGACTGAATTAAAAGATTTTAAGAGTTTCAAGAAACCCTACAAGGAAGATAACATTTGCAGATCACTGTATATTCAGAATTGTGTCATTATTACCATTAATACTTTTACAATTATCATACCTACATTGTTATTATTATAAATACAGATAGGCTTCATTTACTGCCAGCAAATGGGACTGGCAGTTTTGTTGCTAAATGTAAGTAGTTGCTAAGTGGAAAACCACATGGCTGCAACTATGCTATCCTTTTCTCCATTCCTCCCCACAATCCCAGCAGTGCTAAAATAGCCAACTCAAAACTGACAAAGCTAATCAGTTGACACTTTGGCTTTTGTTTGCTTCCTAACCACTCCCTCGCTGTTTAGAATGCTAACTTGGACACTGGTATAATTAGCAAGAATGAATTATTGTTTATATTTACATTTAATGGAGAGGAAGAGATTAAAAGAGAGTGAACAGGCACATAATGGGAAATACACATTGAAAGCAATTCACTGGCAGTCACAAACAGCTGATATTCTCTCCCTTCCTTTCCAATCTCTCCACTCTGCAAGAAGGGGAGGGGGAAATGAGTTAGATATAAGAGAGACTGCCTACTGAAATCACTTGCATGCCCTCTCAAAGAGTGAAGAGATGGAGAGGGAGGAATAATAAGAGAGTACGTAGGCATTGTTTTCAATGTGTATTCCCCATTGTGAGCTTATTTACTCCCTCTTTTTTTTCATAGATGCCAAAAGCGGAAACTGGAAAGTAAAAATCTTATAAAGATTTGTGACAAAAAGCATAATTTGAGAGAGTTAATATGAACTTCTAAGATTTGTCACAAACAACGCAAGTGTAGGTTGTCACTTAAATTAACTGCATCACATACGTTGCGGATTCACTTAATTTAGAGTGACAGCAAAGTAGGAAACTCCATAAATGTCTAGGAAAATGGAAGAACAGATATGACCTGAATATTGTCTTGCCATTCCTGGCTCCATAATTTTAAGCTTTTGTGAAGCATTAGTAGTGTATCCGAACTCTACTGATACCTCATACCCAACTTTCAAAATATTGCACTAACAATTAAGAACATTGGATAGATAGATAGATAGATAGATAGATAGATAGATAGATAGATAGATAGATAGATAGATAGACAGACAGAGACAGATAGATAGATAGAGATAATTTTGACTTTATATGTAGTTAATATTTCATTATTGACTGATTATGATTAGAAAAGCATTTAATACTATATGTAAATCTAAGCATTCATAGCAAATTATAAACGTGAAACCTATTCAGAAGCTCAACTTACTTTAAGACTTCCGTATACCCTTTAGCAGCAGCTACATGAAGAGCTGTACCACCTGATTTTGCATGCCGAACATCATTTATATGACCACTATTAAGCCACTGTCTAGCATCCCTTAGCATTATACGCTCTTCTTCTTTCCGAGCTGCCTCAATATCAACCCCTAAAAGAACAGAAATATATTCATTTTAAAATCTTTATACATTTATTATTTAAACTGCATGAAATTCATCAACCTCTAAAAAAGACATTGGACAATTCCCCTCCAGTTCTATTTTGTAGAAGTGATTATCCTCAACATTTCGGTTGCAGTTTGAGGCAGAAGACAAAGCTTGCATGCCATGTACTGGCAGAAATATCATTCTCTTAAAAAGTCTAGTATTATATAGATAATTACATTTTTAAAATGCAATATAGAATCTTGTTCAACAAGCTGGACTGGGTCAAGATACTTAATTACAAGGTGAGGCAGAATTACAGACTGGAGATACAAGCTGAGGTCAATTTTCAGTCCAGACAAATATGCACTTAATGCAGGTAACAAGACTTGTACAGTCTAAGATCCAGAATAAGATTTGCAATGTCAGTAGTTTCCATGTTAGTTAATAGTTTCTTATAGATCTGTTTTCCAAGATCCTAATTTCTTTTAACATAAAAACTTGGAGACTTCACCTTTTCCCTTTCATGTACTCTAATTCAGTGACTATGGCAACTACCACGAGCTTATTATTTCTGAAGGTAAAAGTTTAAAAACTAGTAGCAGTAGCTTATACCTCCCATATCACCCACTTTTTCCAAACAGGTATTTTCTTTCTAAACCTCTTTTTATTAAACATTGGATCTATATAAAGCATTGAATTAGCTTTTTGATCTTGCATCAATATGTCCATCTAATTATCATGTTTACAAGTAAATACAAATATGTAATAAATATCACATTTAAAATTACCTAATTACCTCATAAAGATTAAAAAGCCAGAATAGAACAGCAGTCAATCTTAGGATATAAAGGAAGGGTAGCTAGAAAAATATACATAAATAGGTATTGCAGCTTCAAAATTAAATCAAACCATTGAATATTGCTAAGTTTCTTATTTATTAGGCTTCAGAACCAAATAAAAACAATTAACCACCATTTCAAGCACCATTATTCTATTTATATATAACAGGGGTGTCAAACTGTCAACCCATGGGCCGGATGCGTCATGGCGAAACCGCACCACCCCATTGGCAGCAATGGAAAAAAAGTCACGATACGCCACAACGCATCACGTGACGTTGTGAGTTTGACACCCCTGATATATAAGGTGTATTTAAACAAGCAAAAATAAGCAAAGCTCTAAAATCCCATCCAGTAGTAAAAACAGCACTGACTCTATAAATTATATTTGTGTGAAACTGTCATGTTTTAATATCTCAATCTAAAGTTCAAGATTTCTCAAACTGACATGTTTTATTAAATTACTTCAAATGAAACTATGCTTATATTTGTTGTATCTTCAAAATATAATTGTTTTGTTTTCCCACTTATATTTTGATGGACATTATGGAAATGTGATATTGGGAAGGCTCTACATCAAATACTGCTGGCAAATATGCTACGCTGCCTTCAGAGCTGAAATGGTTCTTTTGCTGTAATTTAGATTAGAAGTGCACAGCTAAAACCCCAGCATTACAGTTCTTCCCTCCAGAAAATCTTCAGTTTGGCCATAACAGAGTTCTGTAAGTTATTATCAAAGAATAAATTTTAATGTGATAGAAAGGAATATTTTAAAATATTACATTTTAATTAAATGATCAGATTTAGATTTGCAGGATCTAATCTGGGTCGGTCACCAGGTGACCAGAAGTTTTGTCTTCCAAGCTTTCGCACTCAGGCTGGAGCCCATCCTCGGGGATCTTTTCTTCTGCAGAGTGTATGCTGTTCTGTGTGTGGTATTTATAGTGCCTATTGTAAGTGGCTTTTTAGATGTTGATTGAGATGTGTTGATGGCTGGCTTTTAAGTCATTAGCTGTTGTTTGCTTGTGCTGTCCAGCCCTCGTCTTCTAAGTTCACTCTGTTCACCCATGACTATAGTGCTAGGTTTGCCACCAACTATATTGTGAAGTTCACAGATGATACAACAGTAGTGGGTCTTATTCATGACGACAATGAGAGTGCTTACCACAAGGAGGTTGAGGGTTTGGTGAACTGGTGTAAGGAAAACAGCCTAGTTTTAAATACTGGAAAAACCGAAGAGATCATTGTTGATTTCGGAAAAGGCAGGCACAGCCACACTTCTCTGTGCCTGCCTTTTCCGAAATCAATGATTCACCTGTGGAGATGGTTACCATCATCAAATTCCTGGGTGTGCAGTTAACAAGTAGGCTAGCTTGATCACTCAACAGTGACACACTGGTGAAGCGGACACAGCAGCGCCTGCATTTTCTGCGTTGCATGAGAACAGCGTATCTTCCTTTCCCGATCCTTACCACTTTCTATAGAGGGACGATTGAGAGCATCCTGTCATACAGCATCACAAGCATCAGTGCTTCACACAGGAAAGCAGTGCAGAGAATGGTGAGGATGGCTAAAAAGATCACTGGCAGTTCCCTCCCTTCCATCCAGGACATAGCACATAAATGTTGCTTGAGCAGGGTCTGTAAGATTGTCTGGGACATGACACATCCTCTTCATGACCTGTTTTTCTTGTTACCTTCTGGGAGGAGGCTCCGTGGTATCCGAAGCAGAACATCCAGATTCAGTCACAACTTTGTTCCATACAGTATTAACCTTGTGAACTCTAAAACTTCCTCCTTCCGTTATGTATTCAAGATGGACAGCGATTAATAGTAATAGTAGTAAAGTTGGAAGGGACCTTGGAGGTCATCTAGTCCAACCCCCTGCTCGGGCAGGAAACCCTACGCTATTTCGGACAAATGGCTGTCCAGTCTCTTCTTAAAAACTTCCAGTGTTGGAGCATTTACTGCTTCTGGAGGCAAGCTGTTCCACTGATTAATTGTTCTCACTGTCAGGAAGTTTCTCCTTAGTTCTAGGTTGCTTCTCTCCTTGATGAGTTTCCACCCGTTGCTTCTTGTCCTGCCTTAGGTGCTTTGGAAAATAGCTTAATTCCCTCTTCTTTATGGCAGCCCCTGAGATATTGGAATACTGCTATCATGTCCCCCCTTGTCCTTCTCTTCGTTAAACTAGACATACCCAATTCTAGCAACCGTTCCTTATATGTTTTAGCCTCCAGTCCCCTAATCATCTTTGTTGCTCTTCTCTGTACTCTTTCTAGAGTCTCAACATCTTTTTTACATCGTGGTGACCAAAACTGGATGCAGTATTCCAAGTGTGGCCTTACCAAGGCATTGAAGAGTGGTATTAATACTTCACGTGATCTTGATTCTATCCCTCTGTTAATGCAGCCTAGCACTGTGTTGGCCTTTTTGGCAGCTGCAGCACACTGCTGGCTCATATTTAAGTGATTGTCTACTAGGACTCCGAGGTCCCTCTCACAGTTACTACTATTGAGCATGGTGCCACCTATGCTGTACTTGTGCATTTGGTTTTTCTTGCCTAAATGTAGAACCTTGCTTTTTTCACCATTGAATTTCATTTTGTTAGTTAGTGCCCAGTGTTCAAGTCTGTCCAGATCCTTCTGTATCTGAAGCCTGTCTTCTGGAGTGTTGGCTATTCCTGCCAGCTTGGTGTCATCTGCAAATTTGATGAGTTCCCCATCTATCCCTTCATCCAAATCGTTGATGAAGATGTTGAAGAGTACTGGGCCCAGAACAGAGCCCTGGGGCACCCCACTACACACTTCCCTCCATATAGATGCAGTTCCATTGAGGACCACTCGCTGAGTACGGCCGGTCAGCCAGCTACGGATCCATCTGGTGGTGGTTCTGTCTACCCCACATTTTTCTATCTTGTCAAGTAGTAGGTTGTGATCTACTTTATCAAATGCCTTACTGAAGTCCAAGTAAATTATGTCCACAGCATTCCTCTGATCCACTAATTTTGTCACTTGGTCAAAGAATGCAATAAGATTTGTCTGGCATGATCTATTTTTGACAAACCCATGTTGGCTTTTAGTAATGACTTTGTTTGCCTCTAGGTGTTCGTTGATTCGTTGTTTGATTATCTTTTCCAGGATCTTCCCAGGTATTGAGGTCAGGCTGATAGGTCTGTAATTTCCTGGATCCATTTTTTTTCCTTTTTTGAGGATGGGAACTACATCAGCTCTTTTCCAGTCCTCTGGTAGTTCCCCTGTGTTCCAGGATCTTTGAAAAATATAGTTCAGTGGCTCCGATATCACATCTGCCAGTTCCTTGAGAACTCTGGGGTGTAATCCGTCTGGTCCTGGCGATTTGAACTCATCTAGGCTGGACAGGTGCTCACTAACGATTTTCTTGCCTATCTTAACTTGTGTTTCTGTTTTGTTTTTTGTGGCACTATTTTTGATAGGTTGGTCTGTTTTTTCCCTTTGTGTAAAGACAGATGCAAAAAATGAGTTAAATAGTTCTGCTTTCTCCCTGTTGCTTGTCACCTTCTTGCCACTTCCACCCACTAATGGACCAATCATTTCCTTCACTTTTTTCTTGTTTTTTACATGTTGAAAGAAGCTTTTTTTGTTATTTTTGACTTTGGTCGCAAGCCTCAGTTCATTTTGAGCCTTGGCTTTCTTCACTTCATCTTTGCAGGCTCGGGCTATTTGCTGATATTCTGACTTAGTTATGTTCCCCTCTTTCCACTTTCTATACTTGTCCTTTTTATCTTTCAATTTGTCAGAGAGTTCTTTATGCAGCCATGCTGGTTTCTTTTGAGAGCTGTTATTTTTCCTCTTTGTTGGTATTGTGCTAGACTGTGCTTTTATTATCTCATTTTTCAAAATTTCCCAAGCTTCTTGAGTTGTTTTCCCCTTGAGGATTCTCATCCATGGAATCCTTCCCAAGCCCTCTCTAAGTTTATTGAAATTAGCTCTCTTGAAGTCCAAGACTCTAGTTTGACTGTGTTCTATTGGTTGTGCTTCTATAATGTTGAATTCTAATATTGCATGATCACTTCCTCCCAGGGTTCCTATGGCTTCAACACCGTCTATCATTTCATCTCTGTTAGTGAGAATTAGATCCAAAATGGCTAATCCCCTAGTTCCATTCTCTACTTTTTGGGAGACAAAGTTGTCTGCTAGGTTTGCCAGGAACCTGTTTGATCTTCCACTTGGTGCGGAGTTTGTCTCCCAGTTGATGTCAGGGTAGTTAAAGTCCCCCATTACTATTGTGATGTGCTTCCTACATACCTTAGTTAGCTGACTAGCAAAAAGTTCATCTATTTCCTCTGTTTGGTTGGGTGGTCTGTAGTATACACCTATGGCAATGTCATTCCCCCCCCCTTTTATATTGACCCAAATGCATTCAAGACAGTTTTTATCATTGTTGTACTCTATTTCTGTGAAGATGTAGTTATTTCTTATATAGAGAGCAACTCCACCTCCTCTTTTATTTGGTCTGTTTCTTTTAAATAATTTAAATCCCTCTAGCTGTGTGTTCCATGTGTGAGTTTCATCCCACCATGTTTCCGTAATGGCAACAATATCGTATCTGCCCTCATTAACCTGAATTTCTAGTTCACCCTGTTTGCTGTTCATACTTTGTGCATTGGTGTATAAACATTTGAGTCCTTTGTGGGTGGCCCTGTGTTTCCTTTCTACATAACCTGTGTGGTGCCTGAGTTCCCCTATTGTCTTACCACCTATTTGGTTAGTGCACTTTATATGGCACTCGCTATTAGAGGCTTCATTTTGATTGGTAGCAAGGTTGGTATTCTTGTCCACACACACATCTGTGCTACATGCACTGATAGCCCTATAGTTTTTAAATTGCCGGGGACAGGGTTGTTCCGTATCAATTAACTCCCTGTCCCCGCTGTTTAGTTTAAATTTCCCTCCAGAAAATCTGTGAATTTATAGCCGAGTAACTCAGTCCCTTTTTTTGATGGATGCAAACCATCTCTTTTGTACATCTTTTGATTGGACCAGCTACTGACATCGTGACTAATATATCCAAAGCCTTCCCCTTTACACCATTCCTTTAGCCACATATTGAATTGTGCTATGCGCTGGCCTTTTCCGTTTTGCTCCTTATACACTGGTAAAACCTCTGAGAAAGTAAGCCTACAGCCTATTCTGCTAAGTTCCTTCCCCAAGCTCTGGAAATCATTCTGCACAGAGAGTACATCTTTTTGGGACAGATCATTAGTGCCAAGGTGTACAATAGCCTCCACATCACAGTCCTTGCTGCCATTCTTGATTATTTTAGAAATACGCTTCTTGTCCCTACTGGCAGTAGCACCTGGAAGACACCTGACCTCTTTCAAAGCCTCTGTGTCCTTTCCTAAATTTACATCCCTTATAATTGAATCACCTACCAGAAGGTAGCTTCTCTTTTTGGGAGCCTTTCTATTCTTGCATGACTGATGTGCAATACCTGATTCACACTTCTCCCTATCAAAATCTAGTTCTTCATCTCGGACCACAATCCCCTGCTTATTTGAGTTATCTTCACAAATACCTTTACCAGTCTCCTTAATGTCCCTATTAAGGTCAGCAAGAGCACTGTAGCTGTTGTGCAGGGACACAGCGAAAGCTTTGTGTTTATGGTTCACAGCTCTCACCCTGCCAGATCCCACGGTTGTCCACACTGCCCTTTTCCTGCAGGATCTTTGTGGTAAAGGGGGCTGATAGCAGGGAGGCTTACTAGAGTAGAGGGGCTGAACTGGACACCTAATTTCTGCCCGAAGAGCACGGATTACAGACCCTAGGTAAATGATCTGTCCTTGTAGGCTAGTGATTTGTTTACAGATAGGACAGTTTCCAAGTTTGAAAAGGGTACTGCGAAGGACGGCTGCAAAGCAGGTGTTGCACTGAACTAAGCCGGACATCTTAGATACAGGGGATGTCAGACACACTTGCCCTGAATGTACTGCTACTGTTTGTGATTTTTAGTTATATAGTTATATAATGGAGATCCAATCAGGGCCTTGCTACTTTCCTGGTGGATTCTCCCAAAACTTACAGTTTAAGCAGCAGCTGGTGGAATGTAGCACGTTCCAGCAACCCGATCAGAGTTGGAATGGGGTTTAAATAGAGTATAATACCCTATAAATATAATGGAGATCCAATCAGGGCCTTGCTACTTTCCTGGTGGATTCTCCCAAAACTTACAGTTTAAGCAGCAGCTGGTGGAATGTAGCACGTTCCAGCAACCCGATCAGAGTTGGAATGGGGTTTAAATAGAGTATAATACCCTATAAATATAATGGAGATCCAATCAGGGCCTTGCTACTTTCCTGGTGGATTCTCCCAAAACTTACAGTTTAAGCAGCAGCTGGTGGAATGTAGCACGTTCCAGCAACCCGATCAGAGTTGGAATGGGGTTTAAATAGAGTATAATACCCTATAAATATAATGGAGATCCAATCAGGGCCTTGCTACTTTCCTGGTGGATTCTCCCAAAACTTACAGTTTAAGCAGCAGCTGGTGGAATGTAGCACGTTCCAGCAACCCGATCAGAGTTGGAATATTTATATGTTACTTATATGTAAGGGTGTAGGTCTATACATATGTTGTATATAGTATGTTTTAAATGTGTGTTATATGTGTGTACACTTTGAGAGGAAGCAACTAAATTTCACATTTTTAATGTGTGCCATTATGCCCACAGGAAAAAAATGACAATAAAGGTTATCTGATCTAATCTAATTTACCTGATAGGCTGGGGGTAAATCAGCAGTCCTGTTGACTGACGAGGGACCTATTTCCCAGGCTTCAATCACTTCCCTGGCTGTTTTTGTGCCTGCTCGTCCAACAATCTTGGTAGCTGCAAAGTTGAATGTATGTCCTTGTGCGAAGTGCGAAGCTACCAATGAGTTTGGGTCTCCTCGTCTGACTGCTTGCTTGTGTTCTTGCAATTTGGCGGTTAGCTTCCTCGGTCTGTCCTACATAGTCACAGGGGCAATCCATGCAGGGGATTCGATAGATTACATTAGAAGTATCTCCCACCTTCAAGCGATCTTTGCAATGCATAATTTGTCCTCATATGGTAGCTTCTGGGCGGTGTGCAATGCCCACTTGCAAAATGTTTTTGATAAATGGCAGGGTGTGCCATGTGATTGGTTTTGTACCTTGTTTCTTCCTTTCTCTCCTCACTGTGTTGTGCAGACATCTTGTGATGAATGATTGTGGGTGCCCATTCTGTTTGTTCATGTAGGTACTTGCTCTCCACCTGTTTGGCTTGCTGGGTACTACAGTGGATGGTTGCTGTTGAAATTCAGAATGCATGGAGTGTTGGTGGCCTTGCGATAAACTGTGGTTTCTAGGCTTCCATCCTCTTGTCTGTTGATAAGTACATCTAAAAATGGTGATTGCCCACTGTTTCTTCCTCCATTGTGAATTGTATGTCAGGGAAGATGAAGGTCAGTATGGTATGAAAGTCTTTAAGTGCATTTCTGTTGATGATGACAAATGTGTCATCCATGTAGCGGCATCAGAATTTCAGCGTGTAGTTCTGAAATGCACGATGTTCTAGTTCACACAGGACAGTTTCTGCAATGACTCCAGGCACTATAAATACAACACAGAGAACAACACACACTTTGCTAGAGATAAATTCCCAGAGGATGGGCTCCAACAGGAGTCCGAAAGCTCGGAAGACAAAACCTCTGGTGCCAGTGACTGACACAGATTGGATCCTGCAACCTTATCCTGGGACACGTATATTCACCTTCATTCAATTTTAGTTTTTAAATCTGCTCCAAATACTAAACATAGCCTCAGAGTGGTATACAGCACCCCTATTTTAAACTCAGTACAAACATGTATTGTAATGCCAACAACCAATCTGAAATACTGTGTATTTTTCCTCAGTGTTTTTATCTTAAAAACAATACTGACTGAAATTCAATCACTTTTTTTAAATAAACGTCTTATCAGCCAAGCTGGGGGGGGGGGAGAAATCCTTTAATTTCCAAATTTTAAAATACATTGCTGTTCGGAACATAAATATAGTTTTTCAAAATATTTTTCTTACATACTGTTGTATCCCAAAGGGAAAAGAAGCCTACATTCAGCAACATCTTTCCCTTCTTCTCCTTCACCAAAATATATACAGATAAAAATTCTATGTAACTCACAGGTCCTCTACATTGTTAAAATCAGCTGAAAATAATTGTGGATTTCTTCGCCTCCAAAAAGGATGTCCAAGGGATACAGTTGCATATATATGTATATGTATACTACATGTATATGTGTTGTGTGTGTTTGTACATGTATGTATGTTATATGTATATGTGGTATATATATATGTGTATATGTATGTATATATATAAGAGCACGTTGGACATGGACAAGATTCCAATAAAGACCATCATTAGGGCAAAGAAAAAAACCGACAGTTTTCATAAAACTAATTTCTATGAAATGAACATCCCATTTGCAAAAATTAATTTATCCCATCTAGTTTATAACTACATGCCATTTTGTCTCCTATTCCTGCTCCCAGCAAAAACAGAGGAGAGGAAAGAGGCAGGATGGAAATGGGAAAAACCTACGCTGGGAAGAAAAGGAAAAGAAGTAAGGAGAAAGAGATGCACAGAGAAAGACAAAAAAAATTGTTTACAGAAAACCTACTAAGCATCAGTGCTGCTACAAATTGAATGAATGCTGCTGTATGGATTTTTTTAGTTCTACGCTTAATTTTCTTCTATCATTAATTTTTGTTACAATATGGAATTTTCTAATCATTACACATAGTTAATGCATTAAATCTTTTATGTTACCTTGTCGATTCACTTCATTTTGAAGCAATTCTTCCATTGCTTCTTCTTCAGCAATATCTAATGGAGTGTTTCCTTCACTGTTTACAGCTCCTACATATGCTCCTTGACTAATCAGGTATCTGTTAATTGAAAGAAGAAATAACGACAAATTAGTTTTAATATAAGTACAGATTTCTTTTAACAGCAAAGTATAATCTGTGCATTTGGGGAAAATTAGTAAAAATTGTAAAACTGCAATAAGATTATCTCTGTGTTAGTTGGATCCTTAATAAGACCCCTTAAATTAAATTCTCTGCTATGTATGCAAATCTTCTATATCCTACAGATTCTGGTCCTTAAAGTGGTGACGGTAAACAGCACACCCTGGTGTCTCCCATGCACTATGCTTTACCCGATCATTTTTAAAGTATTGTTATATTTAAAAATAAACACATGGAAAGCTAGCATCATGCAAACTGGAAAGCATGTAATATGGCTTTCTTTTTCAAAATGTTTCATAAACTCTAAAAGAATCCTTAGAAAGTAAAATGGTATAAGAATTTTGGTTTGTGCTTTCTTTGGAAGTGTGTATATTTCCCTAGAAAAGGTAAAAGATTTGCTGAAATATTAAAAGGCATTTTGGGAGATTACAGGGAATAACATCAATCATTTACTAACTTCATGTAAAGAGGTTTTGAGTAATGGTTTATTTGCCATGGCAGTCATTTGTGAGAATGACCATTATATGATGTTAGACGTCTATGGTTTCTGTTCAGATCATATAAACTTTTGCCTATATGAACTAAAAATTCTTAATGTGCTCATTAACCCAAAAAGCTTGAAAACCCCTGCAGTAATCATTCCATTAATATTAATTAGAAATAAAGCATAATCTTATTTTGATACAATTTGCAAATACAAAATCATAAAATGTATGAACTAAAAAACATCTTACAGGTCATTGTTTTATTCCTTCTTCTGAGTCAGAAATTTAAGGGACCACCTCATGCATGTGGCCATTTATCTTCATTAGAAAATGAAGGAAGAGGAGTAGTTTATCATTGTTTAAAAAAATATCCACTGCTTCAGTTCTTATGGTCGGATAATTCATTCTAACCTATAAATTAAAATTGTACCTGACAGTCTTTTAGAGATTTGTAGACCACAGTCTTAAGTCCCATTAGTCTCCTCCCATTAACTAAGCATGCCATATTTTTTTTTACTGCAAAGCGCTTTGTTTCCAGGCCTCTGTCATCCATCTATTCCCCCATACACATCTATCCATTTACCAAATTTATACAACCATCCAGCAAAACAATTAAAACAAGTCTTAAAAATAATTAAACATAAATATAAATAAGACCATGGAACAATGCATGAAAGTCTCACACATAATACAACCATTTTGCAGGCTCCCTGTTCCAATAGATTGCCAAACCTGCTGAAAAAAGATACATTTTAAGAGATTTCCAGAAGTTCCAAAGAATAGATGCTATAGCAGAAAAGGCTCATCTTCTAGAACCCATCAGAATGCACACCTGTTTGAATGTTCACACATGCATTTCTTTGCAATTTAGTGTAGTGTAGATTTTAAACTGTCCGGCATGTACTTTCCTGGGATTTCAATCCACCTTGTTCATGCTTGATATTATCCAACTGACCAGATACTTATAATTCATCCTGATGGCTCTTGATGGTTTGGCCATTTGGCATTTCAATTTCATTACATTTGGTGATTTTACCTGGATTTATTGCTACTACAGGTAGTCCCATTCATTTAATGACCATTCAAAGTTACAACAATACTGAAAAAAGTGACATCAGTTTTTCACATTTACAACCACTGTGGCATCCCATGTTCATGTGATCAAAATTCAGGCACTTGGCAACTGGCATGTATTTATAATGCTTGCATTGTCCCATGATCATGTGATCACCTTTTGTGACTTTCTGACAAGTGGAAGATAGATTCACTTAACAACCATATTAACTTAGTAACTGCAGTAATGGAAAATTTTGGGCTCAGTTTTGATCGTAAGTGAAGGACTACCTGTAAAGCACACATCTCCAAGTCCCATCTTAAATAGGCAATTAAGAATACCTCAGACATTGGAATTAAATGAGTTCAAATGCTTTAAGGTTATTTCTCTCTCACTGAATATCTATGTCCAGTCCTCAGACTAATTACCAAGAATTGGGAGTTAAGGGGCGTTGTCTTACCTGAACGCCTTTTCTCAGTACAGAGATGGAGAATCCACCAATGGGTTTTCTCTGTCTGCCTGCTCTTGAGACCAAGTAGCCAAACTTGACACGCCCCCTCTTGCTAGGAGATCCAGTCTTAATGAGGGCGAAAGTGGCTGAAGGTGGACGAAGGTGTTGGCTCTCAAACCCTTAAATGCGGCCTAACTGACCTAAAGGGTGGGTGTGGATTCTCCATCTCCATACTGAGAAAAGGCGTTCAGGTGAGACAACGCCCCTTCTCCAGTACAGGAGATGGAGAATCCACCAATGAGACATACCAAAGCCTCACTGTCCCGATGGGTGGGAAATAGATAAAGCCGGAATAGTGTCCCCAGAGACCACCTGCTGAAGGACCCTCCGACCAAAGGAGGCATCCGCTGAAGAGAAGCGGTCAATCCTGTAATGGTGTACAAACGGGGAGGGCGAGGACCATGTCGCAGCCCTGCAAATCTCCTCGATGGACGCCTGGGTGGCCCATGCTGCAGAGGTCACAGCGCTGCGAGTGGAATGGGCAGTAAGATGACATGGAGCCGGCAGGGAAGAGGACTGGTACGCCTCCGCGATATGGCTCTGATCCATCTGCCAATGGTGCCAGTGGCAACTTTCTGTCCCGGAGAAGCCAGATGGAAAAAACAAATAGGGGCACAGACCTACGAAAAAGCTCCGTGAGCTTCATGTAACACCGCAGTGCCCTGCGGACATCCAGTGTGTGCCACTGCCGCTCCAAGTCATGGGAAGGATTGGGGCAAAAATTTTTCAAGATGACTTCCTGTGCTCTATGGAAGACCGAGCTTACCTTGGGCAAAAGGGTGGGGTCCCGACGAAGGACCACCCGATCGCTGCGAAAGATACAACGGTCATTTCTGACCAAAAGAGTAGCCAGCTCAAAGATACGTCTGGCGGTCGTGATGGCAATCAAGAAGGCAACCTTGAGAGACAGGTTCCGCAATGGAACATTTGCTATGGGCTCAAAAGGTGTTTTTGTTAGAGTGCGAAGGACGCGAGACAATTCCCAAGAGAGGTACCTGTGTATCACAGGAGACCTGGTGTTGCACGCACCCTTGATGAAGGTTTGTATTCTGGGATGGTGAGCTAAGGGAACTGAATCAGCACAAGTAAGTAATGTCTAATTGTCGCCTTCTACACCAATGGCAAAAATCCTTCCAAGTAGAATCATAAATGCGATTGGACGTCGGGCAACGAGAGGCCTGAGTCATAGTGATTACCCGTGATGGGAATAACTCTGGTGTCCTGATGCTGCGCTCAAGCGCTAAATGTTCAATTGCTACCACTGAGGGTCCGGGTGTTGGAGGATCCCTTGGTGCAAGAACACCCAATGTGGAGGAAACTCCCTCAAGGGAGACCAGGAGAAATTCATCAGATTGGCAATCCAGGGCCTCTGTGATTCGTACGAGGCCACGAGGCTCACTTCCGCCTGTTCCTGGAGAAGTTTGCGGAAGGTCACCGGAATGAGCGGGAGGGCAGGGAAGACCTACAGGAAAACTTGCGGCCACGGAGTCCGCAGGGCAATTGTTCCCTCCACCCTTGGAAGATAATAACGAGAGAAGTACCTGGGGAGTTGGGCATTGTTTGATGATGCAAAAATGCCGAAGATCAGATGGCCGGACCTACTGGAGATCTCGGCAAGGAGATCCGGATGCAATCCCCTTCTCGAGATGTGTTTGGCCCTGAGATGAGCCAGATTGGGCTCTGTCCAGGGTCCCAGTAACCGTATCTTGGACATAAAGAACTTGGACCTGGTATCCCCCTGGCTGTTCATGTGGGCCTTGGATGCCACTTTTGTCCGTGATGACCCATACCTGACGGTCCCTGATCCAGAGCCAGAATTGGCAAAGATCCGAATTGATGGTCCTGAGCTCCAGCCAATTGCTGTTGTGTCCCAAGTCTGCACAGAACCAATGGCCCAGTGCAATCTGAGATGAAGCTCTGGCAGACAAGCCATTGGCGGGAGTGAGATTGGAACAAGTAACAAGACTGTTCCCCTGACCACCCGACCAGCAAAAAAATTCTCTCTGGGCTTTGGTCATGGCAATTGAGTCAGATGCTGAAGGCACGTTTGGGACCACTCTCTGGGCCCCACCCGGAGGCCTTAGGTGGCCAGGCAAGGTGCACCAGCAAAAAAAGGCCTCAATGAAGGATGCGGAGGGCCTGAGATGAGGCCTGGCAGAGGCAATGTGAATCCAAAATGGCGGTTCCAAAAGAAAAAAAGGTGGTGGCCTGAGAATTTGGGCCTAGTCAGTAATTTCTTGGTACAGATGATGAGGCCCAATAGCAGAAGCTGTACAAGGCTAAAATAATTCCTCAGAAAGGCTGAGAATTAGTCAGAATATGGGAAAGATCTTGTATGAAATTTTGGGGCCTGTAATCAGTGCAGGAGGTCTGGTTTGTAGGCCTGAGGGAGGCCCTTAAAATGGCGGCTGTCTGGAATTGATCTAACTACTGTGTCCAGAGGAACGCAGTGAAAAGGGAATGGAAAATCCTAAAGGGGAACTGGATTGGAATTCCTAAAAGAGACTATGTAAATTAAGCCACTGATGGGGCAGGGCGCTGAGCCCGCTGAAGAAAGGCCATTTACAGCTCTTCGGCTATGCCAGCAGCCCCAAAATGGCAGCCGCAACTCGTTCTCTACTGAGAACGGTCTCCGCGGCTTCAATTCAAGGATTTTTGTGGCTGGGGCAATCGCAATAGCAGCGGCAGAGGCTGCGTCGAAATTGCACCCCACAATCTTGCTTCCGAACGGCAGGCCAGAAAGAAGTTAAATTGGACTTCGTTGCCCTTGTCGGCAACCAAAATGGCACCTGTGATCGATTCCGGCTGCCGGAGGTGAGTCCGGAGGCCCTGAATCGAAGCTCCAATTTCAGACCAGCAGTCTGAAGAAGCAGCTGGTAGTTTGAGAGAAAGGAGAAATTAAAATAAATGGGGGGGGGAGAAAGAATGATGTTCCAAGCAGCCCCCCTTTTTAGAAAATTTTCCCCCAGAGCCCTGGGGAAAACTGAGAGGTAAAACTGCAGAAGCCTCCCCCCCACACACTCCTCAAATCTGTGATTTGAGGTAGCACTGATCCCAGTGTTGTAGGAAAATTTAGGGGAAGTTCCAATTTATCATTTAGGTAATTTTGGAGGGAAAAGGAGAATTCACCAATGGATTTCTAACCTGCTATCTGCTGAGAGCCAAACCTGATACGTCTTCAAGAGCTGAGACCAAGTTAAGACTGGATCTCCTAGCAAGAGGGGGCGTGTCAAGTTTGGCTACTTGGTCTCAAGAACAGGCAGACAGAGAAAACCCATTGGTGGATTCTCCATCTCCTGTACTGGAGAATTTCAAGTTCTCTCCCCCCCCCTCAATAATTTTATCTTTTCCAAATGAGTTGCCAAGTTTTATTTTTAAAACTTTCAAGAATAATGGAACATACATATTACAGCAAACTTCCCTCAGACTAATTACCAAAAATGGAGAAGCAGTCAATTTCAAGTTGTATTCCCCCCCCCAATAATTTTACCTATTTCCATATCAGTTGGCAAGTTTTATTTTTAAAACCTTCAAAAATAATGGAACATACATATTACAGCAAACTTTCCCTCATGAAATGTATGTATATGATTGGTAATATATTGTGCTGCCTCTTCCCAGAAAAAACAAAGACCTCTCTTCTGTTGCTTTTTCATAAAGAAAAGAATTTCCAAAAGTTGGGAAACAAATACTGGCTGGAAAAATTTGGGGAACAATAGAAAAGGCTGAAATTTGTTTTGAACTCTGGCTTAATTTCAAAGGTCAACACATTTTAGAACTCATTCAAGAATTCATATGAACTTGCACATGTGTTGAGAACATGTAGTACTGTATCAGGGGACTCAAAGTCACAGGTTGCATGGAACCTCCACAAGCTATTTATAACAGCTCATGACAATACTTGGGCAAAAATAAGTTATGGGGGACATCTGTCTCTTGGCCAGTAACTATTAGGCAAAGAAGTCAGGATTTCTCCCTCATCATTTCCATGAGTCCATGCTTCCCCAAAAATAAGACTCACCCAGAAAACAAGCCTTAGCCTGTTTTTTTGGCATGCGCCTAATATAAGCCCTACCCCCCAAAATAAGTCCTAGTTAAGAGCCCGCCCACTCCATCCCACAGTCTGGTTACTCGCTGCCACAGGGGCAGGGGAGCACACATCACACTGGTGCCGCTGCCACAAGGGAGTTGCCCCACATGCCCTGCACCTGCTTACCTAAGGGCCCCTGCAGCCAGGCCACTCCCCGTTTGACCCGGCTGCCCACCCGCCTCTTCCCTTTCACTCCCCTCCTGAGCTGGACTGCCATGCTACAGAGGATCAGCAGGGGAGGATCGGTTGCCTTATCCAGTCCCCCTCTGCCATTTCAGAGGTGGGGGGGAGTGTGCAACAGCTGTGTCCACTGCTAGAGGGGCCACCACTGCTTCACCCCACAGATCACCTGTCCAGTGACAGCCACCCCCCCTTCTCCTCCGCCAACTCTCCCATGGCTTATGCCCTGACCAGGCGGCGCAAGCCTCCCCTGCCACTTCCCTCCACCTGCCAGACACCTATCAGTTCCCTCCCGCCATCTGCTTGCCTGCAGCCACAACGGCTTACAGGGCTTCCCAGGGCAGATGCTTGGGAGGCGAGGGCAGTGCCGGCAGAATGTGCCTTCAGATGAGGAGAGCGGCGCGGAAAGGCAGGGGCAGCACAAGCCAGATGGCACAAGTCAGTTCTCTGCCCGAGCAAAAAGTGGGTGCCTATGGGGTGCTCTGACGGAGAAATGATGGGAGACTGAAAGCTTCATCTGCTTGCAAAAGGAAAGGGTGTGACAGAGGGAGGGAGGTGGCAGAGGAAGCTTGGGCCACCCGGTCTTTCGGCTTCCTCCGCCTGTCCATGCCACTCTCCTCCTCGCCTGAAGGTATGTTCTGCCAGCACTGCCCTCACCTCCCTTCTGTCCTGGGAAGCCCTGTAAGCCATTGTGGGCACGGGCAAGCAGACAATGGGAGGGAGCGGGCAATGGCCGCAAAGTCAGACATCCCCTGAAAATAAGCCCTAATGGGTCTTTTGGTCATACATACATACGTTTGTGCGTATACACACATATATATGTACAGAAAACAAACTGCCTCACATATACACTCATCAGAAAAGTAAATTTTGCAGTCAGCCAATTTCAGTTGGGCTCATCTTAGGCTAAGTAGAAATAGTTCCACACCAAGGTATAAAGATGGCTGTATCTCTAAATCCACAGCTAGGTATAAAGACAGATATATCTCACAATGTGAGGCTACGGTTACAGCTGCACCCTTCTTCTCTGTCCAGCCATGGTAATGCCATTCCTTCTCATGATGACAAGCTGACAATCATCCTGTATATTTGGTAATATAGAAAATAAGTGAAATTTTGTTGCTGATGAACTGTTGCAGATCTAAAATGGATCAGATCAAAAGCCCACTACACATGGCTAGCAAATACAGATTTTGAGTGAATTTTAGAAATTATTTATCTATACAAGAGAAATGTTGAGCCCTGCAATACAAAAATAGCAATTAAGCATTAATGTATTAACCTTACTAAGACAGCTGCAAGCAATTAAATTTCAGATTAGCAAATATCTTTAAGAAATATATCACATAAATTATATATTAGTTTCTACCTAATGGAGTTTCTGTGCATTAAAAGCATATAGAACTATTTTGATTTGCCAACTAATATAACACTGTTATAATCCTAAGGATGGAATATGAATTTTTCATCAACCCAGGAGTCTATGGGAAATAAATGTTTGCATTTTACATTAACAATTTGACTTTTAATTGTCAGCTATATTTCATTTAGCATCACGAGATCAGTATATATACATGTTGCAAGCATCTTTCACAAGATGATATATGCAAATTAATTTACATTTAATTTTTGATATGATAAAGGTGGGAGATGAGACATGTATTCCTAAAATACCTTCATCATAATAGTTCATCTGAACATGGTAAGATACAAAAGCAAATTTCAGGAAACCAGGCAATGTTAGATTTGACAAAAATTACATTTTCTGGATTTCTCCACCAGCAAATAACCTCTCGGGTATGATTTTTTCAGTTGCCCCTTTTGCATCAAAAATCTCTATGCAATTTTTATTATAATATCCTATACTCTAGGATGCCTCAGGGAAAAAGCACTGTTATTATATAGCAAGACAAGGTTATCAATGGAGAATGCATCTAACCATCAGAAGGCAAGATAAAATTTTGTGTCTACCCTGCTAATCATCAAAGAAGTCACTTCCTGAACTGGCAATCTCCGTATCTGTAAAACTACAAATAATGCCCTTTTACAGTATTGCATTTCTGGTCTAGATAAATTTCTGAAGTTTCTGCATGTACGAAACCTATAAAGAATCCCAAGCTTCTCATTTAGAGAAGGAAAACTGATTTTCCTGTTTTTCTTCTTCAAGCATTGCTGACATTAGCCTAAGATACACACTATATCTATACAGTTTCTCAGCTGCAAGGAAAGCAAGCAAGCACTGATCCAATACAAATGAATAATCACTCTGGCCAATAATATAAAGCCAAGAAAAATACCAAATATTTGTTATCAATAGATAATACGGTACAAAGATTAAAATAACTTTCACACAGCAGTGATGATTTTCTTGTTCATATTGATATTAACAAATGTAGTTACCATTAAGAATGTCCAAAGAATTTTATTAGCCAAAAATGTTTAACATTTATCTGACTTGAAAATGTAAAACTTCTATAAATTCTGAAAATAGGGAAGAAAAAAAATGTGTGTTTTTTTCCAGAAAATTGGGAAAGAATTCAATATACATTATAAACAATAAAATGCATTTTTATGTTAATTTAGACTGAAATAAATTCATTACAGTCAGTGATTAATTTCATTTTAAATCTACATTGTGGCATCATTTTGAGATCTTTGAGACATTTTACAATTGCACTGCTTAGCGATGAAGGTTCCGTCAACTGTAATCTAGTTAGTAGTACAGTCAGCCGTGAGTTCCTCAAATGTTGCTAAGCACTTTTTTCCCTCCCACAAATGGAAGTCAACCAATTACTCTGGCAACTCTTTTGAGGCAAAATTGTTAGCTTAAATCCTCTGCAGTACACAAGTGGGAATTTACACAAAGAATGTCCAGGAATCAGTCCAAACAAAAATTCTGGGATCAATTCGCACTGCATCCAATAGAACTGCAAATGTCCTGCTAAGTTTTGAAAAATAAATTATTGCAATCCTGATAAGGGCCTGGAAGATAATGATGAATTATAGGGCTGAAAATCCAGTGTTTTCTAGCTTTACCCCTTTAAGTTGCACAGATAGCCTGCATTGAAAAAGTTAGCACTATTCCTAATATTTCAAATTAAACAGCTACTCACCCAAAGAATAAAATATATGGAGTTTGAAGCTAAAGTTAACAATCAATGTCTACATCGCAAAAAATGGATAAACAAGAACATTTGAGAACCAGCAAAATATTTACAGAACCTTTCTCTCCTGAGGCCAAGGACAATCTTCTTCAAAACCAGACACAACAACTTAATATCTGCTTTGTTAAATGGCGGATATTCTAAAATCCATTAATCAAGCTCGCCTGCCTGCTTAGTGGCAATGAGATCAAAAACATTTCACATATATTATTACATTGTAAATTTTAGAGGAATATTCTGTTTATATTTTGCCCCCAATAAATAAATTCCCAGGAAGATAATTTCTACATGAATATTCTATCAGAAGACACAAAAAACACTATTAACTGAATGGCAACCAAATGTTGCATTATTGCAATGAAAATAAGATATAATCATCTTCAAGGCTAATTAGTTTTCATTTATTTATTATGAAATATATATGAAGATCTGCAATCCTTTATATAACTTGTTTTAGAGAGCATGTATTTTTACTTTACATAATGTAATACAAAGATTACATCTGCAGAGATTATTACTATATATAAAAACTCTCTTTATTTGACACTGTAATCCCTTAATTCAGGATAGAGTCAGGGCGACTGAATGGAGTTGAGCATTTACTCGCCAGATGCCCTTCTTGATGCCATGCAGAATTCGCAACAGATATTTTTTCTTTACGCCCTAGGAGAGAAATATCTGCTGCTATCTAAGATTGAACCTTCAACCTTCCGAGAGGGATACAAGTGTCCTCCCCACTAGGCCACCATGCCACTCATATTACTACTATACATCATTACAGTAATTTATGCAACATTTTATGTTGTTATTTTACCTTAATTCATTTTGATTTGATTTCTTGGATTGTATCTATTTTGTTCTTCTACTGATCATTGACTGAATAAATTACTGATTCAACAATCTGTTAGTTCTCCATCTGGGCAGAAAGTGTTTGGGCGCCTATGGGGCACTTGGAAATCTATCTATCACAGCACCTGAAAACAAATGATTCAGATATCACACAGCACAGGAGGCAAGAAATAATTCCCATAGAAACACCATTGGGCAAAGCAATAAATGTTAACATCAGCAAACAAATCATGACTGTAACTTCCCAACTAGGGCAACATAACTAAAACTATTGCATAATTAAAGCATCAAAGCCCATAGAGAGGTCCATGAAAATTAAAAGGTCTTTATTCTTCCTATGTTGTTTTAAGACATAATGCCAAAGGCACTTCTGGTACTCAAACCAATCCTTATACCTGATAGTGTGTCATCACCAGTGAATACCACAAAAAAGATCAGCAAAGTTCTGTGCCTTTCAAATTTCATTTAGTACTCATATAGACAAGACTATTCCTTAGGCTTTTCATGAAATTAAGGAACAGCAAGTGCATTTGAAACTGAAGCTCAATGTATCCTGAAAAGCAGCTAATACATGCAACTTGAAACAACTAAGAAAAAATAATTTTACTTTTCCAAACTAATACTTAATTTTATTAATACCAATGAACTTTGGTATTTAAGTTACATAAACAGAACAAATAACTTAAAGTACAGAATCAATATATTATAAAAATACAGTTTGCAAATATTGAAACCACGATTGTAAAATATTTTCTTGCCTTAACACATCAGAAGACTTTAATTGCCAATCAGTACCCGACCAAATAAGTAACTCTTTATACGAAATGTTGTCAAAATTCACCCCCTTGGAAACCTCCTGGATTGCTTGTCCAGGGATCCCCCAAATAGGTATTTTATAATTTAACTTATAATAATATTTTTTCCAAACTCAAAGTAAAGCATATCTTAAAATATGTGACTTAAAGACCAAATCTACTTTCTTATCAAAAATTAAATATGCATGCCAACCATATAATAAATCCCACCCTTCAAGAACAAGAATATCTCTATTTGTTAAATTAAGCCAGTCACTTACTAAAGTTAAAGTGGCCGCATCATAATATAATTTCAAATTTGGTGCTTTAAGTCCACCTCTTTCTCGAGCATCTTGTAAAATCTTAAACTTTACCCTTGATTTCTTCCCGCCCCAAATAAATTTATTAATACCCTTCTGCCACTCATTCAAATTAGCATCCTTCTTTAAAATGGGTATCATCTGAAACAAAAAAAGAAACTTTGGTAGAACATTCATCTTCACTACTGAAATTCTCCCCAATAACGATAGTTGTAGCTTTTGCCAATCATTTAAATCTTTTTGAACTTTAACCCATAAGCGTTCATAATTATTCTTATACAATTTTCCATTAGATGTTGTAATATAAACTCCTAAATACTTAACCTTATTAACTATTTCATAACCTGTTGTTTCAGCTATAAAATCTTTTCCCTTCCTTAAAGCACAGAATCAATGTATTATAAAAATACTTATACATAAGCAAATGCAGACTTGTATTTTAGTGATGAAAAACAGTCCAAGCAAAGTATTTATTAATAAACTAGTGGAGTCTAAATTTATTTATTTACAATCCAAGTCAGCTCAGCATTAATACATCTTAAGTAACAGTGCATAAATACATTAAGATTGTTTTATAAGCCAAGTCTATGAATAAAAAATTTGCTACTCCTTTGAAACTCTCTCAAAATGCCTCAATCTCTTCATCATGAGTAGAGTTTATCAAACTCAGGAGAGAGTGTATTAGCTCTGATTACCAGTGTATGTACAGTGGGCACTTTGAAAGAACGCGTGAAACAGACTCAACCTCATATGGAATGTTAGCACATTAGCTAACTATCACTCTAGTAGGGTATAATGGAATGTGTGGATGACTTTGGAGAATGAAGGGAAGAAATGCTGCCTAGGAAACGATCAGGCAAGAAAGGCAGGAATCCCTAATGGCTTAATGGTCAGAGATAAACTTAGGAAGGACCTGCCCTAATGAATCAAGCAGTTAAAAATGGAAGCAGGAAGTTTATACTTTCAGATTTGCCAGATTATGTTACAATAAAGTAGAATTAGTTCATCTTTATCATATTAGTTCATCTTGGGAGGGTTGATATACATATAGATTATCTATATGGGCTAGAGAAAAGTCTCTTCTTTGCAAGGGATATAGAATTTTATAGAAGTAGTTGTGGTCTGTCCAGGAGGAGAGAGCAATTCATCTGTACGGAAGATAGGAAAGTTTGGCTTTGCCTATAGATAAAATAACCTTTATTGTCATTTTTTTTACTGTGGGCACATTGGTACACATTAAAAATGAAATTTAGTTGCTTGCTCTCCAGGTGTACACATACGTAATACACTTTTAAACATGCTATATACAACATATATATAAACCTACACCCTAACATATAAATAACATACAATATTAATCACTGTCCATCTTGAATACATAATGGAAAGTGGAAGCTTTAGAGTTCATAAAGTTAATAATGTAAGGAACAAAACTATGACTGAATCTGGATGTTCTGCTTCAGATACCATGGAGCTTCCTCCCAGAAGATAACAAGGAAAACAGGTAGTGAAGAGGATGTGAGTGTCCCAAACAATCTTGCGGATCCTGCTCAAGCAACACTTATGTGCTATGTTCTGGATGAAACGAAGGGAACTGCCAATAATCTTTTCTGCCATCCTCGCCACTCTTTGCCCCGCCTTCCTGTCTGAAGCAGTGATGCTTCCAAACCAGACTGTAATGGTGTATGACAGGATGCTCTCGATCGTCCCTCTGTAGAAAGTGGTAAGGACAGGGGAAGGCAGATGTAATCTCAGAGACACTGAACTATATGTTTCAAACATCCTGGAGCACTGAGGAACTACCAGAGGACTGGAAAAGAGCTGATGTAGTTCCCATCTTCAAAAAAGGGGAAAAAATGGATCCAGGAAACTACAGACCTATCAGCCTGACCTCAATACCTGGGAAGATTCTGGAAAAGATAATCAAACAACGAATCAGCGAACACCTAGAGGCAAACAAAGTCATTACTAAAAGTCAACATGGGTTTGTCAAAAACAGATCATGCCAGACAAATCTTATTGCATTCTTTGACCAAGTGACAAAATAGGTGGACCAGAGGAATGTTGTGGATATAATTTACTTGGACTTCAGTAAGGCATTTGATAAAGTAGACCACAACTTACTACTTGATAAGATAGAAAAATGTGGGTTAGACAGCATCACCATCAGATGGTTTGGTAGCTAGCTGACCAGCTGTACTCAGCATATGATCCTCAATGGAACTGCATCTACATGGAGGGAAGTGTGTAATGGGGTGTCCCAGGGCTCTGTTCTGTGCCCAGTGCTCTTCAAAATTTTAGTCAATGATTTGGATGAGGGGATAGATGGGGAACTTATTAAATTTTTAGACGACACTAAGCTGGCAGGAATAGTCAACATTCCAGAAGATAGGCTTAAGATACAGAAGGATCTTGACAGACTTGAACATTGGGTGCTATCTAACAAAATTAAATTCAATGCTGAAAAAAGTAAGGTTCTACATTTAGGCAAGAAAAACCAAATACACAGGTATAGTATAGGTGGTATATTGCTCAATAGTACTAACTGTGAGAGGGATCTTGGAATCCTAATGGACAATCACTTAAATATGAGCCAGCAGTGTGCTACAGCTGCCAAAAAAGCCAACACAGTGCTAGGCTGCATTAACAGAGGGATAGAATCAAGATCACATGAAGTGTTAATACCATTTTACAATGCCCTGGTAAGGCCACACTTGGAATACTGCATCCAGTTTTGGTCACCACAATGTAAAAAAGATGTTAAGACTGTCAATGCTGCTAATATTGTATATTCTTGCTTTGACAAAATATGCAGAACTCTCTGGTATTTTTAGAGTTAATGCAGAGGAGAAGGAGGGAGGAGGGAAAAGCCCGCAAAAGGGAAAAGAAGGGAACCTTTGCCCTTCACACTAATTGGAGAACGTAAATTATGACAGCAAAACAGGGAGTGGAAATGCTAGCAAATATAACTGCTCGGTGGGTGGAGATTTCAGATCTTAGCAGTGCCTTTCTTCATGCCTGTGCTGACATTTTGTCACATAAATAAAGAAACTTTTTACGATAAAATGGCTGGAAGTTCTTTGAAGTGTTTCATTAGTCGGAACCATGACAGAGACTAAAGAGTGCAGAGAAGAGCAATAAAGATGATTAGGAGACTGGAGGCTAAAACATATAAGGAACGGTTGCTGGAATTGGGTATGTCTAGTTTAATGAAGAGAAGGACGAGGAGTGACATGATAGCAGTGTTCCAATATCTCAGGAGTTGCCACAAAGAAGAGGGAGTCAAGCTATTTTCCAAAGCACCTGAAGGCAAGACAAGAAGCAACAGATGGAAACTAACCAAAGAGAGAAACAATCTAGAACTAAGGAGAAATTTCCTGACAGTTAGAACAATTAATCAGTGGAACAACCTGCCTCTAGAAGCTGTGAATGCTCCAACACTGGAAGTTTTTAAGAAGAGACTGGACAGCCATTTATCTGAAATGGTATAGGGGATTGCCTGAACAGGGGGTTGGACTAGAAGACCTCCAAGGTCCCTTCCAACTTTTATTATTATGGATCATCACACAGTCAGCCAGATGTTCAGACTGGATTTGGCATTCTGTCTACCTATCGAGTCCTTACCCAGGACCTGGGATAGGCAGATGTGGATGTTTGATGGTATTACAGATATCGTCGCAGGATGGAAGCAGTTCCTAATAAGGCCGCCTTTTGCAATTGACTAATAGCGAATTTGTCAATGCCAATGGTGTTCAAGTGGTGCTCCAGTTGTTTTGGGATTGCACCTAAGGGGCCTATTACTATTGGTACTACCCTCGCTTGCTTTTGCCACAGTCTTTCTATTTCTATTTGTAGGTCTTTGTATTTTGTTATCTTCTCCAGTTCTTTCTCTTCTATTCTGCTATCTCCAGGCACTGCCACGTCCACTATCCAGACTTTTTTGTCTTTCTTATCGACAATTGTTAAGTCTGGGGTGTTATGTTGCAGGTGCTTGTCTGTTTGAATTCTGAAGTCCCAGAGCAGTTTAATTTTATCATTTTCTATGACTTTCTCTATTTTATGATCCCACCAGTTTTTGCTTACAGGCAAATGATATTTTTTGCAGATCTTCCAATGCACCATTGTTGCTACTTTGTCATGCCGCTGCTTGTAATCAGTCTGTGCAATCTTCTTGCAACAGCTTACCAAGTGGTCCACTGTTTCTTCAGCTTCTTTGCATAGGCGGCACTTACTGTCTGTTGCTGTCTTCTCAATTTTGACTTTGTATGCATTTGTCCTTAAGGCTTGGTCTTGTGCAGCCAGAATTAGTCCCTCGGTCTCTTTCTTCAATTTTCCTGCTCTTAGCCATTGCCAGGTTTTATTATTATCTGCTTTCCCAGCTATTTTTTTCATGTATTGGCCATGTAGTGCTTTGTCTTCCCATGCCTCTATTCTGTTCTTCATTTGGTCTTTCTTGTAGGCCAGTTTGGTCTCTCCAGTAGTCAGTAAGCCTTCCTGATATACTAATTTCAGTGCATCTTCATCATTGTTCTTCAGATATTCTTCCAAAGCCATTTTTTCTTCTTCAACCATCTGATGTACTTGTAGCATTCCACGCCCACCTATTTGCCTTGGTAGATAAAGTCTATCAATGTCACTGCGTGGATGAAGGGCATGATTCATTGTCATTATTTTTCTGGTCTGCCTATCCATTGCTTTTAGTTCTGCTTGAGTCCAGTCCACTATTCCAGCTGTGTACCTAATGACTGGGATTGCCCAGGTGTTGATTGCCTTTATGGTATTTCCTCCATTGAGTTTGGACTTTAAGATCTTCTTCACTCTCTTGATGTATTCACCTCTAATCTTTTTCTTGACTTCAGTGTGCTTGATATTGTCAGCTTGAAGGATACCCAAGTATTTGTAGTACTCTTTCTCATCCAGACTCTTAATGTTATTTTCGTGGGGCATCTTGATTCCTTCAGTTTTCATTATTTTTCCTTGTTTGATAGTAAGTGTGGCACATTTGTCCAAGCCAAACTCCATTACAATATCCTGGCTACATATACGGACAGTGTTGAGCAGCGATTCTATTTCAGATGATGTTTTTCCATACAGCTTCATTATTATTGTTGTTGTTGTTTTGTTGTTGTTATTGTTATTATTATTGTTATTGTTATTATTATTATATTACTACTATTAATACTACTATTCATTAGATGTGAACCTCAGTCAACTGAATATTCAAATTGACTAGCACTGATGGTTGACATGGGCTGTTGTCAGCATTCTAGGTTTCAACCAAGTACCTCCTTAAAATGTAAGATGTTCCGAGTAGCGCAGCTTTTTGTAGCATTGCTGGAGTTATTGCAGGAAGCTGCAATTTCTTGAAATATTTTGCAAAGTTTTTGGATATAGTTCCCAGTGCCCCGATGACAATAGGTCACATTTCATCCATAATCGTGCAGTTTCGATGGCCAGGCTGCAATATTTCGTAATTTTTTCCAGTTGTTTTTCTTCGACTCTGGCATCTCCTGGTACAGCAATATCAATCAGCTGTATGCTTCGGTTCTCTACAACTGCGATATCTGGCATGTTGTATTCCAAATGGCGATCTGTCTGTATTCGAAAGTCCCACAAGATCTTCACCCTGTCATTCTCTTCCACATCTGTGAAAACTTTATTACTACTAGTACTAGTACTACTACTACTACTTGCTGGTAACCATCTCCACAGGTGAATCATTAATGCACAGAGGAGTGTGGCTGTGCCTGCCTTTTCTGAAATCGACAATGATCTCTTTGGTTTTTCCAGTATTTAAAACTAGGCTGTTTTCCTTATACCAGTTCACCAAACCCTCAACCTCCTTGCAGTAAGCACCCTCATTGTTGTCATGAATAAGGCCTACTACTGTTGTATCGTTCACATACTTCACAATATGATTGGCGGCAAACCTAGCACAACAGTCATGGGTCAACAGGGTGAGGAGAACCTGTACTCAAGAAAATGGTGTTAGAAATACTTGTTCCAACTCGCACATACTGAGGCCTGTTTAAGGAGTGTTTAAGCCTAAGAGACCCAGTTTGTCTACTAGATACTGGGGAATGATTGTATTAAATGCTGAACTGAAGTTGACAAACAATAAACGCACATGAGTATTTCTTTCCTCTAAGTCAGGGGTGTCAAACTGCCAGCCCATGTGCCGGATGCGTCATGTGGAAGCCGCGCCCATCCCATTGCCGGCAATGGCAAAATTGGTCCGATACGTTGCACAATGCCATGTGACATTGCGAGTTTGACATGCCTGCTCTAAGTGCTTCAAGCTCAGATGGAGAATAGAAGAAATAGCATCCTCTGTGGAGCGATTTGGTCAGTAAGCAAACTGAAGCAGGTCAAATGCTGCTGGGACGGATAGATACAATAATGTCCTTTATCAGCCTCTCAAAGCATTTCATAATGATGGATGTCAGTGCAACAAGATAGTAATCATTGAGATCAGTAATTGTGGACTTTTTTGGCACTGGCAAAATGATGGCCGTCTTAAACAAATGGGACAACTGCCTGCTGCAATGAGAGATTGAAAATATCTGTAAGAACATAAACCAGGTCATCAGCACATTCCCTAAGAACCCGCCCAGGGATGTTATCTGGGCCTGCTGCCTTCCGAATGTTAATTTTCTGCGGTGTTTTCCAGACAGAGGTGACAACAAAGCTAAGCACTTACTTGTTCGGATGGGGCACAGCTACCTGAGCAGGGATGATATTTGATGCCTCGAATCTTCCAAAAAATGTATTCAGCCCGTTTAAGAAGTCTGTGTCGTCCTTGCATCTCGATGGAGTCTCTTATAATCTGTAATGGGCTGGATTCCTTGCCACATGCGCCTGGTGTTTGTTGGGTCCTGAAAAATGTTCTGAATTTTCTGACAATGGGCTTGCTTTGCATCTTTTATGGCACTTTTCAAATTAGCTCTGACTGTTCTAAGTGCCAGCATATGGCCGGATTTAAAAGCCACATACTGTGCTTTCAGCAACTTGGTTTCTCATTCACCCTCACAAAGCTTTTAATGACACAGACATCCTCTATGCACTTTTGTATATATGCAGACACCATGGTGGCTATCTGAATGTTTAATTGCCATGCACTCTTGCTTAAGTTCTACCAGTGTTTTTTCTAGGCCTAAAGTAAGTAGGGCTGTTAAAAGTCTAAACTTTGATCCTGGAAAAAAAAAGAATTTTTATGAGGGAAAATTGCTCTATAATAGTAAAAATTATGGAGTAAATATTTAAGAAGGTCTCTTTCCATCACTCTGTATGGTACTTTTTAGAGTTCTTCTAAATTTTAAATTTAAAACAAAACATAACATTGCAATCTGATGCAGAAAGTGACACATTTCCAACTTCTCTGGTCCTGCTCAGTTATCTTTTTTCCCCATTTGCTACTTTATTTATTAAATTTACATGCCACTCCTATCACTGATAAAGTGACTCTGGATGACTTACAAACATAAAAAAAAATATTCAAACAATTATAATTTTAAAAAGTATATTAAAAAACTAGACATAAGGAGATGAATGGCATGGGGATGAGATCTTCTTATCCCACCAACTACTGTGTTTCCCCAAAAATAAGATCTGATATTTTTTTTTTACTCCAAAAGAGGCATCAGGTCTTATTTTCAGAGGGGGGTCTTTTCCCACAGTCTCACCTTGCAGTGGCAATAGCACTGACAGGCCCGTCCAGCCAGCCCACTTCTTCTGTGGCCAAAGGAAATGGCTCAGCAGCTGAGAATGCAGCTCCGGCCTGCATTTTGTCACCAGAGGCTTTCCAGAGCTGCATTCTCAGCTGTAGAGGCATTTCCTTTGGCCACAGAAGAAGTATGCTGGTGAGGCTAGGCAGATGCCGATTCATGGAAAGTCTGGATGCAACGGTAAGTGGGTGCGGGGCATGTGGGGCATCTCCACCCCTACTCCAGCTTGATTTTTAGGTGTGTGTCTCGCCCCCAAACTAGAGCTTATTTTGGGGGTAGGGCTTATAATAGGCCCACCCCCCGAAATCAAGCTAGGGATTATTTTCGGGGTAGGTCTTACTTTCGGGAAAACATGATACTTCCAGCAATGAGTGCTCCCACTTCTTCCTCCTAGAAGACTAAACTAGCCTGAATTGAGCTAAACTGGGTTGTTTTCTCAACTACCAGATCAGTTTCAAAACCTAGATTTATGGGTAGTGTAATATTGACACTTTTAAACATTTTAAATTCTGACCAAAAACATATATTGTATTAATATTGTATGTGCAGACAAGTGAAGGCAATGTTTAATTTTTCCAAGAAACTTCTAAAGAGGCTAATTAAGATTATTTTTTTCTATATTTTTTTAAAGAAAATTGTATAACTGGCAGACAGTTGTTAGGTTAAAAATGGAATAACAATTTGCATCAGCTTACAGCACTAGTTTGTGTTTTATTAGATAACAAAAATATGTAAAAGCCTTATAATGTTAATACTCATATTAAAAATAAATACACAATTAAAAATTAATGCAAATATTAAAAAGTAAAATGTAATTCAACCAGCACTCATTAAAATAATTCACAGTTAAAGCAGCATACTGTGGATTGTACATTGTCCAGGAATTTGTTTCAGAATGTCACCAATGTTGTTTGTATAAGAATAGAAGTACTGAGTGCCATTTATTCCTCAGTGCTAATACATAATAAGGGGACATTAGTTCTAGTAGCTTGCTAAATGTATTTCATTATTTTCTGAAAGACTAAGCATAAATTCTAAATAAAATTCAAACACTAGAATTCCTCTCCCCAAAACAAATCAACAAATATTTATGTGTCACTTCTTCACTGACCTGGATCCCGCTTTTTCTGCTTCTTCTAGAATTTCCTTTCCATACAGTATCCATGCCTTATCACTATTATCTCATCAGAAATAATCACTACATGTTTGATGTAACAGGCTCACGGGCAACATGGTGAGGCTAAAGGGAGCGACATGTACCAGTTTTGCCCTACTTCAGTAAAAAACTCTCCAAGTTTGCTTTCTTTTGACCAAAGTCCAGAACTGAAACATTCGATATGCTGTCGTGGCTGAACTGCAGCTTATCCAAACCAGTTAAGCATAAATTCTAAAATGAGATGGTTTGTTTCAGTTTAGAAATAAAACACATTTTTTTATTTCCTGCACACCTAAAAAATAGCGTTATAACTTTGAAAAGGAAGATCATCACTCGTATAAGCTTAAGAATTTGAGACTGGTGCTGAACATAAAAAATTGGTGCCACACCACTCCTAGATAATAATAACTGTAATCTTTTTAATTACAAACTCTGCAAAAGAAAAACATTTATAAATATATGCAAAACTGTCTACCTCAACCACAGAAAATGTGACTATTCATTTTGTAAAAAATGGATAATATGGAAGAAATGGAATATTAATCCTAAATGATTGTTGTAATAGGCTCAAAAATTTTAAACTTTTCAAAAATCGCCAAGAAAGTCATAAAAATAATACACATTTGAACAGTTCAGTTACATTAGAGTATAAATGAGATGCCCTGTGTGTCAGAAAACGAGAGTGAAAATGGAAGAGGTAATGAATGAATGTAGATTGAATAGGTAAATGAGCAACTAATACATTACAATATTGATATGATTCAGTTAGAGCAACAGAATGAATGAAAATCTAATTATTAATCAAATTCATAAAGAGTAAATGTTGACAGGAAGGGAAAGACTAAGAAATTCATAGATAAATGGACCTTGTGATATTCTAAAGCAGAAGGGGCGTTGTCTTACCTGAACGCCTTTTCTCAGCATGGTGATGGAGAATCCACAAATGGGTTTACTCCGTCTTCCTGCCCAATTAGACTAAGTCTGTCAAACTTGCCATGCCTCCTCCTAGGCTAGAGTACCACCCAGTCATGATGAAGGCGAAGCTACTGACAACAGTCCGACGTGCTGGCTCTCCTACTCCTGACACAGGACCTGATGGACACTAAAGGGGTGAGTGTGGATTCTCCATCATCATGCTGAGAAAAGGTGTTCAGGTAAGACAATGCCCCTTCTCCAGCACGAAGATGGAGAATCCATGAATGGGACATACCAAAGCTGCCCTGTCTCTATGGGAGGGAATCAGTCTGGGCCTGTGTCCCACTTGATAACACTACTTGCTGGGGCACCCTCTGGACAAATGAGGCGTCTGCAGAGGCAAACCTATCCAGCTTGTAATGCCTCACGAACGGGGAAGTCGAGGACCAAGTCACCGCCCTACAGATATCCCCAATGGATGCTTGTGTTGCCCACGCCGCGGATGTTGTAGCGCCGCGGGTGGAGTGAGCAGTGATATGGCTTGGAACTGACAGGGAATGCGACTGGTATGCTCTTGCAATGCAAGGTTTGATCCACCTGCCTATAATTGATGAAGAAACCTTCTGCCCCATGGAAGAGGGTTGAAAGGAAATAAAGAGTGCTTCCGACTTGCGAAAGGCTGAAGTCTACTTGATGTAATGGCCTAATGCCCTGCGAACATCCAAGGTGTGCCATTGGCATTCTAAATCATGAGATGGACGAGGACAAAAATCTGGCAGGATCACCTCCTGCATCGTGTGGAACAAGGTATTCATTTTAGGAATAAATGATGGATCCAATCGAAGGACCACCCTGTCATTATGAAAAATGCATAGATCCTCTATGACAGAGAGAGCTGCCAGTTCTGACATGCGTCTAGCCGATATGACGGCTATCAGGAAGGCTATCTTCATGGTTAAGAGCCGCAGTGTACAGGTCTTGATGGGCTCAAATGGTGGTGAAGTAAAGGACTGTAAAACCCGCGGCAGTTCCCAAGAGGCATATCGATGAACCACAGGCAGTTTGGTGTTAGTCGCTCCCTTGATGAAAGCATGCATCATGGGGTGCTGAGCCAATGGCATTGAATTGTCACATGCAAGCACCGTGGATAGAGCCGCCACCTGCCTGCGGATAGTATTGGGCGCCACGCCCTTGTTGAGCCCTTCCAATAAGTATTCCAGGATTCTCAGGATGGTAATGGCCGAAAGATCAAGTTGGTTCTTGGCGCACTAGTGACAAAAGTTCCTCCACGTAGAGTCGTAAATCCTGTTTGTTGTGGGATGCCTGGATGCCTAAATCACGGTGATTACACTCGTCAAATAGGACTCCAGGGTCAGGAGCTGCCGTTCAAGTGCCAGGCAGTTAATTGGAGTCACTGGGGTTCTGGATGTTGCAGAGTCCCCTGACTGAGTGCAATGCGACCTGGAGGAATCCTCCACAGGGGAGATGGAAAGACCCACGAGGTCGGCAAACCACGGCCGTCTTGGCCAGTGTGGAGCAACCAATATCACCTCTGCCCATTCCTGCAGTATCTTCTGGATGACTGCCGGGATCAGAGGGAGAGTAGGAAAGGCATACAGCAGGTCCTCAGGCCATGGGCTGCGGAGGGCACCTACCTTCTCTGCTCCTGGAGATGGGAACCTGGAAAAGAACCTCGGAAGCTGGGAATTTGCTGGAGAGGTGAACAAGTCCAGTACCGGGTGGCTGAACCTCTCCGATGTCTCCGTGAAGAGATCGGGATGCAGTTGCCACTCGGAGTGATCCACTGTCGACCTGCTTAAGAAGTCCGCCTGCTGATTTGCCTCTCCCGAGATGTGCTCTGCCCTGAGGGAGGAGAGGTTGGTCTCTGCCCAAGAGCCCAACAACTGAGCCTCAGCCATGAGGGACCTGGATCGGGCACCCCCTTGCAAGTTCATATGGGCTTTCGCTACCACATTGTCCGTGAGGACTAGAACATGTTGTCCTGCCACTTTGTGGTTGAAGTGGCATAGGGCCAGATGTATGGCTCTGAGCTCCAACCAGTTTATGTTGTGCTTCAGGTCTGACCGGGACCACCGTCCCTGAGCCAACTGAGACTGTGTGTGCGCTCCCCAGCCAAACAGACCAGTGTCCGTAGTCAGGGTAAGCTGGACTGGCTCCTTGAACAATGAGCCTCTGGCTACCGCTGGGGAGGTCCACCATTGGAGGGATTTTAGGGTTTGAAAGGGGACCCTTACCCTCTGGTTGGAGGAGCTGGTACCCAGTCTCTGAAACGGGAGCAAAAACCATTGCAGGTTCCTGGAATGTAGTCTGGCCCATGGCACTATCGCCATGCAAGAAACCATCTTCCCTAACAATTAGGAAAGGGTGGCCAGTGTAACTACATGCTCCCTTTGGACCCAGAGGACCAGGGTTCGGATACTGTCATGGCAGTCCCGCGATAGAAAGACCTTGCATTGTCTTGTATCTATTATCGCACCCAGGTGAAGGAGGCGAGTTGAGGGATCTATCTGGCTCTTCTGGAAATTCACCGAGAACCCGTGGTCTTGGAGGGTCCTGATAGATAAGGGCAGGTCTGACTGAGCCGCCTGAATCAAGGGGGACTAGATGAGGATGTCGTCCAGGTAACATTGGATGCGTACTGGGACTAGCCTCAGGTGAACAGCCAGTGCTGCCAAGATCTTTGTAAATACTCTTGGAGCAGACAAGAGATCGAACAGTAGGGCTCTGTATTGATAATGGTGGTTTGTGTAACAGAACTTGAGGAACGTCTGATGGCTGGGAAGGATGGGGATATGCAGATATGTTTCCATGAGGTCAATAGACATCAGAAAGTTGTCCCTTCTGATGCTGGCCAGAACAGACTGGAACGTTAGCATCTTGAATTTTTTGTAGACAAGATGAGAATTCAGCCCCTTTTGATCGAGTATTGCCATCCATCCTCCCGAGGCCTTTGGGACCATGAAGAGGATGGAGTAGAAACCCCTTTCCAGTTGTCAAACCAGTACTGGTTCTATGGCCCTTATCTTCAAGAGGTGTCGAATGGCCTTGTTCATGAGGCTCATCTTGACCAGATTTTTTGGAGTTGAGTAAGTAAGGAAACATTCTGGAGGGTTGGATAAAAATTTCATGGACAGGCCGCACCTGATGTTGTTGAGCACACAGGCATCTGTGGTGGTGGTCTCCCATTTGTGAACAAAGAGAGTCAATCTGCCACCTATGGGGGAAGCCTCCCTGAAATCACTTGGTTCTTCTGAAGGGACGGCCTCCCATGCCCCGAAAGGGCCACTTGGCCTGGAATTGTTGTCTGGACTTAGGGGTGGAACGTTCCAATTGGTGATCGGGTCTGGGAGGAAAGGTGCAGGAAGGCTGAGCCTGCTCCAATCCTGACCCTGATCGAAAGGGCTGGCTGCGGGAGTACGGGTTAGACCTTCCGTCTGCCCGTCTAGTAAGGTGGGACATCACCTTACGTTTGTCCCTGTTCTCCATTAGGTAAGGTGTGAGGGCCTCTCCGAATAGTTGGCCACCCCGGTAAAGGGTGGCCGCTAAGCACCACTTTAATATTGCGTCCGCTCGCCATTGTTTTAGCCACAGGTGCCTGCGGCTATGGCTCGGGATGAGAATATGGCGGTGTGTAGTGACGCGTCCACCATGTATTCTGATGCCACCACCAACTTACCCAGGTTTTGATCCGGAGGAACCATGGCCTGAAGCTCTTGAAGCCAGATAAGAGAGGTTCTGGCGAAGAAGGAGGTGGATGTAGCTGTCTTTACCGACCATGCCGAGGCCTACAAAAAGAAAACTCAGATTTTCTGTCCTCTGCCTTCAATGTTTCAGCCATGTCCCCTGACACGGTGGAAGAGGAAAAGAATGGTGTTAGAGGTTCATCAATGACCAGGACCTCCAGCAGTTCTGACAAGGCAGGGGCGACATTGAATAGCCTCTTGTCTGTTCCCCTCCGGTGTAGGGAGGGTGTCAGGTGTTCCCCATTGCTTTTGAATAGTATTAAGAAAGAAGGGAGGACAGGGGATATGTCTTTGTGTAACAATAGGTTCGGAGAACAGCAGATTTGTGTCTTCGCTCGTGGATGGACCCAGTTGAGGCTCCTGATAAGGACCGATCTTGGCAGAGGTACTTGCCTTGAGGAGAAGCGATCTGAATAACGCTGGGTCAAATAGGCCTACAAAAGGGTAAGGGTCCGGAGATGATTCCTCATCCCCCGATAATGTGGTCCCTGGCTGAGGGGTAACATCTCCTCCTGTCCGGCGTCCCCTTCCACAGACCAGACCCGTTGGACAAGTGAACTGGAGGAGGCGAGTTGTGGGCCAAAAAGTGAACCCTCAGCTGGAATTGGGGGGCATGGCCTGTTTCACTTGTGTTCTGCTTCTGAGCTTTGGAAAACTGCTTTTCTAAAGCCTGGTGCCTCCTGCTGGCCTTCTTCTCAGCCGCTTTGGAAGGCCTCTTGCCTGAAATGGCCTTGGCCTTAAGCTTTCCCGCAGCCTTCAGTTTGGAAGACTTGCGCTTCTTTTGGACGGGAGTGCCGGGAGCATCGTGCGCAGTCTGAGGTGCCACATTGTCTGCCATCGCAATGGAGATATCTCAGTGGTGTTCTGAGAGGGACCTCAAGGTATAGGAACACAGCACTGATTTGTGACTGTATGTCAACATGCTGGAACCAACGAGTACTCTAGGAAATGGTGGCTGCAGGACAAACTTAATGAACTCTCGAACAACTACAATGCTCCTGATGGCTGTAATACCAGATAACGCACCTTCAGCGCACTGGTCAAGGCTTACTGTAGCGGCAAAATGAGGTGATGACAGCCAGCTCACATGTAACTCACTTAGTGGCGGCAAGATCACCTCAGTGATAACGGCCAGCGTACTAGGCCTAGGTGGTGGCGGCAAGGCCAAGAGGCACAGCCAGTACACTTTGATGTTGCGATAATTAGGAAGGCACCCTGTTGAGGCCTGGGCTGTTGTGACTATCCTCTGTGAAGGACTTTCTTTGTACAGAAATTGAGGATATTGAGTATCCTTGTATATATGGAGGCCTGATCTCAACAGTCTGTGAGTACTACGCAGGCTGAGGGCTGTTAACGCAGAAAAAGGCCTCAGGTCCCAATTTCCTATGCAGGGGCCGGGATGAGTTCTGCGGAAAGACAGTCGCAGGGGAAGAGAGAAATACCCCCCCCCCCGCTTACTGCACTCCTTCTCTTGAAGTCTGTGCCGTTGAGGCAACCCTGTTATGAACTTTGATCCTGGCCGTCTCTCTCTCGGCGGATTCAGATCGACTTTAGCAGCGCCTAAAATGGCAGCCGCTGTATAAAATCGCCTCGGGAGAACGAACGCCGATCCGGAGAACCAGGAGTTACAAGGGTCCCCTTTGGCCAGTTAGGTCCTGGGTAAGGGCAGCAAATCGCTCCACTGGGTGACTGAGGAGGAAATTAAGCCAATAAGGGATATTTGACGAAAAACGACTCCCCACTCGGCTTTTAAAATGGCGGCCGTGACGAGCATGCCAAGAATGGGACGGTTGCCAGGGGCTTTTCTGAGCCTGCAGCCCAGCTGGTCGGGCCAATAGCCCGTCTGCATGCTGCACTGATCCCAGTGATTGAATTAAAGGGAGATCCAATTTCAGCTAGAAAAAAGGAAAAACGGCTCTCTGCGAAAATCCCCTTCCCCAAGGAGCCTAAGGCAAGCTAAAGCTAAATGGAGAAGAGGCTCTTTTCCCAGACTGTAGAGGCTGTTACTGTGAGCCCTCCGCCAGGTTTTTTTGTTATGTGCTTCACTACCATTTTACATTTTAGAATTTGTATTTTATTGTTTTAACCCTTCAGTCATGTCCAGTTCTTGGTGACTTTATAGGCAAGTGCTCTCCATGTTGCAACTGAAAGAAGCTGTAATAGACAGGGTAGCATGGAGAGCACTTGCCTATAAAGTAGTCAAGAGTCAGCCACGACTGAATAGTTAAAGAAACAATCACTTATATACAGGTTTTTGGTGTTAATTTCCTTTTATTAATTTATTGTCTATATCTGATGTATGCCACATAGAATTACGCAGTCTTAAAATAAATACTGTAAAAATAAATAAACATATCATATAACAATTTAAACAAGAGTCTTCAAGTGATCATTCCTGAACTTTAGAAGACATATCAGCAAACCTAGTATGAAATTTGAATACCATCTACATAAAAAATAACTTTATACACACACCATCTTTACTGCACAAAAAAGTTTAGTTCAGTGTATGTAAACACTCAAGCAATATACAACATTGCAAAATAAGCATGCTGATCCCTTTTATTTCCAGTGCTGTTGAACATATACCACCTTTATAATCTTTCTCTAAAACAATTCCTTCCTTCTAATTGTTATGGTACATATTTAGACATAATCTAAGTATATGGTTGAATTGAGTGAATCTATTTCTGTCCCGGGCATCCTAAACTTCTCCTACATCACATATTTATAACAGATGATAAAGGGATAGCAAGACTAGACAGGACCCTTGAAAATACCAATTTGGAAATCTGGCTCATGAGCCAAGATTCCCCACTTCATTGAATAATTGATAATTACTGAATAATTGATAATAATCTAGCAGCATTAAAAAGCATGCTTATGGACATTTATTTCAAGCCTCAGTTGGAAGAAAGTGTATAAAAAGTAACAAGGTAATAAGGATAGCCAAAACTGAATAAAACTAGTAAGTAAAGCAGAAGTTATTATGTCTTTTTTTTATTGAAAGTTTTTAAATTTTACAAAACAAATCCCTTCCCCAAACCCCCCCCCCACCCTCCCATACCCTCCCCCACCTCCCCAAACCTCCCAAACCCTCCCCCAACCTTCCCAGAGCTGAGTACAGGCTTAATTAAAATTTCTCAAAAAGAAACTTAAAACACATATAAATCCTAAGCAAATCTAAATACATTAAATTAAATAGGTTATCTTCTCTAAAAAATAATAATTGCAATCATTAAACACGTTATAGTATACTCTAAACATTTTCTAATATCATACTTATATTATTATCCATCATTCTTTATAAACTCCCTCCAAAACATAAATTTAAACATTACTTTCTTTAAATATCTATACCTACAATATAAAATCTAATCTCTCCCTCTTTCTTTATCCTAAAACACAAAAATAAACATATAAACATTCATTATACCATTAAGACTAAATACTAAGTACTTAAACTTAAACTTCTTATCTAAAATTTTCATTCAATCTCCATAATCTTCTCTCCAATAACCAATTCCATCCACAGTAAACACATTTCTTATCAGTCTCTCTTATCCATAAACCTCGAAAGAAGTGCTTTGAAATCTGCCCTTAAAGGTAGCTCCAAAAAGTTTATAAATCCTGATTCTCCCACAGACTCAGGAACCAATACTTGTGAGGCTTCCTTAAACTCCTTCTTCTGTTGCTCTTTTTCTTTACGATTATATGTTGCACGAGTTGTCCTCTGCTCCTTCATCTCGACTTGTTGAGGCCCCTCGAACTGAGATTTCCCATTTTTCATTAATATAGGCTCTTCAGACTGCAATTCTACCCTTAAAGGTTGCTCCAAAGAATTTATAAATCCTACTTCTCCCGCAGATTCAGAAACCAATACTTGTGAGGCTTCCTTGACCTTCTTCTGTTGTTCCTTTTCTTTACAGTTATATGTTGCACAGGTTATCCTCTGCTCCTCCATCTCAACTTGTTGAGGCCCCTCAAACTGAGATTTCCCAATTTTCATAAGTATAGGCTCTTCAGACTGCAATTCTACCTTCCTTTTCTTCCAAAGCTTTAAACTTAATAGATGGCGATGAACATACCCCCAGGACCGAAGTATAAAAGTCTTTTGCTTTAGAAACAGTATTAAGTGTATAACGTATCCCCAGGTAACTCACCACCATTCCAGTCGGAACATCCCATCTGAACAAGATTCGTCTCTTTTTAAGTTCATCTGCTAAAAAAGCAAACTCCTTTCTTCTTCTTAAAATTTTTAGATGGGATCTCCTTTAGAATTATAACATCTTGTGAAGCAATTTGAAACCTCTTATAAAAAGCTTGTATAATTTTGTTGCGCAGGGATCTTTTCCCAAAGTAAATTACCACATCTCTTGGCAAATTCTTTTGCTCTGCCACCACAGAATTAACTCTAAATGATTTTTCAATTTCACTAAATATTTCCTCTTTTTCTTTATTCAAAATCACAGCAAAGTCCTTTGCAACCATCTTTCTCAGATCTCCTTGCACACTCTCTCAAACCTCTGATTCTTAAAGTATATTCCATTTGTCTATATTGAAACATTAGAATCTCAACTTGAAAATTTTCCATCTCTTTTTCCATGCTTTCAAATTTTCCCTCCATCAATTCCACTTTTTCTACTACCTCTTCTACGCAAGAGTTCAGCTTTTCAAGAACAGAGGCAACTCCTTTTAAAGCCAAAACTATCTCTTGCCTCAAAATCTTATTATTTTCCTCTAAAATTTCTTTCATTTCTCCCCTAATTTGGGATATAACATTTTCCATCATACCTTGCAAGTCCTTCACCATTATTGGCTGTACCAAGGAAGAGGGTGAAGCTATTGATTTAGGTTGTTGTGCTGATGATAACACCGAAGAAGAAACCACCTTAGGAACTGTAGGAATTGCTGGACGCTTTGGAGCCATCTTAAAAAAAAAATTATTCCTTCTTAAAAATTACAAAGATTAAGCAAAAGAAAAAGAGATTAACTCCAAAAAATCAAAAAATCCTTCAAAAGGAGATCATTATAATAAAAAGAAAGGAGTTTAAAAAAAGGAAAAAGGAAGAAGAAAAAAAAAGATTAAATAGAAAAAATCCATTCCATTTTTTAAAAGTACTTTTAAAAGTACAAAAAACAAAACAAAGAAGTTAAACAAAAATAATAATGCTTCTAAAATCCAAACCCAACATCAAAACATCATTATAAATAATCAAGTCTACATTCCGTTCTAGTCATTAAAAAAAAAGGAAGGGAAAAAAAACACTGAAAAGCCTGCCGATCGCCATTTTACTTTCCCTTTCAACAAAGGAAAAATAAATAAATAAATAAATAAATAAATAAAAGGGAATATAAAAGTAAAAGTAAGTCTTTAAACTTAAAATCCAAATAAAATCAAAGAAAGCAAAAGCTAAATCCTCTACTCAGCTCTGTCCGTCTCTAAGAAAAACTCACCAGTTCACTTTAATCGCGGAGGTGGTTGCAGCAGCTTGTTTTGTCCCTAGGGACAAAAGCAGCTGGGAAGCGGAGACAGTCTGAACTCCGTGGAAGCACTCTTTTCACACACACCCCCAAAAAGCCTTGGGGGTGCATAAGAGGCTCTACCACTATTCAGACAACCCTCTTCCCCCCCCTTTGCCCGGGAGGGGGATTTTGAACCGCTGAACAGCTGATGCTCGCTGTTCATAGCGATTCAAACACTTACCCAGGAGGACGGCTACAAAGTAGCCGCCATCGCGCGTGCAGATCCACCGGAAGTCTCAGAAGTTGTTATGTCTTATCAGATAAATCAGGCTCAGGAATTTAACATTTCAAGGCCTATGAAAAAACATTTCTATAGCACGACAGAAATACAACAGAAAGGGAACCTATTCCCCGTAGAGGAATAACTAGAGACACAAAGTTTCCAGAAATTTTAAACCATTATGAAATGCTTTGAATCTCTGATGATGTTATTGATGTAAGGAAATAACAAATTCAGATAATACCAAGGACCGTTTATTTCATCCCTGAGTTACAAATATTCTCTTCTATTGGTTTGAAATCTCTGGTTATGAAATGTGAAAACATCCCACTAAAAATAACTATCTTCTGCATTTCTAAAATACAAAACACTGATATGAAGGCTTTAAAGGAATTTTTTTCATTATTCTTTGTCCCTATTAAACGATAAAACAGTGGTTCTCAACCTTCCTAATGCCGCGACCCCTTAATACAGTTCCTCATGTTGTGGTGACCCCCAACCCCCCATCCAGCTGGCCGGGGGGTATCAAAAACTTGACCAAAAAAAAAAAAAAGGAAAAAATGGGAAAGTATAGGTAGTCTTTGACTTACAACAATTCGCTCAGTGACTGTTTGAAGTTACAACAGCACTGAAAAAGCGAATTATGATCATTTTTCACACTTATGATTGTTGCAGCATCCCCAGGGTCATGTGATTTACATTCGGATGCTTGACAACTGATTCATACTTATGACTTTCACAGTGTCCCAGGGTCATGTGATCAATGGCCAGGGGGTGTGGCCAGCTGATCACTCAGGTTGCAGAGTGCCTGTGGGAGGAGGGGAATCTGTGGGTCTCTAGGATGGGACTGGGGTGGGTGCCTGCCTTCCTTCCCTCCCTTCTCTCCCCTTGTCCCTCCCTTCCTTCTTTCCTTCCTTTTCTTCACCTCCTTCTTAGTCTCTTCCTCCTTCCCTCCCTCTTTCCCATTGTCCCTTCCTTCCTTCCTTTCCTTCACCTCCCTTAGTCTCTTCCTCCTTCCCTTCCTCTTTCCCATTGTCCCTTCCTTCTTTCCTTCCCTTCCTTCCCTCCCTCTTTGTCCCTTCCTTCCCTCCCTTCCATTGTTCCTTCCCTCTCTCATTGTCCCTTACTTCCCTCCCTCTTCGTCCCTTCCTTCCTCCCCCCTTCCGTGCCCAGGAAGGGACAAGGGGAGGGGGACAGGCTGCCAGAGGCAGGGAAGAGCTCCGCCCATCTCACTTGCTCAACTTCGCCCAAAAACAAGCCACTTGCTAAGTTAGCAGAAGCCCCAGGATCAGCGCCAGGCTACAGCTGATTCACGCTTCTGCTAAATCAGCAAGCTAGCAAAGCTCGAGCAAGTTTGCTCGGCAGAAGCCAAGGAGAACTGCTACAGCTGACCTGCTTCTTGGCTGCTCTGCAAAAGCGTGGATCAGCTGTTGAGGTTCGCCCTGATCCTGGACAAGAGGTAAGGAAGGAAGGACGGAAGGGACAAGGGGAAAGAGGGAGGGAAGGAGGGACAAAGAGGGAGGCAAAGGAAAGGAAGGAAGGGACAAGGGGAGAGAGGGAGGGAAGGAGGGACAAAAAGGGAGGCAAAGGAAAGGAAGGAAGGAAGGAAGGAAGGAAGGAAGGGACAAGGGGAGAGAGGGGGGGAAGGAGGGACAAAAAGGGAGGTGAAGGAAGGGAAGGAAGGAAGGAAGGGACAAGGGGAGAGAGGGAAGGAAGGAGGGAGGCGAAGGAAAGGAAGGAAGGAAGGAAGGGACAAGGGGAGAGAGGGAGGGAAGGAGGAAGAGACCAAGAGGGAGGGAAGGAAAGGAAGTTCCAGCCAGGAGAGGCTTGCCAGCCTGGCTGCTGAGGAACAGAAGAGCGCAAAGCCAAGGAGAAGAAGGTGGCGGTTTCCTCCCAAAGGGGGCTCCTTTTCTCCACTCCTTCCCTGGGTTTGTGGGGAATTTCTTGTCACCAATGCTGACAGGTCCTGCTTCGAGCCCGCCACGAGCTTTCTCGCCTCCTTTGCTTCTCCCCCCCTCCCCCACTTTCATGAGGATTGTGGCGCCCTTGGGAAGCTGATCGGCTTTGAAGCTTAGGAGAGGAGGAAGAGTCCCTTCCTCCTTCTCTCCCTCTTGCGTCAGCTGGCACAAGTTCGGGGGTCGCCAGCTGACGGGCGCAGGAGTTGGGTGCTGCGGCGGCCTCCCCTTCGCTGACCTGCGTGCACGAGAAGAAGTCAATCCGGTTGCTGCACAATGAGTCTCTAGGGAGGGCGGGGCCTTGCTCTGCACCTGCGCTCTTTATGCGCCCCCTGCAGGGCACATTGGTAGAGTTCGTGCAGACTGCCGCCAAGCAGCATATTTTCCACAAACAAGTGAGGTGGAGTGGAGTGGGGGAGGGAGAGAAGGCTGTTGACAAGCCCTGCCTAAGACTATCAGAAATATGTGTTTTCCGATGGTCTTAGGTGACCCCTGTGAATGGCTCGTGCGACCCCCAAAAGGGTCGTGTCTCACAGGTTCAGAACCGCTGCTAAAAAACATTGTAAGATTATAAAATTAATGTCAACTATGGTAACATAACCTCAGAGTGGTCCTATTATTTTGTATTTTTCCAAGCAGATGTGTTTTTAACTGTCACAAAAAAGAGATAAATCTAAATCTTTCTGGAAAAGTACCCAATTTGAATGAATACTCAATAATTAGTATCAAATGTTTTAGTTCATTAAAACTGGCATTTAAGTAACATATAACCATTTGAAATTAATCATGTTTGACTGATAAAAGAAAGGTTCTCATATTAGATCCCTACATCTTTCTCCAGATAAGCTCCTATCCATGTTTAAAATTGTTTGTCTCGACTATCCTTTAATAATATCGATAACATCCTTAAAAGAAATAACAATTTTTCAAACATGGTCTGTCCAATGTATCAGTATCATATTTTATTTCCCACCCAGGGTAAACGAAAATTATATACTTGCATAAAAATCCTAAATCGGGTTTTCCCCACAACTGTGCTCCAGATTTCCAATCGTAATAGAATTAGCTTATATTACTAGGGCCTCAGATTATCGTAGAGCATGTGACATATTTCCAGAAGGAATCTGCAAATGAACTGATCTATATATTCTACTCATATTCAAATTAAATGAAACTATAATATGGTATTCATTCACTCCATTGCAGCAATAGTTTAGAATACGTACATTAATTGAAACATGGCATTAAACCAGTTAAAGAGCTTTATTCTCTTTTATCAAACAGCATGAAATAAATACAGATGGTCGTCAATTTACAACCACAATTAGGACTGGAACTAAGCAAGGCAAGTGAGTCATACCCAATTCTATGGCCTTTCTGCCACAGTTGTTATGTGAACCATGGTCATTAAACAAATCTGCCTTCCCTCATTGACTTTGATTGTCATGAACCAGCTGGGAAGACTGCAAATGGCAATCATGTGATCCTAAGATGTTGTATCCAAATTTGGATTATGTGATTGCAGGAACACTGTGATAGACACAAGTGTGAAGACTGGTTGGAAGTCACTTTTTTCAGTACCATCTTAACTTCAAATAGTTGCTAAATTAATGGTCGTAAGTACAGGGCTATTTATATCACCAAAATCAAATCAAGAAATGAGAGCAGCCCCAAGTCCAACTGTTTTAATCAAAATAAAGATTATGGGCCTATTTCAAAATAATAATTGGAAAAAGAAATAATTTAGAATATCTTTATCTGTAAGTTTCAATATTTTCCATTGCAGCTGAACTTTACAGCTGCTAAAATGCCATCCTTATAAATATGCTTGCTCAAATAGTATTCTGAAACATGAAGTAGAGAATGAAAAAGAAAACTGCTAGGATCAATTCCTTTTAAGGACAAACAGGTTCTTAGTTTACTGTATGAAATGTAAGAGGTCAGGTGCTTAGAAACTTTGTCTTTCTCAACCCATTCTTCTTCATATGGATAGCCAACGCAAAAACAACACAGAAACTTAAACTTTGTGCAAAGCTATTTCAGACCTCACATTCCTTGTCTGTCCAATAGCTTCTTCCTTAAATCTAGTTATAATCAGATTCCATTAATATAAGAATTAACAGCAGTACCTTCTTAGTGTATAAGAAAACAAACAGCATAAAATTCATTTCTATAATACAAAATTCCTCAGGTATAAGAAACTATTGTTATCTGGTTATTCATTGCAAACATAGAAATATAAATTTTCAATTGTATTTTTTATCTCTATGCTCAGGGGAGGGGGGGAAATGCTTTGTTTTCTTGCTATAAAGACCCAAATTTTCATACATGACAGACTGCTGGGATATTTTTTGTGTTAACTCTTAACTGATATTCGCTGTGTTAAAAGCCCACCAGACATTTAGAAAGTTATATCAAATAAAGATGAACTTTCTTACTCTGCTATATCAAGATATCCACAAGAAGCAGCCGCATGTAGAGGTATCCAGCCTTCATTGTCAGGTTGATTAATGCTGGCTCCATTTTCCACAAGAAATTTCACCATATCTATGTTATCATCTATGCAAGCCTATAAACAGAGAAAAATGGTTAAAGTTGTACAAGAGATTTGCCAAATATCACTCTAAAAACAGAAAAATGAGTTTTGTCTATCACTAAAGAAGTGAAATAAGCAGTTGTTTACACATATAGCATATTGATGCATGATGCATGAATTCATCTATGCTTCCTTTTATTTGTTCTGATTTTTTAAAAAAAGACTTGCTAGTTCCAGTTCAGTTTGAAACCTGCCACTTATTTTTATATGTAATTGACTGGTAATTTCTGTTAACTCAATAGCAACTTTAGAACTTTAAAATATTCTGGAAAAAGTCTCCACTTTGTAATTCTCAGTCATCCAGGTCATGGTTGTCCCAAAGGTGCTTTTTCAAGAGGCAACTGGACTTTCTTCTTTTTCTCTGAAGACATTTTGCTTCTCATCCAAGAAACTTCTTCAACTGTGCCTGGTTGGTGGGGAATGGAAGTATTTATATTCCTTGCAGACAGCTGGTCATTTGCATTCTTTTAGAGAGTCGTTTAGGCCACTTGGAAGTTTATAGGTGCCCTCAAGGGTCAACTGAGTAGTGCAAATGGATGTGGAACCTTCTTGGAACTGCTGAAAGGACTGTGTTGTGGAGCTGTGTTTTCTGCAGGATATTTTCTGCAGGGTATTTCCTGCTCTGTGTCACTTCACTGTTGAACATAGACGCAGGCTGCTGAGGATGAGTCAGTGTTGTCTCCATCTCAAACAGAAGCGCAAATGATAGACTAAAGGAACACAGCAGAAAACGCAGCTCCACAAGCAGTTCTAAGAAGGCTCCACACCCATTTGCACTACTCAGATGATCCTGAGGACACAGACAAACATCCAAGTGGCCTCAACGACTCTCTAAAAGAATGCAAATGACCAGCTATCTGCAAGGGATATAAATCCAGTCAGAGCTGAAGAAGCTTCTTGGATGAGAAGCGAATCATCTTCAAAGAAAAACAAGAAAGTCTAGTTGCCTCTTGAAAAAGCACCTTTGGGATCTTCCACTTCGTAATATACGTGAGAGAGTAAGATTAAATTATCTAAATCTGGACATAAATAAGCTTTATTCAAATAATCTATCCATTATATCTTTTCTCCTAATATTCTTCACTTTTTGACAAGTCGACAAGAAACAAAAAAACAGATTCTATAACTAATTTTTATTTTTATTTATTTATTAAGTTCACAAAACCCCATCTCACTATCTAAGTGACTCTGGGCAATTTACAGATTTTAAAAGAAAGATGTTCAGATTTAAGCCATCACTCAGTAAGAGAAAGCAACACATACTAAAGGACACCATACCAAATTAGCGGCACCCAAGTAAAATAATAAATCTGTGTTCTTAGTCAAGTTTCCTTCAGGGAATTTAAATCAAATTTAAATTTTAAAGTTAATAAAATAACTTAACCAGCTTTTAAATAAGATGTCGTGTCTTGTCTTAAAATTTCATTTTTTCAAATCTTCTACATCTGCACCATTGTATTCAGCAAATTCTGAAATTCTATTTTACTTTTTTTCCCCCCTTATTACATAAAGATCAACAACGAGAGTATTTGGCAAGTCCTTCATCCTATTTTTTAAATTGCTCTAAATCTAAAAAGATTTCCAGCTTTCATTGTATTTGGCATTTTTTATTTTTTGTAAAACAAAACTAAGAATTTTGTAGATTTCAGTACAGATATTTAAATATTTTAATGTGAGGAGTCTGTGTCCAGATACTGGCCAACACAATTCTCCAACAACAGCTACATATTCCAACTTCTAGTGTTGGCATTTTCACTGTGTACTGTGAAAAGCACTGAGATAGACAGATAAACAGGCAGACACAAACTTCACAAAGGAATTCTTTAAAGTAAAAGACTTATGACTATCAAAATCAGTGCCTGCAAAATACGTAACTAGAAAACACACTAAATGAAATTATTTGTTCTTTAGCCCTTCAGTTAAAGTTAAAGCAGGTATCCAACAATGTTGTATGTTAAACTGTTATCTTCTCATCCTAATGTCTTCAGGACCCCCCAAATTGCCTAAACTAGTGGCACACAATGAATCTATTGCCTCTAGCAATCTCAATGCTTGATTTAGGGAATGAGCAATTCTTTTGAAATAATGACAAAAACTTTTTGTGAAGAAAATGACAAACTCTATACAATTAATTTACTCAGAGAGAAAAAAAGGCATCAATTTTTGCAATTGTGCACCCAGAGTTCATTTTGATAGATGGGCAGCTATTTAAATTTGCTTAATAAATATTTCATGTTTATTGCCAACCTTTATCAAAATAATTAAGCTACGTTTAAAAATTAAGTCAGAAATCACAAGTTTCTTTGCCTTTAAACCATCAATTCAAGATTCAAACTAAACTATAACTTTTAATAACCATAGTTAAGAATCCATGATTTGAATTTCACACAACTGACAAGTAATTCTTTAAAGCAGTTTCCCTAATTTTGTTTTCTATTTGTTTGCTTTAAATGTCTGTAAGCATACTTTTGTCATCCTAGCCCAGGAACTCAGCTTATGACAACACCTAGCCTTGCAAATCAAAATATTCAAATCTCATTTAAAACACAACTTTCTGGTTTATTTGGATAGTGAAAAACCATGAAGTAATTCTAATCATATCATATCACAAACATGATTATCCTCCACTTACAACCATTTATTTAGTGACTACTTGAAGCTACAAAGGCACTGAAAAAGTGTCGTGTGATCAAAATTCGGACACTTGGCACATGTATTTATGAGGGCTGCAGTGTTTCAGTGTCATATAATCACCTTTTGCAAATTCCTGATATGCAAAGTCAATGGGGAAGCCAGATTCATTTAACAATCATGTTACTAACTTAACTGCAGCGATTCATTTAACAACTGTGGCAAGAACGGCCGTAAAATTCACTTAACAACTATCTTGCTTAGCAACAAAAAATTTCAGTTCAATTGTGGTTGTAAGTTAAGGACCACCTGTATGTACAATTAAAATGCCCAGAGAAACAAAACCAGCAACATACTTTTAAAGTGGTTCAAAACAAAAATCAAGAGATTACATTTATTTAGAATAAAATACACTATGGCTTTTGCTGTAAAAGGCAACTGAGTAAATATAAAAAAAAATCCTATTAAAACACTTGAACTTTATTATGGACTTGATCAGTCACTTAAATTGAAGGCAGGTGTGTATAGACTACTATTTAACATCATTTTGAATGTGATTGGTTTATTCTGAGTACAACCACATCCCTACTTATAAGAGGTTGTGCGCACTTATACAGCCACATTATTATTTTGTTTTTATTTTTATTTTACCCTTAAAAGATTTCAGTTTGTTTTTCAATTGAACTATACACTTATATGTTATGTTAAAGGTGTGTGTGTGTGGGGGGGGAATCTGAAGTGATTTATTTTGGTTTGATTTTTTTATATCTCAAAAAACTAGCATTTTAATAGGGATGTGTAGACTTTTTATATCTGCTGTAAGCAGAGTATTAACTTTTTCAAGGAAGACAAATCTCATCTTACATTATATTGTATTTCAAACTAGAATCCTGATTTAAAGCAAATCTTACTCAAATTTTGAATACTGTACATCCCACATCGAGTAATGTGTTGAGAGTCTAACTCGTTTAATCAACATTGTTTATTTTAAATCCTGAAATACTCTGAAAATGAAACTAAAATTTCTGAAGAGGGGAATGGGAATGCAGGAGTATAATATTTTACTAGGCTCACATAACTCAACTTTCCACTAAGCAATGATTTAGTTCCATATAAATAAAAATGGTCATTCAGTTTGCTATTGGCAGGCCAAAATCACAAAATTGGAATTGAGATAATTGGATTAAAAATCTCCATGCAAAGTGATGTCATTTTTCCAAAACTTGGTACTGTGCAATAGTATTATGTATTTAATGATTATGTGCAATCATAAAATTCTTCTATGTACCTTTATGCCTACATTTTAAATTCTAGAATGCAGAAGATTAGAAAACAGATATTATATGGTTAAATGCAACTGGAATTTCTCGCACTTTGGATGGGTGCCTTCAGTTCACTGCAGTGCAAACTAAGTTGACCATATAAGGCTCTGGGATTCCCATGTAAAATGCTCAAATACGTTAACTATATATTTGTTAAAATGCAGTTAGTTTCAAGTGTCTATTATTAGCAGAAAAATCTGCAGTACAAAAATAGTAATATAAGTTAAAAATTTCCAATTTAAGGAATATTTGGAAGTGATCAAAGATGGATAGAGCATTAGATTTGAAAGTAAAGAAAGTAAAGAAAGACCTGTTTCTAATACTGTTAACAGCAGTAGCAGTTTTATCATATTTTGTGTTCCTTCACTGATGTAGAATTATGTTAATTTAAGGCTTTCTACAGTAAGGATAACTATGAAGGAGAGGTCCATAATCCATTTAATGCAAAGAAGAGGGGACCTGAGGCTCTAAGTAATAAAAATTTCCAAACCCTATTACAATCATTCAATTCAGACCTTGGATAAAAACTAGCTATCTCCCTTGACACCAAATGCTTAGTAGAGAGAAAGGAGGATTTTAGATAGAAAAACTCATGATCCTCCATACCACTTATTTCAACAAGTAAACAGGAACAGAAAAATAGAAAAATTGTCTATCACTGACTGACTGTTATTGAATCCTTATGTAAATTGTCTCAGAAGTTTCTTAAATTGAGGCAAGAAATTTTAAAGTTGCAATTACTGAGAAAGTATAAGCCATTATACAACGTTCAAAAATTCTGAAGTAAAGAGCACTGAGTAAATAAAAACTTTTTTTAAAAAAAAATTATTTGCCTTGAACTTTAGAATCCTATATTCTTACTAAACATAATCATAACAAAAATAAGTCTCATGTCAGATGGCACACATATTAGGCATGTACAGTGCAACATCACTTCTGTTTGTGGAACTTCTACAGTTGAATTGAAAGAGCACTTCAATTTAATTCCTTGACTCAGGAAAGTGAGACCCTCCACCTCCAACACCATCAATCAAAGTACTGATGCAGGCCACTTCTCTTCAGTGGCTTCTTAACTGGATGTGCTGTTGACTTCTGCAAACATAATTGTATGAGAAAAAATTATTAAAAACTTGAAAACAGCTGCTTGAATATGTTTGATTACATCAAACTACTGACAAGTATCAGACACTTTGACATTTTATGGAACAACCTCAAAAGACCCTGAGATCAAGGCTTCAGTCAAATATTCCTTCAAGACAGCATTCAATTTATATTTATGTCGTAAATGTACTACATTAGATTCAATGAAAATCCGTTGGGATTTTTCTCCCTACAAGCATCTCCCACTTCTTGCTATAGTTGATAGTATGCAAGTTTTAGATTCCATACCACCAGCGTTAACTGTAGTAGCTTTATGCAGATAGTTTTAGGTATAAAAGGGGCGTTGTCTTACCTGAACGCCTTTTCTCAGCAGGATGATATAGAATCCACCGGATGGGTTATTACAGCCTTCCCGCTCAGCAGACTAGGTCAGAACTTTGGCCACGCCCCTCCTTTGGGTGTGACTCCCAGTTTTGACGAGGCGAAGCAGCTCTGATGAATTCAACGTAGTGGCTCCATTTGTTAAACACCTGCCTAGACTATCTCCGTGGGAGGGTGTGGATTCTACATCATCCTGCTGAGAAAAAGCGTTCAGGTAAGGCAACGCCCCTCCTCCAGCAGGATGTCTGTAGAATCCACCGGATGGGACATACCAAAGCCCTCATGTCCCTTCGGGAGGGAAAGTCTAGGACCGTGAACCCTGAGAAGAAACAACCTGTTGGAGTACACGCCTGCCAAACGCAGCATCAGCCGCCGCAAAGGCATCTACACGGTAATGTCTGACAAATGCCGAAGGAGAAGACCATGTTGCAGCTCTGCAAATCTCCTCCACCGAAGCCTGCGTGGACCACGCAGCTGACGCAGCAGCGCTACGTGTTGAGTGAGCCGTAACGTGCGAAGGAACGGGGATTGATTGAGAAGAATAGGCTCGAGTTATACAAGCCCTAATCCACCTACCTGTGGTTGAAGAAGAAACCTTCTTCCCCATGGCCGAAGGTTGGAAAGATACAAATAGGGCCTCTGACTTATGGAAGGATGAAGTACACTTCACATAGTAACGCAGAGCCCTGCGTACGTCTAACTTATGCCACTGACGTTCCAACCTGTGCCTGGGATTGGGACAGAAATTGGGGAGGATTAGCTCCTGGGATCTGTGAAAGATAGTGTTAACCTTTGGAATGAATGAGGGGTTCAGTCTAAGGACCATCCTGTCCTCGAAGAAGGTGCATAAATCCTCCCTGACTGACAGCGCGGCTAATTCCAATATCCTTCTAGCTGAGGTAATAGCCACTAGAAAAGCTACCTTTAAAAACAAGAAGTGGAGAGAACATGAACTGAGAGGTTCAAACGGAGACGATGTCAAGGCCTGCAGCACCCTGGTTAAATCCCAAGAAGGATAGCGATGTACTACAGGAGGTCTGGTATTGACCGCTCCCTTTAGAAAGGCACTGATTGCTGGATGTTGCGACAGGGGGCTGGAATTGTTGCAGGAAAGGACCGTTGAGAGGGCCGCTAGTTGCCTGCGGATAGTACTGGATGACAAACCCTTATTCAAACCTTCCAACTAATAATAATCCTCTCCATGTGGCGTCATAGATCCTGTTCGTCGAAGGGCGTCTCGATGCTTGTATCATCGAGATCACCCCAGACGAATAAGACTACCTGGCTAAACCTTCCCGCTCAAGTGCCAAGCGGCTATTTGTAGCCATTGCGAGTCGGGATGTAGAAGGTTGCCCTGGCTGAGGACCACTTGGTCTGGAGGGATCCTCCACGGAGGTGATATCGAGAGATCCACAAGGTCAGCAAACCACGGACACCGTGGCCAATGTGGAGCAATCAAGACTACCTCTGCTCCTTCCAGGATCAGCTTGCGTATGGTCGCCGGTATCAGGAAGTGGTGGAAAGGCGTACAAAAGCTGCGCCGGCCACCGACATCGAAGGGCATCCGTTCCCTACGTTCCCCGTGTTGGAAATCTGGAGAAGAACCTGGGAAGCTGTGTGTTCGTCGGGGTGGCAAATAGGTCCAGGTGCGGCCGCCCAAACCTCCGTGAGATCTCCTCGAACAGAGCCGGATCCAGTCGCCATTCCGCATGGTCCACCTTGGCTCTGCTCAGAGAGTCTGCTTGACAATTTGCCTCCCCTGAAATATGTTCCGCCCTGATGGAACCCAAATTTGACTCTGCCCAAAGACCCAGAGCCGATGCTTCTCGCATCAGTTCCCAGGACCAGGTCCCTCCCTCTTTGTTGACGTGGCCTTTGCTGCCACGTTGTCGGTCAGGACGAGGACATTCTTCCCTTTTACTAGAGAGAATTGAAGGAGGGCTAGATGTATGGCCCAGAGTTTGAGCCAATTAATACTGTGGGCGAGATCCGAGCGGGTCCACTGTCCCTGAGCCAGATGGGTCCCCAGGTGAGCTCCCCAACTGAACAGACTTGTGTCTGTTGTGAGAGTGACCCGGGTCGGCTCTCTGAATATGGCTCCCTTGGTCATCGCAGATGATGTCCACCAAAGTAGAGACCGTAATGTGTGATGTGGAACTGTGACCTTCCTGGTGGAAGCACTGAGGTTCCGTCTTTGATAAGGAAGGAGGAACCCTGTAAGAGCCTGGAGTGGAGCCTGGCCCACAGAATGATGCCCATGCAAGATATCATCTTTCCCAGGAGTTTTGACAGCTGTGCCAGAGACACCCTCCTGTCCTTCTGAACCTGATGGACCAGTTTCCTGATGCTGATTCGACACTCCTGAGAAAGATATACCTTGCAAAGTGATGAGTCTATTATTGCCCCCAGGTGTTGGAGTCTCCTTGTGGGAGTGGTGTGGCTCTTCTTGAAGTTCACAAAGAATCCGTGATTCTGAAGGGTGAGTACTGTGGTCTGAATGTCTAACTGTGCTGTCTGGAGAGAACTGGACTGGACTAGGATATCGTCCAGGTAACATTGTACGCGCACTGGCATCAGCCTGAGCTAGGCCGCTATGACTGCTAATATCTTTGTGAAGACCCTTGGGGCTGAGGATAGATGGAAGGGTAAGGCCCTGTATTGGTAATGCCGGTGTGCATAGCAAAACCTGAGAAACTTATGATATTGCAGGTGAATGGGAATATGTAGATACGCCTCCGTCAGGTCTATTGAAGAGAGGAAGTCTCCCTTCCTGATGCTGGCTAATATGGACCTTAGGGACTGCATCTTGAACCTTCTGTAGGTTAAGAAATAATTCAGTCCCTTTAGATCCAGTATCGTCCTCCACCCTCCTGAGGCCTTTGGAACCACGAAGAGAATGGAGTAAAACCCCTTTCCTTCCTGGTCCCTTGGTACTGGTTTTATGGCTTGAATTGATATCAGATGCGAAATGGCCTAGGCTACCAAGTTTGCCTTGGTAGTGTTTCGGGAGGGCACCTGATGAAGCGGTCTGGTGGGGGAGAATAGAACTCTAGGGTAAGACTGTACTTGATGGTCTCTAATACCCAGGCGTCGGAGGTGGTCAGTTCCCAGATGTCGCTGAACCTTTCCAGCCGACCCCCAATGGGAGAGTCCTCCCTGGCATCACTTGGACCGCCTGTAAGGACGGCCTCCAGATCCCCTGAAGGGGCACTTAGACTGGAATTGGCCTCTGGCTCCAGTATTTTGGCGATCCTGGGAACGATCCTGTCTGGAGTAGAAGGATTGCGAGCCTCTTGACCAGTCCCTGGATTGCCCTGGCCGAAAGGGCTGTCTCCACTCCCAGGAGCCTTTGGGATGGAAACTTTGTTTGCGGAACTCCTGTGGAGGTCTCCTGTCCAGTTTTTTCGAAGGGTGGACCAAGATCTTGCATTTGTCCTTGTCCTCGCTAATGTGTGGATCCAAGATAGATCCAAACAAGAGTGTCCCGCTGTATTTAGACATGGACAGGCGCCATTTGGCCTTCAAGTCTGTTTTCCAATGTTTCAGCCATAGGAGCCTACGAGAGGCTACCGTGGCTGCTATAGATCTTGCAGAATATTTAGTTGAGTGTAAGGAAGTGTCTGCCATGTATTGTGAAGCAGCCACTATTTTGGCCAAGGTTTGATGTGTTCTAACCTGATCTGGAGGGACGCTGGCCTGTAGCTCGCGAAGCCACATGATACAAGCCCTGGCGAAGGAGGAGGAAGAAGTTGCTGCCTTGGCCGCCTAGGCCGAGGCCAGGTGTGCCCGACGGAGAGAGAGCTCAAATTTCTTGTCTTCTGCTTTCAGGGCCTCTGCCATGTCCCCTGGAATAGCAGATGTAGAAAACAGTGAGATCAGAGGACTATCAACAGTGGGTACCTCCAACAGTGAGGCAAATGAAGGAGAAATGTTAAACAGCCTCTTTTCTACACTGTTAGGGGCAGGTGGAGCTGCCAGCGAGGACCATTGATCTTCCACAGAGGTGCAAAAAACCTCTGGGCAAGGAATGTACTTGTCCTCCGCTACCTTCCTTGCGAACAGAGGATTGGCCTCCTGACTGGTAGAAGGTTTTTCCTCCTGTACAGAAGTTAGATTAACAGTGGTAATTGCTTTGATTAGGAGAGATTTAAGAAGAGAGGGGTCAAAGAGACCTGAAGTTGCGGTCTGCTCAGGAGCAGCCTCTTTATCTTCCGACAAGGGCATGTCAGCTATGTCTAGGACCACCGACTCCGCCTCTCCCAGCTGTGAGGAGGTCTCTGAAACATCTGTGGTGGAAACAGTGGCCCTCCCTTTTTGGGATGGAGATTGGAAGGTCAGTTGACCCTTGGAGGACATAAACCGAGTGAATGCATTTTGCATAAAGGCCTGAAATTGAGCAAACCATATATCCTCCTGAGACCTGGCACTAGGGCCCGCCACAGCCGGAATATGATCTGGTGATGAAGCAGATGATGAGGAGCGAGGGGAACTAACCTGCTCAGTTTCCCCCTGAGGAGACCAAGACCTTAGAATTTCCTGAGAAGGAACAAAGTTAGGCTTGGGCATAGGGGCCTCCAATGGGGCGGGGGAAACCATGTCAGCCTCATTGGATCTAAGTCTTTGGGCCCTAGAGAATTGTTTTTCCAATGCCAAATGTCTCCTTGAGGCCTCTCGCTCAGCTGTTTTAGAGGGCTCCTTCTGAGAAATATGTTTTGTTTTGGCTTTTTTTCTCCCCCCCCCTCCCCCGATTCAGATTCAGTGGATCTGCGCTTTTGTTGTTCTGGGGGAGGGCATTCTGGAGCCCTGTGGAGCTGAATGCGAGGCGCTGTCTGTCATTGCGAACCAGATATACCGAGTAGGAAATACCTGGAGGTGGGGGGGGGGAAATCCAAGCACGCAGACCAAGCGACAGAGATGGAAAGATGACAATCCTCGCTCTGTGCAACGCAATGGCCGGACAGTCAGGCACTTCACCGAAAAAAACGCCTGTCAGGCCGGTGACAAATGCCACCTTAGTAGAACAGTTGGGAATAAAGAGGTCTTTCCTCTCGCTCCTTCACCTGAGTGCTAGAATGGCAACCACACAGATATGCTGACAGAATTAGACAGCTCAGTAATTGCAGACTGACTGCGCCTGTATTCCCCCCCCCCAAATATGGGCTGATAAGTCAGACCCTACGGTGTCTGGAATATTCCACTTGTAAGTACTGTTGATATTCCCTTCGCTCAATAGAAGAACTTGGAATCTCCGTGCAGGTAGACCCACCCAAGATGGTGGATGTCTGTGACCACACCCAAATTGGCATCCGGGCTGAAACAACACGCCCTCAAATGGCTGCCGCCAGTGGAGCACGCGGTCAAAATGGTGGCCGCGCTCCCTAATAGCTTCTTCCCCAGGTGTAATTTAGGATAGAATGATGGCGAAAACTAGGGCAAGTAAGCTAAAACAGGCAGGGGCCAAAGAGCACCCTACAATGACTTGCGGCTTCGCGCCCCCTCGCGAGGCTGGAGAAAGTGATCCATGCCGTTCCTCCGATCCGCTCCGGCCGCCGAAAAAGGCTCTGAGCACCTCAGCTGAGCGACCGCCGGCCGCTGCTGCTGCCGAGGAGCGATCCGAGGCTCACCGATCGAGAAGGAAAAAAAAAACCGGTCCGTTTGACAGAGAGCCGAAGCTCTGAGCTCAAGACTGATCGATGCGATGACGAAATGTTCCTGGAGCGATCGGAAAACGACCGAAGGCCCGGAGCTCGAGGCCAGAGGCCGGGGGCTGTCTGCCTGCCTATTTCGATAAATTTGTCAATTTGTCAAGCGATTTAAGCGTTGCCAATTACAATCCAGCCAAATAAGATTGAATTGAAGCCTAATCCAAGAATTTCACTTTTTTTAACCTAATCTGTCTACGGAGCCTGAGAAACTATGTGCTGCCGAGCTCAATACTAAGTCAAAACTGGGACTCACATCCAAAGGAGGGGCGTGGCCAAAGTTCTGACCTAGTCTGCTGAGCGGGAAGGCTGTAATAACCCATCCGATGGATTCTACAGCCATCCTGCTGGAGAATAGCAAGTTGTAGTTGCAAATGCCCTATATAGTTTGGAATCTCAACCTGTTTATGTTGTCTTAGAATTTCAGTTAATATTTTGTCAAAATGATCCCATGTTTATCATGTTAGTGCAAAAGATAAAACACACTCAACAGTGTAAGACACTTAAAAAAATACAGTAAGAAGTCAGAAATTATATCCAAGACTCCACTAGTTTCACACAGATTACTGTATGAACCAGGAAATATAGGGATTTTATTTTTCAGTCCCAAAAGATAAATTCTTCAATGTTGGCAGAGACAATGATACATAATGTAGCACAGCAGGATTCAGCAATCTCAACACTGAATCCACCTGCTTGGATGCAGAACTATGGATTCTATAACATCTGTCTATCCAGTTCATTCCATATTCTATCTCTAGAGCTTCTAGATATTTTAATAACTTTTTATATTTTCTGGGTCATAAGCAGTATGAGAGAAAATACAAGTAGTATCACAAAATGGCAGCCATTTATAACAACTGCTATGATAGACATGATTGTCACAAACAAGTATAGAAACCAGAAATAAAAGGGTGGGGACCCACAAATCAAACTGATCCTTTGAACTCAATCAAGATTGAATTGCTATTATGCCTGCTAGCTTCTATCACTAATCACCTTGCCATAGGAAAAAAAGGGGGGCATAGAAAGCGGGGAGGAAATGGAATTCCAAAAAGCCGTTCATGGAATGTGAGAGCCTGCAAGAATGCCAAGGTCATTAACACAGGTGCTCAATGGAGAAATGGACTGTTCCTATAACATGAAATAATATTACTATTGGACAATGTGAACACCCAGTGGGTGGGGAGCAAGGGAATCTATTGTTTAACTAAGCAAGCTTTTGTGTGGGAGAACCAAAGTTGGTTTTACTTTTTCAGTTCCAAGATGGTGTATCCAATAAAGTTTTATCTTTTGGGACTTATTTGCCTTGCGGGATCCTTTTTTGTTGGGTTCGCTAGTTGGACTATTGACAATTTTCTCTTTTATTCAAAATAAATTTTACAAACACATCATTTCTTTTCCGATAATCAAAATCCTATTGTTTCACACTCTAAGCATATAAGTCCAGCTATTTTCTTAAACAAAACATTCATCTCATATCAAGAACATAGCAACAGCACGTAAACTTATATATCACTCCATAATGCTTTACAGCATTCTATGAATGGTTTACAGAGTCAGCATATTGTTCCCAACAATCTCGGTCCTCATTTTATTGACCTTGGAAGGATGGAAGGCTGAGTCAACCTTGAGCCATCAGGATTGAATTGGCTGTGGGCAGAGTCAGCCTGCAATACTGCATTCTAACCACTGAGCCACCACGGCGCAGTGGGACATGTAGACCTGTCTCTTTTTTCCTATTCTTAGACACAGGCAACATCATTTACCTCATATTTCTCCATTCCTGCAACTATAAATATTTCAAAAGAAAGGACCAAGTTTTTATCATACTTGCCTTATTTGTTAGGGGCACATAAGCTCGAAATATTCAAATATTCAAAGGAAGAAGGCAGCCTGCTGAAGGCACTACACTTTACAGTTTATAGGGATCAAAGAGCTGCCCTTTGGACTGCAGTCCTAGGAAAAGAACTATTAACTAACTGAGTTAAAGAACTATAGACACAGACTCATGCTTCGTTCACATACTTGCTCTGAAGCAATGCATAGACTTATTCTACTACCAAACTGTTTTTTATAATGAAATTAAAATGTTAAAAAAGAATGCTCTTAGCAAGATTTTTAAAGGCACAGATGTGCATCATCTTGTCTATTCACATTTTATGCTTTTAGAATCTGTCAGAAAGTAGCATGAGATCATACGTTCATTCATTCAATAATCAAATTTATACGGCCACTCATCTCACAGTGATTGAATTAAACAATAAACATATAAAACCAATCATTAAAAAAGTCAAAATTAAAAATACAATCAACAGATATAGAAGAGAATAAATAAAACACTATGATACAGCCATCATATATGTAATTAATTCTTAGTAACTCAAAGTTGAAAGGTAGTTGGCATAGATATAAAAGGGAATAATAAATTTTACTGAAGTAGAGTTGCTTTCAGCTCCATTAGTGAATTTATTTAGGTTGATTATTTATTTAGATAAATGATTTTTTATAAAAAGTTGCTATTTGTACTCTAGCAGAATTTTAAAACTAGAAAAGGGGCGTTGTCTTACCTGAACGCCTTTTCTCACACGGAGATGGAGAATCTATCAATGGGTTCAGACTGTGTTCCTGCCCAATCAGATCAAGTCAGCCAAAATTGCCACGCCTCTCCTGGGCTAGAAGGTCCCAGTCTTGACGAAGGCGAAGCCATGACTGACAGCAAGACGTGTTGGCTCATAAATGTAAAGTTAGGCCTAATAACCTACTAGGGTGGGAGTGGATTCTCCATCTCCGTGCTGAGAAAAGGCGTTCAGTAAGACAACGCCCCTTCTCCAGCACTGGAGATGGAGAATGCACCAATGGGACATACCAAAGCTAAATTGTCCCTAAGGGAGGGAATCAGACCTGCCCAGCGAGGCACTTTGGGGTAGTACCTGTTGCAGAACCCTCCTGCCAAAGGACGCCTCCGCTGAGGCGAACTGTCAATTTTGTAATGCCTAATGAAGGGTGACAGAGAGGACCATGTGGCCGCTCTGCAAACGTCTTCAATGGACGCTTGAGTAGCCCAGGCTGCAGAAGTAGCTCCACTATGGGTGGAATGGGCCATGATGCGCCCTGGAACCGGCACTGAATCCACCCTATATGCCCCCGCAATACAAGCCCTGATCCACCTGCCAATCGTGGAGGACGACACTTTTCTACCCCTGGAAGGAGGATGATATGAAATGTGATCTGCCTTGATGGAGGCTAGATTTGCCTCCGCCCAAGAACCCAGAAGGAGAGCCTCGATAAGGAGGGCATGGGATCGAGTGCCCCCTTGTTGATTCACATGGTCCTTGGCCGCAATGTTGTCTGTGAGGACCAATATGTGACGTTTTGCTACCAAGTTGTAAAAGTGTCAAAGGGCCAGATGTATGGCCCTGAGCTCCAACCAGTTTATATTGTGTCGAAGATCGGACCGGGACCAACGGCCTTGGGCCCACTGTGATTGTAGGTGCGCACCCCAACTGAATAGACTGGTGTCGGTTGTCAGAGTAATTTGGTCTGGTTCCTTGAATGAGGACCCTCTGAGTATGGCCGACGAGAGCCACCACCTGAGTGAGTGCGACACTGAGTGGCATTCACACTTTCCGAATTGACGAGCTGAGGTTCCGTCTCTGGAAAGGGAGCAGAAACCACTGAAGTGTCCTGGAATGGAGCCTGGCCCAAGGAACGATGGCAATGGCTGATATCAATTTCCCCAGTAATTGGGAGAGATTTGCTATTGTTGCCATGCTGCTCCCGCAAAGTTGTAGGACCAACTGACGTATGCTGTCCCAACGTTCTTGGGATAGAAAGACACAGCAGTCGACCATGTCTATGATGGCCCCTAGGTGTAATAGCCTTGTTGTAGGGGACAAGTGACTCTTTGAAAAATTCACTGAAAACCCATGGTTTTGGAGAAGGTTGATCATCCTTTCTAGATCCGTCAGAGCGGCTTGTCCTGATGATGACTGAATCAGAATGTCGTCCAGGTAACACTGGACCCTGACAGGCACCATCCAGAGGTGAGCTTCTAACACAGCGAGGACTTTGGTAAAAACCCTTGGGGCCAAGGATAGACCGAAAGGTAACGCCCTGTATTGGTAGTGTCTGCCCCTGTAAGCAAACTGTAGAAACTGGCGATGGCTGAGAGAGATGGGGATGTGAAGATAAGCTTCCATGAGGTCTACAGACTTCAGGAAGTCTCCTCTTCTTATGCTTCCGAGAATTGACTGGAGCGTTTGCATCTTGAATTTTCTGTAAACAAGATGTTGGTTCATTCTTTTTAGATCTAGGATTGCTCTCCATCCTCCCGAGGCCTTGGGAACGATGAAGAGGATGGAGTAGAATCCCCGACCTCTCTGATCCAATGGTACCGGTTCTATGGCTTTTATGTGTACAAGATGCTGAATGACCTGTTACATCAACCTTTTCTTTGTGAGATTCGATAAGGGACAAGAGAGGAAGCGATTTGGAGGGTAGGTGAGGAATTCTAGGGAGAGCCTGTGATGAACCGTGTTCAACACCCATGCGTCTGTGGTGGTGACCTCCCACTGGTTGGCAAAGAGAGAAAGTCTGCCGTCTATGGGAGGAACCATCGGAGAGTCATCTGGAACGACGAAGGGCCGACCGCTCCCATGAAAGGGTTGTTTGCCCTGAAATTGTTGTCTGGGCTTAGAGCCTGTTCTATCCGATTATCTGTCCTGTCTGTCCTGTCTTAACAGGAAAGGAGTGGGGTGGATAGGAATAAATGGACCTAGTCCCTAACGAAAGGACTGCCTCCGTGAGTATGTGTTGGATCTTTTGTCCAGACATTTAATAAGGTGATTGAGGACCTTATGCTTATCCTTATTCTCTGTAAGGTAAGGATTTAAAGCTTCCCCCCCCCCAGTAAGGGGCTGCTGACAGGTGCCATTTGGACCTGGCATCTGCATGCCAGTGTTTCAGCCAAAGCATACGACGACCAGTAATGTTGGAAGCCATAGCCCTGGCTGAAAATCTGGCCGCCTGCAGTGTTGCATCGAAAGCATATTCCGTTGCTGCCACCATCTTGCTCAAATCCTGGTGGGTTCGGATATCTTCCACCGGAATTCTGGCCTGGAGCTGTCTCAGCCCGCTGAGAGCAGACCTATTGAAGAAAGAGGCCAATGTAGCTGCCCTAATAGCCCAAGCTGTAGCTTGGTGTGTCTTGTAAAAGGTGAGCTCCTTTTTACGGTCTTCTGCCTTTAGGGCATCAGACACGTCCCCAGGAGTGGCAGTGGGAGATACCAGGGGTCCCAAGGGTTCATCCACCTTGGGGACCTCTAGGGCATCTGCCAAATCCTGGGCCATGTTATAGAGTCTTTTATCACTGCCACTCGGGATGGGAAGGATACCTGGGGATTCCCACTGTTTCCTGACTGCATTCAGAAACATAGAAGGACATGGTATGCGGTGTTGTGTGGTTACCGGTTCAATGAAGTTGGGATCCGCTTCCGAGTCCGGAGCCGCAGTCGAAGTTGATATAGAAAGCTCAGGACCAAGATGGGCCAGGAAATGGCCTTTCAGAGCAAGGGAACAAAATGAGACAGATTAAAGAGACCCATAAAGAATGGCATTTCAGGAGAGTCTTCCTCCTGGTCCGACATCGGAATCCCCACGTCCGCATCATACTCACGAAAGGATGAACCTTCAGAGTAAGAAGATTGTGAAGGTGAAGTAGGTGCACCATATGCCTCCGTCGTTGGCTGGTGAATCGGTAGGGGAGAAACCGAGGTAGCCCTAGGTACCTGAGATCTAGCCTGAAAGGTGTGTTCTACCGCCTGAGCAATCAACTCATTTAGACGGTCCTCTGTGGGCAGAGGAACTGGCTCTGGAAGTCTGTCCAGCCGCTGTGGGGGTAAAAGTGGCTTCTGGGGCGGACTGCAGAGCCCGCTGAGCTACAGGTTGCAAGATGTGTTCTCGATGAAATGAAACACCTGGTAGAGTGGTAGAAACTGTGTCTCCTGTGGACTAGATTCCCAGAGGGGAAGTGGAGGGTCCCAGTGGTAAATGAAATGAAGGAACTTCAACCTGAGTGGCTTCTGTTCTTGGGCTTTAGAGAATACCCTCTCTAATGCCCGGTGTCTCCTACTGGCCTGTTTTTCCTCCTTTTTAGATGTTTTTCCTGCAGATCTAGCCTTGGCTTTAGCCTTGGCCGAAATCTTACCTGCCGCCTCTTGGTTGGAAGATTTCTGTCGTTTTGAGGCTGATGAGAGAGGTGAAAGTCCCTTCTTGGAAGAGCCAGATTCTTCCATCCTCGTGGATTATCACAGAAGCACGATTGGGTACTCCTGGTATCCAAGGACAGTTAATTTGTGGATAGCACAGGTGCACAATAGGGTACACCTAGTATCCAAAGATTGCCAATTAGTGGATATCACAGGTGCACGATGGGGTACATCTAGTATCCAGGGACCACTAATTTATGGATAACACAGGTGCACAATAGGGTACACCTGGTATCCAAGGACTATTAATTTGTAGATAACACAGGTGCATGATGGGGTACACCTGGTATCCAAGGACTGCTGATTTATGGCTAACATAGGTGCACAATAGGGTACACCTGGTAACCAATGCCTATTAATTTGTAGATAACTCAGGTGCACGATGAGGTACACCTGGTATCCAGAAACTACCAATTAATGGATAACACAGGTGCACGATAAGGTACACCTGGAATCCAGAAACTGCTATTTTGTGAGTAAACCCAGATGCACAAAAAGGTACACCTGGAATTCAATGCTGCCATACAGGGAGAATCAAGGACCTACTGTGTGTGTAAATAATATTGAGTGTATATGAGGAGACACCAGTTCAAATCCTGATAGAAGGAGAGTGTTACTAAGAATAACTGTTTTGAAAAAGGATTCAGTGCAGGCTCCAAACAAAAAAAAAACCAGATAATCATGAAAAATTAAAAAAAAATAGTTATCAAAACGGCGGATTCAAGATCGCTGTGATGCAAAAATGAAACTCACTGAGACTGTTCAACAACAGAGAATGGTATTCAGATCCACAAAATGGTGGACGCAATTCTTAACAATTATTTGGCCACCACTATGTGTCTCTGAGTCTCCCTATAGGATCCAGAGAACTCCTCCAATGAGAAAATCACTAAAGAGCTTCAACGGAGCAGTCGAAGCCTCCAAAAAGCAAAAGGAGCTCGCCTGCCTCTGCTGCCCTGCTTAGCCGCCTAACTGAACCGCCAGCCAGCTGATTCGACGAAAAAAAAAACCGTTCGGAGCAGCATGTGCTCAGCCGGCAACAGAGGCTGCAATAGGGAAGCGACGATCCCTCAGCCCCCCAGAATAGCAAGAAAAGGCAAAAAAAAATAGCGTTTTAAACTGCTGATAAGCCTGCCTGCTGATTAGCACTTCCACCCCTCCTTGAATCGTAACTCTTGGAGCTGTGTTCCAGACCCCAATCAGGGAAGGAAACTAAAGCAAAATAGAAAGAACTATAGTTGTTCCTGGAGAATTATTAAATGGAACTGAACTTAATAGGAATCCAACAGAGAAGGTTAGGGGGGATAGAAGAAAACGAAAACGAAAAACAACAAAACGCAGAAAGAGAAGCTGATCCCAGCCTTACTTTAAGGTTAAGAGGGGAAGGAAGGGGGTTGAAATAAACAGCAATCTGACTCCAGTGCTGAGCCCAGCACTGATCAGAAAACTATTTAAAGTCAAGGAAAGTTGGAAAATCCACCAATGGAGACTATACCTGCCTAAGAGCCAAACTTGCACGTCTATTCATGGGCAAGATCAAGTCAAGACTGGGACCTTCTAGTCCAGGAGAGAAGTGGCAACTTTGGCTGACTTGATCTGATTGGGCAGGAACACAGTCTAAACCCACTGGTGGATTCTCCATCTCCAGTGCTGGAGAATATACAGTTATTTTGAATTTCTTAATCAAGAGTTCAGATAGTATTTTTATGTTATGAATTTGCTGAAATATATTCTATGCATAGTGATGCAAGAGTATCTATGGCTGAATCACGGAAATTACTTCCAACTCATAAAAGCAAGCTTTTTTGTTGGTTTGTTTCAGCTTACATAAATATGTTATTCATAATGAATTTATTTCACTAATGTTATTAATCAGTGCAGGATTAGTAATATTTTCATGATTAAGGATCACTTTGATTGGGAATCTGAAACTGCACCAAGCAAGGTAATAATGCAAAATATTTGTCTGCGGATTGTGACAAATACATGGCTAGAGCCAACTTGTCTATTTTTCCTTGGTATTTCTTTTATTTGTTAAACTATATTCAGTTTGGAGAATTCTGATGACTGCAAAAAAAAAAAAAAAAACCTCCACCCTTACCCATAATTTTGTATTCATCTTGTATTCTTCACTTTAGGTTATATACAACCACTATAATGTGGTTAGTTAAAAATAACTCACCAAATTTAAAGGTATGCTGGCCAAAATAGATTAAGAGCAAATTAAAGGTGTTTCTTCTTTTTACTATATTACAGTATTATTTGTAACACTACATAATTAAACAATTTCACTGATTCATATATTCTTTCTTTCTTTGTTCTTTTTTGGCCAAGTGTGGTTGGACACACAGGAATTTGTTTCTGGTGCATAAGCTCTCAGTGTACATACAAGTACTAGTGATAATCATGATCCTATACAACATGAAAATACATTCATCATAAATCATGAAATACAACACTTCATCATAAATCAAGCAACACTTAGTGATAGTCATAGAGTATTAGCTAAGCAAACAGTATAGATCATACTAGGATACTAAAAAAAATATAAGTTGTAAGATACAAGTAGCAAAGTTATAGTCACAAGAACATAAGGATAGGTAATAGGAAAGATGAGGGGTATCATAGTAATACAGCTTTACTATGTATTTTAACAGTATTGTAGGAATTAGTTGTTAAGCAGAGTGACGACATGGGGAAAAAAACTGTCCTTATGTCTAGTCGTTCTGCTGTGCAATGCCCTATAGCGTCGTCTTGAGGGAAGAAGTTGAAATAGTTTATGACCAGGATGTGAGGGGTCTGTAGATATTTTCACAGCCCTCTTTCTTGCTCATGCAGTACACAGGTCCTCAGTGGAAGGCAGGCTGGTAGCAATTGTTTTTTCTGTAGTTCTAACTATTCATGTCTGTCTTGTTTGGTTGCAGTTCTAAACCAGACAGTTATAGAAGTGCAAATGACAGACTCAATAATTCCTTTGTAGAACTGTATCGGCAGCTCCTTGGACAGTCTGATCTTTCTGAGTTGGCACAGGAAGAATATTCTTTGTTGTGCTTTTTTAATGACATTTTTGATGTTAGGTGTCCACTTTAAATCTTGAAATATTATACAACCTAGAAACTTGAATGTCTCTACTCAACGTTGATACTGTGCTGTTTAATATTGTAAGAGGTGCAGAATAGTAGGCTTTCTCCTAAAGTCTACTGTCAGTTCTACATTTTTGAGTGTGTTCAGTTCAAGATTGTTCCGGCTGCATCACAAGGCTAGTTGTTCAACCTCCCGTCTGTATGCCGATTTGCTGTTCTCTCGAATGAGGCCAATCACTGTTGTATAATCTGCAAACTTTGGTACTTTAGCAAAGGGATCTTTTGAGATGCGGTCATTGGTATATAGAGAGAAGTGAAAAGAGCACACAGCCATGGGAGACCCCTGTGCTAATTGTACAGGTATCTGATATGATTTTGCCTAGCTTCACTTGCTGCTTCCTGTCTGTGAGAAACTTTATGATCCACTTATAGACATGGTCTGGCACAGCTAGTTTAGTTTAGTGAGATTTAGTTTAGTGAGAAGAATATCTGGAAGGGGCGTTGTCTTACCTGAATGCCTTTTCTCAGCATGATGATGGAGAATCCACGAATGGCTTGTCTTATTCTTCCTGCTCAAATAGACTAAGTCTGGAAAAGTTGCCACGCCTCCTGCTGGGCTAGAGTACCCCAGTTTCCGATGAAGGCGAAGCAACAGATGATAGTCCAATGCATTGGCTCCTCCTACCAGACACAGGACCTGACGGACACTAAGGGGTGGGTGTGGATTCTCCATCATCATGCTGAGAAAAGGCGTTCAGGTAAGACAACGCCCCTTCTCCAGCATGAGGATGGAGAATCCACGAATGGAACATACCAAAGCTGCCCTGTCCCTATGGGGGGGAGGGGAACCAGTCTGGGCCTGTGTCCCACTAGAGGATACTACTTGTTGCAATACCCTCCGGCCAAATGAAGCATCTGTGGAGGCAAACCTGCCTATCTTGTAATGTTTGACAAACGAGGAAGGCAAGGACCAAGTCGCCGCCCTGCAGATCTCTCCAATGGATGCTTGTGTCGCCTAAACCGTGGATGTTGTAGCATTGCGGGTGGAATGGGCAGTGATACAGCCAGGAACGGGTAAGTAATGTGACTGATATGCTCACGCAATGCAAACTTTGATCCACCTGCCTATGGTCGAGGAGGAAACCTTCTGTCCCATGGAAAAGGGTTGAAAGGAAATGAAAAATGCCTCAGACCTGCGGAAGGCAGAAGTCCATTTAATATAGAGGCGCAGGGCCCTACGCATGTCCAGAGTATGCCACTGTCTTTCTAGGTCACGAGATGGGCGAGGACAAAAGTTAGGAAGTACAAACTCCTGCGACCTGTGGAACAAGGTATTAACCTTGGTGACAAATGATCTAAACGAAGGACCATCTTGTCCTCATGGAAAACACACAGATCCTCTCTGATGGAGAGAGCAGCCAGTTCTGATATGCGCCTGGCTGAAGTGACGGAGATTAGGAAGGCAAGCTTCATGAACAAGAGCTGCAGCATATAGGCCTTAAGGGGCTCAAACGGTGGTGAGGTAAGGGCTTGTAAGACCCATGACAGGTCCCAAGAGGAATACCGATGTATTGCGGGTGGTTTGGCGTTAGTCACCCCCTTGATGAAGGAACACACTATGGGGTGCTGGGCCAAGGGGGCTGAATTGTCACAAACAAGTACCATGGATAGGGCTGAAACCTATCTGCGGATGGTATTGGATGTTAACCCTTTCTCCAGCCCGTCCATCAGATATTCTAAAACTCTTGGAATAGAGATAGCCAAGATATGAAACTGGTGCCCGGAACACCAGACACAAAAGTTTCTCCATGTGGCATCGTAAATCCTATTCGTAGAGGGGCGCCTGGATTGCTGAATCATAGCGATCACCCTCGTCGAATAGGATTCTTGGGTCAGGAGTCGCTGCTCAAGTGCCAGGCGGTTAATTGGAGCCACTGAGGATCCGGATGTTGAAGAACCTCCTGGATGATGGCAATATGACCTGGAGGGATCTTCCACAGGGGAGAGATGGAAAGATCCACCAGGTCGGCAAACCATGGACGTCTCGGCCAGTGTGGAGCAATCAGTATGACCTCCGCCTGTTCGTGCAGCATCTTGCAGATGGTTGCCGGAATTAGGGGGAGAGGAGGAAAGGCATACACCAGTTCTCTGGGCCAAGGGCTGCGGAGGGCGTCTGCCCTCTCTGGTCCTGGGGACAGGAACCTGGAAAAAAATCTCGGAAGCTGGGAATTGGCTGGAGAGGCAAACAGGACTAATGCCGGAGGGCCAAACCTGTTCGTGATCTCCCTGAACAGGGAGGGGTCCAGGCGCCACTCGGAGTGATCCACTGTTGACCTGCTCAGGGAGTCCACTTGTTGATTTGCCTCTCCCAAGATGTGCTCTGCTCTGAGGGAGCAGAGGTTGACCTCCGCCCAAGAACTCAACAACTGGGCCTCGAGCATGAGAGATTTGGACCGGATCCCTCCTTGCCTGTTCACATGAGCCTTCACTGCCACATTGTCTGTGAGCACCAGGACATGTTGTCCCATTACTCTGCTGCTGAAGTGACGCAAGGCCAGATGTATGGCCCTGAGCTCTAACCAATTTATATTGTGTTTCAAGTCTGACTGGGACCACCAGCCCTGAGCTAACTCCGATTGAAGGTGTGCTCCCTAGCCGAACAAACTGGCCTCCGTAGTCAGGGTAAGCCTGATTGGCTCTTTGAACGGGGAGCCTTTGGCCATCGCTAAGGAGGTCCACCAATGAAGGGATTTCAAAATCTGATGTGGAACCCATACTCTCCGGTTGGAAGAGCTGGTGCCCAGTCTCTGGAATGGGAATAAAAACCATTGAAAATCTATGCAATGTAGTCTGGCCCACAGAACAATCGCCATACAGGACACCATCTTCCCTAGGAGCTGCGAGAGTATGGCTAGAGCGACCACCCGCTCCCCTCGGACCTGGTGAACCAGGGTCCGAATGCTGTCCCGACGGTCCTGCAACAGGTAGACCATACAAAGGTTCGTGTCTATGACTGCGCCCAAGTGAAGGAGACAGGTCGATGGGACAGTCTGACTTTTTTGAAAATTCACAGAGAACCCGTGAGCCTGAAGGGTCCTGATGATGAAGGCCAGGTCTGACTGAGCCGACTGAAAGGATGGGGACTAGATTAGATAGTTTCATGTCCTCATGAAACATGCAGAGATCCTTCCTCACCGACAAGGCGGCCAATTCAGAAATGCGCCTGGCCGAGGTAATAGCAATCAGGAAGGAAACCTTGAGCGACAAGTGTCACAATGAGCACGTTTTGAGTGGTTCAAAGGGAGCTGGGGTCAGTGCCTGAAGTACTTGAGGTAAGTCCCAAGAGGGATACCTATAAATTATGGGCAGTCTACTATTCGTGACCCCCTTAAGGAAGACCCGGATGGCGGGATGCTGTGATAAGGTCTTTGAGGAGTCCCAAGAGAGTACTGAGGAAAGTGCTGCTAACTGTCTACGTAAAGTGTTGGGCGGCAGGCCTTTGTTGATGCCCTCCAATAAATATTCCAGTACCCTGGGAATAGTCACCTGTGATAGACTTACATGCTTCTTGTCGCACCAGCGACAAAAATTCTTCCATGTATGGTCATAAATGCGGTTCGTTGCCGGACTCCTGGCCGCCTGGATCACATCAATAAGATTCCCCAGTTAGGTTGTGGTATTCAAGTGGGTCTGGATGCTGGAGATCCCCCTGCGTCAGCCGTATTAGGCTGTCAGGAATCCTCCACGGGCTGAGGATGAAAGACTTACCAGGTCCGCGAACCATGGTCTCCTGAGCTAGTAAGGAGCGACTAAGACTACTTCCGCCTGCTCCTCCAGGATCTTCCTGATTACTGCTGGAAGCAGAGGCAATGGGGGAAAGGCATAGAACAGACCCTGTGGCCACCTTCTGAGTAATGCATCCATCCCCTCTGCTCCCCGGGAGGGGAACCGAGAAAGGAATCTGGGCAGCTGAGCATTCTCCAGGGAGGCAAACAGGTCCACAATCGGACGACCAAACCTGACCGATATCTCCTGGAAGATATCTGGATGTAACATCCACTCCGAATGATCTACTGTCGACCTGCTGAAGAAGTCTGCCTGTCGATTTGCCTCTCCCGAGATGTGCTCGGCCCTGATGGAGAGCAGGCGTTTCTCTGCCCCGGAGCTCAAAGCAAAAGCCTCTGTCATGAGGGACTTGGACCAGGTGCCCCCTTGCCTGTTCACATGGGCTTTTGCGGCCAGGTTGTCTGTTCTGACCAGCACATGCTTTCCTCTGACAACAGTGTGGAACTTTAGAAGAGCGAGATGTATTGCTCTGAGCTCTAACCAGTTTATGCTGTGTTTGAGGTCTGTTTGTGACCACCGCCCTTGAGCTATCTGTGAGTTGAGATGGGCCCCCCAACCAAAGAGACTCACGTCCGTGGTCACCTGAACCCAAGTGGGCTCCTTGAACAGGGTCCCCTTGTGAATGGCTGATAAAATCCACCAGCCGAGTGATAAACGTACCTGACGGGGAACCCGGACCAGCCTGTTGGATGTACTGGTGTGTTGTCTCTGGTATGGGAGTAGGAACCACTGCAGGTCCCGGGCATGTAAGCGGGCCCACAGCACTATAGCTATGCAGGATATTAGCTTGCCTAGAAGTTGAGAAAGCGTGGCCAATGACACAGTCCTGTGTCTGCTCACCTTGCACGCCAGGTCCCTGATGCTCTTGCGCCTCTCCTCTGACAAGTACCCGTGGCAAGAGTCCGTGTCTATCACTGCTCCCAGATGAAGCAGGTGGGTAGAGGGAGTCATCTGGCTCTTGCTGAAATTTATCAGGAAGTCGTGGTTCTGCATGGTTCTTATGGTGAGGGCCAAATCCGACTGGGCCGCTGAGACTGACAGAGACTGGATCAGAATGTCATCCAGATAACACTGGACCCTTATGGGAACCAGCCTTAAGTGAGCTGCCACACTGCCAGGATTTTGGTAAGGACCCTGGGGGCCGAGGAGAGGCCAAACAGAAGGGCTCTGTATTGATAATGGTGGTTGAGGTAACAGAATCGCAGGTATCTGCAATGATCTGGGAGTATATGAATGTGTAGGTACGCTTCCTTTAGATCTGTTGAGGTCAATAGATCTCCCCGCCTGATACTGGTTAAAATGGAATGTAACGTTTGCATTTTGAACCTCTTGTATTGAAGGTGGACGTTCAGTCCCTTGAGATCGAGGATTGCCCTCCATTCCCCAGAAGACTTTGGAACTACGAACAAGATGGAATAGTACCCCAGTCCCGCCTGGTTTGGGGGGACTTCCACTATCGCCTTGATGGTGAGTAGGTGTTGGATGGCGTCCTCCATGAGTCCCCTTTTTACCTGGTTTCTCATGGCTGGGCAAGACACGAAGCGGTCTAATGGTGTGGACTTGAACTCCAGGGGCAATCCTTCTCTGATGGTGCGTAGGACCCAGGAGTCTGTGGTCATGTTTTCCCAATGGCATATAAAGAGAGCTAGTCTGCCGCCAATGGGAGGGCCTCCCTCTGAGTCATTTTCCTCAACGGAAGGGTCGACCCCCTCTGCCCCAAAAGGAATGTTTGGTTTGTGGTTGGTACCTGGTTCTGTCCCTATAACCTGTCCTGTCAAAGGAGCACTCAGCTCTGGGAGCTGGTGGTCGGTAAGGTTGCGCAGGTTCCGTCACAGCCCCAGTCCGAAGAACTGCCGGCGACTGTATAGAACAAATCGTCTGGTAGTTCTCCTCGCTACATGCGAAATCACTTTTTGTTTCTGTTTGTTCTCAATGAGATATGGCTTTAGGGCCTCCCCAAATAACTTGCCGCTCGTGAAAGGGCTGTGGCCACGTGCCACTTATGTTTACTTTCGGCCCTCCAATTTTTTAGCCACAACAGCCTCCTAGTGACTACGCTGGAGGCCATTGCCCGGGCTGTTTGGCCGAATACAGGGAGACATTTGCCATATACTCGGATGTGGCTAGTAATTTGGTCAGATCCTGATGGATCCTGGTTTCTTCCAACGGAATTCTATCCTGCAACTGACGAAGCCAGGTAATAGAAATCCTGGCAAAGAAGGAAGTGGCCGTAGCTGCCTTAGCCGCCCAGGCAGATGCCAAATGGGCCTTGTGCAAGGCCATTTCAGATTTCTTATCTTCTGCCTTAAGGGTGTCCGATACATCTGCCGGGAGGCTGGCGGTTGAAAATAACAGGGCCAGAGATTTATCCACCTTTGGAACTTCTAATACGTCCGCTCTTTGGCATGTCTATTATTTTGCACTCCGCCGTGCCCCGAGCAGCTGGTGACTCCCACTGTCCCTGAATATTTTTAAGGAATAACGGGGAACAGGGAATTTGGAAGTGTTTGTTTACTGGCTCGGCAAACAGGGGATTAGATACCCGATCAGAGGAAGGTTGAGGGGTTGAGACCGGATGTGAGGAAAGCTTACTGGCCTCGCAGGCTCTGCGCAGTAATTCAGGAAAAAGGGAAGAATTAAACAACTCTGACATAGATTGAGATTCGTAAGTGGGTTCCTCACAATCCGACCAACCATCCTTACCTTCCTCATAATCTGAAACCTCAGAGTCGTAAACATGAGAAAGGGATGGGGAAACCATACCTGACTGATCCAGGGAAGGACGTTTGGCGGTTGTTGGTGCAGAAGAAGGTCCCGGAATGGGAGACGCCTTCTGGTGTCCCGTTGACGCCCTGGCTTGGGACACGGCCTGCGTTATCCACACTTTAAGCTGGTCGGAGAAAGGCTGCTCTAGCGGAGGCCGTAACCCCGCAGCAGGTGGTGCAATATCAGCAGCAGGTGCTGTCGATGTACCTGGCAAATCAAGGTCCTCCCCAAACAGGGGTGGTCCTACCTGACCAAGGGTCTGAGTCAAGACCTGTTGATGCACGCTCTCCGACAGCCAAGCTCTGGATGTGGACGATTGAGGCGCTCCCGTTTAAGGTGGTGTTGAGGCCGACAATGTAATACCTCTCTCAGCAGCCAAGCATTGAGCTCATGAGAATTGCTTCTCCAGAGCTTTGTATGTACGGTTGGCCTGCCTGTCGCTTGCCCTGCCAACCCTCCTGCCATGTTTAGATTTGGATTTGGCCTTACCTGAAGGTGCCTCAGGTGCCAGCTCAGCTTGGACGGAAATGATGTCTGCTTCCAGAGGAGTTGGCTCAGTGGTTTCTGCCATTTCCATCGAGATGCAACCCAAAGATAACTTTGAGACTGACTCGGTCTGCAAGGGACGTCAGAGGCCCCCGTGAAAAGGGAACTGACATTCACGTGGATTGGTGTGAGTCGGCCCACTGGCTAACCTGAACCCACGCCTCGCGTAGAAGCACTTGTCACTCCGCAGTGGTTGAGGTGAATCACATGTGTCCCACAATAGTGGCGATGGTCAGTAACTTGGAACAGCCACTAGATGCAGAGGGGCAGACAGGCAGTGGGCGACCAGGCCTGAAGTACTGTTGCTGCTATTGATTCTACCTTTCTGTGTCCTCAATACTAAAATAAATTCTGAAACACCAAGGCTCAAGGCAAATTAGTAACAATGATAACAATGTGCGAACTTGGTAAATTCTGTTAAACTCTACTAGGTGACTGCCACCAATGGCGTCCTGGCCTGAATGAAAATGGATGTTTCCCTCAGGAAAAATGTCCCCAAAATGGCGGACGCTCTAAGTAGTGAGGAAAAGGGGGAGGGGGAAGGTTGGAGTCTGAAGGTAGAGGAGGTTAATGGAACCTCCTAAAACAGTCCAGACGTTTCCAAAAACCGATGTTTGAATTCGAGGCTTTACAGCAAATTCAAGGAACAGAGTTTGAAAACGCACCTAACAGCTGTTAAGCGCGAAGAAACGCTCGTTGTGGCACCACGAGGCAGCTCCGCTTCAGCGTTAGCCACAATCAAGCCAAACAGCAAGGAAACACCAAGAAAGGATTTCCCCCGTCGCTGTTCTAGCGAATCCGCAAAATCACTGTAGTGAAAGAATTTTGTCGTCAAAAGGGAGTGTTCCGCGAATCCAAAATGGTGGCCGCCATTAAGATCCCTGATCGAGCCTGGTCATAGAAGAAGCCACGAGGCTTCAAAATGGTGGCCGCTAGACAATCCCAAAAACGCGAGCTAGTGAGGGAGATAAGGAAGGGATCCCCCTAAAGCGCCCCAAAGGAAAACTCTTCCTAGCTGTATCAGGAGTCCCTGTGATAGCTTAGCAAAACACTAAAATAGGGAAGGGAAAGAGCCCCCCTCCCCCACTCCTGGAGAGGAATCCTACTCAAACCAGAAAGTAAGGAAATTGGAACCAGAATCCCCAGAAGGGAAAATAATCTGTACTAGTTCCCCAAATTTTAAGAATCCACCAATGAGTTTGTAAATCTAACCTGACCTGCTCCAAAGTACCGAGAGTCAAGATATCACATCCTCATGGGCGAAAGACCAAAATGAAACTGGAAGCCCCAGATAACGAGAAGGCGTGACAACTTGACAAATTGGTCTGATTGGGCAGGAGGACTGAAATAACCCACTGATGGATTCTTCAGTCATCATGCTGGAGAAAAAAGAGTTGCAATGGGTTCATCTGCTATCAGTATTTCTATTATCTCTGATAGCACCAGGTCTATGTTGAACTTTTTCTTGTCTGCCCCCCCCCATTGGGAGGAAGGAACCCCATGTTGTTCTAAACAGAATCAAAGAAGAGAGGCGGATAGGGAACTAAATGTTCAGTATAAGTGGGCTGTGAGAACACCTCGTTGTTTGTGACCTTACTGGTTGAGGGACCGATGGACGGTCCTTTCTGCAGGATCGGAGGCCTCTCGATCTTTGCGGTGCTGCTGGCCTTGTACAACAGTGTCTTGAATAAAGATGGGTTAAAGAGACCCACAAACGAAGGCGGATCTGGAGATATATCCTCTTCATCGGACAGCTTCTGATCTGTCAGCTCGTGGTCCTCCGCAGGAGTCCTCCTGCCTCTGGAGGACCTAGAGAAGGAAATAGAGTCTTGGTATACAGAGGCCTCTTCATGGGAAAGGCGAGAGCCGCCCCTTGAAGTCACAGACCCTGTTCTAGAACAATGGTGCCTTGAGGAGGCCATGGCCTGTGCGACAACCTGAGATATCAGGGATTGTAGGTGCTCTGAAGACATTGCTCCATGATTGTCTGAGCGACAGGTGTCTGATTCTGAACCCAGATTTCCAGGCCCCTCGCTTAGGGGAGATCCATTCCCCTGTTCTGTATCGGCCTCTGCTTCCAGAGGGTCCTGACTAGTCTTCCTTTGGCCAAATATTTCCTCCTCCCTGTAATTGGGTGGCTCTAATTCATCTCAGTGGAATTTTGCTTCCTTTCAGCTCAAGAAAATTGTTTCTCTAGAGCCTGGTGTCGTCGCTTAGCCTCTCTATCCGCAGCTTTGGAAGGCCTTTTTGCAGAGATTGCCTTGGCCTTGATCTTGCCAGCAACTTCCTGTTTGGAGGATCTCTTTCTCTTACGAGTAGGAAGGCTGCTGATGGAAGGTTCCTGCGCTGTTTGGGCTGTATTTGTATCTGCCATTTCTAAGACTAAAGGGAATTCTCTGTTCAGGCTAATTCAGGATTAATTGATAATTGATTTAACTTTTTATCAATTTCATTATTATTATTATTATTATTATTATTATTAGTAGTAGTAGTAGTAGTAGTAGTAGTAGTAGTAGTAGTAGGCATGGCTAGGAAGAAGAAGGAAGTCTGACTCCGATTCCCTGGCCTCAGACCACGTGGAGGTAGCTATTCTGCCTGTGCAGCTCAGCCGGGCTCCCTGGAGGCTGCTGAACTCCGTTTGCATTCGTGTCTGAGAACAGAGCCAAATTAGGTAACTTTTGAAGACTAGCTCTCTACCGGACAGAGACGCTTCAATTAAGCCACAGAGCTGCAGGGGGTCCACGGGAGGCTGTAACTCTCCACGGACCAGCTGATCTTCGGGAGAGAGTCGCGGAGTTTAAAGGCTCTCCACAGACCAGCTGATCCTTGGGGGATTTGGCTAGTTTCAGGAGAAAAGCCTGCGAGTGCTCTGTTAGCCCTCCGCGGCTCACAGGCTGCTGTAGGAGCCGCGGGAGGCTTAAATTTACCCACGGATCAGCTGGATAGTGAGAAGCTCTCCTCTTCTGGCTGGAAATCCCTGTGGGAGGGGTGAAATGGAAGGAGAAGGAGGAATGCTTCCCCCTTTTGCCCAGGGTCACACTTGGTGACTGGAAAATGGTGTCCACTCTTTGTCTGTCTGGCTACCGGCTGGACTCAAGCCAACCTCGTGCTGTGCTGCAATCGGCCAATCAGGTAGCAGAAAGGGAAACGGAAAGCGAACAGCCATTCATTTTCTAGCGATCCCCCCCTTCGAATTAGAATATCAAGAAATATCAAAAGATACAGCCTTATTTTCAGGAGTCAATGAAATTCAGTCTAATCAGGCTCAAGTAGTTGAGACTGGGGAGGGGAGGTCTCAAGTGGAGAGGTGGAACAAAATTGGCCGACTAGTCTACAACTGGGGAAACCATGGCCTTGACTAGTTTGCAACTGGGAAAACCATGGCCTTGACTATACGTACTTTTGTTGGCAGGGTGATGTCTCTGCTTTTTAGTATGCTGTCTAGATTTGCCATAGCTTTCCTCCCCAGGAGCAAGCGTCTTTTAATTTTTTGGCTGCAGTCCCCATGTGTGGTGATCTTGAAGCCCAGGAAGATAAAATGTGTCACTACCTCAATTTCTTCCCCATCTATTTTCCAGGAATTGAGAGGGCCGGATGCCATGATCTTGTTTTTCTTAATATTGTGTTTCAAGCCAAATTTTGCATTCTCCTTCTTCACCCGCATCGAGGTAAATAGATAAATAATAATAATAATAAATAATAGATAAAGGGTGTAAAATAAGAGACAGTTTGGTCTAGTGGTTAAGGTGGTGGCCTAGAAACCAGGAGACTATGAATTCTAGACCTTCCTTAGGTATGCAAGTTGGTTGTATGACTTTGGGCCAGTCACTCTTTCAGCCAAATCAAAGTCACAAGGTTGTTGTGGGGAGAATAGGATAAAGGCGTATATGTTTGTGACCTACACACACACACACACACACACACACACACACACACACACAGAGAGAGAGAGAGAGAGAGAGAGAGAGAGAGAGAGAGAAACACAAACACGATAAAATTCTTATTTAAAAATAATATGTACTATTAATATTTTATAATCCATTGTGTAATTTAATTTAAAAAAAAATTTTCATGTGGAAAAAGTACACACCTATATTTATCACTATCTCAAATACCTAAAATTAGACTTGGATATACCAAGTCAAATTTAAATAGTTACAGCATTGTTGGAATCTGAAAGGAACTTTTCTTATTTAAAGCTCCAGGAATTTAGTTTGGTTTGCTTTGAAATGTATAGTATCTAGACTGCAAGTGCTCTCTGAGGCCTTCAGAAAGATAGGTACAGATGTTGATGCCTATGAGTCTAGTAAGTTATTTTGAAAAATTGCCAAATAGACATCAATCATCAAGTGGAAAAGATTTCAACTTCTAACTTGCCCAGGCTAGGCCATCTCAGTTCAGCCTAAAAACTGAAATAAGTTTTTTAAAACCCCAGAATTTCATCATGTGACTTATAAGTAATTTTACCACTATTGCTGTCAAAGTACATTAGTCTACCACTAAACAAAATAAGCATAAGTTAGATCTAAATGGGAGGTGTGCCAGGTCAACCTTTGCTGACCAGAAGGAAAATCAGGGCAGGATTAAAGTTTGCTCATGAACACCTAGGCAAAAAACAGGCCTTCTGGATTTAATGATAGGTTTTAGAAGCTATTTCCAGTATGGTTGGAAAGAGAATCATTCTGCAATAGTTATTTTCTTTCAACACCCATTCCAGTCAGTGCAGAGGAGAGGTCACTTCTTGAATGTCAGCTATATCCATTCATAGATTAGACAGGTATCCAGATTGTCACTCATGCCTTTGTCACACTACAGCTCAATTTTACAATGTTCTCCACTTGAGGCTACTTGGAAACTACAATTGGTTCAGAATGCAGCAATACAAGCAATGGGCCTGCCTTTGCATGCTCACATGACACTCCTGCTTCATAAGCTGCTCTGGTTGCCAGTATTCTTTCAGATACAATTCAAGATGTTGATCATCATAAATAAAGTCCTAGATAGAAGGGAGTCTGTTTATTTGAAACTATATCTTACAATTTTCTGCCTGGCCAATAAGAGATGACAAGGTGGGTACATTTTGGACCGCCTTGCTCAGTTTGATGTTTTGGAACCCAGGAAGTATAACATCAAGGACTGGGGCAGCTATGTAGGAAACCAAAACAAAAGCACAAGATTAGAGGACCAACTTAGATACTGCCAGGAAATTACAGTAACAAAGCCAGTTTAGGAAACTACAATACTAAAGCTATTCACAATTTCAATGTTTATACATGAATGCACAAAATATGGGAGAGAAACAGAATGAAATTAAAATTCTAACAAAGATGAAGAAATATGATAATAATAATAATAATAATAATAATAATAATAATAATAATAATAATAATAATAATAATAATAATAATAATAATAGTAAAGTTGGAAGGGACCTTGGAGGTCATCTAGTCCAACCCCCTGCTCGGGCAGGAAACCCTACACCATTTCGGACAAATGGCTGTCCAGTCTCTTCTTAAAAACTTCCAGTGTTGGAGCATTTACTGCTTCTGGAGGCAAGCTGTTCCACTGATTAATTGTTCTCACTGTCAGGAAGTTTCTCCTTAGTTCTAGGTTGCTTCTCTCCTTGATTAGTTTCCACCCGTTGCTTCTTGTCCTGCCTTCAGGTGCTTTGGAAAATAGCTTAATTCCCTCTTCTTTATGGCAGCCCCTGAGATATTGGAATACTGCTATCATGTCCCCCCTTGTCCTTCTCTTCGTTAAACTAGACATACCCAATTCTAGCAATCGTTCCTTATATGTTTTAGCCTCCAGTCCCCTAATCATCTTTGTTGCTCTTCTCTGTACTCTTTCTAGAGTCTCAACATCTTTTTTACATCGTGGTGACCAAAACTGGATGCAGTATTCCAAGTGTGGCCTTACCAAGGCATTGAAAGTGAGTGGTTTGTTGCCTAGCACTGTGTTGGCCTTTTTGGCAGCTGCAGCACACTGCTGGCTCATATTTAAGTGATTGTCTACTAGGACTCCGAGGTCCCTCTCACAGTTACTACTATTGAGCATGGTGCCACCTATGCTGTACTTGTGCATTTGGTTTTTCTTGCCTAAATGTAGAACCTTGCTTTTTTCACCATTGAATTTCATTTTGTTAGTTAGTGCCCAGTGTTCAAGTCTGTCCAGATCCTTCTGTATCTGAAGCCTGTCTTCTGGAGTGTTGGCTATTCCTGCCAGCTTGGTGTCGTCTGCAAATTTGATGAGTTCCCCATCTATCCCTTCATCCAAGTCATTGATGAAGATGTTGAAGAGTACTGGGCCCAGAACAGAGCCCTGGGGCACCCCACTACACACTTCCCTCCATATAGATGCAGTTCCATTGAGGACCACTCGCTGAGTACGGCCGGTCAGCCAGCTACGGATCCATCTGGTGGTGGTTCTGTCTACCCCACATTTTTCTATCTTGTCAAGTAGTAGGTTGTGATCTACTTTATCAAATGCCTTACTGAAGTCCAAGTAAATTATGTCCACAGCATTCCTCTGATCCACTAATTTTGTCACTTGGTCAAAGAATGCAATAAGATTTGTCTGGCATGATCTATTTTTGACAAACCCATGTTGGCTTTTAGTAATGACTTTGTTTGCCTCTAGGTGTTCGTTGATTCGTTGTTTGATTATCTTTTCCAGGATCTTCCCAGGTATTGAGGTCAGGCTGATAGGTCTGTAATTTCCTGGATCCATTTTTTTTCCTTTTTTGAGGATGGGAACTACATCAGCTCTTTTCCAGTCCTCTGGTAGTTCCCCTGTGTTCCAGGATCTTTGAAAAATATAGTTCAGTGGCTCCGATATCACATCTGCCAGTTCCTTGAGAACTCTGGGGTGTAATCCATCTGGTCCTGGCGATTTGAACTCATCTAGGCTGGACAGGTGCTCCCTAACCATTTTCTTGCCTATCTTAACTTGTGTTTCTGTTTTGTTTTTTATGGCACTATTTTTGATAGGTTGGTCTGTTTTTTCCCTTTGTGTAAAGACAGATGCAAAAAACGAGTTAAATAGTTCTGCTTTCTCCCTGTTGCTTGTCACCTTCTTGCCACTTCCACCCACTAATGGACCAATCATTTCCTTCACTTTTTTCTTGTTTTTTACATGTTGAAAGAAGCTTTTTTTGTTATTTTTGACTTTGGTCGCAAGCCTTAGTTCATTTTGAACCTTGGCTTTCTTCACTTCATCTTTGCAGGCTCGGGCTATTTGCTGATATTCTGACTTAGTTATGTTCCCCTCTTTCCACTTTCTATACTTGTCCTTTTTATCTTTCAATTTGTCAGAGAGTTCTTTATGCAGCCATGCTGGTTTCTTTTGAGAGCTGTTGTTTTTCCTCTTTGTTGGTATTGTGCTAGACTGTGCTTTTATTATCTCATTTTTCAAAATTTCCCAAGCTTCTTGAGTTGTTTTCCCCTTGAGGATTCTCATCCATGGAATCCTTCCCAAGCCCTCTCTAAGTTTATTGAAATTAGCTCTCTTGAAGTCCAAGACTCTAGTTTGACTGTGTTCTATTGGTTGTGCTTCTATAATGTTGAATTCTAATATTGCATGATCACTTCCTCCCAGGGTTCCTATGGCTTCAACACCGTCTATCATTTCATCTCTGTTAGTGAGAATTAGATCCAAGATGGCTAATCCCCTAGTTCCCTTCTCTACTTTTTGGGAGACAAAGTTGTCTGCTAGGTTTGCCAGGAACCTGTTTGATCTTCCACTTGGTGCGGAGTTTGTCTCCCAGTTGATGTCAGGGTAGTTAAAGTCCCCCATTACTATTGTGATGTGCTTCCTACATACCTTAGTTAGCTGACTGGCAAAAAGTTCATCTATTTCCTCTGTTTGGTTGGGTGGTCTGTAGTATACACCTATGGCAATGTCATTTTCCCCCCCTTTTATATTGACCCAAATGCATTCAAGACAGTTTTTATCATTGTTGTACTCTATTTCTGTGGAGATGTAGTTATTTCTTATATAGAGAGCAACTCCACCTCCTCTTTTATTTGGTCTGTTTCTTTTAAATAATTTAAATCCCTCTAGCTGTGTGTTCCATGTGTGAGTTTCATCCCACCAGGTTTCCGTAATGGCAACAATATCGTATCTGCCCTCATTAACCTGAATTTCTAGTTCACCCTGTTTGCTGTTCATACTCTGTGCATTGGTGTATAAACATTTGAGTCCTTTGTGGGTGGCCCTGTGTTTCCTTTCTACATAACCTGTGTGGTGCCTGAGTTCCCCTATTGTCTTACCACCTATTTGGTTAGTGCACTTTATGTGGCACTCGCTATTAGAGGCTTCATTTTGATTGATAGCAAGGTTGGTATTCTTGTCCACACACACATCTATGCTACATGCACTGATAGCCCTATAGTTTTTAAATTGCCGGGGACAGGGTTGTTCCGTATCAATTAACTCCCTGTCCCCGCTGTTTAGTTTAAATTTCCCTCCAGAAAATCTGTGAATTTATAGCCGAGTAACTCAGTCCCTTTTTTTGATGGATGCAAACCATCTCTTTTGTACATCTTTTGATTGGACCAGCTACTGACATCGTGACTAATATATCCAAAGCCTTCCCCTTTACACCACTCCTTTAGCCACATATTGAATTGTGCTATGCGCTGGCCTTTTCCGTTTTGCTCCTTATACACTGGTAAAACCTCTGAGAAAGTAAGCCTACAGCCTATTCTGCTAAGTTCCTTCCCCAAGCTCTGGAAATCATTCTGCACAGAGAGTACATCTTTTTGGGACAGATCATTAGTGCCAAGATGTACAATAGCCTCCACATCACAGTCCTTGCTGCCATTCTTGATTATTTTAGAAATACGCTTCTTGTCCCTACTGGCAGTAGCACCTGGAAGACACCTGACCTCTTTCAAAGCCTCTGTGTCCTTTCCTAAATTTACATAGGCGTTATTGAAACTTACCATGATAACACATATTATTGGTAGCCCTGGAAGGCTACAGTTTATTTCAAAAGGAACTAAGCAGCAGGAGTTGTGGTGAATGTAATGAAACATATAGCAAAACAGAAATCCAGGAATCATAGCATGAATAACCTGAGTATGTTTATAAGAATTTAAAAAGTGATAAACAAAAGTGGTATTGTTATGAGAGTTTATTATAGATTAGCTGAACAGGCAAAAATATGAATGAAGATGTTTGATATCAGACAATCCAACTTTCAAGAGAATGTATTATAGTGACAATAGAAGATTTCAACTACCCTAACATGAAACTCAACAAGTAAAGAGTCAAAGATCCAATAAATTCCTCTATTCTTTTGCTGATAACTTTATTAGCAATAAAGGGGTGTTATATCATGGATCTAATCCTTACTAACAAGGAAGAATTGGTGGGAAAAGTAAAGATGACTGGAACCTTGGATAAAATGCCTTTGTTATTCCTGAGATCAGAACATCAAGGGTAGGAGGAAGAGAGAGAAATTAGGCTAGTGTACTGAATTACAGAACAGATTTTGAGGAATTCAGAGAGGAAGTGAGTGAAATTCAGCCGATTTAAATCCTGAAGGAGAAGGGGCGTTGTCTTACCTGAACGCCTTTTCTCAGCAGGATGATGTAGAGTCCAATGGATGGGTTCTATGACAGCCTTCCTGCCCAGCAGACTGGGTAAAAACTTTGGCCACACCCCTTCCTTTGGGCGTGACCCCAGTTTTGACTTAGGCAAGAAACTTTGTTGGAATTAATATTGTAGCTCTTTATCTTACACCTGCCTAGACCTAACCCCTGGGTGGGCTTGGACTCTACATCATCCTGCTGAGAAAAGGCGTTCAGGTAAGACAACGCCCCTTCTCCAGCAGGATGGCTGTAGAGTCCAATGGATGGGACATACCAAAGCCCTCATGTCCGCCTGGGAGGGAATGTCTAGGCTACCGAATTCTGAGCAGATACGACTTGCTGTAGCACTCTTCTACCAAAGGCAACATCTGCTGCGGCAAGGGAGTCTAAACGGTAATGCCGAATGAAGACAGAAGGTGAAGACCAAGTTGCGGCCTTGCAAATTTCTTCTACCGGCGCTTGTGTTAGCCACGCCGCAGATGTGGCTGCGCTCCGTGTTGAATGGGCAGTCACATGTGTGGGTACTGGCAGTTCCTGCGAGACGTAGGCTTGGGCTATGCAGGCTCTGATCCACCTACCTATGGTGGAAGAAGACACCTTCTTTCCCATAGTTGATGGTTGAAAGGAAACAAATAATGCTTCCGTCTTGCGGAAGGCCGAAGTGCGTTTCACGTAGAAACACAGCGCTCTATGCACGTCCAGCTTGTGCCATCTATGCTCTAGCCTATGTTTGGGTTTTGGGCAGAAATCAGGAAGAGTCAGTTCCTGAGATCTGTGAAAGATGCTGTTTACTTTCGGAATGAAGGCCGGATCTGGTCTAAGAACGACCTTGTCCTTGAAGAAGGTACACAGATCCTTCCTTACTGACAGTGCCGCTAGTTCTGAAATTCTCCTTGCTGAAGTAATTGCCACAAGAAAGGCTACCTTCAGCGATAGGTGATGAAGAGAACATGATTCAAGAGGTTCAAAGGGTGCTGATGTCAAGGCTAGAAGGACTTTAGGCAAGTTCCAAGACGGGTACCTGTGTATGATGGGGGGTTTTGTGTTGGTCGCCACTTTTAAAAAGGCGTTAATCGCTGGATGTTGCGCTAGGGAGGTTAAGTTGTCGCAGGAGAGTACAGTTGAGAGAGCCGATATCTGTCTGCGAATAGTGTTGACTGATAGGCCCTTATTAAGACCCTCCAAGAGATAATCTAGAATATTGGGGATAGATACTGCGGCTGGATCTAGGCGAAGAGGAACGCACCACCTACAAAAACCTTTCCATGTAGCATCGTAAATCCTGTTAGTGGACGCTCGTCGTGATGCTTGTATGATCGATATCATCCCTGCCGAGTAAGATTGCTTGGCTAAACTTTGCCGCTCAAATGCCAAGCGGCTAGTTGTAGCCACTGGGGATCTGGGTGCACAAACTTGCCCTGGCTGAGAATTACTCTGTCCGGGGGAATCCTCCACGGGGGTGATATCGAAAAGTCCATGAGGTCGGCAAACCACGGGCGCCGTGGCCAATGCGGGGCAATGCAGACTATCTCTGCGCCTTCCAGAATCAACTTGCGTATGGTTGCCGGTATTAAGGGCAGCGGTGGAAAGGCGTACAGGAGTTGCGCTGGCCAACGACACCTGAGAGCATCCGTTCCCTTCGACCCCGGAGACGGGAATCTGGAGAAGAACCTGGGGAGTTGTGTGTTCTTGGGATTGGCAAATAGGTCCAGATGCGGTTGTCCGAATCTCCGGGAGATCTCCTCGAACAGAGCCGGATCCAGACGCCATTCCGACTGATCCACCTTGGCTCTGCTCAGGGAGTCTGCCTGGGATTTATCTCCCCTGAGATGTGTTCCGCTCTGATGGAACTCACGTTGGTTTCTGCCCACCGAGCCAGAGCTAATGCCTCCTTCATTAGTTCCGCTGATCGCGTTCCCCCCTCGTTTACATGTGCCTTGGCTGCTACATTGTCTGTTAATACGAGGACGTGCCTCCTTGTTACTAGGTGTGAGAAATGACGTAGAGCCAGGTGGATAGCCCGGAGCTCTAGCCAATTGATGCTGTGTGAAAGGTCCTTCTGGTCCCACTGGCCCTGTGCTATCTGGGTTCCCAGGTGGGCTCCCCATCCGAACAGGCTCGCGTCTGTCGTGAGCGTGACCCTGTTCGGTTCCCTGAATATGCTCCCCTTGAGTACCATGGGGGATAGCCACCATTTCAGTGATCTCATCACCTGTACTGGTACCAAGACTTTCCTGTTGGAAGTACTGAGGTTCCTCCTCTGGTAGGGTAGGAGGAACCACTGCAACTCCCTCGAGTGGAGCCTTGCCCATGGGATAATGCCCATGCAAGATATCATCTTTCCCAGGAGTTTCAAGAGCTGTATCAAGGGCACTCTCCTGATTTTTTGAATTTGGTGAATTAGCTTGGATATGCTGATTTGTCGCTCCTGAGAAAGGTATACCCTGCACTGTGACGAGTCTATCACTGCGCCTAGGTGTTGCAGTCTCCTTGAGGGAGTGAGATGACTCTTGTCTATATTGACCGAGAATCCATGCCCCTGTAGGGTTCGGATTGTGGTCTTGAGATCTGCCTTTGCTTGTTCCTGAGATCTGGACTGAATCAAGATGTCGTCCAGATAAAACTGTACGCGAACCGGCATCAGCCTGAGATGGGCCGCTATTACAGCTAGGATCTTGGTAAATACCCTTGGCGCTGAGGATAGCCCGAAGGGTAGGGCCCTGTATTGGTAATGCCGGCCCGCGTAGGTAAATCTGAGCAATTTCCGGTAACTGGGATGAATGGGAATGTGTAGGTACACCTCTGTGAGATCTATTGAGGATAGTAGATCGTCTTCCCTGACGCTGGCTAGGATGGATTTCAAGGAGTGCATCTTGAACCTCCTGTAATTTATGTAATAATTCAGGCCCTTCAGGTCCAATATTGCTCTCCACCCTCCGGATGTCTTTGGGATAACGAAGAGGATGGAATAAAATCCTCTTCCTTCCTCTCCCTTTGGTACCCTCTCTATGGCTTGAATTGACAGGAGGTGAGCTATGGCCAAAGTTAGCAACCTTGTCTTGTGTACCTTTCTGGAGATGGGACATCTGATGAACCGGTTTGGTGGGGGAGAACAAAAGTCTAAGGTCAGACCATGTCTGATCGTCTCCAAGACCCAGGCGTCGGTAGTGGTCTGCTCCCAGACCTCGATGAAATTTCCTAACCGACCTCCGATGGGAGTGTCCTGTTTGGCATCACTTGGTGCGCTTAAAGGATCTGCCTCCCAATCCCCTATATGAACGTCTGGGCTGGAACTGGCCTCTGGCTCCCGTGTTTTGGCGATCCTGGGGTCGATCCTGTCTTGGGTAGAAGGATCGTGAGCCTCTGGGCCAGTCCCAGGATTGCCCTGACCGAAAGGGCTGTCTCCATTCCCAGGGGCTTCCTGGGCAGAAGCCCTGTCTCCGGAAATCTTGACTGCCTCTCCTATCTAACTTCTTTGATGGGTGTACTAGGATCTTTCTCTTATCTCTGCCTTCACTGACATGTGGGTCCAGTATGGATCCAAATAGGAATGCTCCACTGTATTTGGACGTCGAGAGACGCCACTTGGACCTCAGGTCTGTCTTCCAATTTTTGAGCCACAGTAGTCTACACGATGCCACTGTGGCCGCAATGGATCTTGCCGCGTACTTTGTTGCGTACAGTGAAGCGTCAGCCATGAATTGAGAGGCTGCGAGGAGCTTGGCCAATGTTTGGTGTACTCTGACCTGATCTGGAGGCACCGTGCTTTGCAGTTCCCTCAACCACATAATACAGGCCCTCGCGAAGAATGATGATGAAGTAGCTGCTTTGGCCGCCCAGGCTGCAGCCATGTGGGAACGACGGAGGGAGTGTTCAAATTTCTTTTCTTCAGGTTTCAAGGCCTCCGCCATGTCTCCTGGAATCGCGGAGGTAGAAAATAATGAGATCAAGGGGTTATCTACAGTAGGAACCTCTAACGTGTTCGAGAAGGAGGGAGAGAGATTGAAAAGCTTTCTTTCCACGCTATTGGGTGTCGGTGGGCTTGCAAGGGAGGACCATTGTTCCTCTACCGTGGTCAGGAAGACCTCCGGACATGGAATGTACTTATCCTGTGGGACCTTTTTGGCAAATAGAGGATTGGCCTCCTTGCTTGTAGAGGGCTTCTCTTCCTGTACTGATGTCAGGCTGACCGTGGAGACTGCCTTTATCAGAAGTGATTTGAGGAGCGCTGGGTCAAAGAGGCCAGAGCTCGTCGCCTGCTCAGGTGTGGGGTCCTCATCCTCCGAAAGGAGCATGTCTGACATATCAAGGTCTAATGAGTCACCCTCTCCTATTTGAGAGGAAGTCTCAGAAATGTTAGTAGAGGGCGGCCTACTTCGTCCCTTATGGGGAGTGTGAAAGGCCACTTGCCCCTTAGAAGCCATAAACTGGGAAAAGGCATCCTACATGAATGCCTGAAATTGTGCCGACCATATGTTCTCCTGCGCTTTGTCACTGGACGTGGCAGCAGTAGGAGTGTGGTCGGTTGAAGAAGCTGGTGAGGAGGGATTGGAGGAATCCAACAGTTCAGTTTCCCCAGGAGGAGACCAAGTTTTGAGAACTTCCTGGGCAGTAGGTTATGCGATGGGTGCCACCAATGGGACAGGGGAAACCGTACTTGTCCCATTGGAACTGGTTCTCTGTGCCCTGGTAATTTGTCGTTCTAAAGCCAAATGTCTCCTCAAAGCCTCTCGCTCAGCCGTTTTAGATTGTCCCTTTTGAGTAAGGCGCTTTGTTTTAGCCTTCTTCTTCCCCCCACCTCTGGTTCGGAGGATCTGCGTTTTTGTTGCTGTTGTGGGGGGGACAATTGAGGGACCTGTGTGACTGAATACGAGACATTGTCTGCCATTGTGCCAGGTACCCTGAGTAGGCAATACCTGGAGTGGGGAATTAGGTTACGCAGATCAGTCGCAGATAATTGGGACTGAAAGTCCTCCTCTGCACAGACAAACAATGGCCAGACTGACAGGATCCTTTGGACAAGAAGATCCTGTAAGGCGGTGACTAAAGGTCACAATAGGAACAGTTAGATAAAAAATATTCCTCCTCACCTCCTCACTTAGGTCCAGACTCAATGTAGTCAATATATTTCTCCCCAATCTGTGGCTGTGGCAACAGACCACGATCAGAACTAATGGCAGTTCTCTTCTTTTTTTCCTCTTCCTTCCTCTTGCCCCAATGTGTTAAGGTAACCTCCGTCAGGCAACTTGCACAAAGAATCCTTTCTTTATAGGCAGGGGAAACAGCTCCGGATGGTAGACCCACCCACAAAGGAAAAAACACCGGGTAAATCTGCTCGTTTAAAATGGCGAATGGGAGGAAGCCACGCCTCCCAATAGTAGCCGATGGAGCCACGAGGCTCAAACAATGGCGGATCCTTACTATCCAGCAATAAGGTAATTACCGGTTTAAGTAGCTCTTTTGGCCTTAAGGGGGCTGCGCCTCTCTGCTGAGGAGAAGAACGGCGCTATGGCTCTGCCGGCTGGTCAGGGCGTGCTTCTCGCGCCGCTCAGCTGATCAATGCCGAGCGGCGCCGCGGCTCTGTTGGCCGCTGGGCTGTTATTTCCCGCGCCGCTCAGCTGTTTAGCGCCGAGCAGCGCCTCGGCTCCGTCGGCCGAACGGAGTGGCGGTCCCCGTGCCACTCAGCTGTTTGGCGGGCCGGAGATCGGCGAGCGATCCGGTGTGGAAGGTCCCCGCGCCAAACAGCTGTTTGGCGGGCCGGAGATCGGCGAGCGATCCGGTGCCCGGCCCGAGCCCCCCTGGCTAGCCGCCCTGAAGACCCTCTCACCACTCCGACGATCCTGGCTGGATGTCCGTCAAGGGTCCTAGTCAGCTGCCAGAAATCCCTGCTTGCTAATACGGAATCTGGAAGAGGAGATTTTGTCTCTTTTTTTGGAGTGAAATTTCTTTCTTTTCTAAGAGCTGATTCTCGCACTTCTACCAGGCTTCGAGACTGAGTCAAAACTGGGGTCACGCCCAAAGGAAGGGGTGTGGCCAAAGTTTTTACTCAGTCTGCCGGGCAGGAAGGCTGTCATAGAACCCATCCATTGGACTCTACAGCCATCCTGCTGGAGAAAAGTCTGTTATAAAGATGGTAAATCCTGCAAAATAAGGTATTGAAAGTGCAACATAAACAATTCCTACTAGAATGAAAAATGGAAGATGTTTTTAAAAACTAGCATGGATACACACAGAGCTATCTAAAATAGTAAGAAAAATGAGTATGTATAGAATGTGGAAGCAGATGCATGTAACTAAAAAGAACAGCTGCCAGAAGGGGCGTTGGTCTTACCTGAACGCCTTTTCTCAGTACGGAGATGGATAATCCACGGATGGGTTTTCTCTGTCTGCCTGCTCTTGAGACCAAGTAGCCAAAGCTTGACACGCCCCCACTTCCTGTGGAGTCCATTCTTAACGAGGGCGAATTGGCTGATGATTGACGAGGTATTGGCTCTCAGCTCCCTACTAGCGGCCTGCTGGCCTTGGGGTGGGTGTGGATTATCCATCTCCGTACTGAGAAAAGGCGTTCAGGTAAGACCAACGCCCCTTCTCCAGTACAGGAGATGGATAATCCACGGATGGGACGTACCAAAGCCTCACTGTCCCAGGGGTGGGAAACAGATAAGGCCGGTAGATTGATTTCTGAGACAACTTGCTGGAGGACCCTCCTACCAAAGGAGGCGTCCGCCGATGCAAAGCGGTCTATCTTGTAGTGTCGTATAAACGGGGAAGGCGAGGACCATGTCGCGGCCCTGCAAACTTCCTCGATTGACGCCTGGGTAGCCCATGCCGCCGAAGTTGCAGCGCTTCGGGTGGAATGGGCTGTGAGATGACTTGGGGGCGGCAGGGATGATACATTGTAAGCTTCTGCGATACAGCTTCGGATCCACCTTCCAATGGTGCCCGCGGAAACTTTCCGCCCCAAGGTGCCCGCTTGGAAGGACACAAATAGGGCCTCCGATTTGCGGAAGGGTTCTGTACGCTTTATATAACGCCGCAAGGCTCTGCGGACGTCCAATGTATGCCACTGCCGCTCCCGGTCATGTGTTGGATTTGGACAGAAGTTTGGGAGAATTACTTCCTGTGTCCTGTGAAAGAGTGAATTCACCTTCGGTATGAAGGCAGGATCTAACCTAAGGACCACCCTGTCCTTGTGGAAAATGCATAGGTCGTTTCTGACTGACAGTGCGGCCAGTTCCGAAATTCGTCTGGCCGATGTGATGGCAATCAGGAACGCCACCTTTAGCGACAGGTGTCGCAAGGAAATGGTCGCCAATGGTTCAAATGGTGACCGAATGAGTGCGTGAAGGACTCAAGGTAGTTCCCAGGACGGGTACCTGTGAACTACTGGAGGTCTGGTGTTATAGGCGCCCTTGATAAAGGCGCGGATCCTGGGGTGGTGAGCTAAGGGAACCGAATCCGTGCAGGTGAGGAGGGTGGACAAGGCCGCCACTTGCCTGCGGATGGTCGCGGGGGCGAGGCCTCTGTCTAGTCCCTCCAAGAGGTAATCTACTATCTGAGGGATGTAGAGTTTGTGTAAGTCAAACTGCCGTTCCCTGCACCAAAGGCAAAAATTTTTCCAAGTGGAGTCATAAATGCGGTTTGTTGCCGGACGGCGTGAAGCTTGAATTATGGTAATGGCCCCGGGAGAGAATAGTTCCTGTGCCATTATCTGGCGCTCAAGTGCCAGGTGGTCAGTTGTAACCATTGAGGTTCCGGGTGACTGATGGTTCCCTGGTGTAGGGACACTTGATGAGGGGGAATGTTCCATGGGGGCGACTGAGACAGGTTCATCAGGTCGGTGAACCACGGTCTCTGTGGCCAATATGGTGCTACTAGGATCACTTCTGCCCGCTCCTGAATCAGCTTGCGGATGACCGCCGGTATGAGTGGTAGTGGGGGAAAGGCATAAAGCAGACCCTGAGGCCACTGAGTTCTCAGAGCGTCCGTCCCCTCTGCTCGCGGGTTGAAGTAACGAGAGTAAAATCTGGGGATCTGGGCATTGTCTGATGATGCGAACAGATCGAGGATTGGGTACCCGAACTTGCGGGAGATGTCTAGGAACAAATTCGGGTGTAGCCCCCACTCCGAAGGGTCCACTGTGGTGCGGCTTAGGAAGTCCGCTTGCTGGTTGTTGACCCCCGATATGTGTTCCGCTTTTAGTGACTTCAGATTGGGCTCTACCCAGCTGAATAGGAGTCGTGACTCTGTCATCAGGGTTTTTGATCTGGTCCCCCCCTGCCGATTGATGTGCGCCTTGGCTGCTACGTTGTCTGTTAGGACTAGAACGTGGTGGCCTCTGATTCTGTCTTTGAATTGTTGCAAGGCTAGGTGGATAGCCCTGAGTTCTAGCCAGTTGATGTTGTTTCTCAGATCCGTGGCGGACCAACGTCCCTGTACAAACTGGGAGTCCAGATGGGCTCCCCAACCATACAGACTGGCGTCTGTAGTGATGGTAACTCTGACTGGTTCCTTGAAGGGTGACCCCTTGGTCACGGCCCGAGAGCACCACCAGCGTAGCGCCCTGCGGATTTGTGCCGTGACCCTGATTAGGTGGTTGGATGCGCTGGTGTTCTGCCGTTGGTAAGGGAGCAGAAACCACTGTAGTTCCCGTAGGTGGAGCCTGGCCCAGGGTACAATGGCTATGGCCGATATCATCTTGCCCAATAATTGGGAAAGTGTTAGTATCGGAACTGAACGTTGCCTGTGAACCCAGGGAGCCAGTTCCCTGATGCCGGCCACCCGGTCTTGGGAGAGATAGACCATACAGTTGGTTGTGTCTATCGTGGCCCCCAGATGCAGCAGCCTGGAGGAGGGAACTGTCTGGCTCTTCTGAAAGTTTACTGAGAATCCGTGTAATTGGAGGACGCGAATGACGGTCCTTACGTCCGCCTGAGCTGTCTGTAGGGATGTTGCTTGGATTAGTATGTCGTCTAGGTAACATTGGACGCGTATTGGGATTTTTCTCAGTTTGGCGGCTACCGCTGCTAGTATCTTGGTAAATACCCTGGGTGCCGAAGATAGACCGAAGGGGAGAGCTCTGTATTGGAAGTGTTTTCCCCCGTAACAGAAACGTAGGAACCGGCGGTGGTTTGGGTGGATGGGGATGTGAAGGTAGGCTTCCGTGAGGTCTATCGATGCCAGGAAGTCTCCTTCTCTGATGCTTCCCAGGATGGACTGAAGGGATTGCATCTTGAATTTTTTGTATGTGATGTAGCGGTTGAGGTTTTTTAGGTCCAGGATTGCCCTCCATCCTCCTGAAGTCTTTGGAACCACGAAGAGGATGGAGTAAAATCCTCTGCCTCTGTATTCCGCTGGGACCGGTTCTATGGCTTGAATGTCCAACAGGTGTTGGATGGCCTCCTGCATGAGTTTGCGTTTGGTGGGGTTCCTGGAGACCGAGCAGTTGATGAGTCGGTCTGGGGGTGTGACCAGGAACTCCAGGGACAGCCCGGACTGGATGGTTTGTAGTACCCAGTTGTCCGTGGAGGTCTGCTCCCACTGGTGGAAGAAGTGAGCTAGTCTTCCTCCAATGGGTAGGTCTATGTAGGAGTCATTTTGTCTTCCGGTACGGATGACCCGTTCCACGAAAGGGTCGTCTCGACTGGTTTTGTTGTCTGGGCTGGAACCCCGGTCTGTCGTAGGGGCGGCCGTACGGTTTGTTCTGCCTGGGAGTGAATGGCTTGGGTGCCTGACTGATAGGCGTGGTTGTCGGTTGGCGAAAGGACTGCCTACGAAAGTAAGGTGTGGTACGTTTGTCTGACCTTTTGTTCAAGTGTGCCATGACCTTCCGCTTGTCTTTGTTCTCTACAAGATAGGGGTCCAAGGCCTCCCCAAACAGACCGTTGCTTGAGTAAGGGGCGGTCGCTAGCCGCCACTTAGCCTTGGTGTCAGCTTGCCAGTGTTTTAGCCATAGCATTCTCCTGGCAATTATGTTGGATGCTATGGATCTGGATGAAAAAATGGCCGATTGGAACGTTGCGTCTGCAGCGTATTCCGTGGCTGCTACCATCTTAGCCAGGTCCTGGTGTGTTCGTATGTCCTCCATAGGAACTATGGTTTGTAGTTGTTGCAACCAGATGAGGGTGGCCCGGACAAAAAAGGAGGCCGAGGTGGCTGCTTTGATGGCCCATGCCGCTGTCTGGTGGGTTTTGCGAAAGGCTTGTTCCCACTTTTTGTCATCTGCCTTAAGGGCCTCCACTAGGTCCCCAGCCATGGCTGTCTGGGAGACCAAGGGGGTCCAGGCTTCATCTACTTTAGGAATTTCTAAGGCCTCATTGAGGTCTGTGGCAGTGCTGTATAATTTTTTGTCCGTACCACTCACTGATGGGAAGGAAGCGGGAGAGTCCCATGGCTTCTTGATCCCTTTCAGGAAAATGGCGGGGCAAGGTATATGGTGTTGCGTTGTCACCTTTTCTACGAATACGGGTCTGGATGTGGTGGCCGGTGTCGCTTGCGGCTGAGAAAACTGATCCGTTCCCATGTCCGCAATGGCTGTGGCCTTGCGTAGTATCGTGAGGAAGCGGTTGGGATTAAATAATCCCCCTGAGGGGGGCTCAGGGGGAAGTTCCTCATCCTCTGACATAGAGATCCCAGGTTGATCCTCCTCTTGTGGTGAAGAATAACCACTCATGGAGGACTGGGCCGGGGAGACGGGTTCCTGAATGCCTGAGGACTCTGAGGGGAGTTCCGAGTGTGGCATGGCTGAGATGGAGGGCCCCTGGTCGTGGTGGGCGGAGCGCTGTGCTAGGGCTCGGTCCACCACTTTGGTTAATAGGGCCTCTAGCCGTCCATCTGCCCAGATGTCCCCTATGTCATTACCTTTGGGTGTGGTGACCGCAGGTGGAGAGTTGGACTCAGTGGTTGTGCCTGCCGCCGTGGTTGTTTGTTGGGCTGATGTAGATGGCGGATCCAGTGGTTGCGGTGTTCCTGGAATGGACCACGCGCTCTGGGTTGATGTGGATGGACCCAATGGTAATTCCATCTCGGTGGCCGCTATTTGAACCAATTCCAATTGGGCCTGCCTCTGCGCTCTGGAGAACTCCTTCTCCAGGGCCTGGTGCCTACGGCTGGCTTGCTTTTCCGCCAACTTGGAGGGCCTCTTGAGCGAGTGTTTTGTCTTCGCTTCGCACTTGCCTGCCGCCTTCTGGTCAGAAGGTGTGTTGCAGCCGTAATTGGGAGATGGAGGGGTCGTGCTCATGGATTGAGGCAACAAGGGTCCCTACATTCTGCTTGAGCAGTCCCAGAAAAACTGAGAAGACGCTCAGGCAGGCAAGTATTGGCGGGAGCGAAATTGGAACAAGTACCAGGACTGTTCCCCTGATCACCCGACCACAACAAAAATATTCTCTCTGGGCTAAGGTCACGGTAGCTGAGGGAGGTACCGAAGGCACGTTTGGAACCACTCTTTGGGTTCCGCCCGGAGGCCTTAGGTGACCAGGCAACGTGCACCAGTAGAAAAAGGAAAAGGGAGGCAAAAAATATCAGTGGCGACCTCAAAAGGGTCTGTAGGCCTGACTTAATACACAACAGGTATCAAATGGCGGTCACCTAGAGTGGAATTTATTCTTATTAATACTATTACTATTATACTAATAATAGGAACAACAACAATAATAAAATAATAATAATAATAATAACAACAATAATGGTGATGATGATAATATTGTGTGTTCTGCCTTTAGGCTGTTGGCCCTGCAGTCGCTTAATTTTTAGCTTTAAAAATTTTTTTTTAAAAAATTATTATTATTTTTAAAATTTATGTATTTATTTTTATTATTATTATATTTTGTCCTATTATTATATGTGTGTATCGGGGGTGGAGCGCTGGCTGTGCGCTCCTATTCCGCCTCTATCAGTGATTCCAGATATGATGTGGAGCTTCCTTAAGCTCAGTTTGCCTTTCTCTGGCAAGAGATGGCAGCCGCAGCTCGTTTCTCCCTGAAAACGGGCTTTGGATCCCAGGAGGGTTCTCTAGCCTCCGTTTCTTGGTTGGGACTTACTCCCTTCCTGTGCTTCGGCTTTTTAAAAAGGAGGGTGGCCGCGGCTTGTTTCCCTCTGAAAATAAGCTCCGCAGCCTCCCAGAAGCTGCTTGTGCCCGGGGATTTAAATTTGGCGCGCTGGTGACGTTTTAAGGGAATCCCAGTCAGGGATTGCCTTTGTTGCCTGAAAACGGCAACTAAAATGGCGCCCGCGGTTGCCCTGGGCTGCTAGGGAATCTCCGATGATCCGAATTCAAGTTTGAATCCGGACCTGGAGATTGTTATTTTTTCCCCCAATTTGAGGAAAAAATCCCTTGGAAGGTTGGGGAGAAAAGCTCAGCAAGTGGTCTCTGCTGATGCCTTTTTCCCCCCCCCCTTTTCCACCTCCAGAGCCCTGGGGCTGGCTGGGATCCGTGGGGAGTTTCCCCCCCCACACCCCCTTTTTCAATTTTAATATAGGATCAGGGATGATCCCAAGGAAAACTTAGTGGTTGGGGAAAAGGTTCAGCAAGTAGTCTCTGCTGATGCCTTCTTCCCCCCCTTTCCACCCCCCAGAGCCCTGGGGCTGGCTGATATCTGTGGGGAAATTTCCCTCCCCACCAATCCCCTTTTTAATTTTAGGTTTGAGATCAGGACTGATCCCCAGAAAATTTTGTGGTTAAATTTTTTTGGAAGGGGAAGCCAATTATCAAGGGATAATCAATCAATGGATTTCTTGTCTAACCTGATAAGCTGAGAGCCACGCCAAAACGAGTCTTCTCGAGCAGAGACCAAGTTAAGAATGGACTCCAAAGGAAGTGGGGGCGTGTCAAGCTTTGGCTACTTGGTCTCAAGAGCAGGCAGACAGAGAAAACCCATCTGTGGATTATCCATCTCCTGTACTGGAGAAACTATAGATTTTATATCAGGATAAACTGCAGATTGTGTTAAGGCCTGTCAATATGCTCAAAGAAATAACGTAATCCCCGTGCCACTCAGCTGTTTGGCGGGCCGGAGATCGGCGAGCGATCCGGTGTGGAAGGTCCCCGCGCCAAACAGCTGTTTGGCGGGCCGGAGATCGGCGAGCGATCCGGTGCCCGGCCCGAGCCCCCCTGGCTAGCCGCCCTGAAGACCCTCTCACCACTCCGACGATCCTGGCTGGATGTCCGTCAAGGGTCCTAGTCAGCTGCCAGAAATCCCTGCTTGCTAATACGGAATCTGGAAGAGGAGATTTTGTCTCTTTTTTTGGAGTGAAATTTCTTTCTTTTCTAAGAGCTGATTCTCGCACTTCTACCAGGCTTCGAGACTGAGTCAAAACTGGGGTCACGCCCAAAGGAAGGGGTGTGGCCAAAGTTTTTACCCAGTCTGCCGGGCAGGAAGGCTGTCATAGAACCCATCCATTGGACTCTACAGCCATCCTGCTGGAGAAAAGTCTGTTATAAGGATGGTAAATCCTGCAAAATAAGGTATTGAAAGTGCAACATAAACAATTCCTACTAGAATGAAAAATGGAAGATGTTTTTAAAAACTAGCATGGATACACACAGAGCTATCTAAAATAGTAAGAAAAATGAGTATGTATAGAATGTGGAAGCAGATGCATGTAACTAAAAAGAACAGCTGCCAGAAACTATAGATTTTATATCAGGATAAACTGCAGATTGTGTTAAGGCCTGTCAAATATGCTCAAAGAAATAACGTAATTTATGGGTCATTTATGGGTATAAGACAAGATAGACATCTGCACATATATACATACTGTGGAGTCATTGGTGTTCTCTGAATTTTGTTGCTTGCTTACAGACATTTCATTACTTGACCACATAATTTCATCAGCATTAGCACTGGTGAAGTTATGTGGTGGGGTAATGAAAATTCTGCAAGTGAACAACCAGACTCTGAGAGCACCAAGGACTCCAAAGTTCAAATTTCAGTTACATATATTCTCTTTTGTTTGTAGATATGTATTTTATACAAGGCAAAAAGGCTCTAGGTCTATTGAGAGAAAGAAAGAGTGAACAAATAGCAGGTGATGGTGAGAAAGAAGAATGTCTTAAGTTTTACTGCCGCTTCAAAGTGAAACAAAGTCTAACTGACTGTTATCTTGTTAGCAGTAGAATGAAAGAACTACATATTTGGAAAAACAAGAAGGGAAAAGAACAAGTAGGAGCTGTGGTGGCGCAATGGTTAGAAGGCAGTATTGCAGGCTAACTCTGCCTATTGCCAGGAGTCCAGTCCTGACAGGCTCAAGGTTGACTCAGCTTCCATCCTTCCAAGGCTGGTAAAATGAGGACCCAGACTGTTTGGGGGGCAATATGCTGACTGTAGACCAGGGCTTTTCAACCGGTGGTATGTGTACTTGTGATACATTAACGAGTGGCAGGTGGTACGCAGCCCTGCCTAGCCAAGTGTAGTGGGGGAGGGAAAGAGCCAGCGCAGGCAAGGACTTACTATGAGAGAGTCCTCTGGAGCTGCAGAGTGGCTGGGGCAAGGCAAAGGCCCCAGGCTCACTTCTGGCTCACCCTTTCCCATGAGAAAGAAGAAAGGGGGAGACAGGAGAGGCTATAAAAGGAGGCAGTTTGGGCAGGAGAGGGAGAGAAAAAAAAGCAGCAGCTTTGGGAGGAGGTGCAGTCAGTTCTAGCTGCACCGGAAGGGAAAGAAGGAGGAGGAGGAGGGTGGGGGGGAGGAGAGGAGATCAAGCAGGCTGGCCATGAGCTGATCTACAACTGCTGTGGCAGCCAACTGTGCTGGCAGCAGCAAACAGGCAAGAAATGCAGTGGGGGAGGGGTTGCCCTCCAAGAGGAATGAAAAAAGGCAGTAATGGCTGGAGGTGAGGCACGGAGGGAGGGAGGGAGAGAGGGAGGGAGGGAGGGAGATGGAGAGTGGAAGGATTCTTATGTGCTTTTGTGACTTTGACGTTCTGGGATTTGTGCAATGTGGGCTTTGTGTTCTTAAAGAATGTTTGGCAATTTCTATTTGGCTGATGGCTGATGTCTCCTGTTAGCTTCTATTGCTCTCTATTGTTAGCTGTAAGTTTTGCTGCAAGGGATTTTGAAGTATTTTTCTCCCGGATGGATTTTGCCTGTAGCATTCCTTTACTTATGAATGGAGCCATTTGGGGAGGCTGCCTTAGCCGGCAGACAGTACTTATTTACTTTTTTTTTCTTCCTTAAATGCCGGCTGTGCTCCTTAACTTTCCTTTCTAGCCAGTAGCTAATTCTTAAAGGGGAATGTGGCTTTTTAAGCTAGTTTGCTCAGCAGTTTGTCTTTTCTGTCTCTGGAGGCTTTTCCTACTTTGATGAATATATGGGAGAAAATATGGGGGGGGGGTTCAAATTCTTCCTTCAGAAGGAGGTGGGCATGAGAAAGGAGGAGGCAGGGAAGGAGAGAGGGAAGGAAGGAAGTCCCGCCTTAGCACTTGGCTACCAGCAGCCCTGCCATTGACTTTGCTTGTCAAAAGATTGCGAAAGGGGGTCACATGACCCTGAGATACTGTGACCATCATACATATGAATCAGTTGCCAAGCATCCAAATATAAATCACATGACCCTGGGCATGCTGCAATGGTCATAAGTGTGAAAAATGGTCATAAGTCATTTCAGTGCAACTGCAACTTTGAACAGGTTTTTTTTTTTTTTTTTGGTCATCAAGTTTTTGACACCTTGCTAGATGGTACTCAAATATTGCCATATCCTAAAAATGGTACAGTCAGTGAAAAGGTTGAAGAGCCCTGCTGTAAACTACTTTAAGACTGCCATAAAGCACTATGAAGTGATATATGTCTAAGTGCTATTGCTATCGCTAGTTGGTTTAAATCAGGGGTGTCAAACTGCCGGCCCACAGGCTGGACGCCTCACGACGAAACCATGCCCACCTCATTGCCGACAATGGGGAAAAAGTTCCGATATGTCGCGTGACATCATGTGATGTCGCAAGTTTGACATGTCTGGTTTAAATGAATTCAAGTTTCCAGAATCAAATGAAATATATCATGTACTGATCAGTACCGAAGGAACTGCAGAAATGGTAAGAAAATCACTACCAACCCTTCAGATCAGGAATCAGACATTTCAAAGACTACAGTGATTCCACTTTATTTTGCATAGTGGACAGAAACTTGACAGCTTATCAGCAATTCCCTGAAATCAAAGTGAAGAATCAAGGTAGGATCATCTTGCGTTTCTTTCTTACCCACTCTTCCTTCCCAAGTATAAGTTATTTACTTCATGATTCTTGCATTCCTTTTCGAGGTAATTTTCATACATCTCACAACCACTAACTATAATCGCATTCCTTTTCGAGGTAATTTTCATACATCTCACAACCACTAACTATAATCTTTGGAAATTCAAGGACAACTGGTGAAATTCCAATAAATGTTAAAATAAACGGAAAGAGAAGAATTCAGGAAACTACAGATTTGTCAAGTTGATAGCACTAGGCAAGATTCTTGAGCTGATTATTAAACAGAGTATGTGTGGGTATTTGAATAGGAATACAATTTACAAGTACTACATTAAATTTGTGATAAATAAATACCAGACTAACCTTATATCCTTTTTTGAGTGAATTGCTACCTGAACAGTTTGAGGAAATGCTGTTAACGTAACAAGCATCAATGAAGTATCTGAAAAAGTCTCTCATGATGTTCTTTTAATAAAGTGGTAAAGTATGGCTTAAATGACCCAACTGTGGATGAATTTATAATTGGCTAACTCACCATAGCCACAGGCTATTCTTTTATGATTCCACATGAGATTGGACAGTAGTATCAGGTAGACTGCTGGAGGGTTATGTCCAGGGCCACGTGCAGTTCAACATGATTATCACTGATCTGCACAAAGGGGTAGATAATACAAAGTTGTGAAGGGTGATTAACATTTTAGAAGATGCAAATATTCAAAAAAATATAGATATGCATGAACAGTGGAATGAAATATTAGTAGTCCTCGATCTACAACAATTCAAAGTTACCACAGTGTTGAAAAAAGTGACTTACAACCTTGCACTCATGGCTGTTGCACCATATCTATGTTCATGTTATCAAAATTTGGGCACATGGCAACTGGCATTTGTTTACAACAGTGACAGAATCCCAGGGGTCATGTGATCACCATTTGCAATGGGGAAGCCTGTTTCGCTTAAAAACCATGTGATTCATTTAACAACCACTGTGATTTGCTTAACAAGTGTGGCAAAAGGTCATAAAATTGAGAATGAGACACTTATCAACCATATCACTTAATAATGGAACTTCCAGTCCCAATTGTGGTCATAAGTCAAAGACTTTTTATAGGTTGAAATTTTGTCTGAGAAGAAAAAGCAAGCATGGGATGGCACAGACCTAGCCATTGTATTTGTAATTTGATGTTTATGGTTTAAAATGCAATGTGTGAATCTAGAAAATTATAACATATTTAATAAAATATGTTAAATAGTGTCTTAACCTAATATGTGAGCATATTTGTTTTATACTTGAAAACCTAATCCATGGCTTGTTTTGGAAGCAATTTGTTTTACATTCAATAAATAATATGCTTTCCAAAGTACAGTCTTTACTGATTTTAGAAAAAAGCTTCTAGAAATCTGATATTTAGTGAAAGAAGAAACAACATAATGCTTCTCTATATAAAACACCAACACAAGGGAAAAAAGAACATCAACATGAATAAGATTGATACAATACTGAACAATTAGGCAATTATTTCCGGTTACGTTTTAACTGCTAACTGAACCACTCTGTACTCATTGCTTAACTACCGAGAACAAAAACAGAAAGATCAAGGAAATCTTGTTTGGCTAGCTAATATCAACAATGTCAATGTTAAGGATTGAACCTAGTAATTCAAACTTAATGAATATGAAAAGCATCCAGCAAGTATGGGAATTTAGTCTGCAAATTATTCTCAAAAATCTAAACTATTTTGCTCCCGAGTATAAAAACAATATATTTAAAAATGAGTTCTGACTAGACAGTGTAAAAGAGAACTACATAGAAAAAGCAAGAGACAGAGCATCCTCTGTTCTTGTCTTCCTGCTTTTGTTACTTCATAAAATTTAAATTAATATAGTTTCTTATTCTTATAGTTTCCTAAATTTACTTAATGACCATAGTTCTGCGAGCAGATTACAAATTTCTTTTAAAAACACAGTTTTTAAACAATTGATGCAATTAGAAAAAAATTAAAACTATACTAAAGAGTTAATGGAAGATAAAATTTTACCATCTTTCAGTCTTAGGCATGATTAAATTACCTATTCAAAGAATGATTAAAAATCCTACTTATCTGTTCAGAAGCAATTTTTGGACTAATTTCAATTGGACTTTCAAGTTAAACATGTATACTATAAAATAGCACTATAGCAGAATATGAGAAATGCATTTTACTACTAAGACCTTGTAGATCAAAATAAAATAGTCTCATCTTCTCTTCTATTAATTTTTCCCAGTCTGATAGTTTCCATGTTTGCTATGAATTCCAAGAACTGCAATTCAACCAAATCTGAAGTATACTGAGCTAGAATTATTGTGTAATCAATCTTCTTTTATAGGTTAAACTTGTAATTTGGGTAAATTATATCCTCTCTGCTTCATATTATATGCATTCTAATACTGCTTCCCCCCCAAAAAAAAAATTTTTAAATTTCATGTACACATGAATGGAATCTGAGCAGGCAATAACATAAAGAAAGAGGATTTGGAGTCATAGTGGACTATCTGATGAAAATGTGCAGCTGTTATACAAAAGCCGAATTCCATGTTTGGAATCATTAAGAAGGGAATTAAAAATAGAACTGCTGATATAATAATGACCTTACATAAATCTACTGTCATATTACAATTGGGATACTTCATATAGTTCTGATTACCTGTTTAAAGTTATTACAGAGCTGATTAAAGTGACAAATATGAAACTAAAATTATTTGGAGGCTGGGACAGGTTTCTTGAACAATTAGAGAAGTTGAGGTTTTTAGTTTGACATGATAGGATTTTATAAAAGCATGCATGATAGACAGATAACATAAATTTGAAGGGAGAACAGTGTTTTTCTCCCATTCTCAATTTTAAGGTTATTCGTTGCAACATAAAACAGGCAGATTAAGAACTCAAAAGAGGAAATCTTTTTATATAGCACATACTTAAACCATGGAATTCACTACTAATGACATCCAATTTAAAAGGAACCGAACAGTAGCTGCTAATAATGATGGTTGGTTAGTATCTCCTAAATCAAAAGCAGTAAGTTTTAAAAACTGGCTGCTGGGAAGGTTACTGACAGCAGAAGGTTACTGCCCTCCAGTGCAAGTTTATGCATTTCCCAGCAATTACATATACAGAACTTTGGTTCAGGTTGAACTAGACTGGCCTATGGCCTGATGCATAAGAGCTCTTTTATATTCTTACAAATGTATTTAAAAATATGAGTCTACAGCAGATGAGCAATAATATTATTTTCATTTTGTGACATTGTTTTTTAGGGGAAAGCCTTATTAAAGCATGAAAATGTAAACACGCTTATCAACATTGTTTACCAATGTATTTTTACCAATATATGATCTATGTATTACAAAGCACTGAATTTGGTATTCTACTATCCAAAGCAATTGTACTTACTTCAGCTGAAAAAATAATTACAAGAGTTATTCATAACCACTTAAACATTAATACAAACGACATCATCTGCTTGGTCAAGTAGTTACATGGAATTGGAACCTTTCTATGCCCAAGGGAACTTTACAGTTTTTATTTGTCCAGAAATCATTTGGCCCTCTGTCTTCTTTGGTTTTAATTGTGGATGGGAAGAATTCCTTTTCAAGTTTTAAGTCTGTGTGCTCTAAATTTTTTTGGACTCAAAGCTATTGCTATATTCGCAAACAGATGTTATGGCCCTGGGTTCTTTTGTCTCAATTTGGCTGAAATGCCAGCGATCGCCTATCTGGGTGGAACGTCTAACATTAATTCAAGCCTTTACATGAGGCCGCTTTACAGCGTTCAAAACTATCTAAAAACTATATCTTGCAAAATACAGCAGCCCATGTGCTAGTAAATAAAAGCTGTGACAGATGCACTACAGATATACTGCAGGCACTGCACTGGCTTCCAGATTCAAAGGCCAACACTGCCTCCTCGCAGTGTAACTGGTCTATCCTATGTACTTATCCTGGATATGGATGTTCACTGTTCACCACATATGTGGGAACCCAGTAGAGACTGGGTACATGGTTGCCTCCTGTGGACAACTGTCTACCCAAATGTCCAGTTGGCATTGTACTGTGAGTTTTATTTGTATTGTAAATAGTGAATTTGTTCAATGTAATAGTATATACATATGATCAATAAATAAATTTTTACTCATAGTAGTTTGTTTAGTTGATTTAGGCCATATATTTTTCTAGGACTAAGCCTCACCGAATGCAAATAGAACTTACTACTCACACATAGAAGAGCCATTAGATTCCAGAATTGCAGTGTTAGAATACTTATTTTATGAGACATGTTACATGAAAAATCCCCAATGCAGTGAAACTTTCATGCACTTTGTTATGGAATCTGGTAGTGTAACAAGTTTGTGTTTTGTTCCCCTTCTATCACAAAGGCTGACTGAATCTTTTTCTAATTTTATACACAAGATTTCCCAATGGAGTTCTCAGAACATAAGAAACTACATTTGTTGGTGATGCTCAGAATTACTACATTATTTTCTTGCTATTCAAGGATAATATTTGGCCACAAATACAAATGAGACATATTTCCTTATTGTTCTAACAATATACTGACATGCTACTAAAGATGGTGACAGCTGAGGAAAACCTCTATTCTACGCCAGAGTTTCCACTCACTGTCATTTCAGGAATGTATCTAGCAATACATGACAACTTGGAATGTCTCCGCCTACAAGATAACATCAGAACATGCACTGCTTACTACAAGTCCTACTGCTTTGTAACTCTCTTAGAGTTGCCTTTTTATGGTTAATAAAATCAGCAAAGCAGTTATGGTAATAAAGATTTTGAATATTTGAATGCAATGGTATGGCATATATGAAAATAATGCAAAGAAAGTTGTAAACTTTTAAATTAGCAGTTTAGAATTTACATTTCTTGAAATAATTTGAAGATTCATTTATAGTGAACTAGTAAACTAAACTGCTTCCTAATAGAACATGAAGATAATTTAATTTGATCTCTAAACAAAAAAAGATAAAGTATGAGCTGTTCTGCCAGGAAATTTTTTCTGCAACAAAACAATATTACATTTCTATAGAAGAAAAATGTATATATATACTTGTTTGTCCACCATGATCATACACTATACACTTATTATAATCACAAGAAAACTTTATTGTGTCTCTTTTTATATAAAAATCAAGATACACATTTGTGCTCTTTTGATGTAACAGTTTACAGTTATCCCTGTTTTTATAGGTCTGCATGAATATCATATGCAAACTGTGGGGATTTTAATGACTGATTCAATTTGTTTGCTAGACTGTACTACTTTTCTCAATCATACTAAAATCTTCCATTATGAATATGAAATCAGATTTCTTGCTTTTCTTGAACAGCTATTTAATTTTTAAAATGAAATAATTTTGGAGTTAATGTAAATATTGAAGTGATTGTTGAAGTTGTGACAATGTAGAATTAGGGAGACTTATGATAACTTGTAGTTGCAGCCATTGCAGCGATGCATGTGCTTGGCAACTAGTTCACAGTTACAACATCACTGCATCAAGATTGCCATTTCAAACCTTTATTGCTAGCTTCTGACAAGCAAAGTCAATGGGAACCCAGAAAGAGGTTGTGAATGACAATCATATGACCACAGGATGCTGCAACTATGCAGGATTTGCCTAATGACAGCAACTGGGATCGCTGCAACTGCAGAATTGATGGTCCCAATTACCACCATTAAGCAAGGACTACCAGTATTCTTGCAGATCAACTTAGTCCTACTATATACATACTGAGATGCATTCTTATAGTCATTTGGCCCACCTCAAATATGCATAGACACAAATATTTATTTTTATATTATCTATAGCCATGTTTTTTATTGGTTTTAGCTTAGTATAACATATGAACACAGCCACTACACTAAGTAAAGCATGGTTTACAATATAGTCTTTTGAAAGCAGTCAATTCTGACTTCTTCAATGAATGATGGTTTAGGTTAATGTGGGCTTCCAGTTATTCTGTGGTTGTAGAAGCCATGACATTCATCTACTTTATGAAAAGTATCAAACATCTGGGATAGAATAAATTAAATCATGACTTTTAAGACAATAAATTGTTTTAATTAGCAAATTGGGGAGGTCCTTTAAATTATTCAACAGAAAGACCTTTCTGATGTCACAATCTTACAAAAGGCTGTTATTTTTCCCCTCAAATAACCTGCTTTTTTACCTTACAATTGTAGTATACTTAAGAGTTCCTGGAACATCCAAACTACCTTGCTGTCTCCATTCCAGTTCATGAAAAAGCAGCCCAGAATTGCTTGGTAAGAGATTGGCACATACAAATTTAATCAATCAATCAATAAAATATAAAAAGCAAAAGGTGCATAATTTGTGACTTCTCAAGTCTTAGTTATGGCATAATAAACATTCCAAAATATGTTTTTGAATTATTTGTATATTACCAAAGAAAAACAATCTTACTAAATACAGTAATAAGTTCATATTCTAAAAATGAGGTTGTACTTTTGCTCAAAAATATAGTTTTAGAACCTAAAATTTAGACATCATTTCTAAAATGCTGGAATGAATTGCAAAGCTTTAAAACCAAGGTGTCCATCCAACCTATACTTAAAAATAGTAAAAAAAATTGCTGAAATCCTGAGCTAAATGGAAATTAATTCAGTTTCCAATTTCCAATGAAGATTTTGATGGTACTCATTAAAGCAAGGCACACTTTGAGATGGACAGTTTCCAAATGTGATACATATATAAAGTAAAAATAAATAGGGCACTTTTGAAGGTAATTCAAAAGGTTGTATCTATCTCCAGCCTTTTCTGCTGCTACTACTACTATTATATTAAAAATGAAAAATAATCAAATGTCAATGGCAATGGTAAAAATCTACATTTGACGACATTTATTTTTCTCCTAACTACTTTACTTATATATGCCTAAGCCATAAGAATAAAGTTACTCTGGGAATAAACTGCACTATAACAGTCGAAACTAGATTATTCTTCCATAATTTATTTATAATAATGAATGTTAAAATTCTCTTTACAAATATTATATTAGCATTTGGATTTTTATATGATACTTAAGACTACACGATGAAAAACAAAATGTTTTGAAACTCTACTTTTTCACCTTTGGAAAAAAATCTATTATGAAAAAGATATGGCCAATATTTAAAATAATAGCAAACAGTTACATGTATGATTTTATGGATACACAAAGAGAGAGCACTCCCAACACTAACTCAGTATTCCTGCTATTTTCTAAACTGCTCAGTTATTCCTATTCTTTCTTATGTAAAACAGAAGTTATTGCAATAAAAGAACTAAGTAATTAATAGGGATTCTGTATAGGATTCTTGAAATAGTTAATAGCAGACTTATATACCACTTCACAGTGCTTTACAGCCCTCTCTAAACAGAGTCAGCTCCCAGAAGCTGGGTACTCATTTTGCCGGCCTAAGAAAGATGTAAGGCTGAGTCAACCTTGAGCCCTGATGCTGTAGTTATCAGACTAAATTGAACTACATATAAGTTCATATTTAACACAATTTGATATGAAGGCTGTTGATTAGTGATAAGCTTTATTGAGTCTTCTTAGGAGATATTTTATACTAGATATCCTGTAGGGTTAAGAAAATAATTTAACTTTACAGGATATAAAGTTATAACTCTAACTTGTATCAGTATAACAGACCAAACATAAAATGATGCTTACTATTTCAAATCAATATAACTTACAAGCAAAATCATTTAGTTTTAATATTTTTCAAATAGATGCAATTCATCAGTATGCTACCACCATAAAAACAGCCAGCATCTTACTATCTCCTTATATGCATAGGAAACAAATATATCAACTATGCAAATTGTTTATTCATTAACATATTCAAAATCTATAAATTTCATGTGAGATGGGCAGCTATATAAATGTAATAAATAAAAACAGAGCTTGATCTTTTAATTCTAGAGCAAGTTATATAAACTATGAATTATTATTTTACTGTTTCATGCCCACTTAAATGTTTCAGACCATTTTTTGAGGTATCACTCTAATTTCTTCCATTTCTATTGACTCGCTATTGCTGTGTGAACAGTGTACAGTGGGGCAAAAAAGTATTTAGTCAGCCACCAATTGTGCAAGTTCTCCCACTTAAAAAAATGAGAGAAGCCTGTAATTGTCATTATAGGTAGACCTCAACTATGAGAGACAAAATGAGAAAGCAAATCCAGACAATCACATTGTCTGATTTGGAAAGAATTTATTTGCAAATTATGGTGGAAAATAAGTATGTGGTCAATATCAAAAGTTCATCTCAATACTTTGTTATACTTTGTTGGCAATGACAGAGATCAAACGTTTTCTGTAAGTCTTCACAAGGTTGGCACACACTGTTGCTGCTATGTTGGCCCACTCCTCCATGCAGATCTCCTCTAGAGCAGTGATGTTTTGCTGTCGCTGGGCAACACGGACTTTCAACTCCCTCCAAAGTTTTTCTATGGGGTTGAGATCTGGAGGCTGGCTAGGCCACTCCAGGACCTTGAAATGCTTCTTACGAAGCCACTCCTTCGTTGCCTGGGCGGTGTGTTTGGGATCATTGTCATGCTGAAAGACCCAGCCATGTTTCATCTTCAATGCCCTTGCTGATGGAAGGAGGTTTGCACTCAAAATCTCACGATACATGGCCCCATTCATTCTTTCCTGTACACGGATCAGTCGTCCTGGTCCCTTTGCAGAGAAACAGCCCCAAAGCATGATGTTGCCACCCCCATGCTTCACAGTAGGTATGGTGTTCTTTGGATGCAACTCAGCATTCTGTCTCCTCCAAACACGATGAGTTGTGTTTCTACCAAACAGTTCTACTTTGGTTTCATCTGACCATATGACATTCTCCCAGTCCTCTTCTGGATCATCCAAATGCTCTCTAGCAAACTTCAGACGGGCCCAGACATGTACTGGCTTAAGCAGGGGGACACGTCTGGCACTGCAGGATCTGAGTCCCTGGCGGTGTAGTATGTTACTGATGGTTGCCTTTGTTACGTTGGTCCCAGCTCTCTGCAGGTCATTCACTAGGTCCCCCCATGTGGTTCTCGGATTTTTGCTCACTGTTCTTGTGATCATGTTGACCCCACAGGGTAAGATCTTGCGTGGAGCCCCAGATCGAGGGATATTATCAGTAGTCTTGTATGTCTTCCATTTTTTAATTATTGCTCCCACAGTTGACTTCCTCACACCAAGCTGCTTGCCTATTGCAGATTCAGTCTTCCCAGCCTGGTGCAGGTCTACAATTTTGTTCCTGGTGTCCTTCGACAGCTCTTTGGTCTTCACCATAGTGGAGTTTGTAGTGTGACTGTTTGAGGTTGTGGACAGGTGTCTTTTATACTGATAACAAGTTCAAACAGGTGCCATTAATACAGGTAATGAGTGGAGGACAGAGGAGCCTCTTAAAGAAGAAGTTACAGGTCTATGAGAGCCAGAAATCTTGCTTGTTTGTAGGTGACCTTATACTTATTTTCCACCATAATTTGCAAATAAAGTCTTTCCAAATCAAACAATGTGATTGTCTGGATTTGTTTTCTCATTTTGTCTCTCATAGGTGAGGTCTACCTATGATGACAATTACAGGCCTCTCTCATCTTTTTAAGTGCGAGAACTTGCACAATTGGTGGCTGACTAAATACTTTTTTGCCCCACTGTAAGTCATAAATTGGAATGACTATAAATAAAACTATTATCTATCTTGCCATTGAACATAGTTCATAAATAATGTTAAGCTCCAATGAAGTTTATTTGCTTTTTGTTTAGTAGATGAGCAAACATTTGAAATAGATAACCATGGATAAGAACAGTGACTTAGAAATGTATGTGAGCAAAGTCTCATGTGGCCTTATGCATAGGGGGCACAGAGAAACTCAAAAGTGAAAATAATTCATTTACTGTAAATGCCGGCGTACAAGGCGACCCGGCGTATAAGACGACCCCCGTCTTTATAGCCGGGCCGCATTCCTAGAACGTCGTCTTATACGCCGGAAACTACCAGTATTTCCGGCTTATAAGACGACTCGGCGTATAAGGCGACCCCCGTCTTTGGCGCCGATTTCAGCGCTCGTGGAAGTCGCCTTATACGCCGGCATTTATGGTACATTTTTCTCAGAATGTAATCTATTGGATATTCATGTCCATCTCTAATCAGAATCTTAGCTTACTTTCAAACCCAAAACTCTTTTTCAAGAAATAGGTTACAATCATTGCACAGTACACTCCCAAAACATTCTTTCTTCTGTAGCTTCCAACCTAGGACTAGTATAACACAATGCTCTTAAAGAGAACTTCAGTTGGAACAAATGTAATAGTTGTTTTCTAAGCAAGCATTGTAATACATGCCTTTATACCATCAACACTTTGCTTCAAGGCACAATTCATGACATTTTTTACCCTTGAATGTGCTAAATAGCTTAAACATATATGCATAAATGGCTATCTCAATTGCAGTCAGGTATCATTTTCTTACTCATCATATCTTCTATATGCCAGATTATAATTGAGTTTGAAAATAGTAAATCACTTATACTTGAATCCCTTACAGTCTGAAATCCTTTGTCTGAAAAAGTAGTGCTTAACGAAAGTTCATGTGATTTAAAAATAAATAAATAAACAAGGCTAGATCAAGTTAAAATTAGGATGGAGATTGGCAACTATTCTAGGAAGTCAAAAAACAACCCACAAGGCAACAGCAAACCAGTTCTATACTGTTGTGAAGAAACTAAATGTACACATGTGTTTAGTCATGTAGCCAACTGAATGAGTCTGCCTTTTGAATGAGGTCTTCTTTATCCCTTTTGCAAGATAGCAGAAATTCTCTGTTATTATAGGCCAATTTCTATAATGTAGGTCACCATTGCTTTAATTTAATAATGTATATCATTCATGAAATTCCAAATGTACTGAATTATGCTACCAAAGAATAGCATACAATGCAAAGAGAGAAAAGCTATCAAAAGGCCTGCCAAGCTCATGCCATCATGTCACAAAAGAAAAAAGATTTTTCCACTTTTATTTCCTCTTATGGGTTTTAACATAACACAAATTATGTCCATCAGCCTTAAGGTTTGCATACATTTGCCTAATTCTGGAGAATGCTTGAGGAATAAGAAAGATATGGGTCCTAAGGATTGTAGGGTTTTTTTAGCCTTCTTCATATTCATGAAACTTTTTTTTCTTCTATCACATAACTAGAGAGTATTTGCAATACTGCCTTCCCCCAACAAGCCCCATGAGTTCCTGTCTTTGGAGGAACTCAAAGAGCTTTGGTAGAAACCAATGAGTACCTGTTTTGGAGGGAAGACATCTGTAACATTTTTATAGCCTGGCATGCCATTTCAGGGATCACAGGTTACAGGTTAAAAAGCTATTTTAAACATATCTAGTATCTCAAAAGGGTATGTACCAATACTATTTTAGACCTTATTCAACCCTAAAGTTCTCTGAGTTTGAAGTGCAAAACATAATTTTCTCAATAAAATCCTAACTAGCAAGAAAGGCCAAATATTAAATTCTATTGCAACTACACAAAAATAAACTCTACAGTGGGCTTTCTCTGATTACTGCGTAAGCGAATAAAGTCTTACTATATGGACAATGAAAACTTCATTACTTAGCTTTAAAACAGAAGTAGCAATCTATAATACTGTTCAATTCATATAATTCATATAATTAAATTATATCAGAACAATAGTAGATTTAATTCAAAAGACAAAATCCATTATATATTTTGCACAATACTAAGGGCAAACACATATGTGTTCAACTACCTTAAACCAATTTATCCATGAAAGCTTTCTTCATCCAGGTGTCATCATCAGGAATTTTAAGTATATACTAAATTGAAATCTGTTTCAAAACTTAATAAAGCATTACTTGTTAATATACTGCAAAAAGCACTTCTAGTCCCTAAAGATATCCTAATTACTACATCTTTAAGGAACTACCAAGATTACCACCATGCAAAACAAAAATCAAGCTGTCAAAGCAATTAGACTTGTTTTTTAAAATATAAACACATATATACACAAAGTGAGTTTATAATGTTGATATTGCTCCTTGTCTGTTAATAGTATCTACATCAACTCAAGTATCCAACATTATCTAGGGATTGCCACAGTCTTTCCTTATTTGGCTAACATTTGAGATTCCAATCAGACTCTATAAAACTTAAACGTCCACAAAGCATCCATTTTGAGAACATTTCAGACTCAGTTGATTTCTCATCCTTCCTCAACTGTCATTTTTGGAATCTTGCAAGCAAAATCAATTTAATTTGTACTAATGATTTCATAACTTTCCATAAATAATAGAAAGGGCTGCAATAATGGGTCGGAGTTCATATTCCATAATGTAGAGCCACCACCAGGAGAACAAAAACAAGAAGCAACTTTAACAAATTAAGAACAGCATTTAGTACGGATGTGTTTAGGCGTTCTACTCATCTGCAAAACAGCCAGCCATTAAGGACAACCCCTAAATTTTCCCACTCTGGCAATGATAATCACCCCATCACTTCACGAAGTTACCTCCTTCGTGAAAGGACTTGCCTCGTCCTCCTTGCCCTATAAAAAAAGCTCGGGGGAGTTATCCGTTCTTCATCAGTCCCCCTCCCCAGAAGAACTAGGTCTCTCTGAAGCCCCAGGGCAGTGAAGGAAAGAAAAGACGACCACCAAACGCTCCTGTTTCTCGGGGTAAAGGCAAGGCCTAGCCTTATCAGCAGGCACAGTTTAGTCAGCAGAACCCAACATCCCTGGGACACAAACAAGGATGGTCACAGCCGGCCTAGCTCCGCACTAAAAGTCGGGAGATGGGGGAAGGAAGGAAGGTTCCGAGGCCGAAGAGCCACAGCCCTCCTCAAGGCGCCCAAAGGCAAGAGGTTCCGGAAGCGCCCTAGCCAGACTATCCTAAGTGGAAGAAAAAAGCAGGCCTCGAATTTCATCTCGGGCGGCAGAGCCTCCTTCCCAGCAGAAGCTCGTGAAGCCCTGCCCGGAGAAATGGGACAAGGGAGACACAAACCTGGTGCAGTGCCGCGAAGCCGTCTACATTCGCGTAGTTGATGTCGGCGCCGCGCTCCAGCAGGCGCAACACTTCCTCGGTGTCGCCGCTCGAACAGGCAGCCAGGAAGACGGCGCTGTCGTCGAACTTCACCTTGGTCTTCTTGCGCTTGACCACCGGCGGCTCCTGATCCGTCTCGGAGCCGATCCAGCGCTTCAGCTGCTCATTCCGCTTCTGCTTGGCGTCCGCCATCTTCATGCCCTAGTCGGGTCTCGTCCCTTTTCTCCCTGCCTTTCGCTTGCTCGTTTGCTTCAGCGGAGGCGCTCCGCACCCAGCAGGAGGCGGAGAAGCTGAGCACCGCCTGTATCCCACAGAACCTCGCGCGGCCGAATGCTCGCTCGTTTGCTCCCCCGCCCCCCCGCCCCACTCCCAGCGCACCAAAACGCCGCCTTGCGCTGCCCGCGCGCCTATCTCGCGCTCGGCCGGCTAGCGGAGGTAAGAGGAAAGAGAGGGAAAAGTGAAGCACCCGGCTTCCTTAACATAATCTCGCGATACTTTAGAAGATACGCGGCGGCCGTGGATGAAGTTTACTTTTAACGGACCATTGGCGATGAGGTCTCGAGTGCAGCTCGCGGAATCTTTTACAGAGTGGGAAAACTCGTTGCTCTCGGATAGCAAAGCAGTGGATAGTCTCGAGGTATCTTAAAGATCACGATAAGGCAGACACTTTCGGCTTACTGAACTATGCGACGTTATCTGAGGAAAAAGCTTAGGAACTTTAACCCCGAAAGCATCTCGTTGAATTTAAAGGCTCAACAATCCGTGGGATAAGGATATGCTATGAATATAATCAGCCGCTTTGTAGTTTCTTTTTTTCTATAGAGCTATGTAAAAAGAGACATAAAGCAGGAAGTTTCCTTTGTGGAAAGCTGATGGGACCTTTTTATTTCGCGGGTTTCCTTTTAAAGCAGTGTTTGTGTCTTTTTTCCTCTGACAGCCTGGGGTAAAATGAAGCTTTCTTTTCTATAAAGTTGCCACAATAAATTATCTTATGTATCCTGCGTTTTATTTTAAAAGAAAGTGGCACTCATCATCCCAAAATAAAGGGGGCAATGAACAAATTAACATCACATTTGGAAACAAAGAACAGCCCTGCAGACGATGGAGATGCAATTCTATTTACTACAGGAGGAAATAACATGTGATTGGGGTGCCCACAGTTATCATCACTGTAGTGTTAAAGTTTGCTGCCTGAAACTGCATATTTTTCAAAAGTCATGTAAGATTAGGTTTTCTTCCTTGTTAGTGTACAAGACCTTGTTGCTTTAGAAAGTGTTCTTCTCTAAGACATATTAACAAGTATGATTATTACCTTGTGTTGTGAAATTAAATTTAAACTTTTAAGATTAAGTCTCCAATCTTTCAGTATGTTGTTTTTGAGAATGTAGCTTTTATGAGAAAACAATTTGAAGAGATTAGTCCATAAAAATATGCTGATCAAACTAAAACGGGGTTTTGATTTAATGCAGATCGTATGATTAAATAATTAAGATATTTGAGAGTCATACTAAAAGTAAACAGCACATTGCTTGGAATAAATATACACAGGATTGTTAGTCCTAAATATACAAATACATTTTCTGTTATTTTAATATTTTTAAAACAAAATCTGCAAAAGTTATCTCAACAAGTCATCCCAAATTTTCCATAGAGTAAAAAAGTTCTAGCCATTTCTTCAAAACATTTGTTTGAAGAAGATATTTCATTGTATCTGGGTTGTAGAAAATGGGTAAGAAATAAACACACATTAAAAAAATAGAACTGTTCACACCCCAGCTGCTTCAGGCAATTGCAAAACCCAAAATAAGTTTCTTGGTACTGGTAGGTGCTGTGTAAATGTAGATGCCTGTCCCAGTACTTCCTGGCAGCTTTCTTGAACTCTTACAGGCTTCTGGATTTTGAAGCTCCTGGGAGACACTTAAGGTCTATTAAGCTGGCAATTAAAAAACAAAAGCCCAGTTTACTATCATTCATTTTCTGGACACTGTAATGTGGAAAAACGAAGCTGTTACATTTAAAGTTCAGAACATAGTTAGAGAGACAAGAATGAAACAGCCTCTCACCCCTATAAAATAGCACAACTTTGCTATCTTTCGTTTGTTGAAAATGAGAAGTTGGCATTATAATTAGGAAAGGTGTGAAAAGAACTGAGGAAGGCAAAGTGCTTAATGGTGAGGGCAAATGGCTTCATGGAAGTTCACTAGTAACCAGAAGGAAGGGGATATGCCTGAATCAGCCTGAAACATATATATTTAGGCACAATTATTAATGGTCACATAATTTCATCCCCAAGATAAAGGATAAAACAATTTTGTGCAACTTGAGGCTATGGATAGAAAAAATACTTTATATTAGTATAACTACTCACTCAGAGAGAGGGGACGAGGGTAATTCCATTCCATGAACAGTAGATGAAAATTAATATCCATGTGTCTGGTTCCATACAATAGTATATAAATTTGGAGCATCTTAAGAGAAAGCTATACAATGAATAAAATGCCTCATAGAGATAAATCATTTATTTGTTGTTAGCTAAATTGCAATCTTCATGGCATAAAGCAAATCAAATTTTGATTTGCAGAATTATACCTGTTAAATTTTTTGAATCCAATTTATGTATCTACCTCTCTAAGTATACAATTAAGCAAAATTGTGTTTGGGCACTTTGCTATTTTATACTAACATGTACAACTCAAAGTTCGCAGTAGACGCAGTGGTTAGAATGCAGTACTGCAGGCTAATTCTGCTGACTGCCGACCGCAGCAGTTCAGCAGTTCGATTCTCACTGGCTCAAGGTTGACTCAGCCTTCCATCTTTCTGAGGTCAGTAAAATGAGGACCCAGATTGTTGGAGGCAATATGCTGACTCTGTAAACTAATTACAGAGGGCTGTGAAGCGGTATATAAGTCAGTGCTATTGCTATTCTGTTATAAATATTTAAGAGAGGTCCATGCACTTCAATAATAGTTAAAGAGAAGAAGACTGGGCTTCAACAATCCTTTGATAACATTTTTTCTGGTTTCAAACATTTTGAGACAAAAATGTAACATTCAGTATATATGTATACTCAGATTTCTGCAATAGTTTCTAATTGGAATGTGCAGATCTTTCAAAGAGGTCTTTGCTTTGATAAAGATTTCAAGGAATGCCTTCCCCCAAACAGCTCTTTGCCTCATAAAACTGAAACAAAGCAGTCATGTTTCTTTGCTTTACAGTACATTGAGGTTTCTCATACAGTTTCCTCTATGCTGTTCCTAAGTGCTGCTTGTATGTGTGTGCTACACATATGCAGGAGTTTCTCCTAACTGTTACAAGTGGCAGACAAGATTTACAGGCAGCATGAAGGGCCTCATCAAAGCAAATTGTGTTGCTTCTTTATCTTGATGAGATGCATTGTATTGCCTCTTGGAGAGGTACATTGCATTTTCTTTGCACCATAAAGTGCTGCATTGAGGCATATCAAAGTCACCCCACACAACCTATTTTCAAAGTAATGTTGACCATCTTTGTAATATTAAAACAGTCCACAGGAATGTTTTATGTATAACATCTATAATCAGTTATAACACATATAGGAGAAATGTCTTAGAACTCTTTCCTTACTTCAGAATAAGGCAGCCGTACTGTTGACAATTCAACCAATAAGACTACAATGCATTTGTACTGTCTATTCAAGAATGGTACATAATCCTAGTTCTTTCTGTCAAAATCCTAAGAGCCATAACATAAAATCAGCCAACATCAATTTTGAAGGTTTTTCTCTAATCCTCTTTCTGCAAATACCAGATTATTTGTTTCTTTTGTTGTGCCTCAAATCGAGGGTGTATTGGGGGTTGTCCAAAAAGTTCAGATGTTGCAACTACGCAACTGAAGCCCAACTCCTTTTACATGCATCAAGGATAGGGTTTCAATCATATAGTTGCAGTTGCCATTTTGATTTTCTCCTTTCCCCAAATAGACAACTCACTTCCAAGATATATTGACTTAGCTTGGCTTCAGTTTGAAATCCATTTGGCACTTTATACTGAGGGATGGATATTTTCATTTGGTGTGGATTCATTCTCTCGTTCACTCTGTGTTTGCCCTAAGATTTAATACTGTAGCTGCTACAAGGGCTTCCATTTACTCAATAACTTTAGCATGCCAGTTGCAATTCTTAATGTCAGAGAGATTTGGCAACTCTTTTTCACACTTAGTTTACATCACACTTAGACAAGTGTGACATATTTTTGAAAAGCAAATGCAGTGGGAAAAGTACCACCCTACTAACACATTGTATCAAACTTATATTGCTCCAGTATTGAAAGAACTGCGGTGCTTGCCAAGTATTTGCTGGTTAAATTCAAAATAGTTAATATCAACTTTAATATCAAATCAAATACATAAGCTATATAAAGAAACACCAGGCTTGTTATGAAATTATCTAGTTAATAAAACTTACTGAAGTTCATCTTCTCATCTTAAGAACAGAAAGGCCTGTTGGTCTTTCTGTTCATAAAAGGGCTTTCTCCTATATACTTTTCTGAAGTACAATTAACTTCTCACCCTCAAATTTTGAGAAGGGTTTTTAAAGCTATATTTTAACTGATCTTTAAAATCGTTTTTTATGGAATTATTTTATTAAATATTTTGTTTCATTATAAGCTTTTATGGCTACATTATTATTTGCTGTTAAGTCTTACAGATCTGAGAAAAGTGGTATATAAAAAGTAAATTATTGAGTAATTGTATAGAGGAATAATTTGTATTTTTTAATGTTGGCTTGAATGGTTTTAATTCCTTTCTGTCCTCTTTTGAAGACAAAAGTTTTAAATCAATAACAATGTTATGATGGGTATTCAGAGTTGTCTTTATATAAAAGCAAAATGTACGTAATTAGTAACACATGTTTTCCAAATAATGAACTCACTGGATTTATTAAAAAAAATGGTTTTATTAAGCACTTTTACCTAGGGTTGATGAAATTTGTCAAATCTGTAAAAGTGAATTTTCCTCAAGCTGAATTATTCCTTTATGCTACTCAAGCCAATAACTATTTATTTGTGAAGCACTAATCATATTATTGATGTTTAACTTATAATAAAACATGCTTTAGTGCATGAATGTATATTTTTCCATTTTGTAATAACAAAAGTAATAGAAATAATAAATAAACATAGAAATAAGTGTCTAATATTTCTGTTTTGGAATGCAGTTTTGCCATTTTAAAGTAATACATACTTTAAATAAATACATAAATAAAATAATAAATACTGTAATAAAGTGATACAATTGCTGCATATTACAAGATACTATTTTTATAATAACATCACTGTTCTGTCCTAAAATAAATCATGTTTAAAAACATCAAGAATAGTACAGTTCTCTTCCGGTGGATCTGCGCAGGCGATGGCGGCTACTTTGTAGCCGTCCTCCTGCGTAAGTGTAATGAATCGCTATGAACAGCGGACATCAGCTGTTCAGCGGTTCAAAATCCCCCTCCCGGGCAAAGGGGGGGAAGAGGGTTGTCTGAATAGTGGTAGAGCCTCTTATGCACCCCCAATTTTTTTGGGGGGGGTGAGAGAGTGCTCCCACGGAGTTCAGACTGTCTCCGCTTCCCAGCTGCTTTTGTCCCTAGGGACAAAACAAGCCGTTGCAACCACCTCCGCGTTTAAAGGGATCTGGTGAGTTTTTTAGAAGCGGACAGAGTTGACTAGAGGATTTAGCTTTTGCTTTCTTTGACTTTATATGGATTTTAAGTTTAAAGACTTATTTTTACGTTTATATTCCCTCTTTTTACTTTTTACTTTTTGCTGAAAGGGAAAGTAAAATGGCGATCGGCAGACTTTCCGGCGTTTTTTTTTTTTTTCCTTTTGGGAAGCTAGAATGGCGATCGGTAGGTTTTCTGGTGTTTTTCTTTCCCTTTCTCTTTTCTTTTCTTTTTAATGATTGGAATGGATGTTTTATTCTTTTTTTTTGTTGAAAGGGAAAATAAAATGGCGATCGGCTTTTTTGGATTTTAGAAGCATTATTATTTTTGTTTAACTTTTTCGTTTTGTCTTTTGTATTTTTAAAAGGCAGGCTTTCTGGTGTTTAAGCATTATTGTTTTTGTTTGACTTTCTCGCTTTGTCTTTTGTACTTTTAAAAGGCAGGCTTTTTGGTGTTTTTCCTTCCCTTTCTCTTTCTTTTTCTTTTTAATGATTGGAATGGATGTTTTATTTTTCTTTTTTTGCTGAAAGGGAAAATAAGATGGCGATCGGTTTTTTTGGATTCTAGAGGCACTATTATTTTTGTTTAACTTTTTTGTTTTGTTTTTTGTATTCTTAAAAAATGGAATGGATTTCTTTTTATTTAATTCCTTTTTTCTTCTTTCCTTTTTTTTAACTCCCTTTTTTATTATAATGATTTAATCTTTTTTTTTTGTCTAATTTTTGTAATTCTCAAGAAGGAGTAAAGATTTTTTTTTTTAAGATGGCTCCAAAGCGTCCAGGGATTCCTACAGTTCCTAAATCAATAGCCTTACCCTCTTCTTTGGTCCAGCCAATAATTGTGAAGGATCTGCAAGATATGATGGGAAATGTTATATCTCAAATTAGGGCAGAAATGAAAGAGATTTTAGAGGAAAATAATAAGATTTTGAGGCAAGATATAGTTTTGGCTTTAAAAGGAGTTGCCTCTGTTCTTGAAAAGCTGAATTCCCGTGTGGAAGAGGTAGCAGGAAAAAGTGGAATTGATGGAGGGAAAATTTGAAAGCATGGAAAAAGAAATGGAAAATGAGATTCTTATGCTTCAATATGGACAAATGGAATACGCCTTAAGAATTAGAGGCTTGGGAGAGTCTTTGCAAGGAGATCTGAAAGAGATGGTTGCAAAGGACTTTGCTGTGATTTTGAATAAAGAAAAAGAGGAAATACTTAGTGAAATTGAAAAATTATTTAGAGTTAATTCTGTGGTGGCAGTGCAAAAGAATTTGCCAAGAGATGTGGTAATTTACTTTGGGAAAAGATCCCTGCGCAATGAAATTATACAAGCTTTTTATAAGAAGAGATTTCAAATTGCTTTACAAGACGTTATAATCCTAAAGGAGATCCCATCTAAAATTTTAAGAAGAAGAAAGGAGTTTGCTTTTTTAGCAGATGAACTTAAAAAGAGACGAATCTCGTTCAGATGGGATGTTCCGATTGGAATGGTGGTGAATTACCTGGGGATATGTTATAGACTTAATACTGTTTCTCAAGCAAAAGATTTTTATACTTCGGTCCTGGGGGTATGTTCATCGCCATCTATTAAGTTTAAAGCCTTGGAAGAAAAGAAGGTAGAATTACAGTCTGAAGAGCCTACACTTATGAAAATTGGGGAACCTCAGCTTGAGGGGCCTCAACAAATTCAGATCGAGGAGCAGAAGATAAATTGTGCAACATATAACTGTAAAGAAAAGCAGCAACAGAAGAAGGTTAAGGAAGCCTCACATCTGTTGGTTTCTGAACCTGCAGGAGAAGTAAGACTTATAAAGTTTTTGGAGCAACCTTCAAGGGTAGAATTGCTGTCTGAAGAAATGGAAAATGGGAAATCTCAGTTTGAGGGGCTTCAACAAGCTGAGAGGAAGGGGCAGAGGACAACTCATGCAACATATAACTGTAAAGAAAAAGACCAACAGAAGAAGGAGTTTAAGGAATCCTCACATGTATTGGCTTCTGAGTCGGTGGGAGAGTCAGGATTTATAATTTCGGAGCAACCTTTAAGGGCAGATCTCAAAGCATTTCTCTCGAGCTTGATGGATAAGAGAGACTGATAAGGATGGAGATCGAATGAAAATTTCATATGGACAATTGAGACTGATAAGGACTGTGTTTCTTGTGGTTGTGTTCATTGTGGATGGAATTTGTTATTGGTAAAGATTTAAATGTGTATAAGGGAATTTTAATGTTTTAAGTTTTAAGTAATGTTTAAATTTGTGTTTTGGAGGGAGTTTATAAAGAATGATGGATAATAATATAAGTATGATATGAAAAGGTTCGGAGTATACTATAATGTGTTTAGTGTTTGGGTTTATTTAATTATTATTATTATTATTATTAAGATGGAATTTGTTATTGGTAAAGATTTAAATGCGTACAAGGGGATTCTAATGTTTTAAGTTTTAAGTAATGTTTAAATTTGTGTTTTGGAGGGAGTATAACTTGTTTAATTAAATATATTCAGATTTGGTTTATGATTCATATTAGATTTTATATTGTAGGTATAGATGTTCAAAGAAAGTAATGTTTAAATTTGTGTTCTGGAGGGAGTTTATATAGAATGATGGATAATATAAGTATGATTAGAAAATGTTTAGAGTATATTATAATGTGTTTAATGATTGCAATTATTATTTTTTAGAGAAGATAATCTATTTAATTTAAGGTATTTAGATTTGTTTAGGATTTATATGTGTTTTAAGTTTCTCTTTTCTTTTTTTTGAAAAATTTTAATTAAGCCTGTACTCAACTCTGGGAAGGTTGGGGGAGGGTTTGGGAGGTTTGGGGAGCTGGAGGAGGGTACGGGAGGGTGGGGGGGTTGGGGAGGGGATTTGTTTTGTAGAATTTAAAAAACTTTCAATAAAAAAAAAGAATAGTACAGTTCTGTTGGTTAAGGAAAAAACAGACTAAATTGTTGTAAATAATATTAACTAATAAGGATTTCTAAATTTAGTGTACAGCAAAATGCATCTTGTTTGACTATGTCAGTCTTCTGCCCTCAGCCCTTTTTTAGACCCACCTTCAGCTGAAATATCTACTCCACTTTGGCCAAGTGTCAAAAGTAGGATATGCTGACTGTGTTCAGCAGGTCAGCAGTTCAAATCTCACCGGCTCAAGGTTGACTCAGCCTTCCATCCTTCCGAGGTAAGTAAAATGAGGACCCAGATTGTTGGGGGCCATGTAAATATATATATACATTGCTTACTGGTGTACACCGCTTAGAGAGTGCTTGCACTTAAAGCGGTATATAAGTCTCATAAATAAATAAATAAATATGTGAAGAGGAAAAAAATTCTAACCTTTTTTCCAGTTGTCCTTCATTTCAAGGAGACATTGCCTTTGAGGATATAAAGTTATATCAATACAAAAGCTGTCAATATGAACACGAAAGAAAAGGAAAACTATTTACCCTCGTATAATTTAAAAAGAAGGATTATCTTAGCTATGGAGTAGATGGGGAGATCTTTTATGTCTAATCTTCATTTTTTGAGGGGGATCCTCTTAAATTTGGATATTTTTCCTTTGGAGTAAATACAGTTAAATTCTATCTCACTGATGTCAATGACAGAAAAATAAATTCTAAAAATTAGCATAAATTATATAACATTACTTAGCATCCAATCAGAATAATTAGTGTATAACCCTACCCCATGGATAAGATGATATGATACACAGGATGAAGCTATTTCTCTTTGGCTGCATGGTGCTCACTTCTATAGCTTAAAAGATGGATCTTTGGTGACAGGATCATAAAGAACAGATCACTTTACAAGTATATTAAAAGACTGCCAAATCACTCTGCTTCATCTTATACTAAACAAAAATTTTATTTTCTTTTTCAGGTCTGCACTGAGTAATCTTTCCTGAAACTTCCTCATTGATTCTTTGCTAATTCCTTCTCCATTACTAAGCCGGATCTATATTCCTTCATAGAAACAATCCACAGTCATGCTTTATAAATGATAAAAAAGATATGGGTCTGCCTATAATAATACTTTATTTCCTTTTATTTACCTTTACCTTACATCTCTCTCTCTCCTCCCTCTCTCTCTAGTTTTGATGGTAATAAAAATATATTTGATTTAATATTTTGTTTTTGGTTTTTTTTATAAATGTTTTATTGATTTTCTAATTTTACATTTAAGTATTCAAAAAGCAAAGTGGCGGCTGAGCCAATCAATAATACAATAACATACAAATATCTTCAGTACAAATCTCAAGCTACTACATCAAATTTTTCCTCTCTTTTCCCCTTAGTATTCACTGTCTCCTGTCTAAACTAATACAATTCTTATTAAATCAATTAGATAAAAATGACATTCTTACATTTATCAATAATTTTTGGCTTATACACATCCTTATTATTTTAACATTCAGTCTTTATAGACAATCAATGTCCTAATTAGTTTTCCCCAATTTTTAATTTCCCGTTAATGTTTAACTTTAACAGTTAGTATTTATAATTCCCAATTTTTAAGTAACCAAAGTTCCCATTATCACAATTCATCATAAAATCTGATATTCAGAATACACATCTATTTGGATATATTCTATTTCTCACCATCTTACATCAACTAATTGATAATACAGTATAACATTCTTATTTTCTATTAATTTCCAAACATCTTAAATTTAGTAACCAAATTTTCTCTTATTTCAACAGCAAATACTTCCTCTCTTTTTCTCTTAATGTCTATTCATCTCATATTTGAGCTAGTACAGTTTATATTATATCAGCTAAGTGAAAACATGTTTATTACATTTATCAATATATTTTAGCTTATATATATATATCTTAATTAGCTTTTACATTCAATCTTTATAAACAAATCAATATTTAAATTTAACTTTTAATATTTATATTTCCAAATTTTCTTCAGCCTTATTCTAGCTTTCTTTCTTTGCCAATTTGCCTTCCACATCTGTGCTTTTAAATCATCATGTAGATCTCCCTCTATTATTATGTATATTGTTTGAAATAGGAAAGGCCATCCAATCACCATTTTTTTGAAGGGGCTAACAAATTGTCTATTTTTCTCTCTCGGTGTAGTTGTCCTGAAATGTTTATCTTCCCTTTGGTCTGTTCTTCTTCTTGATCCTCAGGCTTCTTCTGGTTTATATAGAAAGTCTTTTCCATTTTCAAAGTTGTCAATCTCGTTTCTGAGTTTTCCATTAACTGTGTTTGTTGATCAGTTGAATCTTCTATCATAGTATTTAATTGCTCCACTTCTATTATAGTCTGCGTAGTTAATTCTTCAGTTGTAATCAAAGTTTGGGTTCATATATCTAGGCTGATATCTTGTTCTTTTCTGTAGCCTCTTATTTCATCAATGCTTTAAGAATAGTTTCATGAATTGCTTTCAGCATAAATAACATCTGTTCCTGATCTTCATCCATATTCTCTTAATGGTGTGAATTAAAAGTTTTACAATCAGAGAGTAGAAATGATTTTATCATTCAGTATAGAACACAGCTGGGCTTCTCACAGCTGATTGCCAAGGTTACAAAAGTCTTATCTATAGTCTGGGCTTCAAGCCAAGTCTTTGCTAATCTAGACAATAACAGATTGCAATATCAGGTTTAGCCACAAGATGTCGCCCATACCATTTAGGATTTTTTTTAAGTCCAAGATTTTTATAGTCCTTTTTCCAATTTTACTTCTTTTTTGTAAATAAAAACCTACATCTTCAATAAGGATAGAAAATCTTTTAGTCCTCAAATTTTGGAAAGATAAAAGTCCAGTTAAAATCAGGTTATTGTTTCAATGTTTTAAACTCCCCTGGATAATCAGTCACCGCTGTTTTTAGAAGGTGGGATAAAGTTTCCCTTCCCTCTCTCCACAGGAGGAAAATACCTTGGGCAGGTGAAAAACTATTTCAAATTAAAGAGAGGTTCAGATCTCATCCAGTCTCATCCATGCTGCTTTATAGATGCCTGGTAGGAAGTTTGACTTCAGTTATCTGCAACCTAGTGACGAGCCATATTGCTATGGCCAGTCTTTTGTCCGCTGGTTTGGAAGGCTGCGCCAGATCGAACGGCAGGGCTACCGCCCTCCCGTGATCAAGCAGGAATCCCCTCCTTGCTGATTGCCCCTACAGGGCGACTTTTGACTCTTTCCAGGGTCCCCCAGTGATGCGAAATCGGACGTGGAAGACGGAGCTCATCTTCCAAACGTCCTCGGCAGCTGCAGCGGCAAACCAGAAGTCATTGATTTAATATTTTGGCTCACTAGGTATGAAGGTATTACTAATCATAATGTCATACACATATTTAAATATACTCTATATAATGATAGCATTTTCAGACTTGTGTATGAATAAACTGACTAATCTTCTTAGTTAAAAATTGTCTATTTATATACTTGTCATGCTTTATTCCTGATATGTTACATTGTCGGATGCCAATGCAAACCCACAAAGAAAATATCCATCCTGATTAAATGGGTTATTTTAAGGAAAAACCACAATGTGTCATTATTTCATCTAACATGCTATATTATAGTTTGGTGAGATTTATCCTATGTTTTCAGTTACATCTGTGTTATCCACCTCATTTCTATCTACCACCTAGAAATTATGGTTCTATTTGAATATAATTTATAAGAGTTCTAATTTCAAAAATCAAATAAGCTCTCAACAGAACTTGTACTTGATCTACTCTCACCAGGTTTAAACCATATTAGTAAAGGTCTATTTCTCAGTACTAAAGCATATACTTTGCATTCAGATCATCCCATTTAAAAATCTAGAGCATCCAGTTATAAAGATAATAAATATTGGAAATATTTCCTTCTGAGATCTTGAAGTTGTTGAGCTGGATTAAGTAGTTTTAAAAATATTAAAAATGAAAAAACTGAAATATCACATTGGCAGAAATATTCAGACCCTTCACTCAGTATTTTGTTGAATCATCTTTGGCAGCAATTACATCTCAAGTCTTTTTAGGTCTGACATGACAAGCTTTGCACACCTGGATTGGGGGATTTTCTGCCATTCTTCCTTGCAAAACCTCTCAAGTTCAGTCAGGTTGGATGGTGACCATTAGGAGACAGCCATTTTCAGGTCTCTCCAGAGATGTTCAATAGGGTTCAAGTCAGGGCTCTTGCTGGGCCACTCTAGGACATTCACAGAATTGTCCTTAAGCCACTCCTGTGTTGTCTTGTCTGTGTGCTTAAGATCATTGTCATGTTGGAAAGTGAACCTTTAGCCCAGTCTGAGTTCCTGAGCACTATGGAACAGGTTTTCATTCAGGACATCCCTGTACTTAGCTCCATTCAGCTTTCCCTCAACTCTGACCTGTCTCCCAGTCCCTGCTGCTGAAAAACACCCCCACAGAATGATGGTGCCACCACTATGCTTCACTGTTGGGATGTTGGGGCAGGTGATGAGCAGTGCCTGGTTTCCTCCAGACATAACATTTAGAATTGAGGCCAAACAGTTTGATCTTGGTTTCATCAGACCAGAGAATCTTGTGCCTCACAGTCTGAGAATTTTTCAGGTGTTTATTTGCAAACTCCAAGCAGGCTTCCATTAGTTTTGCACTGAGGAGAGGCTTCTGTCTAGCCACTCTGCCATAAAATGCAGATTGTTGGAGGGCTGCAGTAATGGTTGTGCTTCTGAAACTCTGTCACATCTCCACACAGGATCTCTGAAGCTTAGTCAGAGTGACCATGAGGTAGGTTCTTGGTCACCTCTCTTACTAAGGCCCTTCTCCCCGGATTGGGGCAACCAACTCTTAGAAAAGTCCTCGTTGTGCCAAACATCTTCCATTTGAGAATTGTGAAGGCCACTGGGCTCTTAGGAACCTTCAGTGCAGCAGAAAGTTTATTGTAGCCTTTCCCAGATCTGCACTTTGCAATAATCCTGTCTCTGAGCTCTGCAGGCAGTTCTTTTGACATTATGGCTTTTGCTCTGCTACAGAATGCATTGTCAGCGTGAGGCCTTCTATAGAGAAGTGTATGCCTTTCCAAACCACCTCCAATCAATTTAATTTACCATAGGTCAACTCCAATCAAGGGGTAGAAACATGTTAGCAACAATCAAGAGAAATTGGAGGCACCTGAGGTAAATTTCAAGTGTTTTTGCAAAGGATCTGAATACTTATGCCAAGCTGATATTTCAGTTTTTTTTATTTTTTAATAAATTTATAGACATTTCTAAAATTCTGTTTTCACTTTGTTGTTATGGGGTTCTGAGTGTAGATTAATAAGGAAAATAATGAATTCAACTGTAGAATCAGGCTACAGCATAACAAAATTGATAAAAGTGAAGGGGGTCTGAATATTTTCTGAATGCAGTGTGTGTGTGTATGTATATATCACATAAATACATACATATCAATTATATATTCACAGGGATTATAGACACAGATGATTTATCTAAAAGATAGCATGAAATATATATAGCATCATATGTTGAAATGTATTTGTCTACAGCAGCAAAGTGTTCAATGCATTCAAATGTAAATCAAAATACCATTGCCCAAATGAAAAATTGGAGCATGGTGTTCTCACTGATTTCGACAAGAATTATGCAGCTACACTTTGAATTACAGTGTAGACTTATTGAGATATTTCTAATGCAACTACATGCTGCCTAAGGTGGGTGTATACTTGTAGATGCTGCATAAAAATGAGTCATCATTAGAACTGTAACTTGTATCATAGCAACAGTTTTATAAATTATAAGGCTTTGAACTAGACTAGCAGCAAACAATATTCAGATTTATCAAGCATGCTGACATTTAAGTAGCCCTCTTGAAGGAACTTCTGTTATTTAAAAACTGCCGCAGCAAAAATCTTGCACAAGGTTTGAAACAAAACTACTTATACAGTTCTTACCTTAAAGTCAAGGCAATTTTATGCTAAAGATTATTAGAAAAATATTCAGTTATACATCTCTTCTAATGTTTAGCACTCAAAACAATACTTCCAGCTTTTCCAGTGCCAGGGTTATAATAATCTTTAGTTCTGAATGAAGATACACTTATTCAAGCAGGTCCAAGGCACAATTTGGGGGGGGGGTGTCTTCCTGGACAGGCATCTTCTGCTCAAAGAGCAAGTGACCACTGTGGCTAGGATTCATCTGGTATGCCAGTTGTGCTTTTTCTTGATTAAGGACTCCCTTCTCACAATCGCTCAATCACCTTGTGTCTGGACTACTGCTTTGTGCAATTATTATCATACAGTAAATTTACAATTGTAATAATTTTTCTCATACCTGGCTAGTCCATAAACGATTTAGTCTACTGCAGTAGTTGGGTTTATACAGCATAGCAAGGCAATTTATGACTTACGTACTATAAATTGTGCGTACCCAGTCATAGAATATTTTCAAAATCCACTCCTTTCATTTTTTCCAATCTGTTGTGCTTCCTGACACTTATTGGAAAACATGTGCTTTTATTAACATTTCCTTGGACCACTTTAAATCATTTTTATTGCAATAGGGCCAGTCTATTTCTAGAGCTGCTGCTCATTAGTAACATCCTACTCTTCACTGTGTAACTTGGACATTATATACTGTAGATTTTCTGCTATAACAAATTTGTTCGTTCTTTTCTCAGTTTTCTCTATAAAAATCAACTTTTACAAATGATACGATTTTTTTTCTTTTCTCCTTTTAAAGGCACTTAAATGTTTAAACTGTTTATATTCATTGTTTAACTGTTGCATAGTTTTTTCCAACTGTGTAGCTATTGGGGAAAAAAACCCAGACTGAACTGTATTTATATACTGCTGCTTTTATGACAGGCTAAAATATAAATTGTTCCTGTTATGCTACTGAAGATGTGTGTTAAAATGCATAGTACAATGACAAGCACTCCTTTTATGGAACCCCCAAGGACTCAGAAAAGACGGGAAAATATTCTAGAATATTTAATTTTATTTCGTAATTATTTCACTTCCTATAGATTACTTGAATTTTATTTTCACTTGGGTGTTTAAAATTTCAAGCTTGCTGCATATCTGTTCTTCCTGATAACAGTAGTTAAGAAGAGTCAGCAGCAGTTTCTCAATATTCTTTCTAAATGTTGAGCATTCTCTGAGCATTTGAATGACATAACTACTGGTCTTTAAGTGGAACAGAATGTATAGTGGAATGATGGATAGCTGTGGATTATGGCCTAGAGACACCATTTTTGTCTCTAGAATACCTAAAAATAATGGCATCCAAATATAGTGTCAAATCATGATTTTAAAATCATGATTTTAGGAACATAAGGTTTACCATTTTGGAGTATGGTAAGGTAAAGTGTATAAGTTTCTGTTAATACATGTTGTTGTTTTTAAAAATCCCCAAATAAGACAAAACAAATGCTTGGTCTTTTGTGATATCATTGTTATCGCCTAAGCTTCGCATAGCCTTGGAGGATTAAATGAATGAATGAATGAAAACATGGAAAAGTGGAAAAGACAATGCTTCTTATTCTTGTTTATTGTGTGATGTTTTCTAGATATATAAGATGGTGGCAGAATTTATAATGTAAAATTCAACTCGGTAAAGAAATAAGAGGAAGTGAAGAGGGAAATCATATATAATTCTTTCAGCGAAACTGCTTCCATTTATTTTCAAATTGAATTAATAACATGTTGTATATACTATATGCTTTTTCTTTTTTCTCAGCAAATGGTATGGAAGATAAAGAGAAAGGTACTAATAAACATAACCTGTTAGTGATTCTTTTTTTTTCTTAACTTCCATACCATCTTCACTGAAGTGGTTCTAAATATCAAAAACGTAAAATAATTTTTTTGTAGATGCTATCCCACCTTTATTATTTTTATCAATGTGAACTCTTCCCCCCCCCCAATAACACCCCTGTGAAATAGAGAGAGAGCTGGTAGGCTGAGAGAGAATGACTGGCCCCAATTTACTCAGCCAGCTTTCATACCTAAGGTGGCACTAGATTTAACAATCTCCTGATCTAGTGTCTTAACTACTAGACCAGACTGACTCTCAGTCATCATAAAAGTTATGATCTTTAAGGTTATATTATTTGCCTACACTATGTCTATAACATACTAATACAGTAACCCTTATGGAAAGCTTGCATTAAGTTCAACATTGCTCTAAATTCTGGTTTATTATAACCAAAGTTAGTTGACCATAGGGAGCTACTTATTTAATAGCACAAAGGTTTATGCTGCGTACCACTGTGATACAAAATACAGCATTGCCTTTTGGCTGCTAGCCAGAATACAAGTGCATATCAGTTTGGCAATACTTCTACCTTCATACACAAGAATGAAAGCTGTCTTAATTCTAGAACTCAGCTTCAGCAATGGGAGAACATTTGCAAATCATTCTATTAAAGGTTATGTTCAGAAAGAGACGTAAATAGAGACTGGAATGTCATTACTGAGGTTCTCATGGTTAATGTCAGCAGAAGAGCCCCTATATGGAACGACTGCCTTCTTATGTACAGTTTATATGAGGACAACTGGCAATCTCCATTCCCTAAGGAAGGCCTAATTACTAAATCTATTACAGAATTTCTAAAGGGTTTGATAGAAACAAATGCAAGGTTTGAATTTTGGTTTAGGCAGAACAAAACATGGCTATGCATATAAAAAACAAAGGAGCAACAAATTCTTTAAAGCTCTAACCCGGAGTTTAATTATTTCCTAAATTGTGTCCATATAGTACACTGTATATATCAATCTAGTCACCAGGAGATAAACTTATCCTGAAAGATACTTTACTGTTTTTATCTCAAGTGACACAGACTACTTCCACAATTTAAGAGATTTAATTCAGTTTGCAAAACCAGTTCTTTACTGCATCATTTGAATGTGATATATAGAGAATTGGACTGGTGTGTCAGACTGGTGAGAAATGTCATGTACTATACAAAGAAAAAAAAACCCTGTATTGTGAAGAAAAAACAAGGTAAATCAGCAATATGCTATGTACGCATACCATAAATACAACAATAATTCTACAGACTGAAGTTCAGGCCTTGCATCATGTCACAATGAATATTCATCATTATAATTAGCAGCAGAGATCTGTTTTGGGGATAATATACATTCTATTTATGCAAGACAGCTAAGCATCTCCTCAATGCCATGGTTATGATGAAGCGCTCCCCATCACAATGATGAAGCAAATGTGATGAGATCTCACTCATCAGTTCTACCAACAAGGAGAGCTGAATTTATGGTGTGCATGTGGAGAAGTCTCCTCTAGATACTTGAAAAACTGTCTGAAAAGCTAGAAAAGACATGGCGCAAAGTGACCTCATATCACTGAACCTTTAGAAATTTTTATTTATTTATTTTTCACCTTTATTATTTTTATAAATCACTCAAGGTGGCAAATATACCCAATGTTCCTTTCTGCTATTGCCTCAGCCATTTAGAAATCTCCATAAAAGTTCTTCTTGGAAGCTTGAACAGCCCTATTATATGTATTTTGAAAATGATGCGAAATATTGATTTAAAAAAATGAAAACAAAAATCCGCAGCCTTACAATACTTGCCATTCAAAATCCGCCAAGTAGTTTCATGTATCTCTCTTTCCTGGACATGAATTAAAATAGAATGCAAAAGAAACTAATGACACTTTTAGAGGGGCAACATAATGATTAGATTCAAAGCATGTATTTTGGTTTTCGATTGCTGTTTCATTTGATCTCATGTTTTAATGGTTATGGTTCATGATTTAGTATATCGTGTGAACATTGTCAAATGTAATAAACCATAGTTAAATAAACAATAGCTTAATGTGATGTGTGAACATTAGAGCTAGATATCTGGGCTGCAAAATTCTGAAGAGTAACTAGATAGCAGCAAAGCACTTGAATTCTGTCTAATTTTTTGCTGCCATTTAATGGTTATATGGATTTTCATAGAAACAATAATTGGGGCAAATATATCCTAGAATTATGATTTAGAAATATTTTTTTCATTTTTGCACAATGCCTACAGTACTTACAGGGCTTTACCAAAAATTGTTTTAAAGAGCTTTCACTCTTCTAGACAAATAGCTTTTCAAAGCTTCATTTTGTCTGTTACAAGAAAGATAATGTCTTGTTTTCTTTAATACTGTATGTCCTGGTAGTACTTTAAAATGATTGGAAACAAAATTAAAGGTAATATGTTGCCTAGCAACATCGAGAAACAAACATTTTATTGTTTTCTTATAGTTCATCAAGTTGCATACTGTATGCAAGTAAACCAACCCTACTGCAAAGATAAATTAATTGTCCCATTGAGAACATGTTTTAAGTTTGACTATTGGAATCAAGCCAGTCCTTTTCAAAGCCATCTGAGAGCCATTAATTCCTTATGGAGCAGTAGACTCAGCCAGTTCCCTCAGTTTACCCTCCACATATAAAACTAATCTGCTTGCTGAGAAAGATTTCATGGCTTTCTTCTTTTGAGTCATCTTTATTAACTATTACCATATGTGGGCTACTTTATTACTGAAGCTACTGGGATCCAGAGTACATTAGCAGATCAGAAGCCCTGCCTAAAGTGATGCAAGTATACGAGAGGGCTTGAAGGAAATGGAATAGATTATTATCTGGTACTTGAATCTAAGATCATTCTGTATTTAACAAGGGACATATTAATATTAATAAATCCTGTGTATATATTTTGCCAAATGGAGGTTTGCTTGCAGGCTCAATAATTTGCCATAATTCCCATTAAAAAGAGTATCTTATTTCTGTTTTGTTTTGTGAAAAATATTTAACTGATACGTGTACAAGGATCAGGAAATTTCATTCTTTTTTTTTTAATTTTTATTTTAAACCAACAAGACAAAACAGAAAAAAGCAACACATAACACACACAATATATACCTCCTTTTTTTTACAGCAATTACGTAACGGTAATCTAATATTTACATTTCCCCCTTATTCTTCTTTAAATATTTGTCCTTACAGCCCCATTATTTCTTATTTACATTTTTCTTCCTTCATGTGTACACATATTTTCACTTTTGACCTTTCCATATTTATTCTCTATTATTTCTAGTCTCCGACCAGACATACACCTTGTTCCATACTATATAATACTCTGCGTCTTCCTTTTCTTTTATCTCTTTTGTTAATTTGTCCATCTCAGCACAGTCCAGGATTTTTCTTATTACTTCTTCCTCTGATGGTATATTCTCATTTTTCCAGCACTGTGCATATGCTATTCTTGCCGCCGTTATTATATGTAAAATTAAGTACCATATTTCTTTACTATATTTTCTATTTAAAATACCCAACAAAAAGATCTCTGGTTTCCAGTCTACAGGTTGGTCTATTATTTCTTGGATCCATTTTCTTATTGTAGACCAGTATTTTTTTGCAACTGGGCATGTCCACCATAGATGATAATATGTTCCATGTACTTTTTTACATTTCCAACATGTTGGCGAGTTATTCTGGAACATCTTGGCAAGCTTTGCAGGTGGAAGATGCCATCTATAAGACATTTTCAACTGGTTTTCCTTGAATGCCGCCGACATAGTCAATTTTATATTTATTTCCCATATTTTTTCCCATTTCTCCAATTCTATATTATATCCGAAATTTTTTGCCCATCTAATCATTGTGTCTTTGACAACCTCATCTTCCATTTTATATCTCAATAGGTATTTGTATAAATTGCTAATTAATTTTATTTCTGTTCCATGTATAATTTTATCCAATTCTTGCGGCTCTTTTTGGATTTCATATAATTTTTTGTCCTCTGTATATTTAGATTGAATTTGTGTAAATGTCCACCAATCAATCTCTCTGCCAATGTCTTGTTCCAATTCTTGTTTTGTTTTCAAATTTCCCTGTTCATTTACTAATTCCTTGTATCTAATTATCTTATTTATATCCAATAGATTTGGGTATTTCAAAGCTTCTGTTGGGGATAACCACATTGGAATTCTTGTATAATGGTTTTTTTTCCCCAAGTCTGTATGCATTCCTAACTATGTGTCTTTGAAAATATCTGTGTATTTTATGTTTTTCGTCCCATAGGAATGCATGTCACCCTGCTTGCAAATCATGTCCTTCTATTGTTAAGACTCTAGTATTTTTCAAATCCATCCAATCTTTTAGCCAAGTTAAGCTTGATGCTTGGTAGTATATTTCCCATTCTGGTAATGCCAATCCCCCTTTATCTTTCGTGTCTTGCAAGAGTTTTAATTTAATCCTGGGTTTTTTCCTTTGCCATATAAATTTAGTGATCAATTTATTTAATTCTTGAAAGAATGTTTTCCCTAATTTTATTGGAATAACCTGGAACAGAAATAATATTTTTGGCAATACATTCATTTTGACCGTAGCGATCCTCCCTAAAAATGAAATTTGCAAATTTTCCCAATTTTCTAAATCTTTTTTTATCTGGTGTAGTATTTTATCATAATTGTCCTCCTTAATCGAGGAGCATTTCGCTGTAAGCCAGATCCCTAAGTATTTTATTTTCTTGGTTATACTTATCTTTGTTTTATCTTCCAATTCCCTTTCTTGTACCTTTGTAAGATTTTTTGTTATTAATTTGGATTTATTCCTATTAATCTTAAGTCCGGCTACCTCGCCAAATTCTTCTATTTTTTGAATCAATTTAAAGCCGGTTTCTAATGGATCTTCCAAAATAAATACCAAGTCATCAGTAAAGGCCTGGACCTTATATTCTTCCTTTTTAATTTTTAAACCCTTTATTTCTTGGTCCTCTCTGATTTTTGTAAGAAGTATTTCTAATGATAAAATAAATAGAAGAGGAGAAAATGGGCATCCTTGTCTTACTCCTTTGGTTATATCAATTTTTTCTGTCATTTCCTCATTTATAATTACCCTAGCTGTTTGTTTAGTATATATTTTTTCAACCATCTTTCCAAATTTTGTCCCAAAATCCATATAGTATAATTGTGTTATAATAAAATTCCAATTCAAATTATCAAATGCCTTCTGGGCATCAAGAAAAACCAACGTAGCTTGTCTTTCAGGATGAACTTCGTAAAATTCTAAAGTATTCAGTATTATCCTCATGTTATTTTTTATTTGTCGTCCTGGTAAAAATCCATTTTTGATCTGGGTGAATATAATTATTCAAAATTTTCTTTATCCTTTCTGCTATTATTGTTGTAAATGTCTTATAATCTGTATTCAGTAAAGAAATCGGTCTATAATTTTGAATTTGTTGTAGGTCTGAGTCTTCCTTAGGAATGAGGGTAATAATTGCTTCAGTCCAAGTTGTTGGTATCTTCGCCTCTTCCAACACCTCATTGTACATCTCCAACATTATCCATTGTAGTGACTCTTGTGTATTTTTATAAAATCGGACCGGAATTCCATCTGGGCCTGGTGATTTGTTGTTTTTTTGTTTTTTCAATGCTATTTCTAATTCTTTTGCAGTTATTGGTCTAGTCAACATTTCCTTTTGTTCTTCAGTAATTTTACCTATTTTTGCTGCCTCAATATATTGTTTGGCTTTATCATCTGGTGTATCTTCCTGATGGTATAGCTTTGAAAAGAAATTTTGTATTATTTTCTTTTTTTCTTCCCGTCTATATTGTACTGTTCCACTTTCATCTTGTAGTTGGTATATTGTTCTTTTGCCTTTTTCTTTTTTTAATTTATAAGCCAACCATCGACCAGTTTTATTCGCATTTTCAAAGTAATTTTGTTTTGCCATCCTGATTTTCTGTACCATTTCTTTTTGTGTTGTCAGGTTAATCTTGTGTTTTATAATATTCCATTTTTCTTTTATCTTTTTGTTTTGTGGGTCCTTCTGTAGATCACCTTCTATTTTTTTTAATTCTTCTTGTAATTTCCCTTGTTGAAGTCTCCTATCTTTATTTTTCTTTGAGTTGTATGCAATTGTCAATCCCTGTATGTAAGCTTTTGTAGTATCCCACAAATTTTGTGTTGATGTCTCTTCCTTTTTATTTACCTGAAAAAATAATGTCAACTCCTTTTCTAGCATCTGTATATATTGTTTATCTTTACATAGTCTTTGATTCATTGACCATCTTTTTCTCTGTTTCTGGTCTTTCCATTTTATTATTGGGTTATGATCCGCCCAATCATTAAGCCCTATTTCAATTTCCTCTATCCCTTTTTGTACGTCTGTTGTTGCCCAGGCCATATCGATCCTAGACCAAGACTGATGTGGATACGAGTAGAATGTATATTGTTTGTCTGATCTGTGTGTCTCTCTCCATATATCCTGAAGATTGAGTTCTGTTACCATATCAAAGAATGATTTTGGTAATATATTTTTCTTCTTTTTATTCTTTTTACTGCTCTTATAATCTTTCTTAACATCAACTATTGCATTTAGATCCCCAATCATACAAATATTTTCGTAATCCAGATCCACTAGTTTCTTATGTACCTTTAAAAAAAAATCTTGTTATTATTATTTCGTGCATATACTGCCGTTAATAAAATTTGTTTTTGCTCTAATTCTATTTCCAACATTAAAATTCTCCCCTCTTCATCCGAATATATTGATTTTGATTTTATTTTTTCTTTGACATATATAGCAATTCCTCCTTTCTTGTTTTGTGCTAAGGTTATGTATAGTGTTCCTAATTTTACATTCTCTAGTAATTTTCTATAATCCTTTTTTATATGAACTTCCTGAAGACATATCACATCTGCATCCAATTTCCTTAATTTGTTAATTTTCATTCTTTATAGCCCAAATAACCTATATCTGCCTATCCCAGGACCTTGGAAAGGACTTGGTAGTCGAATAAAAATGCCAAATCTAGTCTAAGCATCTGGCTCACTGTGTGATGAACTACAATTTATTAAATTTATATATCATCCAACTCTTAGCATTGGTTACAGCAGCCTCAGTCTAGACTGAGTGTCCAAACCCCGCCCCCGCTCCGTCTCCCACCCTGCCTGCTTCGTCCCTGCCTGCCCCCTGCTCCACCCACCCACAGGGCCATGCACTGCCTCAATGGCCCGCCATAGCAGATCACCTAGGCAGCCCTGCAGTGCCATGGCAGCCATGCCCTCCACCCACACCCCACAGCATCATCTGCACGCTATGAAGCACGAGGGGGGAGTCTTGTCCCTGCTGCCCAGCTATGTCCTTGGCTGCACTGCTCCGTGCAGGCCGCACCTGGGGGTGACTCTCCTCCAGGGGGGCTCCTGAAGAGAAGGGGGCCACAGTGGGAGGCGGGGCTGGGGGGATGGCGCACATGCCCAGAGAGAGGGCTTCAAGTGCCACCTCTGGCACATGTGCCATAGGTTCGCTACTATTGGTCTAGACCAGTGGTTCTTAACCTTTTTGAATGAATCACCCCCTTGAGACAATGAGGAAGTTGTCATCGCCCCCTTCCCCCAACATAACCTCTCAATCACAACATAGGAAATAATTCTTCAATTTATGCAAACATTTTTTTTGTTTTCTTTAAAATTGTCATCAGGACATATGATGCAAATAATTTATTTCCAGTCTTTTTCCCATATCTCAACTGTGTGAAAAATTTTGGTGCCACCCGTCACTTTATTCCCAAACTTCGTGATATATGTATTTCATTATTATCTTATTTATTCAAGACACTTAAATGTAATGACTATTGAAAACAAAATTCAACTGCAAGAAAGTGAAATGCCCAAAAAGAAAAACAGTAACATTTAATGATTGAATTACAAGTGAAATTTAAGATGCAGAAAGAAATATAAAAAGGGCATAAGAACAAACCACAATGCAGGAACTAAGAATTTCAAGACGAAAACTCTGAAACTAAATTAAGATTCAAGGAAAGTATATATAGTCACGCACACTGTAAAAAGGATTAAAAAGTCACAAAGAAAATGTAATATCGAACTGGAGTGCATGCTAAAAAAGTACAATACAAAGAGACACACAAAACAGCATGCGATGTTTTGAAAGAAGCACTCCCCCCTCCATCACTGCCCATTCTGGCCAATGGTGAGCCACTGTATGGGTAGAGCAGGGGTAAGCAACCCAAAACACTTAAAGAGCCACTTGGACCCGTTTCCCACCGAAAACAAAACACTGGGAGCCGCAAAACCCTTTTGACATCTAAAATGAAGATAACACTGCATATATCCTTATTTACCTTTATTATATATATATATCTTCAGTGTTATCTTCATTTTAGATGTCAAAAGGGTCTCTCTCTCTCTCCCTCCCTCCCTCCCTCCCTCTTTCTCCCCTTGGTCTGCCAGTCCTCTTCCCTCACTCAGTGTGTGTGTGTGTGAGAGGGGGGGGAGAGACAGGCACTTGCGCTTCCCCTCTCTTTCTCTCTCTTTCCCCTCTCCCTCTCTCTTTCCTCTCCCTCCCTCCCCCTTCTTTCTCCAGGTGAGGAGAGGGGGGAGAGAGAGGCACTTGCGCTTTCCCTCTTTCCTCTCCTTCTCTCTCTTTTTCTCTTTCCCCTCTCCCTCTCTCTTTCTCTCTTTCCTCTCCCTCCCTCCCCCTTCTTTCTCCAGGTGAGGAGAGAGAGGGGGGGGGAGAGAGAGGCACTTGCGCTTCCTCTTTCTTTCCTCTCTTTCTCTTTTTCTCTTTCCCCTCTCCCTCTCTCTTTCTCTCTTTCCTCTCCCTCCCTCCCCCTTCTTTCTCCAGGTGAGGAGGGGGGGGGGGAGAGAGAGGCACTTACGCTTCCTCTCTCTTTCCTCTCTTTCTCTTTCTCTTTCCCCTCTCCTTCTCCCTTTCCTCTCCCTCCCTCCCCCCTTCTTTCTTCAGGTGAGGAGAGGGGGGAGAGAGAGGCACTTGCGCTTCCTCTCTTTCTCTTTCCTCTCCCTCCCCCTTTTTTCTCCAGGTGAGGAGAAAAAAAGAGAGAGAGAGAGAATGAAAGGCAGAGGGCACAAAAGGGGCGGGGAGGGGGGCAGGAGGCAGCAGAAGAGCCCGTCGCTGCTGGAGGCACCCAGCTTCGCTGCCCGCCGGGCCTGCAGGGACGCCCCGGCTCACGGTCACGTTGGCAGGCAGTCCCACGTGCCGCTGGCGTCCCTGAGCTCAAGTCGGAGCCATGGGGCATCTGAAGAATGCCCCGCCCATCGGCTGCATCGCCAAGCCTCCCCTCGCGCCGCCAGCGTCTCCAGGCTTAACTTGCAGGGCATCTGCAGAACACCCATCAGCTGCTGGAGGAGCTGGGGCCGCTCCGCAACGCACGACGCTCCCGGCCATCCGCGACCCACCAGCATCGCCCAGGGAGCGATGCCCCCACTGGCCACCACCCCAGCCAGGACTGCCACCCAGGGGGCAACAGGAGGAAGAAGGGGAGGAGGAGGGCAAGGAAGCCAGCGCCGGACCCCAGGAGGAGGCGCACCCACGGGTCTGGTTGGAAAATGCCTCCCCCTCCCTTTCTCTCCCCCCCATCTTCTACTCACCTCTCAAAGCAGCCAGGACTCTGGCGCACCTTCCCGGCCAGCTGGGCCAAAAGTCCCATGGCCGGGGATCGCAGGGGCAGCTCTCCCTCAGGGCCGCAGCTTGCAGGAAAGCTGGCCCGCTAGGCTGAGGCTCTGGTGGGCTGCTCCCAGCGGGGATCCTAGGGATCCCCTGTGCGGTTCCCCGGCCACATGCACTTGGTACGGGGCCAGCCAGGGAAATGGACTTCCTGGCTGCGCTTGTCCCAGGAGGTGGGGCACCCGGGCTCAGAGCCAACCAAGAGCCCTGTGAGGGGGCAAATCCGCATCAGAGAGAGAGAGAGAGTGCGAGAGAGAAGCACAAGTGCCTCTCTCTATCTCTCTCTCCACATGGTGGAGGAGGCTTGGAGCCGCAGGGGCAGGCTCAAAAATGTCCCCAAAACTTCTTGCTCCATCGCCCCCATATCACCCCCTTTTCGTTCCTTCGCCCACACATTGCCCCTTTTCATTCCATCGCCCCCCTGAAAAATGAAATCACCCCCTGGGGGGCGATATCGCCCAGGTTAAGAACCACTGGTCTAGACCTTTTCAGTTCTTAACTACCTATATATATCAACTCAATTTCTCCTAAAATAATAATATACTCATCAAACTTACTGTCTTACCATGAGTGATTGTGAGTACAGGTATGGCTACATCTGTTTCCAAGATTATCTACCACTGTGTCAAGAGTATAATAGAATATGCATTGCACATTTTATTAAACTGCCTATTGTACCAAACTATACTAATATCTCTCCTTGTTAATCACTTAGGCTACTTTATGGGAGAGAATATGTTATCTTTATTAGAGAACAATTTCACATAAATCTTTAAAAAGATCCGAGACTTTTATTTAGTCATATAAATATGAGTTGGGTAGATTCTGTAAAATACTTGGAAATCATATTTCTTTTCTATCATGCAAAGCATCTCATTAACCAACATTACACTGTACAACAGCAAACCATGACTTTTTTCAATTATGTTTGTTGAATAAAACAATGCCTGCAATGACAAAACCACTAAATCATGATTTTTGTCAATTATGATGTATTAACAAACTACAACCATCAGTTTCATATATAATCCACAAATAAACAGAATGTAACTGAAATAATAAAATATAATAGTGTCCACTACTATGATTTTTTTTTTAATTGTGTCTGATTCTGGGCGATTACCTAGACAAGTCCCTGCAGTTTTCTTGACAAGGTTTTCATAAGTGGCTTGCCATTTCCTTCTTCCTATGGTTGAGAGAAAGTCACTGGTTCAAGGTCTCCCAGCTGGCTTTGTGCCTAAGTGGGATTAGAACTCATATTCTAGCCTGATACTTTAACCATTTCAGCATTAGGCCAGACTACAGTAAAATATTTTATAAACAGACATTTGATTCAATAGTGCAAAGATGAGGACAAGTTGCAGTTTTTTGTTCTCATTTGTACTCATGAGGGCAATTTGTTCCAATTAGTGCCTCAGCAAGCAATCATTGTGATACAGAACTCTGCTTGTATTCCTTCCTGAGCCAGCTGACTCAAAATAATACAATCCCATGAGTAGTGGATCATGTATAGCAGTCTGTATCCTTCCAACAAAGATCTATTGTTAAGGCTTATTTTCTGTTGGTTTTAAATAAAGCTTTGTTTTCAGATTCAGAAACCTTTGACTTTTCCCAACAATGCTGGTGATATTTTAAAGGCAGCCTTTCTCATGATGAAATAAGAATCTGTATGGCAGAGTCAATTCTATTCACTTCAGTTGAAATAACCACCAAGTGTGTTTTATGACATATTCTCCCCAAGAAGAAAATAATTCCCAATGTATTTGTTGTCATCAGTTTATTATGTAAAATACTCCACTGTGCAATTGTTTTGCCCATATTATACTTATTCTCAACTTTAGCAAGCATCACTTCTTTACTTTTACTTGCACCATCCAGATGGATATTTATTCATTTGCTTGCTAGAGGTATATTCTATTCAGAAGCCAAAAGCAGACTGGCTTCACTTTTAAACCCATAACAAGAGACAAATAATGTTAAGGAAAACAATCAGTTCAAAATCATCAGTAGGCTTCCATAACTGAAATATGAATGGAAAACTAGATTTAAAGTTGCTGGGAACTGCAGGCCTTGTCTATATTTTATGCTGTATCTATTAACAAATGTTTTGTGTAATGTTAGCTTAGTATATCAGGTTAACCAAGGCACTGTAGTTTGGAAACCATGTTTTATGGCTTAACATGAGATGTGAAGTTAGCCAACTGTGATTTATTCAATAATCCATGGTCAAGTAAACCATTGTTTAGCATGATGTATGAATTAGGCCATAATCAACTCATATCTAGAGTGTAAAAATTTTAGGAAAGCTGCTTTATATCCAGAATGACAGCAACTATGATTTCTTCAAGGCCACCCGTGGTGTACTTGGCTAAGGTCCAACAGGTCTTCAGTCTTAATTTGCCAATATGCAATGAAAAAGTTAGTACAGGAATATTCATAGAGAACGTGTTCTCTATTATATTTTTAATAAAGCTGTAACATTGAGCAGAAGCTGGTTATTTGGGGAAGGGGAAGAGTAGCTTCTGAATATAAAACTTTAATATGATAAAGTTTAAAGGGAAAAATAATCCTGCTTTTTTTAAGCATTTCATTTTGCTGACAGCATACAACCATTTAAGTCAGTTCCAGTGAGATTTATTGCATTAGTAACTGCTATTATGACTTACATACATCTTTCCCCCATGCAAATAGTCAAAGAAACAGAACCACAGAAACATTAACTTTCTCTCTTTTAACATATGAAATGAAATGTAGCAATAGGATTTACTTTCATAATGTGTCATTTATCATTTTTCCTGTTCTTTCCGTCACTCTCCAAAGTTTTCACTCCAATTATATAATAATACAAAAGTCCAGGCCAGGAATAATATACTGTACAGAACAGTGTTGTAAATTTGTAATATTATATTGTAAGTAGAAAGCCAGTTTGGTGTAAAGGTTAAGGCACGAGGCTAGAAACTAAGAGACCATTAGTTCTGCCTTTGGAAGACTGTGAATTAGCATCATTGCCAATTTGTATTACATGTTAATATTTAAATACTTTGTTTTAAGATGCTGGAGATCCTAAGAAAAATAATAAGCTCATATTCTAGCTTCCATGCTCCAGCTTCTTGGGATTTAGGCAAATTTTGTCTCTATGTAAAAGCCACTGCAAATTGAACATATGACAAATATAGATCAATACTTTCATGTATGGCAACAAGAAGAGATCTGCAGCAGACATTTTTCTCATCTGGGCCTCTTCTAACTTGGTGCTAGGCCTGACAGTAATCACATAGTTTTCACTTATTTACATTCCAACCATTCTCAGTGCCTGGCAGTATTGCTGCTGACCAAAAGTAACTCATGAAGCTTCTATATACACTGGCTACTAATGATGCTGGGCTATGTGAACAGCTTGGAGCTCAAAAGAGCTCACCTTCACATAAAGAAGAATAGGATTACATATATAGATGAGATCTTGCTATATTGCATTTACTGGAGTTTATTGAGAAATATTCTCAACTTTTTATCTCTTTAAAATATGTGATATTTATCAAATTTATACACTGCCCATCTCATTGTCTAAGTAAGTGGCTTACATACTGAAATTAAAATTCTACAGAAAATGATTTAAAATAACATCAGCTATTAATTCAATTGTTTTGATTATAATTTTTTGCTTCATTGTGGGACTAATTTTGCTTACAGACTATGCTGCTTCTGCTTGGAGTTATATGGGGATAATAATTAAAAATAAACTATGAATTAATATGCTGTTTCTGGAATTACTTTTTCTGCTTATATAGTCAAGAATAAAGAAATCCAATGTTTTAGCCTATATCCAAAACTTTATTCCATAACTTATATGACTTTTAAAAATTGTACTTTATTGGCTTTTTCCAGATGAAATTTTTAGAAGATTTGTCTCATACCTGTATATGTATTTGTCATCTAAAGTATAAATAAGATTGTTTACTTTCAACTTTTGTAGCAAGGGTATTTTTATTCTCTGGAATCAGTAGTCTTGGTCAAGGTATCCCATGGAATATGGCTGGGTAGAATAGAAGAGTGGATTTTGTTTTCTCAATAGAACAATGAATGAGGCCTGACATAATACCTAAAATTCTTTCTTTTTATATACAATGAAATGTAATGGCTTTCTATCAGTCCTTTGAGATAGGCCCAATTAGGAAACTACTCTACAACTTTGATTGGAAATGTATTTATTGATACAGGCTATAGCAGTGGTGGCGAACCTATGGCACGCGTGCCAGAGGCGGCACTCAGAGCCCTCTCTGTGGGCACACGCAGCATGCCCCAGAGATGGCAACCGTCCCTCTTCAACCAGCCGCCCGCTAACTCACCGAGATCCCATGTGGCCAGATGCATCCCGGCATGGCTGGTTTTCCTCCCCCCCCGTCCCATTCCTCCTGGCCTCACATGCTCTCCTTTTTCCCAGGCACGACCCACTGCATCGCCTCCTCAGCTGTTGCCTGGGCGTCCAGCTCAGAGGCAGCTTTCCTGAACTGCTAGCAGCAGGCTGCGGACCCCCAGAGTGTGCCAGTCGAGGAGCCGGCAGGCTGTGGCTGCTGACGGACACTGTCAGCCCCCATGCACTCGCTGGCCTTTGTGTGCGGGGGCTGATGGTGTCAGGTAGCAGCTGCCCCGGCCCCTGCTTTGCCTTGCCCTGTGACAATGGCACCCCCACTCTGCCTCGCCTTGCCTCGCCTCACTCCACAAGACGAGCCTCCTGCCCACTGTCCCACCTGCCAGAGACCCTCAGGATCTCCCCCAACCCTGCTCGGCCCCCATAGGCATTCCTCCCCACGAGCAACATTGAGGTGACCATGCCCACCTTGGCCACACCCACCCAGTCTGCCGTGACCACCACAGCCACGCCGACCCAGTGGGCCATGCCCACCTGGCACCCAGTGATAAATAAATGGGTTTTGGGTTGCAGTTCGGGCACTCGGTTTCTAAAAGGTTTGCCATCACTGGGCTATAGCAATAGAATATTGAAAGCTTAATTGCATTTCCCCCTCTTTCCTGCTTATATCCCAGGAAGTTAATAAACGGTCAGTCTGAATTTCTTCCTAATGTTTTCTTTGTTTCTGGGACTTCAAGTTTGTTTTTGTAACCATCTCTGCATAGTTTCGCTAAAGAAATCTGAAAACAAGACTTTTTTAATGTCCAAGTTTTTTCCCTACATTTCAAGGAATAATTCAATCATGAAGAGTAAATTTAGTATCAAACTGCTTTGATCCAGCAGACTCAGTACTGAATATTTTGCCCTTTAAAGCTTGAATTACTTTGCAAATCAGATTAATCAAAATTTGTAGTTTGGAAATCAGGAGTTTACTTTTAGTCAGAAAATGAAGATTACATTTTATTGTATAATTGTGGTACGTCCTTCATCAAATGCTACAATGCATCCAAACAATGCCCTTTTCCAGTAGTAATCCTTTGTCTTTTTTTTTTTTTTTTTTTTTACAATTTTCTTTTGAAACTTTTATCCCCAAAGGAAAAAAATGGCAGTGTAGATGCTCACTAGGGTGACTAAACATATTTTTCTGTCTGAAGCACAGAACAGAATGGTATTCCTTCTCATTCCACACATGTTAACCAAGTAGACCAAAATCCAATGTTTTTTTTTTCAACTGTCTGATTTAGGGAGTGCAGGGAAAGTTGCATAGCATAGCTCTCTAGTGCTGCTGATTTCTACCATCCAACATTTTTTTAATGAGGCTCCCACTCAATTTGTAATGTAAAGCCAACTGTATTTTCAATGTGTTTTGATTATTAATCTGTTTTATGAACTGCATAACTGCAAAGCAATTCAGGATGACATACAAAAAATTAAAAGCACATCATAAAACCAAGCCAAAAAAAAAAAAAATCCCCTGTAATGTCAATGTTTTTTTTTTTTAAATCCCAAGACACCACTTTGGGGAAATATAGAAACAATTAACATTTTTGATAAGAGTTGATAAATTGCCTTACCACAGAGATTGCTAAAAAGCTAGGTTTTTAAAGCTCTCCCCAAAAATTGGAATGCTATTCTAGAAAACAGAAGTGATAGAAGAGAAGGTCTCTAAGATCTCATTCTTCTTCTTCTTGTGCCATATCCGTTATCGGACGTTGGCGTTCATGTTGGCGATCCTGTTTTTATCAGCAGCTGCACAAAAAAGTGCTGCTGAATTTTGTCCAAACCAGTCCCTTAAATTTTGAAGCCATGATGTTCTTCTTCTGCCTGGACCTCGTTTGCCTTCAATCTTTCCCAGGAGGATTAAATGGAGTATGCCGTATTTTTCTGGGTGTCACATCACATGTCCGAAATATTCTAATTTTTGTTTTTTAATTGTTTTGATGATTTCCCTTGGCTTTCCCAGGCGGCTTATCACCTCCTCATTTCTGATCTTGTCAACCCAGCTTATATATAACAGCCGCCTGTAAATCCACATTTCAAATGCTTCTAGTCTGTTCAGGTGGCCTTCTGTCAGAGACTAACTTCTACTCCATAGAGCAGGATAGAAAAAATATAGCATCTGGCAAGCCTGATTTTCAGTCTTAGGCTTATGTTGTGACTGCAGAAGACCTTTTTCAATTTGAAGAATCAATTATTTTATTGATGGGAACTGGAACATACCAACTCTGCACATCCTATAGGAGAGGCAGAAACAATTGGACAAAGGTCACCCCATAAATATTCATGCCCTGAACCAAGATGACAACCAACCCTTTGAATTGGATCTCGAAGTCAACTGGTAGCCAGTATAGCTCACAAAGTATCACATGGGTTACTAAGTTATGCTCATAATTACTCGTACCACCTATGATCCATCAGTGTGCTGTGGTGGTCCAAACAAAAGGTGATCAATGCACAATAGATCCTAACAAGCATTTCCTACTCCCATAATTGGTTTATAAAATGGATCTATGCAAAGGTCCTGCCCATAGCTGCCACTTGCTCACTGAACAACAGTTAAAAGTTCAGAAGAACTTCCAATACCATCTGGAAAACTGAAGTTTGAAGCTCACCAGAAATAGAGAGTCCTTGAATCCATAACCTCTTCAATCCATAATTCTAACAACTTCCAAGCATTAAAACAGACCCTCAATTCCATAGCTTTGTTGGCTAGAAATCAAGATATATGGCTGGATATTATCCCTGTATCAGTGGTGGGATTCAGCCAGTTCACACCAGTTCAGCAGAACTGGTAGCTAATTTTTTGTTGCCCAGGCCCAGAATGGACACCGGAAGCAGCATCCACACAGAGAACCGGTTGTTCACATATTTGAATCCCACCCCTGCCCTATATCGATATCCCCTCCCATTGCATATAACCTGGCCCAGCACAATTATGTGGAGGTGTTGAACCCTTAGAAACCCTGCAAAGCAAAAGCCTCAGATTGAGTCACTGATTATGGAGAAAAAACTGCAATCCAATGCCTTCAACTTCCAACCTTCAAGGAGAGTCAAGGATATAATTCTATATCAAAATCCACAAGAAATCAAGAAGGTGCAATGAGTTTTCCATTGGAAAGAATGTGTCTCTGTCATTATTAGCTTGTTGTAGAGTTGCCCTATTGGGGAGATGTATAGCATATAAATTTGATAAATAAATAAATCTGTTTATTTTGCTTTTGTTTGCATTTCATAGGAGAAATAGGGCTGCTGTAGGATGCAGGTTTCAGTTAAGGGTGGAATTCTTAAAAAATGTACTTTTATAATACTTTATGCAGATCAATAGAACTATGCTGCTGGGAAGAGAGCAGACATAATATTCTATAGAGCTGGTAAAATCAGAGTCAAAAATAAAATCAGGAACATCTGATAACTAATTAGGTTCATTGGTTTGTAGAGCTTTATTTTCTACTAAATCTTTTGCAAAGCAGAAAGCAGCTAAATTTTCAAAATGCAATAGCTGTCTGGCTGACAGCTAGGAAGAATTCCAGATCCATGGTTGTGGAGCGAGCTCCTATAAACATACTCACTTCAAGGACAGGAACAAATGGAAAGGTACATTTAGCAAATTTCCAGTTTCATTCCAGAAATGTTGTGTTTTCCTTCTTTAGATGTATTCAAAAATCTTGATTTTTAATGGGAAAAGGTACTAGTATACCGTAGTTAAAAAGTCTGCATTTTACAAGCAAATATATATACTGTTTTTAAATTACAAACAAGAATAAAAATGTTTACTTTCATGATCTTGAAAGAATACGTAATCTTTCTGGTTCCCTAGCTAGGCCTCCCATTAATATCTATGCCACTTAACAGGATGTTTGTTACAAAGCTGCCAGGTGGGAATGAACAGTATAAAAAAAAGGAGAGCAAATAAAGGTTGTTTCTTAGAATATCCCACTAGTCTGATTTTAAAATACATGGCTAAAATAGATAATGGCATAATGGCAGGAAATTATTCACTGAAAATGCTAGCCTGATGGGCAAGAGTGCACTGAAGGCTTATCTGTGGAATGCCATCAGGGATTAGGTTCTGGAGGCAAATACCAAGAGGGAGAGAAAAAAGACTTATTGTTAAATATGAATGTAAAACAGCTGCTTCTATAATGAATCTTTTGGAATATCATGAGCATATTTCTGTGCAAGCAGGTTGCCTAGAAGACAGAAACAAAATATTTGGGATCATAGGTTACCCAAGATTATCAAATCTCAAAGAATGCCAAGAATATAAAAACTTTCTTATCCATACTGAATTAAATCCACCTGCCTTTGAACAATTAATGATCTTAACTGGATCTCTTGTACTGCAATTTTTTACAACAGGATGAATTATATTGAAGATTCCCATCTTAAGACCTCCCAAAAAATAAAATCCTAATTTAGCTTGAGTGGCATTTTAAGGCTTTGCATTAGAACAGAATCACAATGTTTAGAACTTTATAGCTTGTTTCTATACATAAAAAGGCTGAAAGAATACATCCATGTACAATAGAATTATGTCATGAGTTTATGACATGTATCTTGTAAATCAGAAATTCTTCAGGCAGTGCATTGGGATCCACTGAAACAGACTTCCTATAGGCTCTGCTGGCTGGAAAGAATAGAAATATTAGTCTACACTGGAACAGCACCAAGTAGGTTGGTTTGATAAATTATTACACATACTCTACTTGACTTTCCTGTCCTTGAAAATTCATTACCAGGAAAGTACTTTTGTCTTTAGAATATACCATAACTAAAACCCTAAACTCAATTAAGAAATATGCTTCAGCCTCATTGATTAAAGTCCACTCTCAAGATCCATCCACTCCCTCCCCCCCCCCGTTGAGTTAATATGCAGTATATGTAAGTAAAATGCTTAAATTTTGCAGATCCAGAAACATACATATAACAAAGTAGTGATCTTTCACAAAGGTGAGATAGTTTTACTAGATTATCATTACAATTTTTTTAGGCTACTGTTTTAATTTTTTTTGTGACCAGATTTTTTGTTCTTCTCAAGCTTCTCTGTTTTTGCTGCTGTTGTTGTTAGCACTGACTCCACAGTCTCTTTTTAAGAACTGCTGAAAATGGCACTTTGGTGAAAACAGATGGATTGACTGTGGCTGTGAGACATTTTGTGAGACCCAAAATGTATTTCCATGACAACTAGAGAAATGCCAACTAGATAACTGATTTGTCCTCATCCTGTAGGGAAGATGATGCCTCATAAAACTGGTAGGCGTGAAAAGGCTTGCTTACATCCATCCCTTCCTAACTCCCCATCTGTATTTTTAATTATCTGTAAACAACATCCATATTCATCCATATGCCCAAAGGTAACTTGGCTATTGTGTCTCTATTTCTTATGAATTATTAGGCTCTGCATCTTATTACTGGGCACTTACTTGGTATACTTATGGGACTTGTGCATCTTTGCTGTGAGCTGGGCAGCCATATAAAAAGTATAAATAAGCAAAATCAGAGGTTCACAATAGAAAATCATAGAATAATTCTTCATTCTTTGTCTTCCTAATTTTATTCACCTTGTAAATTCATAAATAAAAAATGAAGAATGCAAATTGCTACAATACATGAAATGGTAGTTCAAACTTCATCAGTTAACAGTGGTGAATTGGCTACCTTTTCTAGTCCAGCATACAGCTTGGGACAGAAGGTCTTTGTTCCACAATGCATGTGTAATCCTTAGAGCTGTTTGGGGAAATGCTATCTATTAATAAATGCAAGCATTTTAGTATATACACTGAGGTGGAAAAGAAGAGACAGTAGAACTGTAAACATTTATGTTCTTTAAATGCCATAAATAATTCAGCAGTCTAAAATCTGAAGCAAATTTAAGCTTCTCCCTGGTGAACAGAACATCTCTTTCCTTGTTTACCTAGGAAGGTTATTGTTGCGTCCCTCGCGAAATGGCAAGACACGAGAAGCAGTTGTAGTTCTCAGATTTGCTTTATTCTTCATTCAGCTTACAGATTGAATGCTCCGGCAACGCCCAAAACTCCCGGCCTCTTATATAGGCCTTCCCCGGGTCAATGTGTTACTTTTCGCGCGCCAGCACCCGCACATGCACACAGGCGCTGGCGACAGCCTGTCTGGTCCCGGGCAGCTTGCACCTGCCCGGGACCGCCTGCAAACACCCCGAGCCCGTTTGCAAGGCTCAGGACATAACACCCCTTTTCCCCGGGCGAAAACTACTACCAACATATAACCCTTTTTCTTGATGCAGTGCTCTACTCCCCGGTGCTCCTACCCTTCTACTGGCTCTGTTTAGCCAGCAATGTTATGTAATCCTCTAAGTACTTAGGAGATTTCCTTGCTCTCTGTGACCTCCTAAGCTCTGGGTGTCTGGCAGGTGCCCCCTGACCGAGGGGTGACGTGTGCCTGTTCCCCTTATCATGCCTTGGTGCCTTCCAAGGACTGTGCCCCAATGCCTGGCCTGCTTGCTTGCCCACTGGGCTCGTCAGGCCAGGGCTTCTGTCACTTTGTGACCTGGTTGACCCGCCTAGCTGTAGGCTCTCTGGCCCTTCTAAGTGATGGCCACTGTTGGGCGTCTCTGTAGAACTTCCTAGGTCCGTCCAAGACCTGTCAGGAGGCTGTCCATCCCCTAAATCCCGTTCTGTGCCCGGGCTTGTGTGGGTTTCTGTGTTTTCCCAAAACTCAGTTACTCCCTGATTTGGGATAGAGGTGTTGTAGTCGGGACTTGGTTCCTCGACCACCTCCCTGTATGTTTGCCCCCTTGTAGGACTAGGGGTAAGGTCAGGCCAACTCTGGGGATTATGTGCCAGCTCTCTTGTGGGGTATGATTTATTGGGATGCTCCCGGGTATCCTCCCTGACTGGAGTACTGAGTGGTGCAGGTGAATAGTGATTTTGCCCCTGGGGTGACTCCCTGGCTGGAGTAGGCGTGAATGCCTGATGACTGGATAAGCTCCTTGAATTCCTGTTTGGAGCACTCGCGGAATCTTGGAATGTGGCTCCATCATTGTTGATGGGCAGCAGCCCGTGTCCTTCCCTTTTCCCAAAGGGGTCCCCCTCCCCCCCTGGAAAAGACCCAGGAGTCTCAGCTGGAAGGTCCCGCCTAGGGCGGAGTTGGTCAATGTGTCGACACAGGACACGACCGTTGTCCAGGGAGACCTCGTAAGACAGAGGACCTGTGACCCTGGATATAGAAGCGGGGACCCATGTATGACCAGGCCCGTAATTATGAGTCCAAACCGGGGCACCCACAAGTAGTTGTCTAGGTGCCCTGGGGTGTGAGGTAGATAAAGGCAGTCTGTCCGGATGCAACCGGTCAAGCTTAGTAGTCAGTTTGCGCCCCCAGCGAAGTTCAGCTGGGCTTCTTCCTGTAGAAGTGGACAGTGTGGTGCGATAAGAAAGGAGGAAGTCAGCCAACCTGTGATGCCAGTCCCCGTAGGTGAGTTTCTTCAAAGCGTCCTTGGTGATGTGAACCATGCGTTCAGCCATACCGTTGGTGGATGGGTGGAAGGGTGCAGAAGTGGCATGACGAATCATGTTAGCCTGCAAGAAAGCTTGGAATTCGGAGGAAGTAAATTGAAGGACACGCGAAAGTGTGTGATCTGTGCCCGATTCAGCAGCTACATCCCTAGCGTTCAGAGGGGACTCGGGCAAGGCTTGGATAGATAGAATGTTGACAGCTGGCGCAGGGTCAGCTTCTATTACTGGCAGGAGCAATCTACTGAGGCCATCAGCATGGCCCATTTCTTTCCCAGGCTTGTGAAGTAAGGAAAAATCATATGCGGACAAAAAAATAGACCACCTAAGCATTCTGGGGGAGATGATTTGGGGAGTTTGCTTACGTGTGGTAAACAGTCCCAGCAGAGGCTTATGGTCAGTGAAGACCGTGAAATGCCTGCCATATAAAAAAATCATGGAATTTTTTAATTCCAGCAACAACAGCCAAGGCCTCCCTGTCTATCTGAGCGTAGTTGTGCTCGGCAGAAGACAATGTTCTGGAGTAATATGCAACAGGAACCTGAGTTCCATCAGACCTGAGGTGGCTCAGGACAGCTCCTACCCTGTAAGGGGAAGCATCACAAGCGATGCACACAGGAAGGGACTCATTGAAGTGTGCAAGTACACTGTTAGAAGTGAGCAAGGCCTTGACCTCATTGAAACTAGCCTCATGTTTTTGTGACCACTGCCACACTGCTTGTTTATCTAATAACCTGTGAAGAGGCTCAGCTACACTAGCTTTATGTGGAAGAAAAGAATTGTAAAAGTTCAGGAGGCCCAGAAAGGCCTGAAGTTCGGCCTTAGACTTTGGCCTAGGTGCTTCTAAAATGGCAGTTAGTTTGGATTCAGCAGGGTGAATCCCAGCAGCATCAATTTTGAACCCCAAAAATTCAGTAGAAGGCACTCCTATTTTGCATTTGTCCTTCTTAAGCTTGAGGCCTGTTTTCCTGAACCTTAACAGGACAGCCCTTAGCCTTTCAGCTAAAATGTGTGTGGAGTCTCCTGCAATTAAGACATCATCAAAGTAGGGGCAAACCCCTGGTATACCCCGTAGTGTGTTTTCCATTACACTTTGGAAAATCCCAGGAGTGACATTCACTCCAAACTGTAGCCTCTTTACCTTAAAGGCCCCTCTGTGGGTCACAATAGTCTGAGCTATAGCAGCATCATCATCAACAGGCAGCTGTTGATACGCTTGAGCTAGGTCAAGCTTTGCAAAAACACGCCCCCCTTGAGGGAGGCCAGAATATGACTGACCACAGGAACAGGATAGGCATGTTGCTGCAATGCCTTATTCAAAGTGCATTTGTAGTCAGCACAAATGTGAATGTCCCCATTTGCCTTTAGAGGCATGACAATGGGGGTCTCCCAGGAACTGGAATCAACAGGCTCCAGAATTCCCTGTTGGATCAGTTTGTCCAACTCAGTGTCAATTTTACTCTTTAAAGCAAAAGGGACCCTTCTTGCTTTAATTCTAATGGGAGTGACAGTGGGGTCTAGTTTTAAGGACAGAGGGGGTGCTTTGAATGTGCCCAGCTGGGGGCTGAAAACATCTGCAAATTCTTTGCAGACTTCCTGTAGGTCGAGTGTTTGTAGGCTGTTGAGCCCCGTGACGTGTATCCCCAAGGCCTCAAACCAATCGAGTCCTATGAGACTCGTTTGTTCACCCCCTACTACTAATAGGTCTAGTGGACCTTCAAAATTCTTATACTGTACGTTAAGGGTGGCCTCCCCCTTAACACACACTCTCGAATTTTGAAAGTCTGTTAGCAAAATGTCAGAAGGCCTTAACTTGGCCTGAGTTCCACTGCCGGAACAAATCTTCCTAAATGTATGCAAAGAGATGATTGAAAGTGCAGACCCCGTGTCCAGTTCCATAGTTAATGGAACCCCTTGTAGCTTCACCTTAAGTGACAGCTTTTTCTTAATGGGCTTGTGTGTGCCTGTCCTAAAGATGCTTCTTCGCGAAGTGCAAAACCCCACCCTATTCTGGCTGGGGACCCTGGTACCTTTCAGGTGCAATTCTTCCTGGGGTTGTACCTTTCGTCGGCCCAGGCACACAGCTGCAATGTGTCCTTGTTTTCCGCACGCCCTGCAGATAGCAGAGCGGAACTTGCAGTCGGCTCTCCTGTGGCGACCTCCACAGCCGATGCACTTGGGGAGAGCTGAAGAGCTTCCTTTCTGGTTCCCTTCCTTTGTGGGGTGGAGACGGTCGACTTCCTCGTCCGGATCCTCCTCGGAGTTCCCTTGGACTTCTTCTTGGTGCACAGATGCAACATCTGGACTGTTCCTGATCAGCCGCATGTTCTTGATGGTGCCGCCTGCTGCTTCTTCTGCGGTGACCTCTCTCAAGGCATCTTGGAAAGACAAGTCCTCTTTGGCAAAAAGCCTCTGTTGTAGCTCTCGATGCCTTAGCCCGCACACGAATCGGTCCCTCAGTCGTTCTTCGAGGTCCTTGAATTCGCAGTGCTTGGCGGCCTTCCTCAATGCGGCGATGTACTCTTTGGCTGATTCTCCAGATCGTTGATCCCTCTGCTCGAAGGTGTGGCGCCATGGGATGACGGACATCTTGGGCTGGAAGTGCTCCTTCAGTAGCTTTTTTAGATCTGCGTAGCTGACAGACTCTAGTGGGACAGGTGCTGCAAGGTTCTCCGCGATTTCGAAGGCGTCTTGACCGCAGACACACAGCAGGGTGGCAGCCTTCAAGCTATCTTCCCTCACTTGGTTCACCTTGAGGTAGTTCTCCACCCTGGCTACGTAGGACTCCCACCTCTCTGGATGTGAGACGTCGAACTCCGAAAGCCTTCCAATTTTTGCCATTTTAGGAGACGGGTCTATCAGACAGCCTACCCCCGAATGTGCACTGGATTGGCGGGTAGCTGCCGAGTTGTTCATAATGTTTGTAATGTTATCTGCAAACTCTGTGGGTTCATTGCCAATTCTATTTTTCCTTTTTCTTTCCCCAACATGATTCTTTGGCCTGAAGGAGAGGCCATTGTATTTGTGGGATTTGTAACTGTTTTTTTGCTAACTTTAGTTGTAGTTACAATACTTGTCATTTTTATAACTTGAATAATATTTCTCCACTTTTGCATAAAGAATATATATAATACTTCTGACTATAAATCAATATATATGACTATAATATCATTGTATAACATTAACCTTAACAACTAAAATTACAAATAAAGTTGTACCTTTCCTTATCCCACTATTTATCTTGTACACTTTATAATATTCTTAACATCTGTTATGTGTGTGTATGTATGTATGTATGTATGTGTGTGTGTGTGTGTGTGTGTGTGTATATATATATATGTGTGTAAGTCTTTGGTTGTTCAGGTTTTCTCCCGCGTAAAATTGGAAGTGTCTTGACGAAACGTCGCCAAGACACTTCCAATTTTACGCGGGAGAAAACCCGAACAACCAAAGACTTACATACAAATATCCGCGAAAACCTCAGAAAACATATATATATGTGTGTGTGTGTGTGTGTGTGTGTGTGTATGTATTATATATATATATATATATATATATATATATATGTATTACCTTGAATGTGCACCGTCAGCCCAAATATGGGAAAAAGAAATCTTCTTTCTTTTCTTTTCTTTTGCCTGTATCAGCTCAATCTAGAGCCATCCACAAGCAGCAGTCACCAACAACTGCCTAACATGCAGATAGCCCAGGTTCGAATCTCAGAAGAGTAAGTCTGGCTGAAGAGAGTTAAAGGAACTAGAAATAGCTATACCAGTTCTTTCTTTATTCTTTGTTAGCAACCTATATATATATATATATATATATATATATATATATATATATATATATATATATATATATGTCTTTGGTTGTTCGGGTTTTCTCCCGTGTAAAATTGGAAGTGTCTTGGCGACGTTTCGACGAAGTCCCATTCGTCATCTTCAGGCTGGTGTTTTCAGCTTCGTGCTTTGAGCAGCAATGTGTGGTCTTAGCTGTTTCTTCCTTTTAACTGCCAGTGGGGGTATGAACTGATTGGGTGGGAGCTTGGCTGTGTTCTGATTGGGTGGAGGTGTGTTCTGAATGGTTAGGGGCTTGGCTGTGCTCTGATTGGCTGGGGGAGTGTTCTGTTTGGTTGTGCTCAGGTTAGTCTGAGTTGCAGAGGGGTTTGAGATTTTGGGCTGCCTTGCTATTTTTTGGCTTCGCGTTCGTGGTCGTGCTTCCTCTTCATGGAGGGTGTCAGTTTGCTTCATGTATGGATTGGAGGGGTTTAAAGTGGCTAATGATGAAGCTGTGGTCTGGCTTCTGGTTTGTGGTCGTGCCTCATCATCGGTGTGGCTTTGGGTTTGTTTTTTGCGTGGATGTGTGGTGGTGACATCCTGTGTGGTTTTTGTGAGTGTGGGTCTGGTATCATTTTTTGTGTTAGGGAGTCGTTTGTCAATAAGGGCGGGTTTCCAAATGGCTGGTAGGCGGGAGGTATCATCTCGCTTGTTCATGCTGTGTGGGCGTTTTTCTATCTCGATGGCTTCTCTGATTATTCTGTTATTAAAATGTTCACTTTTGGCAATGGTTCTGGTATTTTTAAAGTCAATTTCATGTCCTGTGGCTTTAAGGTGTTGGACCAGGGAAGATGTTGGTTCCTCTTTTTTGACTGAGTTCTTATGTTCTTCAATGCGTGCACTTATTCTTCTGTTGGTTTGTCCGATGTATGTGGTGGGACAAGTGGTGCATGGGATTTCGTATACTCCTTGATTTTCTAATTCAATTTTATCTTTGGGGTTTCTAAGGATGGTGGATATTTTTCTGTTTGTGCAGAATGCTGTTTTGCTGTTGTGCTTATGGGGAGGATCTTACTGATTCTGTCTGTGGTGCCTTTTATGTATGGGAGGAGGGCTTTGCCGTTTTCTTGTTCTTTGTCTTGGATTTAGTGGGGGTTTCTTTTTGGATTAGGTTTGTAATCTTATTTCTATGGAATCCATTGGATGTTAGTACATTGGTGAGAGTGTGTAGTTCGGGTTTTAGGTGTTGTTCGTCAGCTAAGCGTTTTGTTCTGGAGATGAGTGTCTTGGCTACAGAGTTGATCTGTGCTGGGTGGTGGTGTGAGAGAGCGTGCAGAAAGCGGTTTGTGTGTGTTTTCTTCTGGTAGATGGTGTGTCCTAGGGAGCCATTGGATTTCTTGTAGACTAAGACATCCAGGAAGGGAAGTTGGTTGTTATCTTCTGTTTCCATGGTGAACTGTATTTTGGGGTGTAGGCTGTTGAGGTGTGTGAGGAAGTTGTCCAGTTTTTCTTTCCCATGTGGCCCGATTATGAAGGTGTCGTCTACGTATCTGAGCCAGAGTTTGGGTTTCTGATCCGCTTTTTCTAGAGCTTGGGTTTCAAAGTGTTCCATGTAGAGGTTGGCAATGACAGGTGAGAGGGGTGATCCCATGGGTGCTCCTTCTGTTTGTTTGTATTTTTGTCCATTATAGATGAAGTATGTGTTGGATAGGCAGTGGTTGGTCAGATCTAAGATGTGTTTGGGGTGGTTATATTTGTTTTGAATAGCTGTCAAGGCTTCTTTGATAGGCACTTGGGTGAAGAGGGATATGACATCGAAGCTCACTAGTAGGTCGCTGGGCTGTAAGTTTTGTTTCTTTATGATCTCTATAAACTGGAATGAGGTGATGGATTCTGCATAGGGCTGTAATTGTTTGGCGAGAAATTTGGCTAGGTTTTGTAGAGGTGAGCCTATAACACTATACACGATACATATATGTATACTATTCTCTAAGTGTTGTCACCACTCTTAATTTCATTCGCTATCACTCTTACTTGAATAGTCACCTGTTTATATTTCTCTACTATGCTGATTACTTTTCCACTTCTATTTAGTTCAATTACTCAATTACTTATTTCTAGTTCATTAATACAATTCATTAATACAATTCATTTACTTCAATACTTTTAGTACATTTGCCTGAGTCCGCTTTTCTACTTGTAGCTTAAACACTGCTTGTATGTGAGTGAATATTGCATCAGCCTTTTTTTTCTCAGTCTCAATTTAATATGTCCACCAATCCACCAAATATCTCCTCTTATTTCTTCTTCTATGTATCCAATATTTCCAAAACATCCACTCATCACTTTGTCCAGATATATGTCAATTAAAGTCCAAGTTTCAAAATTATTTATTCTTCAAAAATAAGCTAAATTTCTCCGTTGTCTCCTTTCACCTTTTATTCATGTTAATTTTTCAAAGTCCTTCTTAATCACCTTTAATTGTCTCCAACCGTCCTTTCTCCAATCCTTTCTTTGATTTCATTCACACCTTCTTGCCGTTCTTAAATTCCAGTCTCTCACACTTTGTAAAACTTTACAGTGGACTCTCAGCAGTTTTCACACTGTTCTCATTCTGCTCTATTTGCTCCCTTCTCTGCTCTGTTTCAATTTGGTTGCCGCTGTCTTCCTCTCCTTATAGCTTTACTTTTCCTGAGCCTTCTGTCAGCCAAATGATTCTCACCTCCTTCAGGGGTTTTCTTGTCTCCTGTTACAAAGCTGTCGGTTCAATTTTCACTCCCTCTTGGGCTGCCGCCATCGCTCCAGGCCGGTCTGAAAGACCGGTTTCATCTCCGCCAATTTTAAGAGTGCTACTTCATTCTGCTTGGGTGTTTGCTTTCCACCCGGCTTCTCTGAAGCTTCCTCTTTAATTTACCGATCTCTCCGGGATCGACAAAGCCCTTGCTGGGCTCTTGGCGAAGATTTCCCGGGATGTAGGAACAGAGATCTGTTCCTTCACCTGTTCCATGATGACGTCACAGCCGGAAGTCCCCGAGGTATATATAATTTTTAAAGGGCACACGTTTGCTGCTATGGTAGTAGTTTCCAAGGTTGCCGTTCTCTTTTCCCCTTTTGACTAGGTCAAAAAGCCGAATGCAGAATCGACCAGTGATATAAGAGAACTATATATGTATATAAGAGTTAAAAACAAAGAAATGCAATCCTTTTAAAAACCCTTGTAGTGTTTATTAAAATGTGCTCAAAATTATGCAGCCCTTGGGGCAGTGGACTAAAGTCCTATCATTCTCATATTGCTATATACTTTTATTAACTGTCTGAAGTCAATACTGTACTTAGCTTTGTCCACTGAACCGTGTGGTGTGATCATCTGCTAAATTCATCATAATGCTATACTTTGTTGTAATTCAGGAGGAAATAAGTGTCTATAGTTCTCCATTTTTGTTAGTGAAAATGTTATCATTTATGTCAACTGAGATGACATAATGGATTGTTGAAATAGCTTTGGATTTGATACTGCTTCCCTGTTATCCACTACCTCTGATTAGTTTCTGTGATGATGATATTTTGCAGACAATACCAGAGGAATGGTATAACCCTGGCATTTTGCTAATACAGCTCTAGCATATTCAGTTCCCTTTCTTTTCTGAACTTAACTTGGGTTTGAAGTTTGTTTTACTGTTCTTGCTTATGTTATGTGGAACATGTTTGCTCCATATTCTATACATTCTTCTTTTACTGCAATGATGTTCTTTGATGATGTACAGTTTCTACAATAGTCTCTTTGATTCCAGTTCACATTTTCCCTTCTCTTGTTCTTTTTCCCCCTGTTGTTCCAACCTCACATGGGTTTATTTTACCCCTACATATTGCTAAAAACAAAATGGATTATATTGCCTGCATTATATCCTGAAATAAAGTTATAGCACTTTGTGAGTAAAGAAAGTAACCCGATACAAAACAGAGAATGGGAATATTATATCAGAAACAGGGAATAAAGGAACAGAAAAAGAATAATATTAATGGGAATTAAATTAAATTTGAATGGAACCATTGAAGGCTCAGATGCAACCATAGAAAGAAAAGCAACAATGGCAACTAAAATATAGAGCAGTTATATGCAGACATTAAAAATAATAAAAATATTTTTGACAAAATTACATGGCCTAACTTTGATTATAAATTCTAGGCTTCTTCCCTGTTTTGCTGATTCATGTTAATAAGCTTTCATATTATATGAAAGGATGACTTCAGAATTCACAAAATAATTATTATATACAAAGATGAATTAATATTTTATGTACAACTAATAAGTAGATTTAGTAGTAGTAGATATCATTCCTGGGAATGTGAATAAATACTCCTCAGAATGTGACTTGTATATCAGTTATGTACGCATTTTTCTATCAAAAATACAGGAAGATTTGTACATAGGTTGTGCTGCTATTTACTTCATGTAGGATTAGTTTGGGGATTGTGAATATGGATAACTACTGCATAGCAAAGGATCCATGTGTACTATGCTGAAATAGGTGGACAAATATTCCTTGTGGTCATAATTTTTTCCCAGGATTCACAGTTCACCCCAGTTCCTACACTGAATGCTTCATGATTTTGGCTGGTAATCCTTTAACTCTGCACCTATTTATTGACTTTACAATAACAAATATTAATTTTAATTTCAATATTTATAGGATCTGGGATTTTCTAATGAATAATGTTCATTCATTGACTCCATTTTATCTTGCTACTGTCCAATGAAATCTTGTGAGCTTGTATGACATAAAAACATTAAAATATCCATAGTAAGTCTTAAGATATTGTAAACAATTTAAAACAAGATAAAATATAAAGTCCAGGTAAATCAAGATAAAAATAACAAAAAAGAATGACAATAATTAAAAAAATAGATAAAAGATTGCTAACTCTCTTTAGTTAATTAGAATTTTCTTTAGAATAGTCTCCGTAAAAGTCACCAAGCAGGGAGCCAATTTGATCTCCACTGGAAAGATGGCCACTGCCACTGAAAAACAGTGATAATTGTGTTATTGTTATTATTGGTCCAAATAGCAATAGCAATTGCACTTAGGATGGAAGGCTGAATCAACGTTGAGCCGGTGAGATTTGAACTGCCGAACTGCTGGCAATGAGCAGTCACAGAATTAGCCTGCAATACTGCATTCTAATCATTGTTCCATAATGGCTCTAGTTAGAAATAGTTGGAAATGTTGCCTATTAATATAAATATCAATAGAAAATTATTGAATTTCTGCATAATTGATTTGGTTTATTAGATTACTAAGTGAATTGGTCTCAATTCCCATACAAATTTTGGTATCTTTTAGAAGAAAATTAATATTAGCATCATATCTTATCTCCACCATATAATCAAGCTTCAAATGATATAGGAGGACATGCAATTTGAGCACTCAATAAACCCTATATGAAATAGTAATTGAGCACTGGAAATAGACAAAATTGAGAAAATAATCAAAGGAATACTCAATACATGGTAACTGCAAGTACTGTGAGAAAACTGCTACTAAAAAGGCAATTCCACAGGCAGCTGGATTTAAATCTTGCTTGGCCCATATTGTAGACAAGCAACAAAAGGGGATACATTATCAACCTATACAAATACTCAAGAACATTTAACTCAGGTAAGAATGGTTAAATATGAGAATTCTGCTAATCTTTGCACCACTTCCCAGGGACTCTCAGAGAAGATATTCTATAATACATGATATAAATATTGATGATCATCTTGTTCTGTTATCATCTGCTTCTGGATAGATTTTACCTTCTCACTACTTTCAGGTACTGTAAATCATTACCACACATAACTTTCATTAGAATGTAATATTGGGCCACTTAATTTTTTTTGTATACCAAAATGTTTATGAATTCTGTGTGTGAAAGTTCAATATACCACTTAGTCAAAGATATCTCCTGTATGTTTACAAGACCTAAAAAATAGGCCTTATAGTTGTTTTGCATGATTTTTTAAAAAAGATGTTATATGCGTAACGGCTTGCTAAAAAAGGAAGGAATGTTGTAAAATGTGGTTTGAGCAGCTATTATTGTAAAGGGCAGCACCCCCTGCTCTACTAGGACTCAAGTGTTGTAGAGCCAAGAAATGACTTAGCACTGTATCTGCCTGCAGACTTCACTGCTGTTTGGAATAAATTTCTATCTAACAAAATGTCTTACTGCCAGTCTGGAAACACTATACAAATATATGTATAAAGTTCTAACTTTCTGGAAACATTAACAGGATTTTTAAAAGTTACAAGTTATTTTAAAAAGTTATTAAGTACACAAGTTGTTACAACACTTTTCAAAATAGAATGTCTTAACTCAGTTACTCAAATTTTCAGCAATCATAACTACTGAATAAACATGTACAAAATGCAGGGCCCTCCTATTAAATAAATGTCCCCTTCCAACATTTTCATTTTTAAGAATACGGGAATTCACATTTTTAGTGACTAATATGATTACTTCAATTTTGTCCATTTGTAAGGGTACTTTAAAATAGGTTTTGTATCAAAAATTGAATCCAAAAATTATTTACCTCTTGAATTATTGTATGTACCCAATGCCATATTAACAACTACCTGCGGGTCAAGAATATTCTTCAAGACTAAGGAGTTACTACTATAACTGATCCATACCCCAATGAAATCCCATGTGTAAATATGGTTATATTTCCTATTTGCTCATTTCTTCTTGGGCTGCTTGTCAGAGATCACATTTAGTTGAGCACAGGCAGACCGAAATGGTGACTGGGCTTTCTCCAAGGATGGCTATTGGCACAAGTGAGAACATAATGCTATGGCAGTGACTGGGCTCCTGCGAGGTGATTGTTAGCACACATTAAGTTTCTTCATAACCAATCTGTGCTAGCAATGATTAATTACAAAAGCCAATCTCTTTTAACTTCTGGTTAGTAAAATTTACTAAAAAGAATGTTAAAGTACAACAGAAGAATTCCAGAAAATACTCCACTTTCAGATAAGAAAACTATATGTGGGGAAATTAGTACAGGAAAGGTTCTGGATCTTTTTCAAAGGAAGTTTGTCCTTTTTATGAAGGAGGGGCAGGCAGTATTTGTTGATTAGAAAGGTTATTAAGAGGTTTCATCACAGTGAGAATCAGTTCTTATAGCAAACAGGTTGGCAGGTTGATTCTTGGTACATGGTGGGGAAACAATCTGAGACAGAAAGTAGACTATGTATGTAGTAGTTGCAAAGTAGCCTATGAATGTAGTGGCTGCAGCAAACTGCCTAATGGATCACCAAAGCCCTCACTTTGAGAATTACTGAAGATTATTTTAAGTTAATATTTAAATGAAAACTTACAAGAGCAGCCAGTGTGTTAAAACCTCTTCAGCTTTTAGGATCTTTTTGAGAAAGGACATCCATGTCTATTCTGCCCATTTTGGCAGAATGATAGCTTTCTCCTTTTGTGATTTCAAATGGGCACATTACTGTCAAGTTGAAGTAATGAATTGTTGATCTGGATTTACCCCAATAATACTCCTTCTATAAATATTACATAATGAATTGTATATCTCAGGATATACAATTATGTTCTACATTGCTTCAAATACTAATATATCAAAGCACCCTTTCTAAATTTAACAATGTGAGCCAACACTCAGAAATAGATAAATATTTCATGTTTGCCCATTATATTTTCTTTTACTCTTTATGTAAGCTTTTATTTTTCTATTTCTGCTTTCTTATGTCAGTATACTACTAGACAGATTCACAAACAATTTTGAGATCCCCTCTAATGAGTGTTAGTTCCTCCTTCACTAAGTTTGCAAATCTTTCTTCAGGTTTTTAATGCCAATCAATCCTTTCTTTTAAAAGGCTTCTCTGCCTACGCAACTGCATCTGTCATAGAAATACAGTAATATATTCTTCGATGTATTGTGTGAATTTTTCCTAGTAAAAGACAAAAATGAAAGCTATTCAAAGGTTTGTATCAGTCTAATAAGCAAGGCAGAGAAGCAGCAGAGTCATCACCTCATCTGACACCTTAGTTCATTCATCTGAGAAGGTAGATATACTGAATCTGTAAATTTGTAGTTTAGGATGTTGGGAGACAGTGAGTATTTTTCTAGGTAAAACAGACCAAAGCACATAAGCAACGTATATAGTTTTGCAACACTAACTAAGCTTCGTGATTGTTATTTATCTAAAATCTCAAGACCATTTCATAAAATACAGTTTGAGGATCAGAATGCTACTTCCACCTCATTTATTATTCCTTCTCATGGCAGAGGAAAAAAATTCTTTGTATAAGTAACATTTCCTTAAGATCTCTCCTCTAAAGTTGCATGGTTTTAAAATCTCAAGAAAAGTCTTCACAGAGAACAAGCAACTTTGTAAGTTCTCTTCTTCTACATATAAAGATTCTTAAGAATGGTATATGAGGTAATAGAGTATCTAATACTATCTAACACATAATAGAAAACCAGATAATTAAGAGGTTCTAAAAGCTTTTTTGCCATATCTGAAACTGTAATGGTATATGGGAATGGCTTTGAGAAATGGAGAAGAAATGCAAACTACACAACCATAATGTCCACAGAAAGAAAATGGGTATTGGAAGTGTCTCAGAAAGGACCATCTATGGTTTTTGGACAATAAAAGTAAAGGCGGAGAGAGGTGCTTACAATTTTGCAAGAGTTTGTTGTGACTTATATTAAAGGTAGTGTTAATACTCATGGCTTGAGCTTCTTGTCTGGACTATCTCAAAGGGTTAACAGAAATGTTCTAACAACAGTTGGGAATTGAATCATAATTAACCAGGGGACACCCAAGACTTCAGCAGTTCACAAATTCCATAATTTGAGTCATGACCATCTGTGAACAGGAGAGAAGCAGATTCAGAACTATAAGGCTTGTAACAGTTCACCGAGTACCATGAACAGGTCCAAATGCAGTAAGAGTGCCAGAAATGTCAATCTAGAGTCAGAGTTGTTTCCAAGAGAGCAGCAAAAGCCTAGATTGCTGTCCTCTCAAAGAGGCATGCTGAGGGCCTTTGCTGAGCCTTCCATAGGTGCAGGCATAAATTTAGGCTGTGCCCTGCTAATAAGTTGCCTTTTAATATCTGAATCTACTCTCATCTGCAGAGGCTCATTGCCTCCTGGAGTGTCTGTATATATCTGCTGGTCCTTCGGGCTGCTGGCCTGTGAGGTCTGTCTTTTTAATTTCTGACGCAGGAAATTCACATCAGCCTACTATCCATAGGCCTTCGCTGTAGCTTCACATCCTGTAGAACAGCTTTCCCCTGAGATTGTTATTTTGAGCTCTTATTGTTTTGAAAATTTGGCAACAGACCTCCTAAATGCAGTGGAGTGATGTGTTCACTGGTAGTCTATTTTCTTTGTTATAAATGTATAACTGATTATTCCCCTTGAAGTGTGGTACGTATTATGAGCTATTTTTGTCTTTTGTCCTTCTATTACTCCTAAACTTGTTTTAATTCTAATATTAAGTTACCTCAGTGAATGATGCAGGAGAGAGATAGAGGTTACCTAGACAAAAATATGACTCAGTAGATCTTCTGAGTACAGTTCTATTGCACTGGGTTGCACACATTTCATAAGATTTATCAGATTTAATCTGGAAAGGAGGAACATAAATTACTACTTTCTGTCTTGCTTTGAATTAAAGAAATGGACACACATTAAATGATCTGAAAATAAAGGAATTATGATTAATATATTATACTAAACCATAATGTTTTGGTTTTAATATCTCAGTCTGTGGGGTTTTTAGATTATTGCCTGTAGTTATGTAAAATCATCAATTGTACTTTGTTCAATAAACTGTGTTTATGATAACCATATTAGCACTCAAAATCTCTCCTTCCCTCTCTGATTTAATGTTTCCAAGTATATATTAAATGATAGAGTACTGAAGAAGGTCCTTGAATTGTTTAGGAAACAACTACCTGCACATTTTTCAGTTGCTGAGAAAAAAGCAGCTACTTTACCAGTTCAAAGAACTTGTTTAAAAAAAAAAAAACTGGAAAAATATCTGCCCTAATGAATTGAAATACAAATTGGAGATAAACTAATTCAACTGTTAAAATTTCTCTATACGTTATTATTTCAATAAGTTTTCACAGTTACCTGACATTTGCTTTTGGTTGATCCTACTACCAGGTCCCTGACAACTAGATTCTTTATAGTTATGGCCTGATGTCAGTGGTGGGATTCAGTCGGTTCCCACCACTTCAGCAGAACCGGTAGTTAATTTTTTATTGCCCAGGCCCAGAATGGACTTCCGGAAGTGGCATCCACACAGAGAACCGGTTGTTCACAAATTTGAATCCCACCACTGCCTGATGTGCATCTTCACTGGAAACCAGGATCCAGTTTGCTTCTCCCTGTTGGATCATAATATCCATAATTCTCAGCCAGTCTATAGATAAAAATGTCCAGAACTGGATTCTAAGTATATTGATATACAGTTCAGAATTATATTTCCATTGCATGTAACACTTACACAATAGCTCCTTTATAATTTTGAAAAAGTGGTAATATAAAAAATAGATTTAGAGTCATATCTAGCTGTAGTCATTAAATGTCTAATTGTGCTCCATAACAGGCAAAGAATTGGAGAAACTATGTAAGAGAAATCACTTTCTTAGCAGATTAAATGTATATGTTGTTAGTTGCGAAGTCCTGTCCGACTCCATGGACAACGTTCCTCCAGGACAACGTTATTAATCCTTAAAACCTAAACAGCCTTAATTATGATAATTAATTAAACCCCTTCCTTAGAAAAAATATATAAAGCTGTATTTAACATAGAATTTACTTTATTAGAAAGTACAAAACAAGAGAAAGTCACGTAAAAAAGTACACCCCAATAAAACCTTTGACATTTTCAGCATATTTAAACATACAGATATTTGATCTGTATTCATTTCAACAATATTGATAGATTTTGTTGTTAGCTGCAAAGTCGTGTCCAACCCATCGCGACCCCATAGACAACGTTCCTCCAGGTCTTCCTGTCCTCTACCATCTTCTGGAGTCCATTTAAGTTCACACTTACTACTTCAGTGACTCCATTCAGACACTTCATTCCCTGTCATTCCCTTCTTCTATTGCCCTCAATCTTTCCCAGCATTAGGCTCTTCTCCAGTGAGTCCTTCCTTCTCTTTAGGTGGCCAAAGTACTTGAGTTTCAACTTCAGGATCTGGCCTTCTAAAGAGCAGTCAGGGTTCATCTCCTGTAGGACTGACCGGTTTGATCACCTTGCAGTCCAGGGGACTCGCAGGAGTCTTCTCCAGCACCATAGTTCAAAGGCCTCAATTCTTTTGCGCTCAGCCTTTCTTATGGTCCAACTTTCACAGCCATACATTGCAACTGGGAAAACCATGGCCTTGACTTTACATACTTTTGTTGGCAGGGTGATGTCTTTGCTTTTTAGTATGCTGTCTAGGTTTGCCATAGCTTTCCTCCCCAGGAGCAAGCATCTTTTAATTTCTTGGCTGCAGTCCCGCTTCCTGGAGCCCAGGAAGGTAAAATATGTCACTACCTCCATTTCTTCCCTATCTATTTGCCAGGAATTGAGAGGGTCGGATGCCATGATCTTGGTTTTCTTAATGTTGAGTTTCAAGCCAACTTTTGCACTCTCCTTCTTTACCCGCATCAAGAGGCTCTTTAGTTCCTCTTCACTTTCTGTCATTAGAGTGGTATCATCTGCATACCTTCCGGGGTAGGTAAAATGAGGACCCAGATTGTTGGGGGCAATGTAAATATATATATACATTGCTTACTGGTGTACACCGCTTAGAGAGTGCTTACACTTAAAGCGGTATATAAGTCTCATAAATAAATAAATAAATAAATATCTTAGGTTGTTGATATTTCTCCCAGCAACCTTAATTCCAACTTTGGATTCATCTAGCTCTGTCTTTCTCATGATGTGCTCTGCATATAGGTTAAATAGACAGGGCGACAGAATACAGCCTTGCTGGACTCCTTTCCCAATTTTGAACCAATCAGTGGCTCCATGTTCAGTTCTCACTGTTGCTTCTTGACCCTCATATAGGTTTCTCAAGAGACAAATAAGATGGTCTGGTACTCCCATCTCTTTAAGAACTTGCCACAATTTGTTGTGATCCACACAATCAAAGGCTTTAGCATAGTCAATGAAGCAGATGTCTTTCTGGAACTCCCTAGCTTTCATCCATGATCCAGTGTATGTTGGCAATTTGATCTCTAGTTCCTCTGCCTCTTCGAAATCCTGCCTGTACTTCTGGAAGTTCTCGATCCACATACTGCTGGAGTCTAACTTGTAGGATTTTAAGCATAACTTTACTTGCATGTGAAATGAGTGCAATGGTGCGATAGTTTGAACATTCTTTGGCATTGCCTTTCTTTAGAATTGGAATGTAAACTGACCTTTTCCAATCCTGTGGCCAATGTTGAGTTTTCCAAATTTGCTGGCAAATTGAGTGAAGCACTTTTACTGCATCGTCTTTTAAGATTTTGAATAGCTCAGCTGGAATACTGTCACCTCCACTAGCTTTGTTGCTGCTCAGCTTTCCTTAGGCCCATTTCACTTCACATTCTAGGATGTCTGGCTTGAGGTCAGTGATCACCCCATCGTGGTTATCAGGGACGCTAAGCTCATTCTTGTATCGTTCTTCTGTGTAATTTTGCCACCTCTTCTTAATCTCTTCTGCCTCTGTTAGGTCCCTGCCATTTTGGTCCTTTATCATGCCTATCTTTGCATGAAACGTTCCCTTTTCTTGAAGAGATCTCTGGTTCTCCCTATTCTATTGTTTTCTTCTATTTCTTTGCACTGTTCATTTAAGAGGGCATTCTTATCTCTTCTAGCTATTTTCTGGAAATCTGCATTCAGTTGGGTGTATCTTTCTCTTTCTCCCTTGCCTTTCACTTCCCTTCTTTCCTCAGCTATTTGCAAAGCTTCCTCAGACAGCCATTTTGCTTTCTTGCATTTCTTTTTCTTTGGGATGATTTTAGTTGCTACCTCTTGTACAATGTTGTGAACCTCCATCCATAGTTCTTCAGGCACTCTATCTATCAGATCTAATTCCTTAAATCTATTTGTCACCTCTATTGTATATTCATCAGGGATATGATTTAGTTCATACCTGCCTAGTGTTTTTCCCTACTTTCTTCAATTTGAGCCTAAATTTTGCAATGAGAAGCTCATGATCTAAGTCACAGTCAGCTCCTGGTCTTGTTTTTACTGACTGTACTATAGAGCTTCTCCATCTTTGGCTGCAGAGCACATAGTCAATCTGATTTCTGGTGATGTCCATGTGTAGAGCCGTCTCTTGGGTTGTTGGAAAAGAGTGTTTGCTATGACCATCGTATTCTCTTGACAAAATTCTATCATCCTTTGCCCTGCTTCATTTTGTACTCCAAGGCCAAACTTGCCTGTTATTCCGGTTATCTTTTGGCTTCCTACTTTAGCATTCCAATCCCCCATGATGATAAGGACATCATTTTTTGGTGTTGATTCTATAAAGTGCTGTAGAGTTTCATAGAACCGGTCAATTTCATCCTCTTCAGCACTAGTGGTTGGGGCATAGACCTGGACTAATGAGATAATGAATAGTTTGCCTTGGATTCACACTGAGATCATTCTGTCATTTTGAGGATTTATCCCAGTATTGCTTTTCCTACTCTTTTATTGACTATGAAGGCTACTCCATTTCTTCTGAGGGAGTAGTATACCTGATAGTCATCTGAGTTAAATTCACCCATTCCTGTTCATTTTAGTTCTCTGATTCCTAAGACGTCGATGTTCAGTCTTGTTATCTCTTGTTTGACCACATCCAGTTTGCCTTGATTCATGGATCTTACATTCCAGGTTCCTATGGAGAAAAGATCTTTACAGCATTGGACTTTCCTTTCACCACCAGATGCATCCACAGCTGAGCGTCCTTTCGGCTTTGGCCCAGTCGCTTCACTCTTTCTGGCACTACTAGTACTAGCCCTGTGCTCTTCCCCAGTAGCATATTGGACAACTTCCGACCTGAGGGGCTCATCTTCCAGCGTCATATCTTTTTGCCTTTTGGTACTGTCCATGGGGTTTTCATGGCAAAGATACTGGAGTGGGTTGCCATTTCCTTCTCCAGTGGATCACATTTTGTCAGAACTCTCTGCTATGACCTGTCCATCTTGCGTGGCCCTGCACGGCATAGCTCACAGCTTCATTGAGTTATGCAAGCCCTTTCGCCACAACAAGGCAGTAATCCATGAAGGAGAAATGTATATACATATTTCAAATTTAACAACTTTGCAACATGACATTTGCCATTTTGTGTGCCTGTGGATGCACCCATAACACAGATATAAATTGAGAATCAACTTGATGTAATGATTAAGGCATCAGGCTAGAAACCGAGAAACCATGAGTTCTAGTCTTGTCTTGGGTATAAAACCAGCTAGGTGGCCATGAGCCAATCATTTATCTCTGACCTAGGAAGAAGGCAACAGCAAACTGCTTAGGAAAATCTTACCAAGAAAACTGCAGGGCCTTGTCCAGGCAGTCTTCGAGAATCAGACACAACTGAATGGAAGAAAAAAAACCCAACATACATGAATTGAGGTTACATTCATAAAGCAGTTATAAAGGAGTGGAATGATTTATCAAAAGGTAGGGCTTCACCACATCTGTTCCTTAGAAGTTTATCAAGCTGCTGGTCAAACAACCTTGAACGATAAGTTCACTATGTTTATAGAGTAACTCCTGCAGCTCAGAATTGTAGGACAATGGGCAAACCAAGGAGGCTTGAGTCATACCCAGGCTTTTTGTAATTGGCTCATCCATACTGTACAAGCTTAGTTTATCCACAAGCAGTTCCTAGACACTAGGAAAAACATTATTCTGGGAAAGGGACACTGTTTCAAATTAAAAGTTTATCATTTATCAACTAGTATTTAAATCTCTGCACAAGCTAATCTGTGAGGTAAAATGTGTTGCCTGGGATGAATAAAATGCCTAGGCTCCAGAAATAATGGATCTACTATATTTTATTCATCCATACATTTATACACTATAGGGTAATAACAATATAACTATAAAAGGTAAAATATGTTGGTAAAATACTATATCAGATTGTTTAATAGGATATATAACTACTGAACTAAGCTGCTGTCTATACATCTAATCATTTTGCCATCAACTTGGCATGCAAATTGGGAACTACTCCTTCCAGGATAAATACATTTATGTAAGTTGTAAGGCCTAATAGGTACAGGAAAAGAATGAGAGAAGATCTCATAGAGTTATAATCAATAGCAAGTAGCAAAGTCATGCCTTTCTCAAATACCTTATACGGCTATAGCCAGCCTTAGTCACTTCTTGCCAATTTATTTTCCCTTTGTGTTGGTGCCATGGTAACTCCTCTCAGTTTATTGTTGGCATACTTGACAGAGAAGTTCTCAGAGGATGAATTCCTTGACCTTCCCAGATGCTGCTTATTTGGAGTTCAGAAGCTTGTTTCTTTTTATAGGCAGCAAGTTATATTGGGATTTTCTTACATATGCATATAAATCAGCTTGTCAATGATCAAGCAAGAGGCAATCTGCTCTTTAGCATCTGTTGCCACTTTATGCAGCTTCTTTTTAAATATTTCCTAAAATATTTTAACTCTATGACTTAAAGCAGAAGTAATGTTAAAGTTTCAATTGCGCTTCAACGACAAATAAAATAGGCAAACTGAGCTAATTACAGTGTTGAATGTAGCAATGTTGAGGCAAATGTTACAGTTAGAAAAATAGAATACAAGGATTTTGAAAAAAAGAGTTTGGAGAGTATGTAACCCAGGGTTTCTCGACCAGAGTTCGATGGAACCCTAGGATTCCCTCAGGTATCACTAAGAATTCCTTGGAAGATTATGATTTAATTTTTAAAAAGCAGAAACCAAATAAAACCCTCCAAAACTGGACTGGACAGCCAGAACATGCACAGGCTTTGGGCAGGGTTGGGATTACACATTTGGATACAAGCGGGGAGGAGAGCAAAGCACAAACCGAAGAGGAGTAAATGACAAGGAGAGGAAGGAGGAGCAGCAGGTAGTGAAAGTGCACATGTGCAAGAGATGGTGCCAGGGCCTGTAAACTGGGGTTCTCCTTGCCAGCACGTGCCTGCTTTTTTCCAAGTGCAGTGGCCTGGGGGGGAGCTACATTTTAAAATGAGTGCAGAAGATCCGGGGCTGGGCTAGGCATCACCAGCAGCAAGAACTACTCAGAAAGGGGGTGGGGGGGGGAAAGAAACACTTTATTTTTAGTTTAAGAACACTGTTAATTCATACATACAGGCCTACACATGAAACACATGTAAGTTTGTAATTTCTGGTTTATATTTGAGCCAGATTGTGCAGAAGTTCTCTGAGATCTGAAAAACATTTCAAGGGTCCCGTCTAGACCAGTGATCCCCAACCCCCGGGCCGTGGTCCAGTGCCAGGCCATGGCCCATTGGGAACCGAGCCACCCAAGCAGCGAACGAGTGAGCAAGTGCACAAAGCTGCACTAGTGCAAACGGTGTGTGCGAATGCAAAACTATCCCCTCTCCCCTCTGTTGCCACCATTGCCAGTCCACAAACCCCGAAAGGTTGGGGACTGCTGCTCTAGGCGCAAAAAAGTTGAGAAAGACTGATCAAATCCAACCTCCTCCTAATTTTAAGAATGTGCTAAGAATGCAGAGAAAGAAATATTTTGGGGAATATTAAAAAGAAGAATATTATATTTCCCAAAGGAATACAGTAATGGAGAAAGAAAATCTTAAAAGACAGAAGCCAGCCCCCAGAAATCAGCCCCAGCCTCTCTCCTCCAGGCAGAGGCCAGCTCTGTAGAAATGCAGATTTGATAATCCGATTCAGAAAGATTGGAGCCAGGAAGCTTGGCGCTGATGAGATTAGAAGGACAAAATCCCCAAAATCTATATATCCCACCCAAACTCTAAAGACATGACCTTTAGGGCATAATAGGATTAACCCACCACCATCAGAATACCAAGAGGACATGTTCAAAAACTCAGGTCAAAGCTCATGCCACAGGAATAGGAAACAACTTCAAACACAAAAGCCCAAGAAGATATAAAAACCCACCACTCCCAGCTACATGTTTCTGTCTGGTTCTGTTCTTCAATAAACTACAACCTTCTTTCTAAAGCAGTCTCCATTTTGTTTATTCCTGGCTTGGACTGGACTCTGATGAAGATTTTTCTTTCTACATATGGTATCTTTGAGAGATGGATATTCAGTTTTTATTTAAATCGTCCCAGCAGAGGAGGTAGTTTGTTCCACTGCTGATACAATAGTAAATCAGATGGCTAAATTAAAAAAACCTGGATAAAGCAGCTTTTAAAAGGAACATTCAGCAATAAAGCTTTTTTGCTGGGAGACAGCAATAGTTCTAGAATCTAAAGTTTATTCTACTGGTATGAGATCATCAAATTCTCAAGCTTATCATGTTAAATATCCCAACCTACCTGAACTTTTCTCTCTTAGCCAGTAATGACATAGACATTTTATATAATTTGGATTTATGCATCATGCTGCATCATTACAAAATAAAAATAAAAGTACAAGATGAGCCAAGAATCAATGAAGTCCAACGTTCTTTGTTATTTGTTGGCTAAGCATTTGTGTGAATGCTATCAGTTGTGACTTGTTCAGGAAATCATAGTTAAGTAAACATAGGTTTGTATTTGTCTGAGCCCAAGGAATATCAGACATACAAGTAGTAATGGGCTTATTCAATACTCTAAGCCCAAACCAAACCAAATATCTTAAAACTTAGCATGAAATGTGTCTTCTGCTAGTCAACACAACTAATGACTGTCTTACTACAACATGCTTAACTTGATGAATAGTGAACCTATTTTCTACACTGAATAATAAACACTCAAATAGCTGGAATTCACATGATAAACTAAAAAAACCCTAACAAAATGATGGAAATATCAAGAATAAAACTAAGCAATTTAACATATAGTAGAAACTCTAAGTGGGTTTAAAATGTTAAATGGTTTGGGGAAAGGCTATGTGAAGGAATAGTATCTCAGAGTTGTAAAAATTGGTTTTGACAAAATTTCTGGCCCCAAGATCTCCTCAGGAAAAGGTCCATGAGATGCCATGGTATTTATTTCTAGGAAAACAGATAGGCTAAATGTAGCTGTTTTTCTATTGTTTGGGTAGGATGCTACTCTCTTCTCCTATTAGGTGTCTTGTCACTCAGATATTCCTTCCCCTTTTTCTTCTTCACAACCACAGAAAGCTGCAACTGCCCCTCCTCCCTGCAGTTCTGATCAGCTTCTTACCCTGGAAACTCAATGCAAGACAAGTTACAATGTGCATGTACTCAATGGAGGAGCACAAAGGCAGAAAAGAACAGAGGGAAACCTAAACTTGGTTCCCATTAAGCCCCATGCCTGAATAGGAAGAAAATCCACTCTCCTTGTATCAAGTGATTGTCAAGTTCTTGTAGTTGATTAGGAATTGACAATATTCTTCTCCCTTCCCAAGTCAGAGCACCCTCAGCTTGTTTTTCCCACCTCACCTGCCCATCCTGGCAATTAAATGTTATTAACTTACTTTTCTAAACAACTAGTGCATATGAGACAGATGTAGCTATGTATTACACACAAGCAAGCAAGTGCATTGTGATGTCATGATAGAGATCTAATTCTCATATTTGCATAGTGACAGTGAGGACAAGTGTATAAGTCACAATGCTTATTTATAAGCAAGCTCTCTGCTTATAAAATGAAACCCAGCAATACCTACCAGGTGCCTACATTATCATGCTTTCAGCATTAATTGAGCATATTATGTTTTATTTTGCTTTTTTAAAAAATACTTGTTTTTCCAAAATGCTTTTGAGAGCTGTTAGAACTGTCAATCTGTTACTAATAATAGTAATATATTATTTTGTTAATAATTTTACTTTTAATGTTTTTAGTAAAATGCAATTTTATTTGCTGATAATTTGACTATACTGTTTTCTATATTAGCTTTTACATTATTGTACAATATATTTTCAATGTAGCTTTATGCTAACTATAAAATTGTGGTTTTGGCACAATTTAGAAATATAATACATAAATAGTATTACAAGACTGGGGTAGCCCACTAAGTCTGCCATGAAATCACTACAAAGAGGGAGGGGAATGAGGCAGGAATGGCGATCTGGACAATTTCATTTTGACAGCACTAATTCCAGTCTGCATTTTGCATCCCCCCAAAAAGACTTGCCATTTTTTTGAGTAAATCCTGGAAGGCCTTGAATTTTAACCTCAACTGGAAAGATTACCTGTCTAAATGTCTCTGATAGTTCTAAGAACATTGACAAATCATAGCTCCTTTTAAAAGCTTTAAGAATAATTTTGCAGTTTGAAATTGAAGAAGAGAAATAAGAATCTTGGTTTCTAAAAATTGTTCTATTGGTTTTCCTTGGTTTTTCTAAGATACATGCACCAATAAACTTTTCTAGTTTATTGTTGTTTTATAAAGGATTTGTATAATGTGTGTGTCTATGTGTGTCTGTGTGTTTTATAAACAACAATCTGCTGTACGGACTAAAGCATTGAATCATTTGAAAATTTAGCACATTTCTTCAGCATTCAAGGCCCTCTAGTGCCAGCACCAGAAGTTGCAATTTATTTGTATAAACTGGAGCCCAACTATTCCTATGCATATTCCTATGCAGAAGCTTCGTTTAGATAGTTATAGGTACCACCCTGTTATTTCCTTTTTTGGCTTTTAATGCTCTTTCTTTAATCTCTGACAGCATAATGCAATCTTTTACTTCCTTGCATTTTTTTCATTTATACTTATCATAGAACAACGGTTACCTTGTAGTTCAATCCTATTGTATTCACATTGATATATATTCCAAATGGAATGAGGCTTATTCCCAAATAAGTATGAAATGTATTTCAGTATTATCTTTTCACTGCTCAATTGTCTGACCACAACAGAACATGTCATCAGTTATATTCTGCATTCCTAGTCAGAATTTAAACAGCAATCCGCTTCCTTTCTCAGTTCCATATTTCCTTACAATGAAGTATCAGTACTGCCTTCTTAGCTTTTTCCATTCATCCTTATCTGCGTCCAATTTGTACATATGACTTCACACTATACCTATTATGTTACAGTTCACCACTCACCCTTCTAACTCTTACATGTTTCCTAGACTAGATGAGACAACTAGGTGAGACAACAATTAGTCTTTCAAGAACACAATATATGTTGCTTCTCGTAGACACAGTAGTTCAAAGAAAAGAAGCAACATTTCTCTTTTAGTTTTTACACTAACAAATAAAAACAGAAAAGTCCACTCCAAATGCTATTTTGTATTCATTTTTTAATGGCTAAATTCTTCTTAACAAATAGAAGATACAGAAGCTATTCATAAATAATGTATATAAGCAATTAGATTTGCAAAGCATTTAATTGCATGTGATATAGCCAACTCTTTTTTTTTGTCCTGCTTTCAAAGTCTTCAGTGGGGTGTTCTAAAGAGACCACCACTTTCCATCATTACTTTACAAACAGCTCATCCTTTAATGATTTCTTTTTCATGCTGACTAAAGATATGGCAGGAAGCCACTGTTACTAAATATATTCACCTCTTTATCTGACAGTCCTGACAGTACAAAGCAACTTGTATGACAAGGAGTCGTGGTAAATGCGAAAACCTAATATAAGCAAAAAGATATTCCTAATCATTAGTCTGATGGCAAACAAATGATTTTAAAAACTCTGTATAATTCTAAAATAGGAACTTACACTGAGCTTCTGAGTATAACATGAAAATTTGACTTTTTGATGATCATGATTAAATGGAATATAAAAAAATAGCATGAATGGGGAAGGCTTAGGTTTTAGGAATGCCTCTGTCCAGATGAAAGCTTGTATTTTTTAAAGTGTTGATCTAGAACAGGTGTGTCCAACCTGCAAGCTGCAGGGCCCTGGACAGCTAGTAATGCAGTCCCATAAGATTGTAAACTTTTAACATTATTATGTGATTTGTATACGTTAACTATATTACTTATTTTATATGTGGCCCAAGATAACTCTTCACTCAATGTGGCCCAGAGAAGTCAAAAGATTGGACACCCCTGCTCTAGAGACAAAATGAGTCATTCAGATTTCTATAGACATTTATTTCTGTGCATTTCAAGTTTGTTGTCTACACCCCTGAAATACACAGTGCCTAGTCTCATGGCTATTTTGAGGTTTTGATCATTTAAAAAGAAGTAATGTGCTGGTTGCTTTTCTTCATCTGAACACTCACATTGTACAATTAGTTATTGCCTTTGTTGAATATATTGACTGAAAAACAAATTGTGTTATTGTAGAATGAAAAGCCCAACTTACTTAACGATTCCCCAAAACAAAGAGAAAAAAAGAGTTTGTATATGAACACTATGGCTAATATAGCAATATATCATTCTAGACTAAATTTAGGATCCTCTGAGTACAGGATACATCATAGGATACAACATATGTAGGAAATGGACATGTGATGCAGAAATTTTACTAGTGTTAATGTCCAAAATGTCATGTGAAAGAACATGCTATGATATAAAAGTATGATTTTTAAGATCCTTTTTTGACACCACTTTCTGTATCTTAGTTGTTGTTTGGCACACATACAGAATACAGGTTATTATTTTTGTATCATTCGATTATTATTTCAATAAGGTTTAACAAGAATAAAGGAAAAGATTTTATTTCATTTATATCTCATTTTTCTTCTAAGACCTCAAGATAATTTATGTGGGGATTTCCTTCTACAGTGCCTTATGATTACTTTGTGCTGAGTGTATGACTGGCTCAACATTACCCAGTCAGTTTCCACAAATGGAAATGGACTTGACCCTTGCTCTCTCAGCTCCTAGTCTAAAACCTTTAGCCATTCTGTCTTGCTCTATAAAACATTCCCAATTCCCATCACTATGCCTTTTATATGTATGTAAAATGTTTTGCTTGCACAAATAAAAATATTTTCCCCCTAACTTTATGGTTTGATTAAAGATTTCGGTCTCTGGAATAGTCTTATGTGGACCTACATATGACCATTTCTTTACAGATTCTGTAGTTGTATAGCATCATTCTCATAACAATCTGGATTTAATTGACAGCCTGATTCTAAATTTGTAAGGCACTCCAATTTAACATATTTCCATATGTTCTGTATTTGTGTAATTACTTTTGTTGCTACTATTGGCAAAACTATGTTTCTTGATGTTGTCAACAATATTTTTTTTTTTTAATAAAAAGTTTTTTATTTTCCATTTATTCATACAAAATACAATTCACAAGATAAAATAAATTCCTAACCATTGGTACCGCCTGCCCATTCCCCCCAGGCCGCGTCCACCCTCTCTAATCCTTCCCTACTTCCCTCCTCTTTCTCTCCTCCCCTTCTACTCTCTTCCCCTCCCCTTCTCCTCTAACCATCCTACTTCCTCCCTACACCTCCCTCCCCTCTCATCCCTCTCACACACATGAACACAGCATAGGGGAAATGCCCAAGCGTTTACCATGTCTATATTATCATTACCCACCCACTCACCCACCCACCCACCCTCAACCCTCCCCCCGTCGCTTCCCAGAGCAGAGTACAGGGTTATTAATAAGAAAGTTAACAATAATAAAAAAAAGGAAAAGAAAAAAAGAAAAAAGAAAAGAAAAGAAAAAAAATCATACTTAACCTTTAACTCCCCTTAAATTAAGTCATATAAACAAATCTCTACAACAGTTACTATAAAATTTACTCATAAAGTAAATGAAACTTTATAGTCCCATATTTTTTCTGAATATAATCTATCCATCTTCTCCATACAATAATATATCTTTCTTGTGTGTGATCCTTCAAATAAGCAGAAATTTTTGCCATTTCTGCAAAGTTAGAAACTTTAAATATCCATTCTTCTAAAGTAGGCAACGAATCCTTCTTCCAATATGAGCCTACTAGTAACCTTGCTGCAGTTAACCTGCATTAATCTATTTGCCAAAATTTTAGTAAAAATCTTGTAATCTACATTTAATAATGATATCGGCCTATAATTCTTAGGCTCTGTAAGATCTTGATCCTCCTTCGGAATCAATGATATAAACGCTCTTTTCCAAGAAGGAGGAACTTGTGCTCCCAACAAGATACTATTAAAAAGCTCCTTTAATGGCTCCAACATTTCTTCATATAAATTTTTATAATATGTCGACGTCAATCCATCTGTTCCTGGAGACTTTCCCACCTTTAACTGCTTGATAGCTAAGCCAATTTCCTCCACAGTAATTAAACAATTCATCCCATTTTGCTGTTCCTCAGAAAGTTTAGGAAAATGTACTGATTGTAAATATTTATCTATATCCATTCCCTTTATATTATCACTTGAGTATAGTTTCTTCAAAAGGGAAAGTAAACAAAAAAAGGGGGGAGAAGATGCTTGCAGGAGTTAAAGTCACAATCAATCTTAAATCCACTTTCTCCTGGTCTGCTCCGTCTGCATTTAAATACTCACAAGCCTCCGAAAAAAGCAGATGTGGGAGCGATGCTTTGCTTCATCCCAGAACTTCGGGACAAAGATGTCCTGGAGCGTGGAGTTGGCTCAGGCTCCGAGGGAGCTCTACCCTCCGATCCCCGAAATTATGGGGATCCAGGGGAGCTCTTTCCTCTACCTGAGTAGCTCTTCTCTTCCCTTTCTCCCAGGGAAGAGATTCAAGCCACAGGACAGCTGATTGTCAAAGTCCCGCGGCTTTTACACGACCCAGGAACGGGCTGCTTTGTGAAAAGCAGCCATCGTCACTGCTTGATCCACCCGAAGTCAACAATATTTGTTGATACAGTAATTTCTGAGTCATTTAGCTGATGTGATTATTTTGTATACTGAATAGTCCACAAGTCTATATAGATAGTCCTTGACCTATGACCACAATTGTGATTGGAATTTTGATTGCTAAGAGGTGCAGTCATTAAGCAAGTCATCATGTGACCAGTCCTGATTTTACCATTTTACTATGATTGTTAAGTGAATCACATAGCAAATCTGGCTTCCCCAATTGATACTGCTTGTTGAGAAGTAACTAGAAACATTGCTGGATGCTGCACCTGATCATAAATGTGACCAGAGGTGATGTAATGGTCATAACTTCAAGGACAGAGCATAAATAACTTTTTCCAAGGCTACTGTAACTTTGAACAGTTGTTAAATGAATGCTAATAAGCCAAAGACTACCTGTATACTATGTTATAGGTGAATCACTGGTACATCAGATATTATGCAATCTCCTTGAAAGAGTGGCATAATATCCAAAAAGTTTCCTTATCACACATGATTTTTTTCTTCTCATATAATGAGCATTCTGAACAATCCAGACCACTGGTTTTTTTTGTTTTGTTTTTCAAACCACTTTTTTCAAATGAATTATTTATTGTGTTTTGATTCATTATTATGCAAGCAAATGTTCCTTAAAGATAGATAATATTAAGGTTCTGGAAATTGTGAACAATAGGGAGAAAGGCATTGGACAAACACACCCAAATCCCTATACTGTATTTGCTTTTTCTCAATCCAGTTCAGAAGTGCCAGGATATCTTGCTGTTGTCACGATTATGAAGGAGCTACTCATTCCTATTTTTTTCTCTTACAAGCAGATGAAATGAGTAACATGATAGTAAGAATCATTTCAGAAATACTGAACTGGTTTTAGAACAAAAGGATGTCATACTCATGGAGGACTATCCATTCTCTTAAATCAGCATTTTAGATAAATGGACTGTAATGGAACGTATATTTTAAGAGAAAAATTGTGCTGGAAAAATGATATGACAATATTCTCAACCAAGTTTCATATATCTATATATTCATTCCAAATTTCTTCTGAAAAACAAAACAAAACAAAACAGTGGCCTCACCTGCCAAACAGCTTTATCCTCATTGTATAGTCTGTGATTCATGTTTCCCCAACAGCAGATTATCTTGTTATATCCATATTATTATACTTCAATCCAGGCCCTTTTCTCAGTGCCTTTTAAAGCTTGAAATAATATTAAGGAGTACATTTGGTATCAACTAGTGAGTCTATGCCTCATTTCCTAATATCTAATTCCACACAACAAAAGAAACTCAATATATTTGGACCACATAGCACTACTACTTTGAAGATGCCTCAGTAACATCTGGGATTAATTAGAACTGCAAAATATAAACAATGTATATATTAAGAGCCAAGTAACTAAATTAAAATAATTAGTGCATAAGAGGCACATGCATATAAACATGTAATCATGATCATGTTTTTCAGACATTGTGGTTGTTCCAACAACTGCAGCTTGGTTTACACTATATTTTTTATATAACTGCACACAGTAATTATAGATTCTGTTCAGTTGGTTGTCCTTGAAAGTATTTAGTGGCCTTTTCAAAAGTCATTTATTGTGGGTCATGACTAACATATAAAGTAAAATAAACTCAATTATAAATGATTAAGTGTGAACAGAACATTCAAGCTGCCATATAATTGCAAACACTCCATACTTCATCTAACATACAAATTTCTGTATATGCATTTGACTATCTGTATCTTAATGTTACAAGTCATAACATAAAATTTGTGATATCAATATTATTTCTGAAAGAAGAAAATATAAATTACCGTAACATTATTAAAAGCAAGAATAATAGATAAATATAATAATAATATATACTACAGAGTCCATTTTTTCAACCATTTCAGGGAGGGGCCGAGACATTCAACAGACTGCTCATACAAGCCTCCCTTCCACTGTAGCTGAAAACATCAAAATGAATCAGATAAAAGGCTCCCTTATACATAAATAAATAAATAAATCTTATCTATCAATCAATCAAATTTACATGGCCACCCATTTCACAAGAAGTGATTCTGGGCAGTGTACAATAACAAAAAAATAAAAATGAACATGGCAAACAGCCCTATGTAACACTAACACACACACACACAGTTCAACCAGCAATGGAGCCACCTCAACATCTCACCAATCCCCTGAGATCCCTAGGCCTGATGTCAAAGTTCTGCAGAACTTCCAGAAAATAAAGAGAGGTGGGGCCGATTTCACTTTGTGGGGGGAATGCTCCAAAAGGCAGGCAACATGGCAAAGAACTACACCAAGTGTAGTTCCCTGAGAGACAGGACCCATAGCATCCCTCTCAGCCGGATATAATGGGTCAAGCAGATGTAATCAGAGAGAGCAGTGTCTCAAATAACCAAATTTAATTTATAATATTTATATTTATAATTTATTATATTTAAATAAAGATTTGAATGATGTTCAGTAATTTTTTTTAGAAAAGTTCCCAGTTGAAACAATAGCATAAAACAGGGGTCCCCGACCCCCAGGCATAAGCTGTGGGATGCTCAGAAACATTCCTCTCTCCCCCTCACTGGAACGCAAAGCCAAAAAGGTTAGGGAACACTGGCATAAAAACAAGTTTCTGCTCCTCTGGCTGTCTACATCTAAAACTCTCTGATAATCTCAAACAGAGAATAAAGAGGATCGGGAGCATATACAAACCTGAGAGTTTTTTATCTAGCATTTCCATCAACTGGAGACAATCTCCTCGGCAGAACATAAACTTGAGCTAGAACCTGATTGTGTGAAATCAGGTTTGAGTCTCTAGAGATTATACATACAGCATTCAGAGCACAACATGGCATTCAAAAAATGACTATATTCAATTAGGGTTATATTAACCTCAAAGATGAGAAGTCTTACATGTACATCACTGTGATATACCTCAATTGGGATACCATCATGTTTTAACTGTAAATATTATTTAGACTCCACTTTGAACAGAAAGGACAAAAAATTAATTTAATGATGTAATCTTCACTACATTTATTATATGTGACCTTCAGGAAGTAGTATTTTGAAATAACTTCAAAATATTTGTACATCCTTGCCTATTCAATATCATCACTAATGATTTGCCACTTGTTGCCCCATCCTTTGGATGTTAAGTGAGTCATCTGATTGCTAAGTGAATCTGATTTTCCCCAGTGGCTTTGCTTGTTGGAAGCCAGCTGAGAAGATTGCAAATGGTGATCACATGATCCTGGGACACTGGAAGTGTCATAAATACATGCCAGTTACCAAGTGTCTGAATTTTGATCACATGACCAATGGGATGCTGCAACGGGCATGGCAAAACCAGGCATAAGTCATTTTTTTCAGTGCCATTATAACTCTGAACTGTTATTAAAGGAATTGTTGTAAGTAGAGGACTACCTGTATACAGATTATCTTTTTGCATTATCATATTCTTATGCATCCTTCAATTACAGAGCGACATCAAAGTTATTCATTATATGGTTATGAATTTTAATTAATAAAACTAATCACTTTCTATATAAGCGTACATTATAAGTTGGTCAATGTAGAAAAAAATGAATGTGAAACCAGTACATAACATTAAGACTGGATCTCCTCTTGCATCAGTATCTCTATACCACTGAAGATAAATATCTAGACTTTGCAAGCTGAATTAGGCAAAGTCCTGCTAAATTACTGTATGTATCACATTTTTAGTCAGGCAAATAATAGACGATCATGTCCCTTGCCTAATGGAGGGAGAGAAGCCAAATTCTGAATACAAGATCCCATTATATGGACCAAGTCAAGTTACCCGTTACCACCACTGTGGCATCAGGATGCTATATTGTTAAAATGTAGGAAATATCCTCCAAATATTTTGAATCCAAAATTGAAGTTCCGGAGAAAACAAATGATAATCTTATTGCAACAGTGATTAAACTTAACAAAGCAGGTCGAAGTTAACTGGTTAGATGGCTTTAATTTGGTAACACTGGTCTTCTAACGTTCACCTAGATTTGTAACTTGCATTTCCGCACGTGTTTACCCACGGCTGGTGAAGCTCCGGTCTTCTCAAATAAGTTTTCTGCATAAGACACCGAAATTAAACTAAGCATACCGGCTGGTTTCCCACAGACTAATATGCTAAAGTGTAACTACCCAATACATGGTTCAGCCATGTGAATACAACCTATTCATATCCTTGACAGCCACCTCTTCATGTTTAAAATGCGTGGACAGAAATTATAATTTAATCGGAGCAATGAATGCGGACCTTAGCCTCTTTCTGTCACTGAAAGACACGAGCGAAACCACCTGCGTATTCCAACAAACTTCCCCACCCACAGAAACGAGAGCTGGAAGACAAAACAGAATCCAGAACGGCTGCCGGAAAGCAATGCATCCCGCTTCCGGAAGTGACGATAACCTTTGCGGCCGAGCCGGCCCCTGGGAAAGTTAGTTGGGAAACCCTGTTCTTTCTTTCGCTGCTGCTTTTGCCGAAGGTGGGTGGATGTCGCTCTCGCTGGTCCAAGCTTTGCCGTTGGGGGGGGGGGGGGCTCTCGGTCTGATCACTCACTAGCTTTGTCGGTTTGTCTGTCTCTCTCCTTCAGGCGCCATGCCAGCTAAGGGGCCCCTCCAGAGCGTTCAGGTTTTCGGCAGGAAGGTGAGGCTTGCGTGGTTGTTTGAACGGGCCTAGCTCGTTGTCTCCTCTTCCGCCATAAAAAGCCGAGCAATTGAGGGGGCAACGGGATGCTATTGTTGCCCGAAAGTTGCCTTGGCCCGGTCGGCTTTCCGGAGCTGAAAAGAATCCCTCGTTTCTCATTTTCCATGCGCGCAGTGACACTCTTCCGCTGCCACGTTTTCTCACTTGAGCGGCGGGATTTGGCCTGAGCCGTGGTGAAGGAAAACGGCGCGTTAACTGCGGCACATGGGATGGAAGGACGGAATAAGCTATTTGACTGTTCAGGGGATGGGCTTGAGGGTGATGGGACGGTGCTATTTCATGATAGATAGATAGATAGATAGATAGATAGATAGATAGATAGATAGATAGATAGATAGATAGATAGATTGTATTATTTTTTTTCCTGTGGGCACAATGGCACACATTAAAAATGAAATTTAGTTGCTTTCTCGCAAAGTGTACACATACATAACACATTAAAAACATACTATATATAACGTATAGTTGCCCCATGAAATAGGGTATCCACAATTACCGTCATTCTTTGCTATTAACCAAAATAAACCATACAATAGGAATTGTTGCGTATCTCTCCTGAAAGTTATCTCAAAAAATCTCATTTCATCTTGTAATCACTAGACTCCTTTTTTGAGTTTGATATTTTAATTGACGATTGCACCTATTGGGTTTCTTGCTTCATAGCAACAAGTGAAAATGGGATAGATAAAAGCTTCAGTTGATTGGTTTCAATAGCAAAGTGTATATACAGTGATAACGTGTGTAGTGGAATATTTTGGATGTTTATCTTTGATGCAGTGCTGATAGTGCTTTCCTGTCATAAAGGCTGTAATTTTGCCTAATGTTTTTATTATTGTCCCAACCAACCCCCATTTAGAAAACTGCAACTGCAGTTGCTCACTGCAAAAGAGGAAATGGACTTATTAAGGTGAATGGACGGCCTCTGGAAATGATTGAACCCAGAACTCTCCAATACAAAGTAAGTGATTTTCTATGTATGTATAATACATTTTGTGCGTATGTATAAATTAATAACTGTTTTCTTTTGTCCCCCCCCCCTTTTTAAAAAAAACTATAGTTCTGATAAAAGGACAGTGAATTTCAAGTGGGTTTGAACTGTAATTTGATAAATATACTTAGCATTTTTGTAAAAACTTTTTATCTGTGTTATTCAGAATCCCTTGCATTGTTATTAAAGTTTCAATACTTTGCATGCATTTTTGGAGAATTTGGCAAGAGTTATATTGATGTTTGTCTTGAATTACTTCTGTCAGTAGTAATTATTCCTGGTATGCAGTACTTTTCTGCTGAAATGCAGTAATTGAAAGCTGTAAAGCATTTAAGCAAATGAAATGGTTCTATTTGTTTCTGTGTTATTGCATGCAAGTTAGTTGAAACTCTTGGAGAAGTTATTTAAGGGTACTATCTTGAAATATAATGAATTAATTGAAGTGGATGAATTGTTAAGATGGCAAGATATAAGGTTTTTTTTGTGAAAACAGAATTATTTTCTGTAATTTCCCTTGGTGATGTAAAAGTAGTAAATTCAAAGAATATTGATAGCCTGTATTCTATAAATCTTCAGACATTTCTGCGTTAAATAAGAAGCTTGTTTAAGACTATAACTAAATGCTTTTTCTCCCCCAGCTGCTTGAACCAGTACTTCTTTTGGGCAAAGAACGCTTTGCAGGAGTTGACATAAGAGTCCGTGTGAAGGGTGGCGGTCATGTGGCACAGATATACGGTATGAGCAGTTCATATTTTACAAGTAGAAAAAAAATATTAAATGTATCAGCTATCCAAATACAGCAACATGTGTATCTGTAAAATGTGCTATCACCTGTGTTATGGTTTGTTAATTGGTTTCTAACCTTTTCTCACCTGGTATTTCTGGATGTATTTTACTGACTCCTAGTTAGATTGATTGCTAGCTAATCCACTTGATTTACAAGTTTAGGGAAGTTTGCTTTTATTATATTTGATGATTTGCTCTGTACCAGATTATTACTCCTTGTAATTGTTTATACATAAGTATAGATGCTAGAGAGCCAATTTGATCTAGAGATTAAGGCACCAGACTAGAAAGCAGGAGATTATGAGTCCTGCTTGAAACTTTAGCCATGAAAGCCAGGTGAGTCACTTTGGACTAGTCACTCTCAACCCACCGGTTGTGGGGAAAATAGGAGGAAGGTATGTTGGATATGCTGGCACCTTGAGTTATTTGTAAAAATAAAAGTGGGATACAAATAAATACTAATGTAAATCTGAAGTACTAAATTGTTCCAAACACTCCACAATTAATATAGCTGATTAACTTTTACTAGAACTTGCAGCATTTTTCTTTTAACTTGATATTTTATTTTACTTATTTCTTCTACAGCAATTCGGCAATCTATTTCCAAAGCACTGGTGGCTTATTACCAGAAATGTAAGTTTTCATTAACTTTATTTTTCCACTACTTTTCATCTCATTTAAGATCAATTGTATATTGACCATATAAATTAAGTGCTGTTCAAAGACTTTATTTCTTGGTGCTTCTTCTAAATTACCATTTCTGAGCAATGTTATAGGAATGATTATAAACAATAGCTTCAAAGCCTAATACAAATGTTTTATTTTTCTCAAGATGTTGATGAAGCTTCTAAGAAAGAAATAAAGGATATTCTCATCCAGTATGATAGGACCCTGTTAGTTGCTGATCCTCGACGTTGTGAGTCCAAGAAGTTTGGTGGGCCTGGTGCTCGTGCGCGTTACCAAAAATCCTATCGTTAAAAGGAAACTTTTTGTCTATTTGAAATAAAGGATAAAATTTAATAAATAACTTGTGTTTTGAAAACTATATTTCAATCTGTTTTTGTAATGTTTCAAGAGGATGCTTAATATGTATGATATAGAATATATTCATGTGATTAGAGTCAGTTTTAAAATTATATTAGCTTATTTCAACTTCTTCTTTTAGTGCAATCTTATGATTGAATTATAACTTAGACACAGTTCCGTAAAAGGATACAGTATATTTGGGTTAACACTTAATAATTCTATCTTACATGAATAAGTATGTTCTCTTTTGGTTTCTTTGCCTGGACTTCAGCTACATAGGTTTTTCTTAAAACTTGCAGGACATTTTGGAACAAAGTCCTCCACTCAGTGGATGCTGTAGATTGCGACCCTAAACTCAATAATAAATATTTTTACCACAATCCAACAAATCAAATATGGAATTCTGGAGATAATAGTAAAATAGTAATTACCTTCTAATAATTAAAATTACTATGTTTTGTTTGTATAATTTATTTTCAAATTACAGAAATAAGTCCCTCATGTATTCCCATGTGTTGCCGGATTCTGTATCTACCAGGTATTAATTTGTAGTGTTAACAGATTTGCACAAAAAGTTCTCAGTCCTGCCTATAATTCCCTCTATAATGAAAACAATATTTAAACTCACAAAAATATATATTAAATATATTTTAAAGGATGTTTCAAACACCATTTGTATCATGTTCTCCATAGTTCCTTTGATAGCCTAACTACTATTGTAAAGGACTCTGATTCTGAAAAGTTAAATGAGGTTGGGCCTGATTTGGATGAGAGACCATCAAGAAATCCCTGAGCTGAAGATTTGATTGGAAGTAGAAAAGATCCTGGAAGAAAGTAATAGAAAAATGCTTCAGTTTTACTAAGAAAACGACATGGATGTATCAAGTCACCAGAGTTTGGGGGAGATTGTGATACTTAAGAGAATTCTTAGGTGGAGACAAAAGCTTCATATATCATAATTAAAGAATATTTTTGATTTCTCAACCATCTTTGTTGTAAAAGGGAGGAGAATTTGCTATTTGAGAAAAAATGCTATTGACTGAAACTAAAGCGCCTCATTTATTTGGTTTCACATTTTACTAAATAATTTTGCATCTTAAGCATGGGCATCTCCACTTCCAAATTGTTATCTCCTAACTGATTAATAAGAGTTCTGCTACATTCCAGGATAACATTTTCTATCTGTTGGAAAGGAAAATTGTTAATCTTGGTGTTCTGGGAATGTTTATGTGTACACATTTGTACGCTATATACTTGTATATGCTTCTTTTAAAAAGGATGCTTTTAAGTATGTAATGGAACATTAATGCTTAAGTTACATCTTTGTTCAGTAGTACCAGGTTTTTCCATATATCAGCAGATACTTTTAATCATATGTAAGAGACCATCCTGTTCCATTTTTATTCCCATGGAAGATATTCTGTTCATATTAAAAGCAATAACCTTATGTTCCAGTCCTAAATAGAACGGAAGTGAGGAACTTCTTCCAGACACACAGGATTTCCTTGCTATTCATTATTTTCTTTATTGCTTTTACTTGATGTAAATTGCCCAAAGTTATTCTGAGTCAGTTGGCCTATAAATCTCACAGTTTCTTTATTGCTGGCATAAAATATTTTAAAGCACAGGACACTGGCTTTTTATTTCCACACAAATGAGTTAGAAAGATAACTCATCTTTTTGAACAATATTTCAGTTTGCTGTCAGAAAAGCAGATATCTAGACCCCAAACATTTCTGCAATTACAGCAACTGCTGACTAGTGAAGAAGGAATAGAAGAAACTACTAGACAATGAGCTGAAAGAGCCTAATAATAGATTTGATACTACATTCCTACAGGGGCTAACAAAATCATGTTTCCAAGTGAAGAAGCATCTTGTAATATCAATATAGAAGGCTTTGTAATGCTCTGTCCTATGGTAAAATATATTCCTGTGTACTAAGTTGATAACACACTACTGGAGTTGTCTCCCTTGTTTCCATTTGAACACTGCCTTATAGTTAATTAAATGTATCAAATGATATCAAGTAATTGATAAGGATTTTCCATCAGAACTGATTTTAAACTTGATATCAGTTTAAAATAGAATTGATCTAAACTTTTATTCTATTTGTATATGGTCAAATTAATGAACACCCTTAATAGTTTTTAGCAATGTAGTAAAAACATTCAACTAACTACAATGTCCGTGGTAAATATAATTAAACTTGAAAATTAATAATGAAAAAATAACAAAAATATAAGACAAAATGGAATGCAACAATTTTTAAAAGGCATTAACAGTTAACTAGTCATCATATGCCCAGAAGTGCATTTCAATGTGACTCTTCATTCCAAGGGAGACATTTCCATAAGGGAACAGGGCCTGAGAAAGCACCAAAATTTGATCCATAGCAGTCAAAAAGCTCTATAAAATAGCGAATAGTAAAGTAAATGTAAAAATCAATCTCAGATTACCTCTTTGGTGGAGAATGAACTGGAAATGGCCAAAATGCCATAATATTCTAGATTGCTTGTGAAGAATACTAGAATGTCAGAAAAAAAAACATGTTCCTCTTTTAGGGCAGGGCTTATAACTTGCTTGCTTGCTAGTTATTTGCACTCTGAAAACATTACATTATTATTTTTTTTCAAATACTTTTCTAAATGTACATATAAAGGGAGAAAGACAGTGGATCCTGATCGCTAGAAGCTTCAAAGGTGACATGCAAAATGATCTCTTTTAAGTATTGTGATTTGGCAGGTCTGCTCTCCCCAAGCATTATAAAGGACTGATTCAGTTCCACAGAGGAGTAGGAGCGTGGGGGCTCATGTAACTAATACTGATACAGGTTGCCATGCATTGCTAATGAGAAAAGCCTGGCCAAAGCATCTGCAGCATTTTCAAAGCTCAAAAGCTGTATGCAGCAAGCTGGTTTCATTCCCTACTACCACTTAACATTTCACTTTTTCAAACTGGAAAGAGTCTGCAAATTATTAGTGACTTTTAAAATGCCTTCCTAATTAAGGGCATCAGTCTGGACAATTTTTTTTACCTTAAGCAGCTACACTGAAATGAACCTAGTGAGAAAAATCAATTTCATGATACTGTGGCACATTTTGGGGGTTCACATTCTGTTTTTAACTTTCAAAGGTAAGTCTTCGTTTTATTTTTAAATTTAACATTGCTTAAAAACATTTATAAATATGTTCTTTATTTTTTCCTTTTGGAAAAAGTAACATTTAGAAAAATAAAGTGTTTTATCCATTCTTTGAAACTAATTGTAATTATAATATTATTAAAAAGAGGGTTCAAAGATATTCTTTGGATTAAAAAGACCAGTGATGTTTACTAAGAATTAAGTCCTATTGTGTCTGAAGGGTTTTATTAATAGGTTGTATTCCACATGTATTACTCTTCTCCGTAACAATTTTTCTCATATTAGCTAAAAACCAGTTAACTAATGTGTTGACATGTCAGCATAAATATTTAATTAGTAATAGTATTATATGGATGATTCTGTCATTCTTGTTGGATAGTTAAAAGAGTATTTAAGGAATTAAAAATCTCCCCTTTTTGAAAAAAAAAAACAACCCCCAAATCTTTTAATTTTAGTAACTGAACTCCAGTAAAAGACTGCCCTTAGAGCTCAGACTATTGATATAAATTCTAGAAGAGTGTGAGAGAGAAAGAATGATTGATTTTCATTATTTTTATGCAATAGACTCTATCTGTGAATTACATCTCCTGAAAAGAGCTGCAAGGTGAGTTTGAGTTCCTGTTTGTTGATAATAATAACACATTCATGTTGAGGATTATACTAACATTGTACTAATATTTAGAAGTTTAAGATTTTTTTTTAAAAAAAAAAACTAAGCAAAGCTGTTTTAAACAACTTTTACAATAATTCGGTGTTTTTCAAAGCATAAACTGTCAGAGAAGGATTGCCCAAAGATATTTGTATGATGTACACAACAAATTTATAATTTCAGAAATCCTTATAGGGCACACACTTTTTACACTCGAAAGAGCATGATTTTGAGATACTGCTTGGAAACTGAGAAATCCCACTTAGGAAAAATCTTAATTGTAGTAGCATGTTTTGAGAAAATCTATTCATTTTCTGTTAAGCCTTATTTAATATGGAACCCAGAAATCAAGCACAGGATCCCTTAGCTGTTGCCTCAAATCTGTGTATGTTTCTTAAACTTTTTTTCACTCAGGGCTGCTTCCCACTTTTAATAAAAATGGAGGATTCCCAAAGAGCTTTTGTTTTTATGAGTTGTATTTATTTATATTTGCCATATAAAAATGAAAATTGATGCATTTGTTGCTGTTACTGCTTTTCATGACTGATGGGATTTTAATATTGTGTTATTTTTTTAACATAGACTGGCAAATAACTTTGATTTTGCAAACCCGTGAGAGGTTCTAGGGGTTTTAGGACCACATTTTAACAAACACTACCTTAGGTCATGTATGTCTAGTCTGGTATCATGCAAATGTGTTGAGGTTGCAACTCCCAAAATCGCCAGCTCACAGAGGAAATGCAATATTATGATAAATGTATTGATAGTAAGGACGGAAGGAAGGAAGGAAGGAAGGAAGGAAGGAAGGAAGGAAGGAAGGAAGGAAGGAAGGAAGGAAGGAAGGACTTTAGCATAAAATATTATAAAGGCCAGCCAGATAATATGTTCAGTAAGTCTAAGCAGTAAGGTAAAAACAGTAATAAGCTGTTAATTTTCATAACAAGATTCAAAAAGCATTTGCTAATACTTTATATATTGGAAAATGTGAACTTGAATATTTAGGCTGATTACCTATTCTGCTCCTAGAGTAATCCATAAAACAAATTTACATTTTTCTCAGCTCTTTCATTACAATACCAACTGCACAAAATCAGGAAGATTATGCTTAGATTACTGATTCCCACTTTGCTCATATCTAATAAGAGCAACTTGATTTTAGATTTGAATCAGTTATTGGATCTTTCAGATTATTTTTTTTGTTTTGCTGGTCCCATTATTAATCTTATAATTAGCCCCAATATTACCCTTTTAATAACAGGTAGGACTACCTGTATTAGGCAATCTTGGCTTATCATGAAAAGTTAAGCTTGGCTGGATCTAATTATTTTGATTGGAGATCACTAGCACATTCAACCAATTAAAATGGATAGTTGAAAACTATATCCTGGAGGGCTGTGGCCACTTCCATACTGTTGGTAAAAAAAATTAAATGTAAGTGTTCATGAAGTCCCAAGGAACTGAGATTGACTCAAGGGAATCTTTATCTTACTGATAGTTATAAATACTATCACTTATAACCATTCATTTAATGACTGTTCAAAGTTACAACAGCACTGTAAAAGTAATTTATGACAATTTTTTACACTTATGACTGTTGCAACATTGCCATGGTCAGATGATCAAAATTTGGCCACTTGGTACTGGCATATATTTATGACAGTTGCACTGTCTCAGGGTCATGTGGTCACCATTTGTAACCTTCCCAGCTGGTTTCTGACAAGCAAAGTTAATGGGGGAAGCCTGATTAGTTTAATAACTGCATACATAATAACAGCAGTGATTCACTTAATAACTGTGGCAAAAAGGTTATAAAATGGGACACAACTTACTTAACTGCCTTGCTTAACAATAGAAATTTGGGTTCAATTTTGGTTGTAAGTTGAGGACTAACTTTGAGGATTTTTTTGGAAAGGAATTCCCAGCAAATAATTGATGAGATAAAATTAGTCTGTTGCAAGTTACACATCTAGAGATACAACTAGAGAGAGGAATTGAATTGCAGTAGTTAATACTAATGCAAACTAGTGGTATGAGTTCTGAATGTGTTATGTACGTATAGCCCTGACAATGATAATAATTTATTCTGTCAATGACCAGCAAAAATTCCCCTCACAAAAAAAGACAACACCAAGAACAATCAAGTAGATGAGATAAAATACAAAGTTAAAATAACACATAAAAATATAATGGTGCATTAATTAGTTATTCAAGTGCAAATCAAACATTACAGCCTATGAAGTAAAATACATATTGTCTAAAAACAAAATAGCTAGTATGTGTTGAATCTAAAGTGATCAATAAATCAGAAGTGATTATTTCCTAACCAGTTATGTCTTATTTTCATTGGGCAACACAGAATTTGGTAACTGTACATGTGGTAGTTTCATAGACAGTTTATAGCAGGGATCTTCAAACTTGGCCCTTTTATGACTTGTGGACTTCAACTTCCAGAATTCCTCAGAGAAATTCTGGGAGTTGAAGTCCACAAGTCATAAAAGGGCCAAATTTGAAGACTTCTGGTTTATAGTTTCAATTCTTTTTGAAGCAGGCTCACATGAAGTGCTCTTCCTGGAAATTTGTATATTAAGGGCAGAATATAAGTAGACCTGACATCCCTGCAGAGCTTAAAATGTAGTAATATATAACTCCGAGTTTGAGTGAGTTAGTGAACTCACTGATTCTGTCATATTGACCCATTGCCCTTTTCTAATTCTAATGAAACAATTCCTTTTATTTTTTCATTTCTTTTCAATTATTAAATGTATCCAACTCTTACTGATTTTTCTATGGTAATATTTCTAACTATAATTAATGTCCATGAGCAAAAGATTGATATCTGTTGTACTTGTAAAAGAGGGGATGAAAAGGGAAACAAACATGCACATTACCTGTTTTTTGTTTTTTTTTTTAAAAAAAAGCTTAGCTCAAGAAAGGTGCCTTTGATGAAGTGAGATAAATCAGAATGAAGCACCTCTCTCACGGGAGTCTGTTTATTCACAACCTTTGCTTATACAGGATTCTCTTTGTTTTCTTCCAGGAATGAATTTACTGTAGTTCCTCAAAAAGGAGATCTCTTAGCAGCTGAGGTAGGCTATACCTCAAAAGGAAGAAGAGAAAAGGCACACATACACATACACACACACACACACACACACACACACACACACACACACACACATTTGCCAACAAGGGGTGCTTGCTATCCCTACAATGAAGTCTTTGTAAAACAGAATGGAAATGCAAATATCACGACAGGAATGAGTGCAGTAGTTTTTCCATAATGTACCTATTTTCCTGTAATTCTCAAAATGCAAACCTACATTTAACTGTCCATTCATTTTTTGTAACTAGCTTATTAATCACCCTAATGCATTAAGTGACGCGCAGTAGAAAAAAGGTGTAGAAAAAAAGGACCTGAAATTGTGTTGGTGCTTTGCAAAATGCACAATTGGGAAACCGTAGATGAGCTCGCTTTCAGATGTGACAGTTCTATCTGTTCCACAATAGATTCCCACAAACAGATGTTATACTTGTGAAAAATCTTTGGGTCTCACTTAATCTGAGGTACAGTGGCTACAAGAAGTCTATACACTCCTGTTAAAATGCCAGGTTTTTGAGATGTAAAAAAATGAGACCAAGATTAATCACTTCAGAATTCTGTCCACCTTTAACATATAAGCTGTACAAGTGGGGGGGGCAAATAACAATAAAAAACTCACAATAATGTGGTTGCTTAAATATGCACACCCTTAAACTAATACTTTGTTGCAGGACCTTTTGATTTTATGGCAGCATTCAATTGTTTGGGTAGGAATTTGTCAGCATGGCACATCTCGCCTTCGGAATCTTTGCTCATTGTTCCTTGCAAAAGTGCTCCAAATCTGTCAGAGGGGGAGGGCATTTGTTGTGCACAGCCCTCTTTAGATTACCCAATAAATTTTAAATTGGATTCAGCTGGAACCAATTTTGGATCATTCCAAAACTTCGATCTTCTTCTGATGAATGCATCCTTTTGTTGATTTGGAAGTATGCTTTGGGACTTGTCATGTTGAAAGATTAAATTCCTGTTTATCTTCAACATTTGAGCAGAGACCTGAAGGTTTTGTGCCAAAATTGATTGATTGTTTGTTCATAATTCATAATTCCATTCACCTTGACTAAAGCCCTAGTTCCAGCTAAGAAAAACAGCCCCAATGCTGCCATCACTATGCTTCACTGGGAGTATGGTGTATTTTTGATGATGTGCAGTGTTGTTTTTGCATCAAACATACTTTTTGTAATTATGGCCCAAAAGTTCAATCTTTTTTCAGACTTGATGTAGGGTTTTGCAAAAAGTAGCCAGGCTTGGATGTTTTTCTCTAAAGAAAAGACTTCCGTCTTTCCACCTACTCCGCATATGAAGAATATGGGAGATTGTTATCACATTTAGCACACAACCAGTATTTGCCAGGAATTCCTGCAGTTCCTTCAATGTTGTGTAGACCTCTTGGTAGCTTCTTATACCAGTTTTCGTCTTGTTTTTTCATCAATTTTGGAGGGACATCTATTTCTTTATAATGTCACTGTTATGCCATATTTTCTCCACTTGTTGATGATTGTCTTCACTGTGTTCCATGGTATAGACAAAGCCTTGGAAATTTTGTGTTTCCTTCTCCAGACTGATACCTTCCAACAATGAGAATCCTTTGATGCTTTGTAAGCTCTTTGCAGAGACGGCTTTTGCTTTAAAGAAGCAATCAGCTTTTCAGAGTAAATGTCAGAAAAATCCTACCAGATCACATGAACTTCATAGTCACATTCCTTCTTGTAAGAGGGTATGAACAGTTATGCAACCACATTATTTTTGTTTTTTATTTTTTATTTTTTCCTTACTAAACAATTTCAATTTGTTTTTCAATTGGCTTGTACAGTTATAAATTATATTTAAGGCGGAAAAATTCTGAAATTATTTATCTTAGTCTGATTATTTTACATCTCAAGAACCTGACATTTTAACAGGGGTGTGTGGATTTTCTATACCCACTGGAGATGAAGACTGAACAACCTACTGAAATCAAATTCACGTTAGCTTAAATGTATGTAGTTTAATCTTCATCTACTTTATCTTTTAGATGAGAAGGAAAAACATTTGGGTTAGCCTTATAGCGGGACCAACCCACATAATATGGTGTCCTTATTCCATATTCAGTTAGAATAGGTAATGTTCCTTCAACCCTGGTGGTTGATACTTGAGTATTATTTCACACTGATAATGGGATTGTTTCTTCCATTCAAGAAAAGGGTGGGAAACAATCTTAGAACATGCAGGATGGGTTATAAAACATTCACAACTTGCTCTTTTCCAGGACCTGTTGCCTGCAATGAGGGCTTTATTTTGCTGTCAAGGCAGGTTATGTTGCAAGAGAATGTTTACTCAACTAAGTGGAGAAGCTGATTGGATTTATAGCGTAATAAATTATATTATGGTTTACTTGTTTTGGGCATAGCATTTTGTGCAAACTGTGGTTTATTCAATAAGCAGAAATTGTGGCTTAGAAAGAGTTAGTCAATGTAGCTAAAATACAAGATACATCACTGAAATTTCACTGATGCAGCAAATTTCAGGAGTCCCACTGTTGTGTCCTGAGCCTGCAAAAGCAGGCTCGGGACATTGCTATGGTCCCGGGCTTCTGCAAGCTGCCCAGGACCAGACTGAGCAGTGCCAGCCTTGCGCGCATGCGTGAGGCGCAAAAGCGCGCCATTCCCTGTAACTGTTTTGCCCAGGGATCCGGTCACAAGATAAGAGTCTCTGAGTTTGTTGTTGGAGTGAGCAGAAGAGAAATAAAGAGCTTTTGGTTCCAAAATGTGTGATCTTCCTTCGCCATTAAACCAAGGACTTAACACTGGCGACGAAGGTGGGATTGCTAGCAAGATTAAAGAAGAAAAGCTGTAAGACTTACCCAAGGAGTCCTTGAAGAAGGGAAGATGGCATTAAACACAGCGTTCTAGCCTGCCAGTACAGTGTGGCTGGAGGTAAGCTCGGCTGATAGACTCCTTCCCAGGCCTAGAAGCAAGGATGGCGAAGATAGGTCGTCTATCCAAATTCGATGTTGCACACCCAGAGAGATGGGAGTCCTATGTTGCCAGAGTAGAAAATTATTTTAGGGTGAACCAGGTCAGAGAATATGGCTTGAAGGCTGCAACTCTGTTGTGTATCTGTGGTCAGGATGTGTTTGAAATTGTGGAAAATCTGGCGGCCCCTGCTCCTCTAGAGTCTTAATGTACACAGACTTAAAGAAGTTATTGAAAGAACATTTCCAGCCCAAGATGTCTGTCATTGCGTGGAGACACACGTTTGAACAGAGGGACCAGAGGGCAGGTGAATCAGCCAAGGAATTCATTGCAGCCTTGAAAAGAGCAGCCAAACCACGTGAATTTAAAGATTTGCAAGGAAGGCTGAGAGACCATTTTGTGTGTGGTTTAAGAAACAGAGACTTACAACAAAGAATCTTTGCAAAAGAAGATATTTCATTCCAAGATGCTTTGAGAGAGGTGATGGCTGAGGAAGCAGCAGGTGGGGCAATAAAAAATATGCGGCCTATCAGGAACAACCCAGAGGCAGTCACCGTGCACCATAAGGGCGCTCAAGAAGGATCAGAGGAAGACCCTGAAGAAAAGGTGGATCGCCTTTACCAGTCTGTGGAAAGGAAGCAGAAGGAAGGCAAAGATAAAGCTCCAACTGCGTCCAAATGCTTTGGGTGTGGAGGTCGCCATAAGAGAGCCAACTGCAGGTTCCGTTCCGCCATCTGCAGAGCATGTGGTAGGCAAGGCCACATAGCATCCGTCTGTTTGGGTCGCCAGAAGGTACAACCTTGGGAAGAATTGTGTCTGAAAGGTACCAGGATCCCCAGCCAAAATAGGGTGGGTTTCTGCGCGTCACGCAGGAGTATTTGCAGAACAGGCACACACAAACCCCTTTAAAAAAAGCTGTCGCTTAAGGTTGGGTTACAAGGGGTTTCTTTAGTTATGGAGCTGGACACTGGATCTGCCCTTTCAATTATTTCCATTCATACATTTAGAAAGATTTGTAACAGCAGTGGGTTCCAGGCCAAACTTAGGCCATCCAACGTAATCCTAACAGATTTTCAAAATTCCAAGGTGTGTGTAAAGGGGGAGGCCACCCTTACAGTGCAACACAAGGAAGGTCCATTGGATATGTTGGTTGTTGTTGGGGATGAACGAACGAGCCTTATAAGACTTGATTGGTTTGAGGCCTTGGGAATCCAGGTTACTGGGCTGCAACATTTGCAAATGTTGGGCCTTGCAGAAGTCTGTGAGGAGTTTGCAGATGTGTTTAGTCCACAGCTTGAGTCTTACAAGGGGCCTCTAGTTTCATTGAGACTTGACCCTACCATCATACCCATTAGGGTTAAAGCTAGGAAAGTACCTTTTGCATTAAAGGGTAAAATTGATGCTGAGCTGGATAAATTGATCCAGCAAGGCATTTTAGAGCCTGTAGATTCAAGTCCATGGGAAACTCCCATAGTCACGCCTCTCAAAGCGAATGGGGACATACGCATATGTGCAAACTACAAGTGCACACTAAACAAGGCGCTGCAACAGCATGCGTACCCAGTACCAATTGTCAGCCATATTTTGGCCTCCCTCAAAGGGGGGCGAGTTTTTGCAAAGCTAGATCTGACACAGGCATATCAACAATTACCTGTTGATGAAGCAGCTGCTGAGGCACAGACCATTGTAACGCATAGGGGTGCATTCAAGGTCAAGAGACTGCAATTTGGGGTAAATGTAGCTCCTGGCATATTCCAAAGTGTCATGGAGAGTACACTGAGGGGTATCCCGGGAGTTTGCCCCTATTTTGATGATGTCCTTATTGCTGGAGAATCTACTCAGAATTTAGCAGAGAGGTTAAGGGCTGTTTTGCTCCGTTTTCGAAAAGCAGGCCTAAAACTAAAAAAAGACAAGTGTAAGATAGGAGTCACTTCTACTGATTTCTTAGGATTCAGGATAGATGCTCAAGGTATTCACCCTGCTGAATCTAAATTGAAGGCTATACAGCAGGCTCCTAACCCCAAGTCTAAAAGTGAGCTGCAGGCTTTTCTGGGTCTCTTGAATTTCTTCCCCACAAAGCTGCATTAGCTGAACCTTTACATAGGCTTTTAGACAAGCAGGCATCTTGGCAGTGGACAAAGGTCCACGAAAAGAGCTTCAATGAGGTCAAGGCTTTGTTCACATCTAATGCTGTGCTTGCACATTTCAATGAGCAGTTGCCTGTCTGCATTGCCTGCGATGCATCCCCTTATGGGGTGGGAGCTGTACTCAGCCATTTGAGGGCTGATGGGACCTAGCTTCCTGTGGCATATTACTCCAGGACTCTATCTTCTGCTGAGTGTAATTACGCTCAAATAGACAGGGAAGCATTGGCCATAGTAGCTGGAGTTAAAAAATTCCATGATTTCTTATATGGCCGACATTTCATGGTCTACACAGACCATAACCTTTGCTGGGGTTGTTTACAACAACAAACAAACCCCTCATATTATTTCCCCTAGAATGCTGAGGTGGTCCATTTTTCTGTCAGCATATGATTATTCCTTAATTCACAAACCTGGTAAGGAAATGGGTCATGCTGATGGCCTAAGCAGACTACCTCTGAAACTGGTAGAAGCAGACCCTGCTCTTGCCATCAATATTCTCTCCATTCAGGAGTTGCCTGAATCTCCCCTCAATGCCAGAGATGTGGCTGCAGAAACTGCCACAAATCACACTCTTACACGTGTGTTGTCATGGGTCTTGTCTGGATGGCCTGGCAGAAGTCCAGGTACGGAGTTCCAAAGCTTCTGGCTCAAGAAGCACGAGTTGTCCACTTTTAAGGGTTGCCTGTTGTGGGGTAGCAGGGTAGTTATCCCAGCCTCATTGAGGCCTAGAATCTTGGTCTCTCTGCATGAGGGACATCCTGGCATTGTCAGAATGAAAGCGCTTGTGCATAGCCATCTCTGGTGGCCGGGGCTAGGTAAGGATATAAAGGCTCAGGTGCACGGGTGTCAGTTGTGCCAGCAGTCACAGCCAGAAATGCCTCAGGCCCCAGTTCATAGGTGGGAGGAAACTCTATCACCATGGTCCAGAGTGCATATAGATTACGCTGGGCCCTTTCAGGCAATTCTTCTTGGTTGTTGTTTTTTTTTTTTTTATTGAAATTTTTCAAAAATTTTACAAATAAACATCCCCCCCCTCCCAAACCACCCCACCCTCCCCCCCCCGACTTCCCAGAACTGAATATAGGATTATTTAACAAATTTTAAAAAATAACGTTTACAATTTATAAAATAATTAATAAAAATAATAAAGGTCATAATAATAATAATATATAATAATATATATAATAATAATATGCATAACATAAGCCTTAAAATGAATAATATATACTAAGAAAGAGAGAAAAAAAAAGGGGAAAGAAAAGAGAGAGAGAAAGAAAAAAGAAAAAAGGTAGACGAAAAAATAGAACATATATATATAAAAAAATATATATAAGTAATAATACGTAAAGAAAAAAGGAAGAAAGAAAGAAGGAAAAAAAACAATCATTACAAGTTATAAAAAAGCTAAATGATATTTTTCCATATCCAAATTGTATTGTATGAAATTTATCCATTTTTCCCATACTGCAAAAAATTTCTCTTGAGATTGCTCCTTTAAAAAAGCCGAAATCTTTGCCATTTCCGCCAGATACGAAACTTTGTGAAACCACTCTTGCAAAGTAGGCAAGGATTCCTTCTTCCAATATTGCCCTATTAACAGCCTAGCGGCTGTAATCAAATTTAACATCAATATAACCTCCTTAGCATCACAATCAGTAACAATACCTAATAAAAATAATTGCGGAGTAAATTTTACCCTCCGTTTAAAAATTCTTTGGATATTCCACCATATCTTAATCCAAAAAGCTTTTATATGCTTACACGTCCACCAAGTATGATAATAAGTAGCATCCAAATGTCCACATCTCCAGCATTTCGGCTGCAGATTAGGGTACATAATGGACATTTTCTTTGGATCAAGGTGCCATCTATAAAACATCTTATAAAAATTCTCTCTTAAATTTTGCGCTTGTGTGAATTTAACATTTCTTATCCAAATAAGTTCCCAAGTATCCATTGAAATCGTTTCACCAATATTCTGTGCCCATTTAATCATACAATCTTTAACTAATTCAGGTTCTGAAGTCCAATTCCACTAAAACCCCATAAACTCTCTTAATATGGGTTGGCCTTTGATCTCTTACTTGTTTTAAAAGAGCTTCATCTTCTCTAAGCCAGCCCATTTTACAATCCATCTTCCATCTGTCCACTATTTGTCTGTATTGGAACCATGAATAAGTTAAATTTTCATGCGTTAATTCTTCCAAAGATTTTAACTGCCAATCTTGGCCATCCCATCTAAGTAACTGTGCATAAGAGACCATATCCATATTAACCCCTTTCCTTATGCCTTCTATGGCATGCCGAGGTATAGCCCATAATGGTATTTTGAAGTCACTTTTATAATACTTTCTCCACACTCTAAGCAAAGAGATTCTTATAATATGAGACTTAAAAACCCAATCCACTTTTTTATTAAATATTAAATAGGCATGCCATCCAAAAAGTAAGTCCCAACCTTCCAAATGAAGTATTTCTATATTTGTTAAATTCACCCAGTCGCTGATCAATGTTAATACTACAGCATCATAATACAATTTCATATTTGGTACCTTGAGTCCACCTCTCTCACGAAAATCTTGCATTATTTTAAGTTTCACCCTTGGTTTTTTCCCTGCCCAAACAAATCTATTAATACCTTTTTGCCATTCATCTAAATTACGTTCATTCTTTAAAATAGGTAACATTTGAAACAAAAAAATAAACTTTGGCAGGACATTCATTTTAATAACTGCAATTCTACCCATAAGGGATAACTGTAGATTGTTCCAGTTTTTTAAATCCTTCTGTACCTCCATCCACAGCTTTTCATAATTATTTTTATACAGTTTTGCATTAGAAGCAGATAATGTGACCCCCAAATATTTTACCTTATCAACAATTTCAAAATCTGTTAAGTTAACTAAAACCTGTTTATCACCATTAGTCATATTTTTAGCTAATATTTTGGTCTTATTATTATTAATTTTAAAACCAGAAACACATCCATATTGTTGAATCAATTGTAATAATTTTACCACCGAACAGGTAGGTTGAGACAAAGTAACAACCAAGTCATCTGCAAAGGCTCTTAATTTATATTCTTTTTTATTAATTTCTATTCCTTTTATTTCTTGAGACTCCCGAATTTTAATCAACAAAATTTCCAATGTTAAAACAAACAATAACGGAGATAACGGGCATCCCTGTCTTGTTCCTTTTTCTATTACAAAAGCCTCTGACAAACCCCCATTTACAATAAGTTGAGCAGTCTGTTTTTGATATATATTAGATAATACTTGTAATATATTTTGTCCAAAATTCATCTCCTTAATTAAACATAACATAAACTGCCAATTCACTTGGTCAAAGGCTTTTTCAGCATCCAAAAATATCAGGCCTGCAGAGACTTGGTTATTCTTTTCTAGATACTCTAATAAGTTAATAATTTGTCTAACATTATTTTTCATATACCTTCCAGTTATAAAACCCGATTGATCCTTATGTATAAACTGCTGCAAGATCCCCATAAACCTATTAGCTAAAATTTTTGCAAAGATTTTATAATCCACGTTTAAAAGAGATATAGGTCTGTAATTTTTAGGCAATGTAAGATCTTGATTATCTTTTGGAATCAATGATATAAATGCATTACGCCAAGATGGAGGGATCTCTAAACCCTGTAATAAGTTATTAAACAATTCACACAATGGTTGAGTCATCTCTTCTACTAAAGTTTTGTAATAGATGTCAACCCATCCGTACCCGGCGCTTTGCCCAATTTCAATTGTTTAATAGCTGTAACAATTTCTTCTTTAGTAATTAAGCCATTAATCTCTTTTTCCTGATCTTCTGTTAATTTAGGAAAGTTAACTTTACCTAAATAATTGTTTATATCTGTAGTTTGAATATTGGCACTCTTGTATAATTTTTGATAGTATTCTAAAAAGGATTTCTTAATCAATTCTTTCTGATAAACCAATTTACCATTATAATTTATTTTATCTATATTCCTCTGTTTCTGTTTCTTTCTTAACTGATAAGCCAACCATCTCCCTGGTTTATTAGCTTTACAAAATGTATTTTGTTTCATAAATAATAAATTGGTTGCAGCTTGATCAGCCATCAACATGTTAAATTGTGTTTTTAACAGTTTTAAAGCTCCTTTCACCTTTTCATCTAAAGGATTTGAAATTAAAAGTTTCTCTTTTAATTTAATCTCCTCTTCTAAATCTTTACGTTTCTGAGTCTGTTTCTGTCTATGCAAGTTATTCATTTTTATCAAGATACCACGCATAAAAGCTTTACTTGCATCCCACACCATTGACATTGATGTTCCCTTATTCATATTTAAAGCAAAATATTCCTTTAAACATTCCTTTAATTTATGAACATTTTTTTCTTGTTTAAATAAATTCTCATTCACCCTCCAGGATCTCCTGTCTTCTTTCTCAGCAAACAATTCCATCCATACTGGACTATGGTCAGACAATGTCCTAGGAAAAATTTTTACATTCTTCACCCTGTTGTATAAGTCTGTTGTAATCAAAAAGAAATCAATTCTTGAAAAAGATTGGTGTCTATCTGAGAAGAAGGTAAAATCCCTTTCTTCTAAGTTACGTTCACGCCAATAGTCCCTCAATTCCCAATCTTCTTTCATGTCAAAGAAGGCTTTAGGTAGTTTAGCCTGTTTAAAAAAGGTAGAAGAGCCTTTTTTGTCCTTTTGTATGTCTAAGACACCATTCCAGTCTCCCATTAAAATCACAGATCTATAGTCCAACAAAGTTATTTTCTGATGTAACAACCTATAGAATTGCTCCTGTTGCTGGTTTGGTGCATACAACCCCACAATAAGAATTTTCTTGCCATATAAACCAAGTTCAAGCATAACATATCTTCCATGAAGATCTGATTCTAACAGGGTAGCAGATAAGTTCTGTTTAACATAAATTACCACACCCCCTTTTTTCCCAGGGGCGGGAGATACGAAATGAGATCCCAAACGAGGATTGTTTAAGTATTTTTGGTCTTTAGATGTAATATGAGTTTCTTGCAAACAGATAACATCATTATTGTGTTGTTTCAAATAGTGGTAGATTTTTTTTCTCTTTTGAGGAATATTTAATCCATTAACATTCCAGGTCAGGAGCTTTGCCATCTCCCTTGGCCTTAAGCCTGGAGAAGATCCCCTCAAATTCTGCTACTGAAGAATATGTTGCAGAGCTTTTGGGTCTTGCTCCTCCCACCGGCACTGAAACAATTTGCTGAGTAGATTCTTTGATTTCTTTTTCTTTTTTCTGTTGTTCTTTTTCTTTACGTTTGTGTGCTGCACGGGTCATTCTCTGTTCTTTAACCTCTGCTTGAGACATCCATACCACCTGTCCAGCAGTCATCGCACCTGTATCTTCAGATTTCTGTTCCATCTCTTTATCACTCAGGACTTTGTGCATCATGGGCAAAGGTGAGCCTGCACCCAGGACCGTTTTATAAAATTCCTTAGCTTTAGCAACTGTATTAAGTCTATAACGTGTCCCCGCATGGCTCAAAACAATGCCCATCGGAATCTCCCATCTAAATGGCATTTGTCTTGCTTTAAGTTCATTTGCTAGAAAAGCAAAATCTTTTCTGCTTCTTAAGATTTTAGGTGGAATTTCCTTTAAAATAATAATATCTTGAGCAGCAATCTGGAATCTTTTATTGTAAAAAGTTTGTAGAATCTGATTTCGCAGGGACTTCTTAGCAAAATATATCACCACATCTCTAGGCAGATTCCTCTGTTTTGCAATCCAAGAATTAACTCTATAAATTCTTTCCACTTCCCCACGTAACTCATCTTTGTCTATATTCAAAATAACAGCCAAGTCATTGATCACCATTTCCATCAGATCTTGAGTTTTATCTTCTTTCAGGCCCCTTATTCTCAAAGCATATTCCATCTGTCTGTACTGGAACATAAGAATATCATCTTGTGAAGTTTCCACTTTTTTCTCCATATCTTGGAATTTATAGTCCAAAAGTTCTACTGTTTCTTCAATTTCCTCCACTCTAGAGTCCAGCTTCACAACCACTGAGGCCACTCCAGATAAAGCTAGAAGTATATCATCCCTCAATATAGTATTATTCTGTTCTAAAAGCTCCTTCATCTCTTTCTTCATTTCTTCCTTGCTTTCAGATTTATTCTGTTCCAAAAGTTGCTTCATTTCCTCCCTAAACTGTGACACAGCACTTACCATTATTTCTTTAATGTCTTGTGCTGATGTGCCAGATGGGGGAGGTGAGGGTGGAGTAGTTTTAGGTTGCTGCACTGAGGGTATTATTTTAAGTTGTTGTTGCACAGTAGAGGTAGCAGGAGAAGAAGTTAACTTAGGAGCTGTAGCAGCTGGTTGTCGTTTTGAAGCCATTTCAATTTATCTTTCTTTCTTCATAAAAATACCAATAAAAAGTAAATAGTCCAAAAGTTAAAAATAAGGTAAAATAGGATAAAATGGAATCAATTTAAAAGCTCCCAAAAGATAAAGAAAAACTTAAAAAGGAAAGCAGTATTAAACAACAGTTCAGCCAGTCCGTCTTTCAAAAGAAAAAAAAAAAACTTTCAAAACGCCATTTTACTTTCACTCTCACTTTTCCGCCCGGAAAAAAAAAGAGAAAGCTCAAAAAATAAGAAAAAATCAACACATGCTAAATGAACTAAATAAACTAAAAAAAGATAAAATAAAACTAAACTATAAATAAAATCCTTTAAACAGTTCTGTCCGGTTTAAGATTACTCACGGTTACTTTAAATACGGAGATGTTAGCGGCGTTTCGCTTTGTTTCCAAAGAAACAAAGACAGCTGAGAGGCGGAGAAGGCAATGAACTCCGAGGGAGCACTCTTTCTACCCCCCTAAAATAAAAATCCAGGGAGGGTTAAGAGGTTCTACCTCTATTCATGCGATCTCTACCCCTTCCCTTCGCCCGGGAAGGGGATTGCGAGCCGCGGGCCAGCTGATGAACGCTGTGCTCCGCGGATCTGACACCGTCTCAGGAGGACGGCTACAAAGTAGCCGCCATCTCCACCGCTTTAACCACCGGAAGTCCGGTTGTTGTTGATAGCCATTCAAAGTGGCTAGAGGTTGTTCCTGTTTCCTCCATTACTACTGCCAGGACAATCCAGGTGTTGAGAGGCATTTTTGCAGCACACGGCCTTCCAGATGTTCTGGTTTCAGATAACAGTCCTCAATTCACTTCTTCTGAGTTCCAGGCTTTCCTTCAGGCCAACATGATCCTTCATGTGACTTCGGCTCCCTTCCACCCCTCCACCAACAGTATGGCTGAGCGAATGGTGCGCATCACCAAGGATGCCCTCAAGAAACTGACTTACGGTGACTGCATCACAGCAGACTTTCTTCTTGCACACCACACCACACCGTGTACATCCACTGGGAAGAGCCCAGCTGAACTCTGCAGGGGTCGCAAACTAATAACTAAACTTGACAGATTGCACCCTGATCGGGTGGCACCTCTGGTCTCACAGCCATGGGCACCAAGGTGTTTGCAAGTGGGCGCTCCGGTTTGGACCTGGAACTACGGGCCCGGTCATCTTTGGATTCCAGCTTTAGTCTGCAAGGTTTCTGGACCTTTGTCCTATGAGGTGTCCTTGGGCAACAGCCGCGTTCTCCAGCGGCACATAGATCAGCTGTGTATGAGACTGGACTCTTCCTCTTCCACTCCTGATTCTTCTCTGGGGAGGGGAGGGTTATAGTGTGCATGTGGAAGATTGCTGTCAGCAGTCAACGGCAGCTGAGGAGGCTAGGGAAGGCCCCACTTAAGGTTCCACAAGTGTGCCCAACAGGAGTTCATGGGGACAAGGAACAATGCCCACACCATTACTTACTCCAGCCAGGGAGTCACACAGGGGGTACCCACACTACTCACACACACACTACACCACTCCAGACAGGGAGACTAACCGGGGGTATCCAAACAATTCAAAGACTACAAAAGAACTGGCATCAACCCAAGGAAACTGGCCCAATTCCAAAATTGCTCCCAGAAGGAAGTCTCTGGGAAAGGGGGTAGACAGAGAGGCGAATCCTGACTCTGGTACCTCTGGCACGGAATGGGAGGCCACAAGGTATTGGGGCATAGCAGCTACCCCGGACAACTTTCCTGCTGGGTTGGGGAGTGAGGGGCTGTGTTTCCAAGGAAGGTCCATTGTGGACCTGGAGAATACCACAAGTCCACGAAATACTGAGTGGGACTCAGAGGGTCCAGCCAGCCTAAACTCAGGCAGGTCAACCGGGTATGGGGAGGAGTGAAGTCCTGGTCTGCCAAGGCCGGTGGGCGAGCAAGCAAGCCAGGCAACAGAACCAAGGTTACTGGGGCTACCAGGCCAGCAAAGAAGGGGCACCGTAACCCCGGTAATTGAACAGGGAAGCCAAGGGTGTTCCCAGGGTCCGAGGAGGTTGCAACGGGTTAAACACCCACCCAAACACCTTAAGGAGTTTGTGACGTTGTTGTCAAGTCACAGGAAAAACAAGGCAGCTATGCTATAAATGAATGGTGTAGTTATGGGTTTTGGAGTGTCAGGTACCATTATTTCCAAAACAATAGCACGGCATCACACAAGGGTGTGATCCATGAATAACATATATATCCACAGTCCATGCATTTAAGTGATGGATTCTGATACCACGTCCATTCGGAGAAGTCGCACATGTGTGCGGAGTAAGCTTTATCTGGGAGGAAGGGGTGTTGTGTCCTGAGCCTGCAAAAGCAGGCTGGGGACATTGCTATGGTCCCAGGCTTCTGCAAGCTGCCCAGGACCAGACTGACCAGCACCAGCCTTGCGCGCATGCACGAGGCGCGAAAGCATGCCAGTCCCTGTAACCGTTTTGCTGGGGATCCGGTCACAAGATAAGAGGCCTGCAAGTCTCTGAGTTTGTTGTTGGAGTGAGCAGAAGAGAAATAAAGAGCTGTTTTTCCAAAATGTGTGATCTTCCTTCGCCATTAAACCAAGGACTTAACACCCACTGTACTACATTTTTATCTGTACTTCAACCATGGAGCAACATTTCATTGTTAATGTAAGAATCATGTGTCCTTTAAATGCCTTCACTTTGATAGTGTTCAGCATTGATAAGTCGCTTTTATTTTTCTAATATTGAATGAAATTATATTTGAATTCACTGTTAACTAATCAAGAGCTTTGAGCTTCCCCTGAGAGCAATCTTTATATAAACTTAAACTAATTAATTTTTACAATTAAATTGTAATTTATATAATTATAAGATTTGCTGATTTATTTTTGATTTGGATACTCACGAGTGGTTTGCTTTTCTCTCACCCTTCCTCTCACAGACAACCACTGTTTCATCAGATTTTCATGATGTATTTTCTCAGGCTCAAAATTCATCAAGAGGTCAGTAACCTTATAACCCAGCTAACTATAATTAAATATATTTGTACAATTGTCATGTTTTTTCACAGCTGTTAATGTGAATATTTGCCAAGTTCACTGTTTTAATAGTCAGAAGAATGCTGCAAAAATAGTTGGTTTATTGACATGGCAGATCAAATCCAATTTCAGACCAGAGGAAAAGAATAAAGTAGCTTCCTTTGATTCCACATACATACAATAAATAAACTGGAACAGATTTTTTTCTTTAACATGACAAGAAAGAATGTGACACTATACTAGGGGCCCAGTGAGTATTTATTTGCTTATGGGTTAAGAAATTTAAAAAAAACAGTCACTTACTTGTGTTCCAAGTCAGAAGGTAAACAGGGAGTATAATAAAATGCATTAATATTTATCAATCCATTAAACTGGGGGTGGGGGTGGGGATTAAAACTGAATTTTTCACAAACTGATCAACCAGTTACATTCTATTTCCAGTATTTCTGTCTGCTATGATAAAGCCAATTTTTTTTATTGCATCTTTGCTGGTTAATCCAAATTGCTGGCTTAGTCATTTCATTTAGAACTTTATACACAACTGCACGATCCATATAGGATTATATTTTTATCTTTGGATGAAAAATGCTTTTTAAGAATTCATTTCTGAAAGAATTTCCCCAGATGTTAAAAAAGGAACTAAATATGTGTTTCATCTTAACTGTGATAAAGAATTAATTTATGAATTGTGCATTTTTGCAGAAATAAAAATTTTTAAGTAGAAAAAACAAATTTAAGCAGCTTATATGGAGAAGAATAACAGAAAGCTAGTTGTAGGATGATTTATATTTATTTTGGGCAATCTTTCTCAACTGATCATTCCTTGGATGTGTAGAAATGAAACTGGTCTGGGAGGTACCAGTGCCTGCTTAAGAAATTCCTCTAATCTGAACCCTTATTGACACCTATCTTTTTTTACGAAGCTTCTTGTTCTCAAGATTGTCTTAATGGAGCAGTTTGCACAAAGACAGGAGTTTGTGACTGCGAGACATTTCAGGCACAGGGACAGCGCTGCCAAATCAGTAAGTTCCATGAGAAGGTATGAAGCACTTTTATCATAGGTATATTGCAAAAGGATTCAATCTCATATTTTAAGAATTCAAGCTAACGTTTTGCAAAGATGTAAGTACTGTTAAGCCTAAATGTAACTTGTCATTGTGATTCTGGATCATCCTAGACATTCTTTTAACTGGTTAGACTGCTAGGATTTTTTTTAAAGTCTTTAAAGGGGTTTTTAAGTGTTTGGGACATCAGTTCTTCAAGATAGCCTAACTCAGGAAACAGAGTCTGAAGGAACCAAAGGAACTCTATTTTACTGTGTAACGTATAATTATTACAGAATCTTGAAAGTCTGCCAGCTTCCTTCTGTCCTCTCTAATGCCACATAGAATCATGGTAGTGTTACTTTAAGTCTTTTAAAGTATGCTTACTACTTTCTCAGGACTGAATTTTCATTTACAGACTCTTTCATGAATTAATGGCTCTTACATTCCTTCCCCAACGTTATCCCACACACCACCTGACTGCAACCCTTTGTAACTGAACAGATGCAGAGTATGAATCTTTGAGGGTGTGTGCAACACAAAAGCCTTGAACTCAGTCCCCAAAGATTTACCATTACAATAATTACTAATTTGTATTTAATAAAAATGGGAAATTGTCACAGGTAAGTATTAAAGAAAATAATATGGAATCTTTAAGTTTCAGTTATGGTCCCCGATCACTTTTGGAGATGCCATCGAGCACATAATTCAGAAGTCAAAGGTTATCCTCATCTTGGAAAATTTTCTGCAGTATTCTAGTGGTACACCTAAGAAATCTCAGTACCATGGTACTATACTGTTTGTGGTGACAAGCTTTCATAATTTTAACATTTTTGCAACATTCTTGCAAAAGCCTCTGTTAGAATAAGTTCCAATTTAATTCTGAAAAAGCCCAATTTGCATAGATAATCTTCACTATTTTTTCATGCACCAGTGTTTTCATGTCATTGCAATATTCCTGAAGAAGCAAGGTGAAAAGATGCCAGCTCTTTTGAAAAAGACAGCTACTGCAGGAAATATTCAGGAAGTTAATCTAGTTATAACATTATCTAGTTGTACTTTAATTTGTCTTCAGAGCATATTTTATAGAATTTCTTTATTTTTATTTATTTAAATTTCCATCTGTAGGTTCTTTTTAAACATCTGATTATATTGTGATGTTTCATGTGTTTGGGTTTTTTTTACAACATAATATGATAAATATCTTTGGAATGGGCAACACTCGTCTGAAATGATTGTTTCTGCTGGCATGGCTTGCAAACAAGTATATTTGTTTTCTTTAGTTCCAAACATTGGCAAAGACAGAGGTGGGATTTGCAAATCATGGGGACAATACCACTTTGAAACATTTGATGGCATCTACTACTACTTCCCAGGAAACTGTTCATATATTTTTGTGAAAGATTGCAGTGATCCAGAACCTCAGTACACTGTGTGGGTAAGATTTGAAATTGGGTCAAAAGGGACCTGAAAAGAGCAGGCTCTTTTCTGTCAATTATGTAAGAGATTCCTTTGTACTGTGTAACTCTGTACTGTGGTTTAGATTATGATATGAAAAGAGAAAGAATTATTTCTGTTCTTTGTTCACTTACTATTCTGTGGTTCAGTTTGTGTTCATGATTCCATTCATTGACCAATTAACAATTATTTGGTTCTGAGATCAAAAAGCATTCTGGGCAGCCAAAGGATAGGAAAATGGGGAAGTGATAAGTATACTTTAATTATATTAGTCAATATTGTTTCTAATATTATAGAAATATTCTATAATATATTATAGAAATATTATAGAAATATTTTCATTACCCATAATCCCTAGACATTGGTCTGAATTCTTATACACGTTTCATTTTGTAACCTTCATATGGATTTGATAGAATTTTGTTACTGCTAGATCTAATTTTGAATACATTAGGTAGATGATGGGGATTTAGTAGCCTACATTTATCTAGTAGATTGGAAAGATAGGTGTATTATCTATAAGGTTTTCAATCACACAAACATTTTTACAAGAAAAAGGTACCAGAAGATTTCCTTACTGAGGGGCACAAAAATCCATTCAGATATTCCCTAATAGATTGCAGATAATTGCAGATGATAAAATGGCTGTCTGTGGTTTTCCTTACTACTCCTGGATGCCAATTAGTTGATTCTACTACTCTAGGCTGAACTATTACACTCACTGTTTTTTCTTTTCATCATATGAATTCAGCATTATTAGTTTTTTGAAATATTAATATATTCTGTATTGCCATAGAATATCTTATGTGAAGATTAATAAAAATGAGATCAGAATCAGCATTGAATCAAATGATGATCAAAGAATTTTGAAGTTCTGAAATTAGAAAGCACACATATTTAAAATCCTCAGATTAATGTTAATAATACTATTTTGATATTCCCTGAATTGCTGGTGTAAGGGCATGGTTTATCCGATTGATTAGCAAGAACAATAGTAAAGCCCATCCTAAAGCCATGTTTCCTATAGCAAAAATTTTTAAGGTTGCATTAAGACTGCATGTAACAGTATTATTGAATAACTGTTTTAGGCTGGCAGCAAACTTAATCATGTTCTGATTAGTAATAGATCTATCTATCTGTCTGTCTGTCTGTCTGTCTGTCTTATTATCATCAATCATTATCACCTATCATCTAACATCTAACATCTGTCACAACATTTTAGTACTTTCATATCTTCACAAATATATACGTACATAACAAATACACAAATGGTTAACCTGGTATGGAGTGGGTATTTTTATTAGACAATTCAAGATGAATATTCTGATTAGCAGAATGAACTTTTAAACACATAAGTGTTAACCCAAGCAGAGTTTTCAAGGTTAAAATCGGCACCTTGAGTTGGATCTGTAACCCTCTTGCTAATCAGTAGAGTAATCTCAATGTAGGTGTTACACTTTTAAACCTGTTTTTATGAAACCTCAATTCTGAAGAGTGCATATGATCTGATAGTGGAAAATGTACCCACCATACATTATACATGTTAATATGCGTACATTTTTTCTTTAGAGACATGTACACTAAATATGCTATTGAAAAACTGCTCCAAATATTTCTAGTTTGCTTCTTTTGAAAAATAAATTGCATAAAATAAGTTTTACATACTTAAAAATATATTCTTATGTTTTATGTATCTATTTCTTCTCTTTAAGATTAATAATAGTCCTCACTGTGCTGGTTCAGTGTATTCTTGTTTACGGTCAATAAGTTTGTTCGTTTCAAATCAGGATGAAATACACATATCGGGACATGATGTTAGAAAGGGTAGAATCAGGTAAAAACAATTGAAATGTTTTCTTATGTTTCTTAAAACAACTAACGTATTCAGAGGAAAATTATTAAGTTATTTGTCTTATCGTGAAAGTTTGATGATGAAAATATTCAGTTCTGGTTGACATGAAGTCACAAAACCTAGAATAGAATTCCTGTTTTTCCCTTTCAGGGTTACTAGCAAGATTCTGTGAGATTATAGCCAACCAGCTAAGAAAGGGAATCTCACAGATGCTAGTTGAATATCATTGAAACAATATTATAACAAATGTTAATATTTGTATTATATAAAAATAAAAAAGGCTTTAAATAAAAAAATAAATGCATTTGTTATAAGTTGCATTTTATGTACAAAAAGGTGATTTCAATATTATATTGCTATGATTATTTTTTTTAAAAGAAATATAATATTTTTATGGGTAAAATATAGCAGGATAATAGCTAGCTGACATCTTTAAATTACACTTTATTTTATTTTTCAGGTTGTCTTTGCCCCAAACAGTTGGAAATATTTTCATTGAGAAATTAGCAAATTATATTTTGGTGAAAACTACATTTGGCTTTTCCCTAGCTTGGGATGGAAACTCTGGGATTTACATTAAATTGACAGAAGAACACAAGGGAAAAACATGTGGTCTCTGTGGAAATTATAATAACAACACATCAGATGATCTCGTATTACTAAGTAGTAAGCATGCTAAAATATATGATGATAAACCCAACCATTTCCTTGTATTCTACTTATTTGTAATTGTCATAAAAGAATATTACTAGGCTATTGAATCTGCTGTGGATGGTAATCGCATATATTTTGCAAGTTGTGAGGTGAAAACTATATAATTATTTAACAGTGATATAATGTATTCAAGGTTCATAATGTCATTATGATTCTTATGACTTAATCAGTGGTGTTAATACCACTTTATAACACCTTGGTAAGGCCACACTTGGAATACTGCATCCATTACACAATGTAAAAAAGATGTTGAGACTCTAGAAAGCGTACAGAGAAGAGCAACAAAGATGATTAGGGGACTAAAACATAAAGAACAATTGCTGGAATTGGGTATGTCTAGTTTAATGAAGAGAAGGACTAGAGGTGACATGATAGCAATTTTCCAATATGGCAGGGGGTTGCCACAAAGAAAAGGGAGTCAAGCTATTCTCCAAAGCATCTGAAGGCAGGACAAGAAGCAATGAATGGAAATTAATCAAAGAAAGAAACAGCCTAGAACTAAGGAGAAATTTCCTGACAGTTAGAACAATTAATCAGTGGAACAACCTGTCTTCAGAAGTTGTGATGCTTCATCACTGGATGTTTTTAGAAGAGACTGGACAACCATTTGTCTGAAATAGTATAGGGTAGAGGTAGGCAACCTTGGCTCTTTTATGACTTGTGGACTTCAATACCCAGAATTCCTGAACTAGCCATGCTGACTCAGGAATTCTGGGAGCTGAAGTCCACAAGCCATAAAAGAGCCAGGGTTGCCAACCCCTGGTATATGGTTTCCTGCCTGAACAGGGGGGTTGACTAGAAGACCTCCAAGATCCCTTCCAATTCTATTATTATTATTATTATTATTATTATTATTATTATTATTATTATTATTATTATTATTATCATCATCATCATCATCATCATCATCATCATCATCATCTGCCTATTGCAAATAAGGACATATTTTGAAATGGCATAAACTGCAAAGACTAATGAAGTGAATTTGTGTGTATGGCAAAATTTAAACTGGATGTTTCTTAGGTGGTCTTGTCCAACATTAATAAGATATATTAGTATCAGCTTTGATTGTAATAACTCCATGTCAAGGTTCAAATTGATGTGATGGCAGACATGTTATCTATTTTAAAGGAAGTATACATAATACGCATGATTTACAATCTAGGGATCCATCATTTGAATAACTGCACTTTGAATATCCTATTGTGTATGCTGGGCTATATATAACATTTATGTTTTTAAATAGGTGACTATACAGAAGATATAGCTAAATTTGCTAATAGTTGGGCTATACAAATCCCAGATGATGCAACCTGTGAAGCTATTGCATCTAGTTTTCCTAGTCCTTGCAACATTGATACAGAATCTTACGAGGTAAGCAGTTTAGGTTGCAATTTAGTATAAAATATTTATTTTTATTGGCCTTGATTTCAAGAGACACAAGTAAAAGGAAGTTTTGGAGAGCAGCTTTTCTCTTCTTTCCCCTTGAAAAACATACTTGGAAGGTTGGAGGGACTGTCTTTGACTTATGAGGAATGACACACTAGAGTCGAAAGTATCTCACAGAACATCTTGCATTATGTTTCAGCAATGTACACAGGATAGTTCAGGTCATATCTCTACAATAAACACAACTGATATAATAAAATATCTACTGGCCATTCAAAATAATTATTAGGTTAGGTTTATAAATATAATATCCTTGGATGGGGGGGAATATTTTGCATGTTTAAATTTCCTTTTTATGACCCTGTAATCCCTTAATTTGGGGTAGAGTTGAGGCGACTGGATGGAGCCAAGCATTTGCTGGCTGGATTTCCTTTCTCACACCATGCAGTTCGCAGCAGATATTTTTTCTTTGCACCCTAGGAGAGAAACATTAGCCACTACCTAGGCTTGAACTCTCAACTTTCTGAGTGGGAAGAGAGAGCTTTCACCACTAGGCCAACATGCCACTCAATTTTTTTGCATGTTTAATTATATATATATATATGTAGGTATGTATATATCTCAATACGATTTTCATTCTACATATAGAGTATCTACTTCAAGTGCCAAATACTCCTGCAGTTTCCTTTTCTAAGTTGTCATCAAAGCATAGATCCTTATCCCTACATTTCCAGCTGCATGAATGACCTATGTAGGTAAGCTGAATATACTTTTTTATTTTGTTTTGCAGGCTTATTAGTCATCATTATTGCTATTTTGCCTTTCTCTACTCTAACACAGAGGAACACATCTACTGTAATGTCTCTTAACTACAGTAAGAGTGAAAGAAATGGCCTCTTGACTTGCAACAGAATAGCTGGAAATGAATTACTTCCAAAGTATTCCTAGTTTAGTGCTAGTTTAGTTATTCCTCCCTCCCTCCCTCCCTGCGTATCACAGTTCTCCTTCTTCCAACTTTTCCCCCCAAAATTATAGTCATCTGTAAGGGTAAGCTGATAAAATATCAGCTCGATGATGGCTGAAATTTGCTATAAATCTCTGCTGGAATCTTAACTTATTTAACACATTTATTATACTTAGTGAAAAGTGAATAATCAATACATAAGCATGTACAATAACTAACTAAAAGTTTCATTTTGCTGTTTCAGAAAGGATGATGATGAAACCTATTGCCGAGCAGTAACAGAATATGCTCGCTCATGTTCACATGTAGGCTATCCTATTAGAGATTGGAGAGATGACTTTCCAGCCTGTAGTAAGTGTGTTTTAATACTTTGATCAATCAAAAATTAGTTTCATGATGTTAAACAAAAGCAAAAATATTTATTTAATATATTAGATCACTGAACTATAATGGGTAGCATATTGCAACTGTTCTACAAAAGAACGGAACCACTTTAATCAACAGTCCTACATATTTTAAAATTTGGCTTCATAACCAGAATGTTTTAGGGTATGAAAATGATTCAGGGTCATGTTAAATAGGCTATATAAACTCAACAGAATTTTTAAACTTTTAAATAGTTATATGTAACTCTTCATATTAAGTCTCAGAATGATTTAAATTTCAGGGTGTCTTTTTTGTGTCTCTGGTCTCTGACTATAATAAACATTGACTTGACTTAATGTGTGCTATTATTCTTAAATATAAAAATGTACATTTCTGCGTCTTAATATTCATCATACTAAGACTTAATATATAGGTTCTTTATTCTAAATTTGATGGCTTTGGCAAAGTAAAATCTTAATTTAGAAAGTTATTTATATGTTTAACCAACATTTTTAAAAGAAAATAATGCATACTTTTTCTCATTAAAGTGAAGTATACTGGAGTATAATCATTCTTACCTAACTTATTATTTTAGCTGACAGTTGTGAAGATACTTTTATTCACCGGGATTGTATTAGCTGTTGTCCACCAACCTGTACTTTTGAGAAAGACTGTCTAGGTAGTAATCTCCATTGCTTAGATGGATGCTATTGCCCAGATGGTAAGTGAACTTTCATCAGATGAATTATTTTAATAATAAAGTTTCTGTATAGCAAAGAACTATTTGTCTTATATCTTTAGAATTTACCATAGTTTTTAAGGAATTAAATTTTTATTAAATGTGGTTTTTCCTTAAAACATTGCTAATAAATAAGAAATGAACTGAAATATAGACCATTATATTCTATTCTTAGTTCAGCTTTCCAGACCTCTTTCCATCAGTCTCTGCAAGAGTTTATTGTAGTATGCAGTAGTAAGGCCACTATTTCATCTCATTTAGATTTGAAGGGATATCCATTGACAGTATCAGATGCAGACTGGGTAATTCATTACATAATTATTTTAACTTCACTCTGAGCTATACTTTGTACATATTTAACATGTACTATCTTTTATATATTGTGATCTCTTTACATTTTTGCAACCTTTTTATTTTTACAAACTAGGCCTTATAATGGACAATGGAACTTGTATTTCTGCATCAGATTGCCCATGTGTTTATCATGGGACAGCTTTCCCTGTAGGTTCAACAATTGAACAAGAATGTAGTAACTGGTATGTAATTGTCAATAACCTCTCTGATTTGTGTGTCTTGCCAATATTTGCTTTGTTTTATGGAGAACATGAAATTTACACCACAGTTCCTACTGTGGAATAGGACAAAGGAGGGAGGCTATATGAAAATCATTTATTGACTTTGACATAATAGTTTGAACTGGTGGTAGAAGAAATCTTAAGCACACCAAAGAATGAACCATTCATATATTTGATTACCTGATTATAAGTGAACATTAAGACCTCTAAACTGGATTGAGGTTTTAGCACTGCATGGTGATCTTTACCCTTTCACCATTTTGTACAATATCACTCCTTTTTAAACACTGTGGATCCATCCTATCACATTTTACTTTATAGCTTTAGTACCCACATTAAAGTTGCAACCAGGTAGACTAGTCAGACAAAAGAATATCAGATGGCTCCAGTTTCTACCCTTCAGTTAGAGACTCATATCATACCATAACAACTTAATTGATTGACTGAGGATTGGCAATATATGGTGGCAGCCAAGATGAAATTGGCTGGTGTTATTGATGAATATACATACATTTCAGATGAGGATTGCTCATAGATTTGTCTTCTCAGAATTAAAGCATACAGATCTCATTCTGCACTGATTACTCAAGTACTAGGAGCAGAAGTGAACTCATACAGCCTGGTCTGGTCTGTTCTGTGTGTGAAAGAAAAACAACAAAAGGATATTAACCCCTTTATAGTTATTTTTATGTACTATAACAAAAGGGCTATTATATAATATTGTGTTATAAACAAATTTCAGTCCTCAATCCCCAAATATATAAACATTTTAAAATTTTTATTTTAAATTTTGTTTAGCATTTGTATGGGTGGTGTTTGGAACTGCACTGAACATGATTGCCCAGGTAATTTTTTCTTATAAAGATAATTCTATTTGTGTGTGTGTGTGTGTGTGTGTGTGTGTGTGTAGAGAGAAAGAGAAAGAGAGGGAGGGAGGGAGGGAGGGAGGGAGGGAGAGAGAGAGAGAGAGAGAGAGAGAGAGAGAGAACAAACTGTATTCAATTTAGGTATAGTTTCTTTGTCTTTTTTATTTATTAACTTGAAATCTTAATATGTGTGTATATGTGTTTGTATACATATGCACATTTAAATACCAAAAAACCTGAGAAGGTAAACTGCAAAATCAATTTAAAACATAAAATATAATAAATGAATCAATACTGTCCATCATTAAAATCTTGTCCAAAAGGATTAGTTTTGAAAACAAATCATTTTACCATGGACATTAAATGAATCACATAGTCATTAAGGAAATCCAGATTCCCCAATTGATATTGTTTGTTGGAAACTGGCTGGGAAGGTCACAAATCATGACTATGTGACCACAGGATGCTGCCACAGGTTGTAAATGTTGGCCAGTTGTGAAGCATTCAAATTGCATTCATGTGACTGCAGATAAAGTACGATGGTTGTAATTTCAAGGACAGGTTATAAATGACTTTTTTCAAGGCCATTGTAACTTTGAACCATCATTAAATAAATGATTGTTCATTCATTTATTTGTTGTTGTTGTTAATTGCGAAGTTGCGTCCGACCCATCGCGACCCCCTGGACAACATTCCTCCAGGTCTTCCTGTCCTCTACCATCTTCTGGAGTCCATTTAAATTCACACCTACTGCTTCAGTGACTCCATCTAGCCATCTCATTCTCTGTCGTCCCCTTCTTCTATTGCCCTCAATCTTTCCCAGCATTAGGCTCTTCTCCAGTGAATCCTTCCTTCTCATTAGGTGGCCAAAGTACTTGAGTTTCAGCTTCAGGATCTGGCCTTCTAAAGAGCAGTCGGGGTTGATCTCTTCTAGGACCGACCGGTTTGAACGCCTTGCAGTCCAAGGGACTCGCAGGAGTCTTCTCCAGCACCACAGTTCAAAGGCCTCAATTCTTTTGCGCTCAGCCTTTCTTATGGTCCAACTTTCACAGCCATACATTGCAACTGGGAAAACCATGGCCTGGACTATGCGTACTTTGTTGGCAGGGTGATGTCTCTGCTTTTTAGAATGCTGTCTAGATTTGCCATAGCTTTCCTCCCCAGGAGCAAGCGTCTTTTAATTTCTTGGCTGCAGTCCCCATCTGAGGTGATCTTGGAGCCCAGAAAAATAAAATCTGTCACTACCTCCATTTCTTCCCCATCTATTTGCCAGGAATTGAGAGGGCCGGATGCCATGATTTTGGTTTTCTTAATGTTGAGTTTCAAGCCAACTTTTGCACTCTCCTTCTTCACCCGCATCAAGAGGCTCTTTAGTTCCTCTTCACTTTCTGCCATTAGAGTGGTATCATCTGCATATCTTAGGTTGTTGATATTTCTCCCGGCAATCTTAATTCCAACTTTTGATTCATCTAGCCCTGCCTTTCTCATGATGTGCTCTGCATATAAGTTAAATAGGCAGGGCGACAGTATACAGCCTTGCCGGACTCCTTTTCCAATTTTGAACCAATCAGTGGTTCCGTGTTCGGTTCTCACTGTTGCTTCTTGACCCGCATATAGGTTTCTCAAGAGACAAATGAGATGGTCTGGTACTCCCATCTCTTTAAGAACTTGCCACAATTTGTTGTGATCCACACAATCAAAGGCTTTAGCATAGTCAATGAAGCAGAAGTAGATGTTTTTCTGGAACTCCCTAGCTTTCTCCATGATCCAGCGTATGTTGGCAATTTGATCTCTAGTTCCTCTGCCTCTTCGAAATCCTGCCTGTACTTCTGGTAGTTCTCGATCCACATACTGCGGGAGTCTAGCTTGTAGGATTTTAAGCATAACTTTACTAGCATGTGAAATGAGTGTAATGGTGCGATAGTTTGAACATTCTTTGGCATTGCCTTTCTTTGGAATTGGAATGTAAACTGACCTTTTCCAATCCTGTGGCCACTGTTGAGTTTTCCAAATTTGCTGGCAAATTGAGTGTAGCACTTTTACTGCATCTTCTTTTAAGATTTTGAATAGCTCAGCTGGAATACTGTCACCTCCACTAGCTTTGTTGTTGCTCAGATTTCCTAAGGCCCATTTCACTTCACATTCTAGGATGTCTGGTTCGAGGTCAGTGACCATCTCATTGTGGTTATCTGGGATGTTAAGCTCATTCTTGTATAGTTCTTCTGTGTAGTTTTGCCATCTCTTCTTAATCTCTTCTGCCTCTGTTAGGTCTCTGCCATTTTGGTCCTTTATCATGCCCATCTTTGCATGAAACGTTCCCTTCATATCTCCAATTTTCTTGAAGAGATCTCTGGTCCTCCTATTCTGTTGTTTTCTTCTATTTCTTTGCACTGTTCATTTAAGAAGGCATTCTTATCTCTTCTAGCTACTCTCTGGAATTCTGCATTCAATTGGGTGTATCTTTCTCTTTCTCCTTTGCCTTTCACTTCCCTTCTTTCCTCAGCTATTTGCAAAGCTTCCTGAGACAGCCATTTTGCTTTCTTGCATTTCTTTTTCTTTGGGATGGTTTTAGTTGCTACCTCTTTTACAATGTTGCGAACTTCCATCCATAGTTCTTCAGGCATTCTGTCTATCAGATCCAGTTCCTTAAATCTATTTGTCACCTCTACTGTATATTCATCAGGAATATGATTTAGTTCATATCTGAGTGGCCTAGTGCTTTTCCCTACTTTTTTCAATTTAAGCCTAAATTTTGCAACGAGAAGCTCATGATCTGAGCCACAGTCAGCTCCTGGTCTTGTTTTTAATGACTGTATAGAGCTTCTCCATCTTTGGCTGCAGAGCACATAGTCAATCTGATTTCTATGTTGACCGTCTGGTGATGTCCATGTGTAGAGCCGTCTCTTGGGTTGTTGGAAAAGAGTGTTAGTTATGACCATCGTATTCTCTTGACAAAATTCTATTAGCCTGTGCCCTGCTTCATTTTGTTCTCCAAGGCCAAACTTGCCTGTTATTCCGGTTATCTTTTGGCTTCCTACTTTAGCATTCCAATCCCCCATGATGATAAGGACATCATTTTTGGGTGTTAATTCTATAAGGTGCTGTAGGGCTTCATAGAACCAGTCAATTTCATCCTCTTCAGCACCAGTGGTTGGGGCATAGATTTGGACTACTGTGATATTGAATGGTTTGCCTTGGATTCGAATTGAGATCATTCTGTCATTTTGGGGATTGTATCCCAGTATTGCTTTTCCTATTCTTTTATTGACTATGAAGGCTACTCCATTTCTTCTGAGGGATTCTTGCCCACAGTAGTATACCTGATGGTCATCTGAGTTAAATTCACCCATTCATGTCCATTTTAGTTCGCTGATTCCTAAGATGTCGATGTTCAGTCTTGTCATCTCTTTTTTGACTACGTCTAGCTTGCCTTGATTCATGGATCTTACATTCCAGGTTCCTATGGAGAAAAAATCTTTACAGCATCGGACTTTCCTTTCACCACCAGATATATCCACAGCTGAGCGGTCCTTTCGGCTTTGGCCCAGTCGCTTCATTCTTTCTGGCGCTACTAGTACTAGCCCTCTGCTCTTCCCCAGTAGCATATTGGACACCTTCCGACCTGAGGGGCTCATCTTCCAGCATCATATCTTTTTGCCTTTTAGGACTGTCCATGGGGTTTTCATGGCAAAGATACTGGAGTGGTTTGCCATTTCCTTCTCCAGTGGATCACATTTTGTCAGAACTCTCTGCTATAACCTGTCCGTCTTGGGTGGCCATGCACGGCATAGCTTATAGCTTCATTGAGTTACGCAAGCCCCTTCGCCACGACAAGGCAGTAATCCATAAAGGGGATTCATTTATTATTGCTGCATAAATAAGTAAAAGTACATTTATTTTTCCAATTGCAATCTATAACTACTTGAGTCCATGGAATATCTTGAAAGATACCTAAGACTAAATATCTTCTTGGGTGATCTTGAAAATCTGAGCAGGATCAGACAAGAGACTATCTGGAAATCCCCAAGCTGTAGCCTGGACAAGAACTCAAATTAATTACAGGAGAAGACAACGTAAAAACAATTCTGATTTGTTAAAATCCATTTCTTATATGGATCTCTCCATGAAACCACCAGGAGAGTTAAAGAACTGCTCAACTCAAAAAGGGACATTATCTTTAGCAATGAGCTTCTATGAGCCTTGAATTGCAAATTAGAGTATTTTTGAAATTCTCTTGAACTTTAACTTGTGGCATGTCTTGGAATAACTAAGCTTTCATTAGTGCATGTCAAATAATATTAAAAGGATAAAAGAAAATGCACATTGTGTAATGAAGGCTAGAAGAGCAATACATTGTGGCAATGAAGGCATTTTACATTTGCTTTATAGTTTCTAATTTATCTTTGGTTCTATGCAATACAGATATTAGAAACTGCATGCAGATATTCAATATCTACGTAAATCACTGGGTGAGATCATCCCTGGTTTGAGGTTTAGGATCATCAGTATTCTGATGATACTCAGTTATATCTTTCAGCCTCAGGACCAAAGTCTTGTACCTGGAGACTGTGTGGGCATTAATGGAAAGAAACCAAGTCTGGCTTAATCCTACCAAGATTGAGTGGCTGTAACTGTTGGGACCACCTAGGCCTGGGGATTTTCCATCATTATGCTAAAATGGATTGCCATTCCCCATTCTGGAGTGGTGCACAATTTGTTGCCTTTCCTCAATATCCATCTGATGAACCTGTTCTGTCTCCTCCTGGATTCAGACAATCACTCATGCCCTAGTTATCTCAAGGCTTAAACTGTGAGTTATACCCAGTTTATAGGACAGTATATATTCTCCTCTTATTAGAGAGATTGCCAGGGAGGACAGACAATTTTTATGTAGGCTTTCTCCTCCAGGACTCAAACCCTTCTATCACGCATGCAGTGGCAAAATACTGTGTTGCGGCAATGTCCACAAGAAAAAAATTGGTTACGGGTCTATAGCTGTCAACTTGTGCCAGTTTTTTGGAAATATCTCTAATAATGTTTGGAACATTATATTTACTCACACACTAATTGGCTATCCACTCACATAAACTAGGGAGTGACCCTAACATTTTGAGAACATGTATTTTCTTAACAGGGATGTTATTATTAATGTTAGTACTATTTTATTATTATTATTATTGATCATCGCACAGTCAGCCAGATGTTCAGACTGGATCTGGCATTTTGTCTATCTATCGAGTCCTTACCCAGGACCTGGGATAGGCAGATGTGAATGTTTGATGGTATTACAGATATCGTCGCAGGATGGAAGCAGTTCCTAGTAACGCCGCCTTTTCCAATTGACTAATAGCGAATTTGTCAATGCCAATGGTGTTCAAGTGGTGCTCCAGTTTTTTTAGGATTGCACCCAAGGCGCCTATGACTATTGGTACTACCCTTGCTTGCTTTTGCCACAGTCTTTCTATTTCTATTTGTAGGTCTTTGTATTTTGTTATCTTCTCCAGTTCTTTCTCTTCTATTCTGCTGTCTCCAGGCACTGCCACGTCCACTATCCAGACTTTTTTGTCTTTCTTATCGACATTGTTAAGTCTGGGGTGTTATGTTGCAGGTGCTTGTCGGTTTGAATTCTGAAGTCCCAGAGCAGTTTAATTTTATCATTTTCTATGATTTTCTCTATTTTATGATCCCACCAGTTTTTGCTTACAGGCAAATGATATTTTTTGCAGATCATCCAATGCACCATTGTTGCTACTTTGTCATGCCGCTGCTTGTAGTCAGTCTGTGCAATCTTCTTGCAACAGCTTACCAGGTGGTCCACTGTTTCTTCAGCTTCTTTGCATAGGTAGCACTTACTGTCTGTTGCTGTCTTCTCAATTTTGACTTTATATGCATTTGTCCTTAAGGCTTGGTCTTGTGCAGCCAGAATTAGTCCCTCGGTCTCTTTCTTCAATTTTCCTGCTCTTAGCCATTGCAAGGTCTTGTTATTATCTGCTTTCCCAGCTATTTTTTTAATGTATTGGCCATGTAGTGCTTTGTCTTCCCATGCCTCTATTCTGTTCTTCATTTGGTCTTTCTTGTCGGCCAGTTTGATCTCTCCAGTAATCAGTAAGCCTTCCTGATATACTAATTTCAGTGCATCTTCATCATTGTTCTTCAGATATTCTTCCAAAGCCATTTTTTCTTCTTCAACCATCTGATGTACTTGTAGCATTCCACGCCCACCTATTTGCCTTGGTAGATAAAGTCTATCAATGTCACTGCGTGGATGAAGGGCGTGATTCATTGTCCTTATTTTTCTGGTCTGCCTATCCATTGCTTTTAGTTCTGCTTGAGTCCAGTCCACTATTCCAGCTGTGTATCTAATGACTGGGATTGCCCAGGTGTTGATTGCCTTTATGGTATTTCCTCCATTGAGTTTGGACTTTAAGATCTTCTTCACTCTCTTGATGTATTCACCTCTAACCTTTTTCTTGACTTCAGTGTGCTTGATGTTGTCAGCTTGAAGGATACCCAAATATTTGTAGTAATCTTCCTCATCCAGACTCTTAATGTTATTTTCATGGGGCATCTTGATTCCTTCTGTTTTCACTACTTTTCCTTGTTTGATAGTAAGTGTGGCACATTTGTCCAAGCCAAACTCCATAACAATATCTTGGCTATATATACGGACAGTGTTGAGCAGCAATTCTATTTCAGATGATGTTTTTCCATACAGCTTCAGATCATCCATGTAAAGGAGATGGGATAGTCTGATAGATGTTTTTGATATTTGATAGCCATGTCCTGAGTTATTCAGTATTGTTGACAGAGGAAACAGTGCAATAACAAATAGTAATGGTGACAATGAATCTCCTTGAAATATTCCTCTCTTGATATTAACCTCTCCCAGTCTCTCATCATTGATCTGCAACTGTGTCTTCAATTGTGCCATCGATCTTTATTATTATTATTATTATTATTATTATTATTATTATTATTATTATTATTATTTAATATATTGTAAAAAGTGATGGCTATTGCTGGTCTACGACCATAATAAAGTTATTTGTAATTGTATCTCAGGGCTTAACTATTGCAATAGTGTTTACATGTATCTGCCCCTTGAAAATTACTCAGGAGTTTCAGCTGGTTCAGAACACAGTTTGGGCAGTGATGGACATGCCTTGATATGTTCCTATGACACCTCTGCTCCACAAGCTGCACTGGTTGCCACTCAATTCAAGAAAGATACTAATTATTACCTATAAAACTCTAGATGGTATATGGCCCAGTTATTTGTGGCCTATCTTCCATGGTTTCTGCATGGCTAGTATGAGCAGGTGTGCTCCAGGTCCCTTCTATTAAACAATGTAATCTTTCAGAACCCAGGAAGCTCACCTCCTCCACCTACCTCTGGAATTAGGCTTCCCCCCGAGATCTGAAGAGGTCCTATTCTAGAGGCATTCTGGAAGGCCTTAAACACCTAGCTATTCTCTCAGGCCTTGAGATAGGGTAGATGAGACCCTCCTATTTGAAATATTGTTTGTATTCATTGGTTTGCCATCTTACAGCTCCCATGTAAATCTTTTTGGATTTATTCTTATTTTATTTGTTTTTACTAATTTTTTATGTTGCCATTCAGTTGTAATGTTGCTCTTTAGTTTATGTTATTCTTTTAGTTACGTTGCTCTCAGAATTGGTTGGAGTCAAAAAGCACTGAAATCAAATAAAAAAATAAAAAATAATATACTTTTCAATCTTTAAGCTGAATGTTTAATTGTTGGTGAATCCCATTTCACAACTTTTGATGGTCGCCATTATACCTTTCTTGGGAGTTGTCAGTATATTCTGGTAAAAGGCACCGGGAAAGACAAATTCACACTCACGTTACAGAAAAGTCCCTGTGGACAGGTAAGTTGACAGTTTAATTAACATTTTGTGTTAATAAATAAATCCCTATACATCTAACTCAAAGAAATCCAAAAAATTACTTAAGAAGATTAGTGATTAAAAAAAATCAGAATTTTTCTTGATATTGAGTGTCTTGTATGATCTGAACCTGTTTTTTGTTTCAACTGTAAGCACCGGTTTTGTAAAAACAATTGTGCCTTTTACTTTGATAAATCCTTTTACTATGATTAAATCTACAGGGTTTTTCATTCATGCATGATTATACAAGCATCTACATATTTGGTTACAGTCTGACCAGGTGTCTTAGACGGATAAATGCTCTTGGTGACAGGTCTGAACAGCTTGGTATATTGCCAACCAGATAAGAGCATTTGAAGCTGACTGAGATATTTATTAGATACTTTATGTGCTCTTTTCTTGGAACAATAACTCTGGAAGCCCAGAGTATATAAAAATATTTGAACAAGCATTTAAAATGATGGTTAAAAATCTGGTATATGCTGAATGCAATATTTGAATTATTTAAAAATTATTTTAGTTGATTAACTGAAGTGATTGTATTCCAAGAGGGAGAAAAGTTAGCTGTGATGCTTTTTAATTAAAACTGGTTATGTTTTGTGGGAAGTCAGCCCCACCCCCCAGAAGGAAATATTTAAAAAAGCAGATTCCCCAAAAGTAATAATAGGAGAAAAATCTTAGACAGAAACCAGCCCCAGTCTCCCCCAAGCAGAAACTCAGAAACCAGATTTGATAATCCTATTCAGAAAGGTTGGAGCCAGGAAGCTTGAAGCTGATGAGATTAGAAAGACAAAGACCCTAAAATCTACATACCCCACCCAAACTCCAAAGAAATGACCTTTAGGACATAATAGGATTAACTCACCAATACCAGAAAGGCACACTGAACCTCAGGTCAAAGTTCATGCCACAGGAACAGGAAACAATTCCAAAAGCCCAAGAAGGTACAAAAACCCACCATTCCCAGCTACATGTGGTCAGCTTTCCCAGAGCCATGCTTCTGTCTGGCTCTGCTCTTCAATAAACTACAACCTTCTTTCTAAAGCAGTCTCCATTTTGTTTATTCCTGGCTTGGACTGGACACTGATGAAGATTTTTCTTTCAACAGTTTCAATAGTTTTAATTGTTTTAGTTTCTTGTTTTACTTATTTGTATTATGTACATTATGCTGTGTTTTCATTTACATTTTGCATCTCTAACTTACAGTGTATGTCAATTTTCATGAAGTGACATTTTGCTTTATTAATAATTGTACTTTTCTTTATAATTCTAAACTGAACTTTCTTTTAATCCTATCAAGAGCTCATAAACTCTTATACTAGTGCCTTACACTAGCATTTAATTCATCATTTTATCTTGAAAATCACCATGTCACTCTCTGTCACGTAGATCAACATTTCCAAACTCTGAGGCCTGGGGAACTTTAGGCCACCATAAGTCTCAGGCCTGCATAACTGTTAGCTGTTACTTTTTCAGTCTGAGCTTATACTGTTCAATATTCTTAGCTAGATAGTACATATACATTACAATCTTAAAGGTAGTTCAAGATTAATCTAAAATGTAGTAAGAATAAATTTTGGGGTGTTGGTGAGGAGAAAAGTAAAATAAGAATGGAATATAATACAGATTAACAACATTTGCTCTATATGTTCCTTTTCTCATAAGACTCAGCCCTCCTCTTCCTTTGGTTCATACAGAGCATTGATTATGATTGCATTCAATCTTTGACACTAATTTTTGAAGACGACTTAAGCAAGCAAGTGACTCTCTTCCGGGGTGGTGAAATACAGTACAGTTCCTTCAGCCAGGGATTCACCCTAAATGGTAAGATACAATTTATTATTCATTAGTTAATTATCCTCATGTACCTAAATTCCTTTTAATGTACTGATTTAACTAAGCTGTTTCTGAGAAATAAATTTATTATCATATAGTTTGCCACCAGCCCCTTGTGCCCGGCTGCATTGGGCAAAATACAGAGTCCTCTCCTCCTTTTGCTGGAGATCAAACAAGCTCCATTATTTTAAAAATAAAAGCAAAATATTATTGAAGTCTTTTGGAAAAAGCAGCTACGAGCCACTAGCCCAAGCACGGTATGAAGATTCAGAGATTTCCAGAGAATTCTCCAGTGAATGCAACTCTTTCCTGCAATATGGTTCTGAACATATTTTCACAAAAAGAAAATTGATCAACACTACATTTTAAATGAATTAAAATGAATTTATAATTCAAACCTTGTAGCTTCAGTAAACTTCTTATTCAGTTTAGGAGTCAAAGATTGGTTCAAATTAAATAGTTAGACCTGATTGGTGACATGAACTAGTTGGCTGTCTTACACTATTCTATGTGGCAAGACAGTTGAGTTGGGACAAATGTTGTAGTTACAAGCCGTCTCTTGTTGTAGTTAATTGCTGTATTATACTTCCATCACAGAGTCACCATAGTTATTTCATTCATTCATGATGGTCCACGGTTTTATATTTCTGTTTAGAAAAGCAAAAATAGATTAAACACTTTTCATAGTTTTCTCTTGTCATGATTTTTTAGTATGTCACACTTGTCTTTGTGGAAAAATCTAGTGTTTCACTTAATATATAGGAATTATACATTAGCTGCAAGCAATTATTCTAGTTAAAGTCATTTGAGGCTGCATTAACTACTGAGCTTCTTGCATTTTAGGAGGTTCATAAAGACTTTGGAGAAAAATCACAGTCATTTTTAATTCTCTTTAGTTCTTTTTTATTATAGGAAAATGAGGTCATGAGTGCAAAGTTATCTGTCTGCCAAAAATTCAGTTTTTCAACAGTTGATTTATAAAGCGTTAGCTGAAATGTGCAGATTTTGAAAGTTTATTATGAATAATCTCAAAAGAATCAATAAGACAATGGAACTGTTTTTTGTTCAAAGATGTACATCAATTGAGTATATATTAATGTTTCCATTTGAATGGAAAGAATGTTCAGAAAAGTCAAATACTAACCCAATGTTTCCATAGAAAAAGAGGGGATAACAGCAGATTTTTGTGTAGCTCCACCTGCCATGATGTTCTGCAGAATCCATTGGAAGAGGGCAATAAAAAGGAATGTGTGGTGAAACAAGTAAAAAATAGAATCAATAATGGGTTCAGAATGGATATGGATTGAATCAAGTCAACAATGAGTTCTAGTGAACATGGCTGTCCAGTTCAACAAAGTATATTGAAATGGTTTGACAATATAAAGAGAACAAATGAATATTAAATCACAAAAGAAATATATAAAGGAAGAGTGAATGGGTCAAGAGGAAGAAGACTGAAAACCAGTAACTGAACAGAACTGCTGAGATTTTAAAAACCAAAAAAGATGTAATTATTAACAAACTAGAGACACTGAAGCATAAACATGGTGGAAGCAATTATGATTTGCAAGACTAGAAAACTATGAAGCATAGTGAATGGTTTGGGAATATAAACAAGATTTAACCATATTTCCTTCTTTTTTTGTTCTCATATTTTTAGTTTCTTTGCTTGCTATTTCTTATTCCTTTTTTCCACATTGCATACAGGTAGTCCTCAATTTATGACCACAATTGGGACCAGAACTTTTGTCCCTAAGAAAGATATTTCTTAAGTGAGTCATGCCCAATTTTATGTTTTTTGCTGTGGTTGTTAAGTGAATCACATGAATGTTAAGTAAATCTGGCTTCCTCCATTGACTTGCTTGTCAGAGCTAGCTAGGAAAGCAGCAAGTCATGTGATCCCGGGACACTGCAACTGACATGAATATATGCCAGTTGCCAACCACCTGAATTTTGATCACATGACTATGAGGAATGCTGTGACAGTCATAAATACAAATACTAATTGTAACCAACTTTTTTCAAAATCTTTGTAATTTCAAACAACCACTAAACAAACAGTTGAAAGTCAAGGACTACCTGTAATACTGCTTATTCCCAAAAAGAATAGTGTAATGGGTATGAATCTATGTATGCATATAGAATTTAATTCTTTTTCTGTTATATTCAGGATACATAGAAGTACAGAACATGTCTTCATTGTTTGTGCAGTTAAAAACTACATTTGGTTTAAAAATCCAGTTTGCTAAAGATGGCAAAAGAGTGTATATTCAACTCAGCGCTGAGTGGAAGAGCAGAACGATGGGTCTCTGTGGAACTTATAATGGAAATTTGAGAGATGATTTTCTGTGAGTTGGATTTATACAGTTACTCCATTATTGATTCACAAGTGAATAATTCTGATCATTTGCATTGGTTAAATTATAAAATGCATGCTGTACCTTGTTACAAAAAAGTTTAACCGGTTTTTAAAATTCAAAGGAGCCGTATTTTTTGACAGATATAATATTTCATTTATAAAAATAATCCCACTGTAGATATAAGGTAAAGAAAAAAAATAAACGCATCTAAAATTACAAAAGGCAATAAAAATATTTTCAGATAGAACAGATTAAAGCCATTTTAAAGGAGAGCAAAAATAACAGCCTCAGACAAGAGCCAGCAGCACAATTCAACTAATGTTTAATTGATCAAAGGAAACTGCAGTTGGCAAGGAAAGTTATAAATTTAAACACAAACTTCAAATAAACAGGGAAGGAATTCCATGTTCTCTTTTTCACTAGCAATCTGACATTATCAGTATATTATAGCAACTAAAAATGACTCTAGGCACTCTTTTTACCAACCTTTGACTTATGCTGATGGTCAACAGAATGTACTGGGGGAAAAAAATAGCAATTGAAGCATTACAAACTTGGACAAAAGTAGTTGCTTTGTTTGTTTTTGGTACACTTTTAAGAATATTTTTCAAATTTTATTTTAATGTATTTGTTCATTTTTGATAAGACATCCTGAATTATAATTGTTTGTTATGGACAGAGTTTTGTTTTTAGGAGTTGTATTTACAGTGTCTTCCATACTGCACCATATATAGGGTTATATTATTGCAGTTTTAAAAGGCAGAGAACATTTATGTAGCCTTCTAAATGCGAAGTATTCTTGAGGATGGCGATAAAGATTCTCAATCATCCAGGGAGCATTATCTGGAAGTTGGCCAATGGCAACTGGACTTCAGACTGTTTTGGTTTGAAACAATTTGCTGCTTATCGAAGAAGCTGAGGAAGCTACTTGGATAAGCAGCAAAACATTTCAGACCAAAAAAGAAAAGAAGTCCAGTTGCCATGACTCAACTTCTAGTGTTCTGTCAGATGGACACAGAAAATTGTACTAAAGGGCTACATAATTAGTCTCATAATAAGCTATGATTATTGCTAATTTGGAATCATTTATTTAAATGGAAGATAAGGCTTGTCTTACTGAAATCTGGATAGGGCAGAGGAATGTTTTTCTCTCAGGGATGTGGCCATATAGGTTTGCATCAGCTCAGGAGAGAGGAGATGGGGTGGCATGTGAAATTCAGGAGATTTGTTGGCATTGAAGAATATTATCCCCCAGATAACTGGGTGTAAGGGAATGCTGTTCTTGACTGTCCTCCCTGTTACTGGGCCACTGTGAGAAAAATTCTAAGATCTGTAAGACAAAATCATAGATTTACTTGGTGCTCTGGACACAGAACAAAAACAACACCCATCTATCCATCTATTTATTTTCTATCTATCATCTCTATATGATACAGACACACAGACACAGACACAGATACAGACACACACACACACACACACACACACACTGAGTCAGTACATGGAGATCTACAAAGAATATGGCATTTGTATAATTGCTGTACTAATGTGGAGTAGTTCAGAATATAGACTGAGAAACTGGCAAAGTCAACATATGCAACACAGTACAATTAGAAATTTTCAGCTGAAGTTTCACACAGCAAGGTCCTCTTTTGGTATTAATATGAAGTCAAATCAATCAATCAATCTATAAAACCATCATGTTAGCACAGAACTTTTCCATATGGGCGTATCTCAGAAGACAAAAGAATATTCCAGTATTAAGCATATTTTTCTGGACAGCTTGATTCTTTTGTTTTATCATTCCCGTTTTTCCCCCTAGTTCCCCATCAGGAATGATTGAAGGAACTCCACAACTTCATGCTAATGCATGGAAGATTTCATCAGCATGTCACATACCTGTCAACATTCCTGTGGTTGATCCTTGCAACATTAATCAACAAAATGGTACACTTCTCATTTATTTTGCGATTTTTAATCTACATTTTATCATAATTGCATTACTAGATTACAACTCTTGTTTGGTGTCTGAGTTTTTCCCTACTTTCTGATGTTTTAAAACATCAGATTATTCCTTTACTCTTTGTTTAATATTTTTAGTAGAAGCAACACTTTCTATTTGTTTACTCATTACTTTAAATAGTCATTGAAGATGTTTTACTACTATGGTTTAGTCCCATTTAGGTCAGTGGAATGGGACTATATTGATATAATTGGATGTATTACATTTTACTCAGCATCTAATTTTAGAGTAGTATCTATTATTAGATTTTTTTGTTTTGCTTTTTACTTTTGGATTTATATCTAAATAAACTGAATTAATAAAATGTAATAAGTCAAATGTCAAATTTTTCATAGTTGCATATGCATCCCAGTGTGATCTCATCAATCAAGAACTCTTTGCTCCATGTCACATATACATCAATCCAGATTTATATTACCAGCTATGTCGCTTTGATGCTTGCAAATGTGGGAGAAGTTGCTTGTGCAATGCATTTGCACACTATAGTTATATTTGCAGCAAGCATGGGATTACTATAGATTTCAGATCTCATGTTTCATACTGTGGTAAGTAACACAGAAATGAGAATACCAGCCAGATATGACCTGATCTGAATTCCTTTATTTCTTGATCAAGTCTATAAGGTGAAGCTAATTATTATGTTGGATCTAAGTAGATATTCAAAATGCATGAGACTGTGTATACTAAAAAGTAGCTGATTTAAGATAGCTTTAACCCATTTTACTGTACCTCTACAGAAGAAGAAACAAATCTGACACTTTTAGCTTCCTATTGCCTAATATATATATATTAATATATATTAATGTATGTATGTCCCCATGCACATGTACGTTGGTGTTGGTGTACTGGGAATGGGGGTGAGTGTGCATACATTTCAAATTAGGTGATTTAAAATGCAGCATGGGCTGATTATTTATTTTTCTAACTTGAAATTAGGATTTTTCTCTGAGACCCCATGGGAGAAAAGCTGCCTGCATGTATTTGTGATTAAACACTTTCCCCTGCCATCATGCTGCTAACTGTTGTTTTCTGAGTATCTTTGTTTGTTTGCCATCTATTATATGTAACCAATTTCTCAAGCAAAGTGTCTGGAGGGCATTCTATTCTAACCTAGAGTAGGCTTGATTAAGAAAAAAAGAGAGAAGATTTTGTGCTATATTTTGTATAGAATTTTTGATGTTCCTGTAATTTGATGTATCTCCACAGCAATAGTATGCAGAAGTGGAATGCTGTATCACCCATGTTCCTCCTTCTGTGAGCACTCTTGTTCTTCCCTTTCTCTTCTGGATGCTTGTGATAATGACTGCGCTGAAGGCTGTAACTGCCCTGAAGGAAAATACTTTGAAGAATCTATTAATTTTTGCGTGCCAATGTAAGCTATAGCAAATTTAGTTAAATACATTTTTAAGCTAGCACAAAGCCATGCTATTGTGACTGTGTTTAGGAGGAAGAAACAGTGAGGTTTAGTATCATGTCTCTGTTCAATTTCCACATTTTGAAAAGGGTTAGGGTTCAGATTAAAAATGCAAAAGAATGCAACCGACATGATCAGGCAACTAAAATATTTTTCCTATCAGAAAAGGCTAGAACATTTGGGACTTTCATAATTTAGAGAAAAGTCAACTGAGGAAGAACATGATCAAGGTGTATAAAAGTTTGCATGTATAAAAGAGCCATGGTGGCACAGTGGTTAGAATGCAGTATTGCAGGGTAATTCTGCTGACTGCTAGCCGACTGTCAGCAGTTCAATTCTCATGGGCTAAAGGTGGCCTCAGCCTTCCATTCTTCTGAGGTCAGTAAAATGAGGATCCAGATTGTTGGGGGAAATATGCTGACTCTGTAAACTGCTTAGAGAGGATTGTAAAGCACTGTGAAGCGGTATATAAGTCTGTCCTATTGCTAGTGCTATTGCTATAGCCAGGCAAATGTTTCTCTCCAACTCACAAAGCAGAATCAAGTCATCCAATGAAGCTAATAACTAAATAACAAAGAGATGCAGTTTTTCATTCAGCATATAATTAACCTGTGTGATTCATTACCACAAAATCATGATGGTAGGAGATAATATGGATGGCTTTAAAGAAAATTGAATAAATTATTGGAGGACAGTACTGTTGAGATCTATTAATCTTTAAGTCTTAAAGGTACTCCCAGATGTAGGGGGAGGGGTCATCTGTCTCAGAGGTATCTGGTGGGTCACTGTGAGAAACTGGACTAAGATGGCTGTTTTTATGTTCTTAAAAAAATCTCCTACTAGAATTTGCTTCAGCAGGTGGCAGCGTCTAGCTAACCTCAGTTGATCTCAGGAGCTAAGCCAGAGCTTCCCAAACCTGAATAAATTATTTGAAACTGAGTAAAAGTGGGGTTTTGGGGGGGGTAACAACACACAAACCCACTACCCAATCACAACAGGTAGATCATGGAGATAACTTTCTGATAAGCAGTTTTGGGTAATGAAGGAAAAGAATTGCGAAGCACTGAGATAATTACATGAGTAATTTGAATTCTAGACCAGTTGGCTAGATAGGAGAATCAATAAACAAAGTAGAAGAAATAAATGAAATTTGGGAAAACTACCAAGAAGATTACATCAATGCAGCCAAAAGAAGCCAGATTCAGCTCTAGCATATCTATACTTTTACAAATTTTTAGTGTTGAAAATATTTTAGGACTGTGCATAGCAAAAATCCAAATTACATAGTGGAGCAGAGTAAACTGTTACTGTTACATCAGGGTGAAGTGGCTGAGTTTAAACTCACGTTGGAGAGTCATAGCTTTAAACAGTGTTTGTCCTGTTTTCTGCAGTTGTGAATTACTAAATACACTTTCAGAAATGGGAGGCCACCTAATTGAGTAAATACCTACCTTCCTGTGCTTTTCTCCTTAAAAACATGGTAGTATTTTTTTTGTAGTAAATAAGATAATCATAGTTGCAATTTTGTATGTCTTACCATCTCTAATTTGTAAAAGTCTTGTTACTCTTATACTCAAAAATTATTCTAACATTAAGAACTATTAATTATTTCATATACTCCTTGCTATAATACCAATGTTAGTGCAAGTTTGCTAAGTTGTTCCAGTATTTGTTTCTGTGTGCTGGGGCTGGGCTGAGATGCAGTGGGACAAAACACACACACAATCTTTGGTACTTGAACATGGCAAAGTGGGCCATCTGGTGGCCCTTTGAGGACCTCTGGTGATCCACGAATCACATTTGACAATCACTGGCATAAACAACAGAGAGAATTATTCTGTTCTATTATGTTTTATTTAGTCTAATGATTAAGAAACAGGATTACAACTGGGAGACCATGAGTTCTAGTTTATCTTAGACCAGAAAGCTGACTGGGTGACTTTGGGCCATTGATACTCTCTCAACCAACCTACCCTACAGGGTTGGTTTTTTTGGGGAGGGAATAAGAGGAGGAAGGAATATTAAGTGTACTCACTGCCTTGAGTTATTCATAAAGTAAAAAAGGCAGGATAACAACAAATAAATATGTTTTTGTAAAATTAGGGCTAACTGTCGATGTTATTATAAAGGCAGAAGTTTTCAGCCTGGAGAAATTTTGCCCACACCATCAGGGTCATGGTAAGTTTTGATATCAAGAGTTTCATTTTGACTGAATTTGTAGATTGACGTTTTGTGTATTTAATTTTTGAGTTATATACAGGCCTGTTTTAACTTTATATAAATTTAGCATGTTTTCCTAAATGATGTCTTGCTTTTTCTTACTTAATATTATAGTAAAACTGTAAACTATTATTGAAGAATAAATACCGTACTGACCTGTTTTGCCCTCTGGATGCATCTTTCTTAATCACTTCTCTGTATGATTACTAGTACCATACCACTAAACTTGGTATATTTGGCCAAGCATAGGAAAAAGTGTTTTTGTTTATGTTTCTATGGAAATGTAGCTTATTTTAATATATCAAGTCACTTAATATATATATAATTAATTTAATCAGTATTCATTAGGTGCAAATGATGGGACATCCATTAAAACAAAAATATGAGCTAGATTCTGCAAAGGACATGTATACTCTATGAGCTATAAAATTGGCCATGGCTTTTATCATTTCTTATTAAACTTTTTAAAAACTTTTCTTTGGCCAGCCAATGCCTAAATGGAACAATGAAATGCAATGAAGCAGCAGCTGTCCCTGCAGGTAACTTTCTTGACTCATTTAGAATAACAATTACCAACTATGTCTTGATCAGCTTTCTTTTTTGTTACTTGTAGAAATTATGTTCAACTTCTAAGAAAGGGATTAAAATTTGTACCCATATATCTTACTGTGCTTACCAAAGCTTTTTCTGCATAGCTCTTGTGTAAGCCATTATTTTTAGCCTTACAGTCTTTCTATCTGCCTTAAACAGACAAAATATTATCCATCCACAATTTAAGAAAATGACTTTAGCTCTAGCTGACCTTATCTAGTTTTAGAAGCTAAAAAAAGTTGGGCCTGATTAGTATTGGGTAGGAGCCTTCAGAGAAACGAAAGCTATAGGCTATCTAGGAAATTGAAATGGAAAAAATCCTAGATGACTCACAAATGTGACCATGAAGAATTGAACTCAATTTGAAGAATGCTTAATCTTTTAAAAATTATTACTATACAGTATATGAAGTTAAAAGGATATTCAGTTAGGGCATATTACTGAAAATGTACAGTATTAGACAGCAAACATAAACATTAAGTTTAATTAATGGGAAACATAAATATAAAATGATTATACATCATTTGCATTTCATATCCATAGTGCATTCATGTCCTGATGGAAAGATCTACTATGACTGCCAATCTCATGTATCTGGCTTGCCATCAGGTGGAGTAAACTGTGAACTAACATGTACAAATATTGCTATGAACTTTACCTGTACACCTTCTCCACCATGTTTGAGTGGTTGCATCTGTCCCCCTGGGTAAGTGATACCAAAAGTCAGAGCATGGGTACAGCAGTTTATTCAAAGATCAGATGAATGTATCTTTTTTTCCGACTACTGTATTATTTTTATTTATTCCCAACTATTCTGAATGCCAAGAAATTTCAGCAGCAGTGTTTTATTTTAGGTAAGAAATTTAATAGATAAGTTATTGTCTTATCTATTAGGTAAGAATTTATTGGAGGCCTCAAATGGATAGACACATTTTCAAGGAAGTACTCTTTGTGAGAATTTTGGGGCAGCCTGAAAATACCAAAACATCAGCTGCAGCCTGATTGTGGATTTGTTTCCCCATTTCACCATAAAGCTATGTGTAAAGATTCCAAATTCAACTTTCCTTTTTTCTGTTTTAAAATATATTTGTCTTCTGACCCTATAGGATTCAAAAGCTATCTCTGCTCTACTTTGTGACCATTGACCATTGAATCAACTAGAACAAAAGTTAGATTACAAATATATAAGGATAGTTAATTTCTTTAAGTTTTTTTTTTTTTTATTTCAAAGAATGGCGGAACATAAAGGAAAATGTTATGTGCCTGATAGTTGTCCATGCATGTGGAAGGATTGGGAGTATATATCAGGTGAAGTGATAGCAACCTCTTGTTATACATGGTAAGTGTGATTGTTATATTTTAATGATGTAATTAACTTCAGTACTACATAGGTTACAACATGGTCATGCATATGTTCTATGACTATGTGATGATTTAAAATAATTTAACAATGAATGATGATGCTAATTAGAGTCATACATTGATGGACTATAGGTTATATTGGGAACTCAGAAGAATTACCCCAGAAGAATTACATCTATCTATCTATCTATCTATCTATCTATCTATCTATCTATCTATCTATCTATCTATCTATCTGCAGGCATATCCAAGTTGTAACTGCCCAAGAATCTTATTTACCTTCCAACTTAATAGCAAAAATAAATTTTAAAGAAATGTAACATTTAAAATACAGATTAATTACTGAAGAAAGTATTTTTCAAAAATTTCCGTCATATAATATGGTAGGTCTTAAAATCAACCTATCTTTTGCAGAGAATAGCAATATGTTAATAATTATTACAATGTAGGAATATAAATTATCTTAATCTTCAAATCTTTATTCAATCACAGACCAACATGCAAAATACAGAAATTATAGTTACTTAAAATGGAATATAAGACAATATGCTAAAATGTCCAAAATATCTTAAAGGGGGTTAGAATAAATCCTGTGGCATACAGCATATTATTGGCTGTGGACACACTGATGGAGTCAGATTGATCTGATAATAGCATTTTAAGGTAAAATAAATCGGAATGACCAGAGTATTTAATAAGACGTGGAAGTAATATCTCTTGGCATGCTCCTGCATAGAGGGGACCATAGAGCCTTATACTTTCCAACGATTCAATTATTCCTCCACTGCATGGACACAATCTTTGTTTGAAGGAGATTTTTTTTTGTATCTTCCTTCAACTGTCAGAAGGGCATTGAATCTGTCTAAAGAAAGATCTTTCTGAATTTTGGGATTGTTATCTGACTGAGATACTTGGTTAAAGAAGCTGCACAGAGTGGCTCAGGAAGGTATTTCTGGATGGGGCTGAGAAATCAGCTTGCAGCCTACTGTCTAAGATCTGTTAGAGCACATTGATAGCCAATCGAGGTGATGGTTGGCCATGAATAGCCACAGAGTTGTAAATTGGCTTGTACTGCCTGGCTTCAAGAGCACTGAAAGGTGTCAGTCAACATTAGAGGGGTCAGACTGATTGAAAAGAAAAAAGGATCTTAAGCCAGTGGGAGAAAATGTACATCCAGGTGGACATTTCAATTTTGAAAAGGCCAGCTTCACAGAGAAGGATTATGTTTGAAACACAGGGATATGCTTAAAAGATTGTTCTCAGAAATTTGGACTGAATTCTTTCCAAGGGAAGCAATGATCTGTAGAGCCCAACTGAGCTCCAAAAAGGAGTTGGGCTCAGCTGAGACTTTAATTGCTGCAGGTGTAGGCTGAGCTCCTTTGGAGAAGTAAAAAGATTGTAAGGTTGCCACTGTTTTTTGTGCATTTAGAGTGACGCATTCAGCATGAGGTTTGTGGTTACCTATAGCTTAAAAGACAATCCCCATATATTTGAAAGTCTTGACTTGCTATATTTGGTGGTTGTTTAGCTGTCAGGAATGCATCTTAAGGTACTTGGCAAAGACCATGACCTTGGTTTTAGAATAATTTATTTCTAGAGAATTTACTTGAATCTACTATATATATTAAAGAGAAGGGAGGCTAATATACACCTCTATCTCACTCCCCTCTTAACAGGAATTTCTTTGGAACGATGCCCATAAGCATTACATCAGACCTTTTCTGGGAGTTCTCATAAAGCTTATATGTTGTCTTTTGTCTGTTGAGGAAGAGTTCAGTTTTCCCCATAATTTGAGTCTAGGGATGGAACGTGCTCAAAAAGAGTATATCTTGAGTAGATGTTGAAGGAAATATAAATTATAGGGTTTTCATGCTTATCTTAGTATTAATTTTTTTTAATATTAAGTTGCCAAAATATCAAAGTAGTAAGATCAACTAAAATACAAATGTAATAAGGTCTGTCAAAAGGATCACACCAAACTGTGGTATGAACACACAAATGGCAAATATTCAGTACAAGAACATATAAAATGATGCATCTTGGGGTGAAAAATATTCAGTTCATGATGGAGTTTACATTGAAAAAGACTGGCAAGAAAAGAGCTTGGGGTTGTGATGGATGCTTCAAAGAAAACTTGATACAGCAAGAAATTGCTTTGTGGCATATTTATTTAATTTATTATGTTTAGTCTAACACTAATATCATGTCTGTGTATGTGTGTGTATTTCTGCTATAGCACCCACCTTATGCAACATTGTCCCTCCAGAGACTGGGATGGCTCCAACCCTTGCGGGCCTTTTGGGTTTTAAAGGTCAACATAAACACCTTAAATTGGGTCATATAGGCAACTGGTAACCAGTGGTGATATTTTCATCCATATGTATGAAACATTTAATTGAAATGCATCTGAAGCTGTGAGGCCCCCACTTACTCAGTTACCTTAGAATATTTGAGATTATCATATAATTAAAAAAAATCCTTATAACTTATAACTGTCTCTTTTAAGCATACAAAGATGCAATGAATGAGGTGTTGATCACCTATCTTGAAACTGAGCTAGCAACAAAGGGCAAGGTCTCCAGTCTCCATGTCTACAGCCTCAAGATCTACAAGTGTATTGAAGATAATTAGGAAATAAATTAAATATAAAAATATTATATTAATATACAGTGCTTTTTTGTAAAAAAAAAAAAAAAGGTGCCGGAACTCACACACGTCATACAACCCGTCTTGCCTACCCTACAAGGTTCCATCCAAAAAAGATGCCGGAACTCTGTTCTGGGCGTTCTATGAGAAAAAAAGCCCTGTTAATATATAATTTACACATGTATGGTATATAAATATATGTGGAAGCTTCCCCCTTCCATTATGTATTCAAGATGGATAGTGATTAATATTTATATGTTACTTATATATATAACGGTGTAGGTCTATACATATGTTGTATATAGGATATTTAAATGTGTGTTATGTATGTGTACACTTTGAGAGCAAACAACTAAATTTCATTTTTAATGTGTGCCATTGTGCCCACAAGTAAAATATGACAATAAAGGTTATCTATCTATCTATCTATCTATCTATCTATCTATCTATCTATCTATCTATCTATCTATCTATCTATCTATCTATCTATCTTTGCTATTTTGTGTTACATGACAAAAGAGTGTATATATTTTTCAATAAGAAAATCTTGATTCTTCCCCTCACACCCAAGTATTTGCCGACGTGGGATATTTAACTGCACATACTATCCTTGTCCTGCTGTATGCACAGTCTACGGAGATCGGCATTATTATACTTTTGATGGATTAGAATATGACTATGTGAGTGACTGTCAGATTTATTTAATAAAGGTAAGAAGACTTTTTTTGTTTTGCCTTTTTGTATGCAGAGTAATAAATTCTGTCTCATAATCTTTCAACAGCTATGTGGATGGAGATTACCCTGTTTATTTCAAATTTCAACAAGTTCTTCATGACTGAATATTTATTATAGTACAGACACAAAATAGTATCAGTGCAAAATAGTATGTACACATACTTTTAGGTTCTTTCTACATGTGCTTAATATGATTGTTTCTTCATGTTAATAAAATATTACTTTCAATTGGCATATCACAAATTTCTAATGAAACAGGATCACCTGACAGCATCCAGCATCCAATTATTCCTTATCATTTTATGAAAACATGATGCTCATAAAGTATCATGTGTGTCAATTTTAAGCAAGAACTTGCTTTACTTCCTATATTTCTCAGTAGTTGTCAGACTTTTACAGCTTTGGAAAATGATTGGAATGAATGTTCATTCAACATTCAACAAACAAGTTTTGATCAGGAAAATAAATTAGCAGAAAGGTAACAACACAAAAATTCTAGTGAGTATGCTATTTCCAAATGCCTACCCGTACGTAGGCCAATTAAGCCAGCAAGATTTTGTAAATTTTGTAATTTTTCTTGTGCTTTTTTCTATATACAAGGAAGGAAGCCTGCCTTTTTCATGAAGGCAAGGCATCTCTATCTGTTAATTGCTTGGAAGTTGCTACTAGACCATTTACCATAGTGAGCACCAACAATCAATTCTCACAACAACAGATATCTTGATATCTAAAATTAATTTATTTTATTGATAGAAGTATAAAAGAAATATCTATTCATTTAATTTCTCTCTCTCTCTCTCTCTCTCTCTCTCTCTCTCTCTCGTATGTATGTATGTATATATATATATATATATATATATATATATATATATATATGTTCAATGATGCAATCTTCGATCTCCGGGAGATCGAAGATTGCATCATTGAACAAATATGCCCGGGATTCGTATTTTTATAACCATTAAGGATATATATATATATATATATATATATATATATGCCCAAAGGTGAAATCTTTTGCATTGTTTCTATTTTTTTCCAGTTTTTATTTATTATCATTCTTGTATGCAGATGTATTGTCTATCTCACTGTTCCTGAGAGTAACCAAACACATAAAATATCCACTGTAAATCAATTTGAATTTAATTGATCAAATTAAATTAAATTAAAAATAATAAATCTATACACCATCATAACAACAGACAGCATTTAGTTTTTGTTTAACTAAAAGATCTTTATCATTTTTTATCACTGATCTTTAGTACACATAGACAATTGACCTACAAATGCATGATGTGCAAGAAAATTAAACCAGTTTTAACTGGTTAGCCAACATTCAAGGAATATATATTGCTACATAGCTTTCACAGTTCTGCTTTAGTTGTGCAAAATGTCCAAGAGAAATTTTGCAGAGTGAACAAATATGCAATAAAGAAGGCGTGGACTCTTAATGTGGTGTTTGAGATATATAACTACCAAATATTATCACTGAACTAATTGCTTTCACAATAGAATTTCCTTAACTCCAGTCTCCATCTTTATTTATGTATTTCTTTGCTTTGTAATTGATGTCTGATTGTTTACTTGGCAATATATGATTTGGCCATGAGCCTTTGGGAATCTGATACATTTGACTTCATCTGTTCCCTTTGAGTGATTGTTATATCCTACTGTAGAAAAGAGGCATAACACTTTAATAAAGTTTAATAAGGCCTGTAAATATTCTTTAAACATATTAATTTAATTTTACTGTGTTTCCCTGAAAGTAAGATCTACCCTGAAAATAAGCCCTAGCTTGATTTTGGGGGGGGGGTGGACCTAATATAAGCCCTAGTTTTGGGACAAGGTACACACCTTAAAATCAAGCTAGGGGTGGGGGGTGGAGCTGCCCCATGTGCCCTGCACCCACTTACCTTGCAGCCACACCTCTCCTCAGTGACCCACTTCTTCTGTGGCATCCTCAGACTTGCATTTTACAGTCAGAGGCCTTTCAGGAAGACCACTGCAGCCGAGAACCGAATTATGGATTCAATCCATAGTGCAGTTCTTGGCTGCACAGTGCCGGAGGTGAGTGAAAAAGACACACCCCCCCAAATAAGATCTGATGTCTCTTTTGAAGAAAAAAAAAAGACCGGGTCTTATTTTCGGGGAAACACGGTAAGTTGTTGCAATGCAATGCTTCAGTTAGAGGTTATGTTCACTGGCCGGAGAAAAAGGATACATACCAAAAATAATGTGGTATTTGTCCTAATAATTGCATTGCATTGTGCCCCAATTCCAAACAGGCACAGCAGCGTCCATAGTTTCCCAATCTGGTCTTCATATTCATTGTAAATACATCTTAGAGTAACAGTTCTGTGGTGAAAGAGATTAAACAATGGGATAGTTCTGCCTTACCTGCCTGTGAAATAAATCTCTCTTAACATTGTAGAAAAACAGTGGAGAATTACTTTTAGGGGATATTGACTTTCATTGGAATAAGTTAACTCATTTTACAGATTGCTAAAACTTCATATTAATGAAATTTTTCAAGCCAAATAACATATTTTGTTTCTCTATTTGTGAGAAATATTCTGTTTTTCTGCCATTGGATGTCTAGTGCAATTCATTAATATAATAAATTAATTAAATTAATTCCCAAATAGCTGGGAATAATATAACTCTTCTGAATAATACCAATTTTTAAAGGAAATATTTATAAAAATATGTTTGTTGCATTTTACATTTTTGAATTTAACTAGCTATACGCTTTAGTGTCTTCTGTCTTATTTTGGAGGACTTTAATGCTGTGGATTAAAGTTTAATAAGCCCTCTTAACAAAATAGCATTTGTTTCAAACATCTAAGACAGTATTTTTAAATAGAGGTTTGTTAATTTATCTCCTGGGATCTTCCAGACCAAAGAGGTGGGTGGAAGGAAAGTTAGATTTTCCCATTTTATAAAATTGGAGGAAAACAAAGATTAACATCTTAGGGAGAGAATAATAACAGTGGCCCTTTTGTTGTTTTTCTCTCTCTAGAATGACAAATTAGAAAAGGCTGCAGATATCACTATTGCCAACTACAGTTTTGAAAAAGAAGGTATTTGCAGAGTGTGAGGCACATGAGAGAAGATACCTTTTCAGATATATAGCCAGCTGTTCTTTGAGCTTGCAAACATATTAAAATGTAATATAAAACCTAAGCTCTCTTTTAATTTTTAGGTTTCGTATGAAAGGAAGCAAAATTACTTCCACTCAGTTTAATAGCTATATACTACTAAAACTCTCCTGTCTATATGTCACCTTCAATTGGGCAAAATGGTGTATCATAGGGCAAAATTATTAAATGAATATACCTCAAATGAGCTAACTTAAAGAATGGGTCAGTTACTTGTATGGTATTGAGATTTCAAGGATCTCTAGATCTGTTGCATTGGCAAAGTTTTGGTCATTAAAACACCGCTGTGGTTAGCCTTGGTCATATGATCATGATTTACAATGCTCCCTGCTACTTCCCACAAGGAAAGTCAATGGGAAAACTAATCACTCCTGCTCCCACAGCATTTTTGCCTGCCTGTGATCATTCTGTTTATTAAGTAAGGAAATATCTTTGAAACAATGGGGATGGATCTGTCACAGTGTAATTTGTAATTTTTCCCCCTTAAATATAATTTCACCTTGACTGATAAATATTCTTACTGATTTCACCCTGAATATCCTAATGGTGATAAATCTTCAGTCATGATTAAGTTTATTTAACATTGGAAAAACTGTCAACATCTCAGCCTATAGCTATATATTTAGGATTTCCATTGGTCATTTCCACATAGTTACAAAGCCAGTAAAAATGCTCTGAAAACTTTTTGTTGTAAAAATAGATAAATGAAAAGAGTATAGACAAATAAAAAATTCCTGAACTGAATTTTCTTTTAACTAATCTGTGATCCTTACCCCAAAATAAGTTTCATTCTGACTCAAATCTATAGAACTGGCCTGTAAACCAGGAATTCTTGTAGAATTCTTTGAGCTTTCTTCCATGTAAATGCTTATAGAACTATGTTCTACTGCCTAAGGATACAAGCATTAATCTTGTTCATAGAATATTAATAAATACATCTAGCACTTATTTGTAAAGTATTGTCAATTATAAATTATGTACATTTCTTCCTTTCTAGTCCTCATTCTGCGTTAAAAGATAACATATCTGTGAAAACAGATTCATTGCTCTCTTCATAAATGGAACACAGGACACATTTCTTAAATGACTTTTTAGCATTTTGTAGGAGGAAAATGGCATTTTCTCCTGTTTTCTTGTAGATACTCACAGTAAAACATTGTTAGAGTCTGTATTACTCGAAAATTGATACCCAAGCATTCCCAGAACTTAATCTTTGTACTATCATGTTTTTAATTAGGAATGGATTGCTGTAATGTAATCCAATAAATAACCAAACCAATTCTTAGTAGAACAAAACTAAATAAAGGATACAAAAGAGAACTGATTACTATGAATATTTGCAGCATTCATAATAGATGTTGACTGAAATCAAAGAGAAGTAGCACCCTGCTTTGTACTACAATTTTTATAGAAATCAAATGCCCCCTTTGTTTTACTTCTTAGAAGATTTATGCAGGACATTTGGCAGATAAACAGAAAATATACATTCAATAAACAGGTATGCAGTTGATTTATAATATGTATTTATAGAATTTGCTCTTAATATACCTACTATGATTCAGCCATGTAATCCTGGTATTTCCATTAGCTCTGTCTCTCCAATATAGACAATTGCCTTTTAAGCAGATCAGAGGATGTCCTGGTTATAGTTCTAAAATTTGGGATTGTGTATTATATATGTACAAAAATAGAAGCCTCTCTACAGGGGTATTCCAATTTTGGGTTACCTTTCTGAGAGAAATATGTCCAAACACTGCAATACTCTTCTTGATTCTAATCCATCCATCATTTATTGTGGTCAGTGCCAGAATTTGCCATGTATGTTCTAAGTCAAAATGTTTTTATTTGTCCTAGTTCTTTAAACAGAAAGTATATTTAGTAAGGAAGAAAGTAATTTCATTATTGAAAGTACATTAGACACTTGAACTTTTATGCCAATGCTGAATAATATCAATCAGTGTAGGTTTTTTCTATTGATATTTTAGATGTTTCAGTTTGTAATATTACATTTGAAGTTGGAACTTTTTAATATACTATCCTAGGATCCTGTAGTATAAAAACGTTAGCCTGAAATATTATCAAGACATATTTCATTTTGCCTGTGATAAGCCCACTGGCAATCCAGGCAAAGATGCAGAATTATTAGAGAGGTAGGGTGTGGAATTTCTCTTGATGTTCTCCAGATAGCTCATGAGGCAACAAGAAACCCCATGGCAGCTGATTTTATATTTCTTTCTTCCTAATTTATAGACCAAGAAAGGAATTGGATGGAACTTTTAGTATTGTTTCCAGATTGTCTTTCGGTAGTTTTATTAGTAATTGCAGCTACTGCTCTTTGTTTCATGGATTAACTTTACAAGGTGCAATATTTAAACATATTATGACAGTTAAATTATATATCAATACAGTTAATTGGTAATGATTTTAAGACCCACAGTTAAGCTTATTTTTTTCAATTACATTCAGGCTGTTTTATTGAGCTATGATGCACTTCATTTTGGAAATGCAGGTCCATTCTGGTAACTTGCCTGGATTTTTCATCCTGTTTCCCTGTTGCTTAGCAACACCATAGTATTGCAAAGAAACTGGTATAAAATTAGAGCTGTCTTGTTTTGGTAGTTAATGGAAAGATAGAAGATAGTCTTATAAGAAGCAAGGAAATCTTTCTGTTTTTCTTTCCTATTGCTATAAATTAGCTTCACATGACAAATAATAATACTTTTTTTGTTTTTTACCTTAAAAGGAAAATCTACCTCTGAATCAGTGATTACCTAACAAGATATAAATACAGCACTTCATTATTCATCTCTGGGGCTGTATCAAGAAAGTTTAAGGGGACAGGGAAGTCCCTATTCAGTCATGAGGAAACATTTTTCTTCTTTTTCATGGCAATGGGCCCATCTGCAAACTGAGGGAGTTTTGCTCAGTAGTAGAGATTATTTTACACAGAAATTCTCTCCTCAGCCTCTGCACTTAAAGCAACTGCAATTGGAAGATTTCTGCATGAGAATTTGAAAGGTTGCTGACAGCTATCATAACTATGGTTCTACAAAATGCTTAACCATAGGTTTGTTTAATATGCTACAATGGTTGTTGGCATATACAAGTAGTCTTTGATTTACAATAGTTCATTTAGTGACCATTCAAAGTTACAACAGCACTGAAAAAAAGTGACTTACTTTTTCACAGTTATGACCTTTGAAGCATCCCCATGATCATGTGATCAAAATTCAGATGCTTGGCAACTGGTTCATACTTATGACCATTGCTATGTGCCAAGGTCATATGATCACCTTTTGCAACCTTTTGGCAAGCAAAGTTAATGGAGAAGCCAGATTCACTTAACAACCAGATTACTAACTTATGAACTGCAGTGATTCACTTAAAAAGTTGTAAAATGGGGCAAACCTCATTTAACAAATGTCTCACTTAACAACAGAAATTGTGGTAAGAAGTCAAGGACTACCTGTAAAGGTAACCCATAATGTATAGATCATCACACTAAATTAAAAGCAAACAACTTTATGGATTAGTGTGACTATGGACTAAAATGATCAAATTGTATGGCTTTTAAGGTTGACCGGAAATCTGGATAGTCTTCTAGAAAAATTAATGAATTAACAGACATGTTGACATTAAAAAGTGCATTCCATGTGGTATGTATACATTAATGGGGGGGGAGCTGACTACTTTAATTTGTATCTTTAAAATACTTTGTGGCAATTTTTTACATACTGTTTTAACATTTAAACATTTAATTCATTGATTTTCTATATTTTCTTTTAAAATGTTAGTATTTGGGTGAAATTTGTTTAAAGTAACATATAACTATCACATATAAAACAATAGAAAAATTTTAGGGCAGATCCAGATTTAAATCTCTAGTCAGCCATATAAGCTCCCTGATAAATTTTGGATCTGTCAAACGCTGTCAGTTCAAATTAATTCACTGGAAGTTGTTAAGGAAATAAAATGAAGACGCCCAACTAAGGCCCCTTATTATTTATTACTACTATGTTGTCATCAACATCTTCTCATTATCATTTTCTTTCACAATTTCCAAAGTTTATTTCTACTTCATTTCAGATGCTGATATTAAAGCATTTTGGAGTGTAGGCCTATAGTATCTTAAGACATGTCTCTTCTCATACTGTATGTTCTTGTCAATATACAAAAGGCATCAATGGAAGTGCTGCCCTCCCATGCTAATGTGCAGTTAGGCGCTGCCAAGGAATAAAGGTGGTGCCAACTGTGTAGTGTGCCATCTACTTGTTTAAGCTACACAGAACACCTGGCAAAGATCTTTTTACTCTCCTTCCTCTTGTCAATAACTCACTATTTTAAATGTATAGGCTTCAGTGAAACATGTTTGCCTTTGATCATGGTTTTACTGTTTATATATATCATGTTTAACAATGTAGAGCTTAGATTTTTATATAGCACTTTTAATATAATTTTCCCTTGGAAAGCTCTGTTTTCAAGTTTGCATATCAATATGTTAAATAAAAAAGCATTTGGTTTTTTTCTGCTTTTATTAAAATATTATAATAGATAATGATGATGATGCCATCCATTCAGTTGATTGTGAATCTTGGTGATTTTATGGGCCATATCTCTCCATATCTTCTGATCTTGCACTATTTCTTTGAGATTGGCTTGTGCCAACTTCGATGGTGTCCAGCCACAGTATTCTTTGGCAGCCTGGTTTTCTTTTACCACTAACTCTTCCAAAATAATTGCTTTCCCCAGTGAATTTCCCCTGATGACATGGCCAAAGTAAGTGAGACACAATTTTGTGATTTTGCCTTCTAGTGACATGCCTGGTGTTATGCACTCCAGTACTTGCTTGTTAGTCATCTTCGTTGTCCAAGGAATATGCAGGAAACTTCTCCACCACCACAACTCAAATGAGTCAACTTTCTTTCTACTAATTACATTTTTCATTTATCCTGTTTAAATAGTTAGCAGAATGAAATGCTAAAGCTTTCTGAATGGTATACCATCTTAGGCTGCAGGAACAAACATATAAAGAACCAATTCAGTTTAAAGTGTTGATCAAATTATGCACTTTGTTTTAAAGTATTAAACTTTAAGATCAATCAGTAGTGCCACTTTCTCTTCAGATTCTTCCTGTTTGAAAGTAATATTATTCTTTCATTGCTCCTTCCTTATAAGTAAGTATTCTGTATGCTGAAAATTACACAAATAGATCAGAGTCCTTTCACACTTTTTTTTTCAGAATATATAAATGTCTGTAAATCAGGAAAGCTTCTTATTTCAGTTTCCAGCTTAATTTCCAAGCCCTGTTTCTCATTCTGGGACAGACTGAACCACTGAAACTTTTTTAGAGCATTCAGCCTACTCTGAAAATTTATATGGTTGGCAAGGTCTGAAAAGGGGAGCAGGCAAGTAATTACTTTTGGCAAATAGAAGCATACTGGATGTTTGTTTCAGTTCTGCAATAGTGCAATCTGTGACAAAAATTACATGGCTTATATTATTCTTTAAAGCCTTAGAACAATCCAACTAATACAAATGGTTGCACCAATCTCAAAGATTACTGTATATTTCTTGGATTTTTTTTAAAGGAGAGATTATAAAACTAAAAAGAAAGAAGACAACTGTTGTGTTCAATCTGATAATAATACATTTGCAAATCTGCATTAGAAACCACCCTTAAAGGAGAAAATGTGATTAACTCCATCTTCAAGACTGAAATAATATTTTCATGCTCAAAGTGATTTGATTTCACCTCATTTCAACTTCAGTAAAACAAGGATCCCTTATACAGTATGAAATTCAGAGAGTAACATTTATTTCTTTGAAATCTGGCTGATCAAGGTTTATATCTAGGTCAACTTGACATCACTTGATTTAGAACTACATTAACTCAAGTTAACCCAGAAAACTTCCCAAGGCAGTTGTAGTCCAGTTAAGGGAATGCACTGCCTGACAATACCTTATTTGATAGATGTTGCAGTGTTCTGCCACTATGTTTTTAGAAATAACTATGTTATTTCTCCTTTGCAGAGTGTTGACAGTTCAAACTTGTCTCTAATTGTTCAAAATAAGAAGTGCTTCGATAATGACATTGTTTGTTCAAAACATATGTTGCTAACTATTGGAGACTCTGAGATTTTTTTCAGTGAATCTCTAGACATAGAGGTAAGTTTATTTTCCCCGTTTTGAAATTCACTAAAGCTCAATTGATTATCAAAATACTGTTTTTTTACACCATCTCTCTCTCTCTCTCTCTCTCTCTCTCTCTCTCTCTCTCTCTCTCTCTCTCTCTCCCCCTCCCTCCCTCTCCCTCTCCCTCTCCCCCCCTCCCCCCCTCTCTCTCTATATATATGCAACATGATACAAAGAGAATTACAAGATAATCATTAGATAAGAGACTGGGGAAGGCTGGCTTAAGCAAACATACATATAGTAAAATACATATTTTTATAACAATAAAAAGTTTATCTTTTCCTCATACACAATCCCTATTATACTTGGCATCATAGAACCTCTCTGCTGCCAAATTGTCCTGGGCTACTGAGCATCTGGGAGAAGACTGACAGCTTCACTGGACAACACAAAATTAAAGTTAATTAAATAAGAAGTTTAATAAATGGCAGTGGTGGTAGGTTAGAATAAATGTTCACTTTTTCTATCAGGTTCTGTGGTTTGAGCTTCAGCAAAAAACTAAGCTTTAATATTTTGATGATAGGAAAAGCAGCATTTTTTTAAGTTCTCTGTCAATCCTATGAAAATTCTTCATAATCAGTGGTTCAAGTTCAGCCAAATAAAGCATTGATAGATTAGGGATCTAATTTTACATAAATTTTTGATGTGGTACTTTTATTGTATCAGTTTAATATGATAAAGATTTTCCTATGCTTTCATGTGTTTCAACTATTGATCTGCAATGTTCAGTATAGGTCCTTCATTGAAACACAGTACAAATACCTGCTTCAGGTATAATCAAAAGCATGAAAGTAGCAGGTCATCTGTATGATGTATCACTGAAATCTTTGGAGATTTCTTTTAATTTAAATTGCTTCACTTTGTGGCTTGAGACTGGGTTGTGCCACTTCCTTTGAAAGGTAAAAACCTTAATGAATATTAGTAGTTAATTATTATTTATACTTTCATGGAATGTTTAACATGCTATAATTAGGCTGCATTGCAAATAAATGCTTGCTATAGGAAAAGAATTTTTAAAAATTCTAACTGTGAGGGAGCGGGGGAGACAACTATGGCCCTTTTACGGCCTGTGGAGTTCAACTCCCAGAATTCCTGAGTCAACTGGCTCAGGAATTCTGGGAGTTGAAGTCCACAGGTTGTAAAGAGGCCATGGTTGCCCAGCGCTAGTTTACAGCCTTCCTTGAATTGAGAGCTACATGTGGGTTTTGTGGACTATGTTGATTAATTGAAGCAGATAAGACAAAAGACAAACTGATTATGGATGAAGTGTGCAAAAGTATACTTTATTCTTATTCTAAATATAGGTTCATAATTAATGTTGCAAATTATCACATATTCCAAGTGCAAACTGTTCACTTAAAAACAAGTAAAGAATATTGGAGATCTGGCTTGATAATAATGTACATAAAATATTTTGGAATTGTATTTGATTACAAATGAATATGAATCAGCAGTGCAGTAAGGTTGTAAAAATGCAGTTTTAGATGTCATTTTTGGAAGTAAGGTTTCCAAATCATTGGAAGGAATAGAGAAATGTAACTGCATTGTTTAGACCCCACCTCATGTCTAATTCTGGGCACTATGCTTAAAAAATAATTAAAAAAATAATTCAAAACTGGGACAGGTTCTGAGAAGTTTAAATGTTTAAAAACTAGGGCAAATGAAGACAGGCTGAAAGAGTGGGCTATGGTTAACCTTGACAAGAAAAGATTAAAAAGAGGAAATGATGTTGAACATTTGAAAGGATATCATTGAGAAACTTAATAATTATTTGCTTTTGTTCCTAGTTGCAGGATAAGGAATAATAAAATTAAGTGTGTAGGTAGAAAGATTTCAGCTGAATTCAAAGAGAAAAATATATATACCACATGTGACTGCATCATCATCATTAATATCTTACAAGTACCTATTATTTATAGGGGATGCTGAGGAGACATGGAGACAAATCCAAGTATCAAGTTTGGAAAGCTGGATATTATGTGGCAATACATTTTCCAGAGGAAGAGCTCATGGTATTGTGGGACAGGAAGACAACAATGCATATCAAAGTTGGAGCTCGATGGAAGGTGAATCAGTATAAAGCTAAGTCACAATAACAAAAGGAAACAGGATGACTATTCTACAAACAATTTATTCTTGAATTATGCTCACTATAAATAAAACAAGTTTAGAATAATTTACAAAGTATATTTTATAATATTTATTATATAGCCAAGTGCTCCATGAAAAAATATACAGGTATACAGGTAGTCCTTAACTAACAACACAACTGGAACCAGAATTTCCATTGCTAAGCAAGGTGGTTGCTAAGTGAATGATATACGATTTTACAACTTGTTTGCCACAGATGTTAAGTGAATCATTGCAGTTATTAAGTAAATCAGGCTTCCCTCATTGACTTCGCTTGTTGGAAGCTGGCTAGGAAGTTCACAAATGGTGATCACATGACTGTGGGACACTGTATCTGATTGCCAAGTGCCCAATTTTTGATCACATGATAGTTGGGATGCTGCGATGGTTGCAAGCACAAGACTGGTTGCAAGTCACTTTTTTTCAGTGGCCTCGGAACTCTGAACTGTTGCTAAATGAATGGTTGTAAGCCAAGGACTACCTGTATATTTTTTGGTTTAATACACCATAGGTTCCAAAAGTTCCTCAACTTGTCAGAAATAGAAACAGAAATATAATTTTCCAAAATAAACACCTTACTTTCTTTTAGACTAAAAATTATTCTCTGTTGAACTTAGAATTGCTGCATATTTATGGATCATAGTGTTAAATCGCTTGATTATACTATCCTGGAATGAAAGAGGAAAAAACTGAATTTCAAGCTGTGATATTTCCCCCCCCCATAATGAAAATAGTTGCAAACTTTCTTTACAAACACAGTCCTTTAATTGACACATATTTTTATTGGCATCCAGTGATACATTCATCTTTAATTAACTATGAGGATGCCATGGATTTCATGACATCATTTGCTCCCCCTTATCTTCCCCATGTATGCCACATTTTCTTACGCAAGAAGTAGAAACATAATTCCTTCTGATTTAAATTCATTTATATGGCTTGTGATACTTACAGAAATGTTTTGATATTTTAACAGTTTTTTTATTGTTAGGGTCGTAAAAACTCTGGAAATGGCCTTATACTGAGACAGTCCTAGACTAAGATTGCTGATGCTGACTGGCACTGGTTTTTCATGTTTCTAGCAAGAATTCTCTGGCCGTATCTGGAGATACTTGCACTGTTTTGTTTTAAACTAATAACCATTTGTACTATAGGTAGAGGTAAATAAGATTAAGGGGATGAGAGTTTATATCACTAGTAAGCACAGGCTGTGAAAATAATGAAACAGTAAACAAAAAAGATAACATTAAAAAAGTTATAGAAAACAGTACATTTTTAAAAAGCTAGTCTAAATTGTGTCTGTTTTGTGACTATTCAATCTATATTAATACCTAAATTAAGATTCAATTAATCATTTTTTTTTTCAAAAATATGAGTGCATTGTTTGTTAGCTTCATAAATCTTGATTGTTCTAGGTAAAGTGCTTAGGAAAAATGTTTTTCCTAAATAAATAAAATAGTTTTATTTTCAGGGTAAATTAGCTGGTTTGTGTGGAAATTTTGACAAATTTACTTCAAATGATCTGACTACATCCAACAATATGGAGGTAAAAAATGCTCAAATTTTTGGAGAGAGTTGGGCAATAGGACAGGTAAGCATAACATCTCCATTTATTTTAAAATAAATAATGTATTGATATTGCAAGTATGAGAATCTGTGGAAACAATTAATTTTAAGACAGCAGCCGACAGCTCACAGTTATGAAAGCTGGTGGATGTGATAGTAGTAGTAATAGTAATAGTAATAGTGTATACTTACAACTGGTACTTCTTTTCCACACCCTCCCCACTCCTCCATTATCTTTATTCTGTGCATTCTCTTTCTAACTTGATTAGGCAATTGAAATAAAGGAGATCAGGATATTGTGTGGCAGCCTTTTTTAAATATATAGTTCTGTCATCTCAATATCCATCCTGCTGGAGATTATACTTCAAATCATCTGGGAGACTTCCCTTTTGTGGCAGAAATTTGTTCTAAGGGAAGCCTGAAAGGGTTCCTTTCATAATTACACAGCAAAGAATATCACAAAGGTATAAGTACTCTTAAAAGGATATTTAACAGAGTTGGAAGGGACCTTGGAGGTCTTCTAGTCCAACCCCCTGCTCAGGCAAGAAACCCTATACCATTTCAGACAAATGATTGTCCAATCTCTTCTTTAAAACTTTCAGTGTTGGAGCACTCACAATTTCTGGAGGCGGGTTGTTCCACTGATTAATTGTTCTAACTGTGTGGAAATTTCTCCTTAGTTCTAGGTCGGTTCTCTCTTTGGCTAGTTTCCATATATTGCTTCTTGTCCTGCCTTCAGATGATTTAGAGCAGTGCTTTTCAACTGGCGGTACTTGTACCACCTGTGGTACTTTGCCACATGGCAGGTGGTAGGCGACCGTCCTAGAGAAATGTAGCGGGGGAGGGGAATGAGCCAAAGTGACCCAAGCCTGAGGGAGAGGCAGCTGCAGCTGCAGGACTGTGTGGGCTCAGCAGAAGCCCCAGGAGCCAACAGGGCTCCAGCTGATTGGCACTTCTGGAAGCAGCACGGAGCTGGAGGTGAACTGAAGAAAAAGAGGGAAAGAGGAGAGGCTATAAAAGAGGTGGTTTGGGTAGGAAAGAGAAAAAAAGACTACAGGGAAAGGGAAGGAGAGCTCAGCAGACAGGGAGGAAAAAAGGGACAGGGAAGAAACAGAAGCTGTTGCTAGAAGAAAAGGTCCCCTGGTTTGTTTTCTCCAGCCAGGAGAATGCAATCAGCGCTGATGAAATGAAAAACCGGCAGACAAGCATGTTGGAAAGGAAGTGGGTTTATTTAGTTCTGGATCAGCTGGCAGCTTGATTGGGTTACCATAAGGATTTTTGTACAGTTTTTACAGCATTTTGTAATTCAGAGGCTCGGTTTGTGTGCTTTGGTTATTGGAATATTTTAGTCTGAATTTTAGGCTAGCAATGAATCCAAAGTGTTGACTTCTGTAGGTTTAATCCCTTTAAACAAATGTAATTAGTTTTACGCCCTTATCCTGAGTCTGTCTATGGCTTTTAGAAAGTTTTCTTTGAAGGTAAACAGGTTTAATTTAAGGCTAAAGCTTTTCACAGTTGCCAGAGCCTTTCAGCCTTGGGTTGCAACATTGTGACACATGACATGCCTGAGGCAGCTTAAAGAAAAAAACAGAATTTATGTGTTTCTTTATTTTGTGAGCCTTTCTTGCTTTGCACTTGATTCCTGTGTCTTTAAGGGTACAGGGAAGGGATTGGGGAGGAAGGTGCATTCTTACTACATTGTGGAAGCTCAGAAGGGAGAGAGGAAGAAGGGCCAACCAGCTAGCTCAGGACTCTACAAACTTAGCAACTTTAAGACCTGTGGACTTCAACTCCCAGAATTCCTCAACCAGCCATGATGGCCGAGGAATTCTGGGAGTTGAAGTCCAGAAGTCTTAAAAGTGCCAAGTCTGAAGACGCCTGAGCTTGCTGGTAGTGGTGCATATTAATAAACATGGATAAATTTATCATACATTTATCAGTGTAAAGGGAAAGTGATTCAGCAAAGGAACAGCCACCGAAGAAATTAAAACTGGTACTTTTTTCCTTTTTTTTCCTATAGTTTGTAGCATTTTATTAGATTATAGAATAAAATACAAAAACACAAAAACAAATAGTAGGACACGGTGGGGAGGAAAAAGGGGGGAAAAGTGAGAGGGAGAAGGGAAAAAGAACAGACTTCCTCTGTTGCAGTAGAAGGAAGCATTAACATTGAACCTCAACTTTTTACTTTTCCATAATATTATAAACTAGCCATTTCTATAACAACAAATGAATCTAATCAGGAAAACCCAAAATCCCCCCCCTTTTTAGTCATCAAGTTTTTGACACCTTGCTAAGCACTGGTGGTGCTCAAATATTGTCATGTCCTAAAAGTGGTATAATCTGTGAAAAGGTTGAAAAGCCTGATTTAGAGAATAGGTTGACTCCCTCTTCATTGTGGTAACCCCTTAGATATTGGAATACTGCTATCATGTTACCCCTAGTCCTTCTTTTCATTAAACTAGACACCAAATTCCAGCAACCGTTCTTTATATGTTTGTAGCTTTATATGTTATATAAACCATTTTTATATATTTGTGGCTATCTTTTCCATGCTAACCGAACAATGATATTTACCGCACCATGGGCCAAACAACATATGTAGGAAGATCTGTAACATTTAAATTCTTGGTTGGCTTTTCCTACGGGGATGTGATGACCCAGGGCACAGCATAGAGGCAATGCAGTCAGCTGGCAATTCAAACAGTTCTTTTATTGCTCCAAATTTTCCCCAAATGCTCCAACAAAAGAACACCCACACCCCTTCAGCTGACTCTGACTGAAAGTAGGTTCAAATACAGTCTGATTAGCATAAGAAAGTACTCAAGGTCATAGAGATAACAAGAAAGAAAACATAAACTTAATGAGTCTGTTTGAATCCTAGCTTGCCTGAGCAGTTTTCAAAAGAGAGAATCCGAAATATAACCAGACGTCTTTAAACATTCAAGTAACGTGGGCAGTCAATCTAATAGTTCAAGTTTCCAGGTTTCCGAACAGAAGTCACAGAACAAGAGATCAGCAACAATGCACAACAAGAATCAGTGTTTGTTCCCAACAAATGCCGCTCCCCACAGCATCTCCTTAAATCTCAATCTCCAGGTGTTCCTTGTGGAAAAGGGCAGGATGCTCTCCTCCCGAGTAATTGAGCCTGCCTGTGTTGTTCCCTCCTTCTCTCCACTCTCCATGCTCTAGGATCAGGTGGGGGTGGCCCTTGCTCATCACCTGAATTCTGCCTCTCCTGTTCATCCTGTTCCAATCCTGAAGGGCCCTGGCCTGCCTTGGCCTGCTCTTCCCCACATTCCTCTGAAGCCACAGACACTTCTCCCTTGGCCCTCATAGGGTCCCATTCCAGTTCATTTTCCTCCGCAGATTAAGGCTCAGATGGAGGCATGACAGGGGATGAATGTAACATATATTTAGCTGAAGCAAGACTGTTTCTAAAAATACAAAGTTTATCTTGTCTGTGACGTTCTACTATATAAAAGTGCAATAATCTTGTCTTACCTGTACTATTTTATCATATTACAGATCTTTTGCGTTATTTATTTGCTCTTAAGTAGATTTCTCTTGTTTGCTGTCTTATTGTGATATCTGATATCTGTTACAAGTGAAACAATTTTCAATATGAATAATGGAAATCAATGCACTGTACATACAGACTATACTGTATAACATCTGAAAAATACAATTTTAATGCATAATTGCTTGAAATAACAATCGAGGGGAGAAAATATATGCAAACATCTGCAGCACTAACATTTTCTCTTCATGTCTCTTTACTACTAATTATTTCCTTGGTTATATTTTGCTTGTTTTTCAGGAGTCAGTTTATTGTGGATTTTTATTGAACTTATGAATGGTGTAGTTATCAGATCAGCAAATTTTAAGCAAAACTTGTTAGAAGAGCAACTTTTCTTCTATTTACAATTTCTAACTGACTGTTTTGGAAACAGTTATGATGTGTGATAAAGAAAACATTTAATTGAGTATCAAAAAAGCATAAGAATATATATTTGTTTTAAAAGCAAAATGATAAACAATTTTTCCAAGTTAAATATTTTCATTTGAAATGCCATTATGAAGCTAACTTAGTAAAAAGAAATATAAATTCAGTTTTTAAAAGGCTTTTGAATTTTTAATAAATATTTTTAATGGATAATAATCATATTTTTAATGGATAATAATCATATGTCTGAATATGGCAGTATCTAAAAGAAGAGAAGAGAAAGAATTGAAGAAAATCACAAATAACAAAGACCTGCAAATAGCGGTAGAATGACTGTGGCAAAAGAAATAAAAAATAGTATTAATAGTCATAGGTGCCTTGGGTGCAATTCCAAAATTTCTAGAGCACCACTTGAACACCATTGGCATTGACCCAAATCACCATCAATCAATTGCAAAAGGTAGCTTTCCTTGGAAAAGCTTACCTTCTGGGACAATATCTTTAACACTATGAAACAACATCTGCCTATCCCAGGTTTTTGTGAAGGACTCGATAGATGGATAAAAATGCCAAATGCAATCTAAACAACTGACTGACTATGTAACTTGACTATTACGTTTGATAGTTATGCTTTATTTCTTTTTCATTAGTGTGCAAGTCCAAATGAGACCAACAAACAATGTGAAGTCCATCAGAGCAAATTCCCCTATGCCAAAAAAGAATGTTCAGTTTTATACAGTGATATTTTTGCCTCTTGCCGTACTGTGGTAAGTGAATATTTTTTATACTGTAATTTCTCAAACTGGGCAGGACAGTTTGTAGCTCAAGACTTAATATAAAATTAATTCTCTTCCTTTTTAATGTGCCTTTTGAACTTTCTAATATGCTGATATGTTTTTGCAGATATCTATACCCTATGATACAGAATATGTTTTAGATGAGCTTACATTATACTAATTTTAAAATCTCTAGTGTTTCCTGATGGATTTTATGTCTTTAATTATTCCATACTATTATTTTTCTCCCCTATTTTCCAGATTGACGTAACATCATTTGTGAAAAACTGTCATACAGATACGTGCAACTGTAATCTGGGTGGAGACTGTGAATGTCTGTGTACTAGCATTGCAGCTTATGCTCACAAATGTTGCCAGCAGGGTGTAGTAATTCACTGGCGATCTCCTTCTCTCTGTCGTATGTATGCTTTTTGTTATATTACTCAATACAATCCCTATAGATTATTTCACATAGTGTTTTCCATTAAGTCATAGCAGTTCAGTGTGCTAGAATATATATATATATAGATGGTGATAGTAGAAATCATAGCATAGGATTTTTTTTAATCTACTGTATATTTTTATAATTGGTCTTTATGTTAATCAGTACAGCTTTTACAAGCAAAATTTTCCTAATTCCCAGACTCTCTCCTCTCTCCCTTCCAAATCAAATGAGACAGGGCCATGCTAATGAATTCCATCTTCAACATCATATGGACCATTTAGTTACTCCTTCAGCCATCTACCCATAAAGACATGTCTTCAGGCATAGAAACTTTCCTATTTATAAACTGCATTCATGGAGGGCCTCATGTGACTAGAATTATAGTAATGTAAAGTAGAAGCATCCATCTACTAATATATTTTTATATATTACTTATTTTTAAAAGAAAACACCTCTCCTTTTGCATTGGCTATTGAGTGTGGATGAAAATGTAAATGTATATGGACTTATTTTTTTATCATAGGTAGGTGCATAATAATAAAATAAATCTTCATAACTAGTGGCCCTATGCTGCTATATTTTCTTTTATTACTGATGAAACTGAGTAAACACTTAGCTCAGTAAAGGGCTTAATTAGAATATGTAAAAGTAGTTTTTTTGTGAATTCTAGTTGATTGTATATTGTTGTCATGAACACAAATTCTGTTACTGTTGGCCACTGTATACTATTACATTCTTCTTTTTTTTCAGCTTACGATTGTGATTATTACAACCAAGGTATGCATTTTTCTCAGTATTAAAGAAAATAATGTTAGGTGTATATACCTGAACCAAAGACATTTATCCTTTTTTATTAAATAAGTAGTTTGTATTTGAAAATTATTTCAAGTTGCAGAAATAAAACATGGTCATAATGCCATGTAGGATAATGAGCACAATTTGATGCAAATATTTGACTATTAATGTAAATAAATTTAGATAATTTTATTGTTGCTCTGTTTCTAAAAAAGGTACAGATACAAATATATCCAGGGACAACTGTTGTCTAGGATACAGGCAAAATAACTGGCAAAAGGCAGGATGGCATTTTTCTGATGGCCAAGTCTTGTGGTATTTTGAAACTAATTTTAGCCTCGGTAGTCAAAGTTGAAAGAAGCAGATTGTAAATTTGTATCCAGTAAAGGAAATGAATACTTTAAAAATTAATTAATAATTTTAAATTTGCATTTATAATACAAAGCAAATCTCTTTTTCTTTTTAGGCCTTTCTACAATATATCTTTTAATGACAATCTTGTGTTCACAGTTTAGTTATTATTATATCCTGGGGAATATGGAAATCAAACCTCTTGAATTTTGTCTTTCTTCTAATGCCAGTTTCTCTATAAGAAAAAAGATTTAATAGAAGTTTTTCTCTAATTCTTTCATTTTGGAAAATATTTTAGTAGTATTTTGCTGTAAAAATGAGAGGAATTTAAATTGGGTCATCTTTAAATAAGCATTTGGAGGAGCAAATGATAACTTAGTTATCCCTACTTCCCAAAATTGGCTGAAACTATAAAGTAGAAATGTGATTTTAATATTATTGGCATCTTTTTCTGAATGGTGCATATCAAAGAGCTTTGTTAAGGCATATTGGCAAGAACATATTGAGATAATATACTAGCTGTATAAATTATTATTTGGAATGATCATGAAAATTCAAGCTATTAGATGCACTGGTCATCCAGATTTTTGGAACTCTAATTTTATTTCCATTTTACTTTTGATTAATTTCAACAAGTTTTTGTGCTTTCAAGTGGCTTGTTATTCTTAGATAACTAGTTTTCCTATTACTAATTAACATTGTCATTTTTGTACTTCCAGAACTTGGTAAAGGACCTTATATTTTGGCCAGTTATGGACAGAATGATACAGTTATAGGTGTCAATGTTAACAGCAAAAAGATATTTCCATTATTTAGAAACAAGCTCCAAGAAAATGTATATTATAATTTTATGCTAACTCCTGGACTTTACAAAGATAAAATTTTATGTAAGTATTTACTTCTGATCCAATATAATTAAATTCCAGGTTTTATACGTGCAAAAAGATTAGCTTTTGCTGTGCTAGATTGTGTTCTTTTAAACACATGTTCCAAATTGAATTAAATGTTATTGTAATAGACTTGATAAGAAAATCTTTGATGGTGACAAGAGACATTTTGGTGATAAGAGCCATAGTGGCACAGTGGTTAGAATGCAGCATTACATGCTAATTCTGCTGACTAATGACTGCCAGCAGTTTGGCAGTTCAATTCTCACTGGCTCAGCATTGACTCCGCCTTCCATCCTTATGAGGTCGGTAAAATGAGGACTCATATTGTTGGAAGTAACATGCTGACTCTGTAAACTGCTTAGAGCGGGCTATAAAGCACTGTGAAGCAATATATAAGTCTAAGTGATATTGCTATTTTTCTATTTCCACAGTTAAAGCAATACAAGATAAATGTTAACTTTCTATGGAGTTGACATCAAGATATACTATTTGGACACTGAGCAATTAAAAGGGATCTTTTTTTTTTTTTACTTTTAGTAAAATGCTCCATAGCATTTTACCTGTTTTCTTTCCAGCAATATTCAGTATAAATCTCTAAAGCAAAGTATTTTGAAAACAGATCACAGTTTTGGATATTCAGGCTATAGTGTCCTTATACTTTATGAAGAGTCCCAGAATTTGTCCCTTGAGCTACAGCAGTAAATACTCTCCCTTCTTATGGATGGTTGGTTTAAAAATGTACTTTTTAAATTTGTTAAAGGAACTAATACTCTCAGATGGGCAAGAAATATACTTACTGGTATCAGCCTCATCGGGTATTTGGAAGTGGAACTCATTTTATTGCTCGTTCCTTCCCTAATCTTACTATGGATTGATCTGTGGGATTTAGCTTGTTTCTCTGAATTTTTTTTTATCACGTATTCATTCCTACATATATTTAAATGCTGTTGTAAATATGTATTAAGGCTTTTATATGTTGCTATGAATTTCATTTTTTTCTGGCAGCTTCATCTCTGATTTCACTTGAGTGTGCAGAAAGGCCAAACTACTTTCTTTATGTACACAATGACAACAACATTTTCTTAGCACAGTGGGATGCAAGTTTGTCATTTCGTAGAAAAACGACTTTTATCCATCACCAAGGACTTTGGATTCCTGGTTATAGTGCATTTGAACTGCACAGTAACAGAGGTTTCTTCCTTACACTTAGCACTTCAGCAGTGAAAATCTTGAAGTTTGTTGATTCTGAAGAATTCAAAAGCTCAAGTAGCTTCAGTATTGAGGGTGAGTTACACCTCATGATATATGGAGGATGCTGTCAATAAACCCCCATGCTGTAAAACCTATGATTTTTACCAAACCACAGTTACAGTCCTTACTTTGAAATTACTCAACTCTTTTGTGAATAGATTTATTCAGCAGATTTTAGGTAGAATTATATATTTTATTTATAGGTTTCAGTTGCTTTTATTTAGAATAACAATTTATGTTTTATAAATAAATATTCATTGCATATATTTCTACATAAATATTCTTTGGAATCACACTGTGGCCTATATTCCTAAATATATCTACTGTACAGTATATGATTTCATAAAAGATACACATCTAAAAGTCTGCGCAGCGGATATATAACACTATATTTGTTCGAGAAAGTACTGTATTTTTCAATAGGAAAAGGCTTGAAAGATACATTTAGAGTAAATTATCCACAACATTTCTGCCAGCTTCAGCTATGGTTTATAGAGAAAAATGTATCATTTACAAAATGATTTTAAAATTTATTAGAACTCCATGCAGCAATACCTTACAGGAGGATGTGTGAATGGAGATATGAACCTTGTACAAGTCCTTGTGTTAAAACATGCGATGATCCTGAAGGAACGGCATGCAAATTTCTTCCACCGTGAGTAAAAGGAATATTTATTGTAACATTCAATATTATTTCCCCTTGGAAATGTCTACAAATAATATTAAACTGGCTTTTGTTTTTTTACTTTAGTTCAGAAGTTCTATAGAGTGAATAATTCTAAGTCCCGTTCAAGTATATAGGCAAAATAATTACTTATATTGTATTTTTCTTGAATCTTTTATTGTAGGGTTGAAGGGTGCTTACCATATTGTCCAAAAGCTATGATCCTAGATGAAGTCACACTTAAATGTGTTTATCCAGAAGATTGTAAGTGTGCTTTATATAATGTTCTTGCATCCCCACAAAATTATTTATTTATTTATTCATTCTTCTTTTTTTTTTGCTGTAGTAATTAAGAGACTCTCAGTGGGTTACAATTATAGCAAAAATACTCCACCCAGGGTTCAACTACATATTAATAAAAAATGTGCAGTCCTCTAAATTAAACCACAGATAAAATAATTAAATAACCAATCCAAAACAATTGATGAATTTCAAGGTGCAGATGTTATATAATATTGATGCCATCCCAGAGATACAATATTTGTGAGGCTCCATCCTGCTCATCTCACAGAAATGGGGGGCTATGAACAGATTGTCCTGGGAGCTCTGGTGAGTTGAAATTAAGTATAGGCAGTGCTTTTTTTTGTAAAAAAAAAAAAAAAGTGCCAGAACTCACACATGTCATTCAACCCACCTTGCCTACCCTACAAGGTTCCATCTAAAAAAGGTGCTGGAACTCCTTTCTGGGTGTTCTATGACAAAAAAGCCCTGACTATAGGCAACACTTGTGGAATACATTGGTTACCAGCAATATCAATAGTTTTGGTTTCATTTCATAAAATTGCTATTCTGATAAGATTGTAAAAGGCATATTAGTATTTTAGGAAGCAAGTTACATAACAATAGTGAACACAGTTCGTCGAATAGCCAATGAGAAAGAAATGTTCAGGGAAACATTGATGTTGGCAAATGCTTAATTTTTTTTTAAAATGTATCCTGAGGCCAATTTAGGCTCAGTAAAAGAAGTGGCCATATAATGGTGAAGGTGGAAATGTAAAACCCAAAGGAAAGTGAAATGGATGGTTATCTGAAAGAGATACTGTAACTTTCAGATGGTTATCTGAAAGAGATAACTTTGCACACTGTAACATATTATTGTGGAATCTAATTTTTTTTTAAAAAATAAGGTTTTTAATAATAATGTACTGATAAGAAGTGCTGAATTATATATATGATGCATCGAATTGAATGGGGTTTTGTGTTAATATGCAAAGAAGGTTGATTATGTCAGTTTAAAAATACTTCAAAAGGAACTATTGATTACATCTGTCATTATAAATTGCATCATTATTTGCTTATAGATACGTGAAAAGGTATATTAGTACTAGTAATAATAAATGAAAACTATTATGAAGCTATTCTCTACTTTTATTTATTTATCTATCAAATTTAGAGATCACCCATCTGACTCACTGAGCAACTCTGAACCTATTCTCTAAGAGAGTAGATACATGAAATTTAGCATTGATTCCTGCACCTAGCACTGGGACAGTGACACAGATTATAAATCTCACTTTCCATGTTCTTTTCAAAATCATATGTCATAAGACTTTTTTCCTCTCCCAGGCATTCCTGTGAAACCATCAGAATCTTCATTTGGGACCAAACCAGTTAGAACAAACCCTACAATGCTAAGTTCCCAGATAACGAATATATCAGAAACATTTTCTCAAATGCCTCTTACTCTGGTTATTGAAGAGACTGAGCCAACCTATATTAACTTATCCACTAAAATCACAACTGAACTAACAACTGCCAAAGATGCTTATTCAGCAATGGTATCTCATTCAAGCACGCATTTACCTGATTTGTTACCAGCTTCAGAATTCTTTCCTGAAGACAGCTACAACCAAACCACCACACCTGTGCTGCTCAGATCTCTGTCTCCAACAACTTTCCCAAGTACTTATGAAGCTCCAATGGTTAGTGTAAAAACAATATCCTATAATAAAACTCCTAATTTCTTTTCATCAAGTAACCCTGCATCTACTGCTGTACCATCAGTGACTGCTTTTTCTTTAATAACTAAGTCAACTACACCATTGGAAGTTGCAGTTCCTTCTTCGGTGGTAGCTAGAACTCTTCCAACTTCCACAATACTGACAGGTTTACCTTTAACACAAACATTTGCTGTAACTTCAGGAATCAGTTCTTACCTGTCTACACTTACAACAACTATGCCTCCAATTCCTGTATTTACTTCTAGATTTACTTCATTTGCATCAAGTCCTCCTTATAGTATTCCTCTTTCAGACCCAGTGACTATTCAACCAGATTTGAAATTGATAAATAAAACATTAACACCTGCTTCTCTATTGTCAAAAAAACCACATCTAACACCTTCTGAACATATTGCTTCCTTAACCACAAAATATTTTTCCACTGTTGCTGATGTAGTTAATAAAACAACTTCAGTTGCAACACAAAGTCCTCTTCCCATAAAATCTTCTTTTAGTCCCCAAATAACCCACACAACGTCAACATTAATCCCTCCTCCAATTACATCTCAAAGGCCCAAAGGAACTGGGGAAGTGACACTTATTTCAAAGAGCTTTTATTTACGGCCTTCCACAGTTTCTCTTCTAGCAGTTTCTCAGACTTCCAAATCATCAGAGACAAGTTCAGTTTCAGCAGAAAGTAAACATGTGTTGCAGACAGATTCATCTCCAGTTCCAACTGATTTTATAAGTTTGCCAGAGTTTGCTGGTACCAGGGTGTCAAGCAGCATTCCTATTAAGATTTCACAGGATGAAGCACAAATAACTGATGAACCATTTGATTCATATCCAGAATCAGAAATTACATCAACAGTTAAAAGTGTTGATTCTTTTGCTACTTCATCTTTAGAAACCTCTCTTAAAATGTTGACAACAAGAGCTTTTACTCCTCAGATTTCTGTTACAGCATCACATTCTGAAAGTTTATCAGCAGTTCCCACCACTTCTGCTGTAGTACCAACTAGCACTGATAGAAATATGCCTGCTATATTGCTAAATGACCATTTGAGCGTAACAAATTCATCTTTAATTACAAATATTTCCACTATACATACTATGTCTTCAGGTTTTTTGACCACTTTTGATGCATCAGCTGTGTCTTTGGGAACAAGAAGGCCTTCTTTGACTTCTTCATTGGATAGGAGAACTTTATCTTCCTTAACAGATGCTCAGTCTGCAGAACCAGCAATGGAATCAGCTTTGACTCTGGGCAAACTTTGGAATATTACATCAACCCTACAAGATATTACTGAAAAGTACTCAATCAGCTCCTCAGAAAATTTAGTTTCTTCTGCTGGCACAATAGCTCTTCACAAAATTGCTGAAGTTACTGAATTCTCTCCCATAAGTTTTGATTTTCACACAACTACTACTTCAATCCCTGTTCTTTCAGTCTCCCAAGCACCCATTGATGTTCCAAACATCACTGTCTTTACACCTAAACCGTGCAAAGACTCTTTACAAACGATGCCTTTAGAAATGGATAAAGTTTCAGACTGGGTCAAAACAGAAATAATACAGGCTTCAAAATTTCAAAATATAACAAGCACTTTGTATGCCTTAAAAGGTAATAAAACCTCAGAGGAAAACATTACAATGTATGCAAGGACTGAAAAGTCATCTCTACCACCTGTTCAGATGACTACTGATATGTCTGCTAGTCAAAGCAGCACAGCTTCAGTAAAACCAGTTTTTCTCTCTGAGATGACAGATATAACATTTGATTGGTCTAGGATTCCATCAACAAAATCTTACTACAGTGTGACTAAACCAGAGGAAGTAAGTATCATCAGCTCACAGAATTTCACAATAACAGATTTATCTCAAGTCACTGCAAAACTTGTGGAAACCCAATCCACAGAAACTGAAGTTGAAATGATGACAACAAAGACTGATGAACATGCTTCATTTGGCACAATAATACATACACTTGTATCTGTGACATCTTCAGAATGCATGGTAAAGATAGTTTTTTTCCTTTCTTTTTTATTTTACTTTTTACTTCTATATTTTTAAAATATCAAGTGATACCTGCTTTATTGGAGAGATTTCTAGTTTTTTCAGGCCCTGGAACCAGTTAATTAAAAAAAAACCCACCAGTGGTGGGATTCAAATATGTGAACAACTGGTTCTCTGTGTGGATGCTGCTTCTGGAAGTCCATTCTGGGCCTGGGCAAAAAAATTAGCTACCGATTCTGCCAAAGTGGTGGGAACTGGCTGAATTCCACCACTGAAAACAACCCCGGGACTCTTGATTAAGAGGGATGGGGCTTCCGAATATCAAATGACAAGCCCTGCCTTTTCACTGATTTAAATCCTCTCTGCAAGGTCACCTACTGGTTTGTGGTAAGGCTGGATTATAACTTAAAGTCTTTGGGTTTCCTGTCCAGTGCTTTAAAGCACTACACTAAACTGGCTCTCAATATATGTTTGCATATTTCTTAATTATAAAATGGTTCAATAGTAAATACATCCTGTATGATTATCCCTTAATAGCACATTTACCTTATAACTATTGTGACTAATAAAATTAGTGTTATTATAGTTAACCTTCACATGCCAACCATAAGGAACATATGTATTGTAATCCCAAAGATCTATATTTATAAGCCTACACATTTCTGAGGTTTTATGGTAAATGTTTATAAAACCAAAATCAGCAGCTCTTTTAAGTATAAAAATGTGATTATGCACCTATTGAAACCCTGAGTATTGCAGTCTAAATGTTTATAAAAACATTTAGACTGCAATAGTCAAAGTTTCAATAAGTACATAATCACATTTTTATACTTAAAAGAGCCTGCTGATTTTGGTACACAAAATATGTCATCATATGTCAATGACTCAATTTTTCCCCCCATCATGAAAAAGCCAAGATACCTTGATCCTGTAGACAAATGTAGCCAATACGTCTGCATTAACATGGAATGGATGCTGTACAATCTTTCAAAGAACTGCCATAAGAATGTGGAGAAACCTGACTGTGGTTTTCGAGGAATGCCAGTTCAGACCAACAGTGACAGCTGCTGTCCTGAATGGGAATGTCCTTGTAAGTCTTTGCATGGTATATTAGATTATATGTGAAACAGAGAATCCTAAACTTGCATTTTAAATATTACAGGAAAATTATGCCAAGAACATCCTAGAATGCCAATTTTATTTTATTATTTATTTATTTAATCTTACGGTTGAAGTGCCTCTGGGCGCATATACATTTACACCCTGTTTTAACTGCTTGTATAATTTTTATTTTTCATTTATTGAAATTTACTTTTTTCAGTATTGTCAGACAACTGGCTTGCTATATCCTTGCCCAACACATGAATTTTTCATTAGGAGAATAAAATATGAAAGTCTGAATTGAAATAACAAGTTATCTGATAAATGGCTGTATTTATACAGAATGACAAATCAGCTGTTTGATTTACCAGAGAACAAGCAGAATTCCAGTGTTTGCAGTCTGATCACTTCTGCTGATTGCCACCAACTGTAACTGTAACTAAGTCAGACCATTCATTCTCTGGTGACTGTTTTTTTGTGTTTAATGCATAGGTATTATTTTACTTACTTTATAAAGTACCCTTTTTATCAGTATGATGTATTGCAAACTGATTGTAGTATATGGCCTATTGAAATCATAGAGTACTTCTAAGCAAATATTGATAGTAGTATACCTGTATGATTTCTTAAGCAATTTTTATTATTATTACTAAATTCAATGTAATTGTAATTGATTCAGTGTATAATTCCAGATTGAAAGAGGCCTGAAATCTTAATACGATCTCATTTATTGTAATTTGTTCCTTAGGTCAGTGTTCTATCCTCTCTGAACTGAGTATCATTACATTTGATGGAAATAATGTTGCACTACATAAAGTAGCATCCTATATTTTAGTCAAGTTACCCACAGAAATTATTGTGGCTCATATTGAAAAATGCCCTGCTAATCAGGTAGGAACCTTACATAGTACCTTGCAATAATTAGTATTTCATATTTTAAAAACTAAAGATAGAAAATTTTTTTTTACAATGCTTTGAAAATGTTTTGGGTTTCTATATTTCCTATCATAAATGTCAAAAAGTATGTTTCACTTATATATTATACCTGAAATATATTATTAATGATTCTTGATAATTCCACATTAATAGAACAATTAGGAGAAGTGTATTATTGAGCAGACTGACCTAATAAGTTATAAATATTAACATCTAACGCTATTCATACCTTCTCAGAAAAAAAGTTTCTTTGAGTTTAGTGAGGGTTATTGTCAGGTATTGGATTAGATTCAGAATTCTTTTTATTGAGGATATAAATGTTCAGAACAAATGTGAAAGGACTAATGCAAATTATATATGTATACACATGAGGGTAGACTGCAATAACATTTACCATAGAACTGGAGTGATGTTGTGTTTATGTGACAATAAATCTGACTTATTTTTAAAATTATTTTTCAGAGTGCAAATTCAATAAGAAAACTAGTGAGTATTTTTAAAGTACAGCTGTTAATACATCTAGCATTATTTAAGGATTAGTAATCTGCTAATTGTTTTAGTTTCAGGACAGATTGTCCTTTCTTTTCAAGGTCCCAGCAGGAAGTGCTTCTGGTCTTTGTTTTAAGAAACTTAATGTAACAATACCACCTTATGCAGTACTTATTAACCGCTTAGCAAGAAAGGTGAGTTAAGCTTTTGCTAGACTGTAGAATCCTGCTGCAAAAATGTTGTTATGTAGGCAATCCAATTCTTTCACAGGCATAAACTAACTGGTCTTAATGAATAAGAGGCTACTATTAATAGAAAGCTTAACAACTGTGATTATCTTTGTAAGTATAACATATCAGCCATGTATATAAAGCAGATCTGAATTTTTAATTATTTAAGAATAATAGACCATTAAATATTAAAATAATTTACATTAAACTGCCTGACTAAATAGATGTCTTCTAAGTCTTCTAATTAAGCAAAGGAGCAGGCAAAGTACTCTATGAAAGTACTTTCTATAGCTTGGAAATGGTCCAAAGAGCAGGCTAAAGATCTTAAATTTATTTATTTATTAAATTTTACACTATCCATCTCACCCAATACTAAAGACATATTCATAACAAAAAAACAGTCCTTCAGATAATCAGCCCCTAAGATGTTTAGGACTTTAATAGTTTATACTATTAAATTTTAATTTGCGTCCAGAAAGCAACCTGGCAATTGGTTTACATCTTTCAGCCTCAGGTCTGAATAAATATCTTACATTGTATGTTATGACTGTTAATAACATTTGTCATGATTTTTAAAAAACCAATAATGCCTTTCAAAAAAAATACTCCCCAGATCAACATTTCATCTCTAGTATTTGCTTTTACAAAAAGAACATTATTTATTATTATTATTATTATTATTATTATTATTATCATTATTATTATTAGTTCCTTTGTTGTTGGCTGCTGTTGTTGGCTGTTGTGGCCTTAATCCCATTCAACTATTCTCAAAATACTAATACTGCAGAAAAGAATAATACAATCACAAGAGGATTTATAGGCAAATAAGGAATCACTAAGGATACCTTGTATTTACATTTCTCAACCCACAATGATGCTTCCTTGTCTTTTGTAGTTATAATGTTCCTTTCATAAGAGATGCTAAAAAAACAAGGCACACTCTAAGTTTTGTGTTGAAGACAGTTTTTCAGAAACATATCAATAGTATAATCAGTTTTGGGGTAGAATTAAATAACTACATATTTTGTAGTTAATACATAGCTATAAGGCCTTGAAGTACTTGCTAAAAATAATTCATTTTTGAAAAGATGAGATGAGATAAGGTAAGGTAAGGTAAGATAACCTTTATTGTCATTTTTTACAATGAGCACACTGGCCCACATTAAAAATGAAATTCTGTTGCCTGCTCTCAAAAGAAAATATTGTCACTTTTAAATATTGTGAGATTGTTTGAAGGTTTGGAGAGAATTCTTGTCTCAACAGTTTTCAAAAGCATAGCTTTGGAATGATTCTTTTGATTCCTGTAATTTTTCTGGATTATTTTAGGTAATTGTGAATTCTGTAATCCAACCTTTGCCTTTCTTGCAAGAGGGCATATGTATTCAGGACACTGGAGCAATGTATGTAATCAATACCCCAGCTGGAATCAATATTAAATGGGCTCATGTTACAGGCATTATGGACATCCAATATGGCTTTAACTCTAATGTATCTATAAAGACAGAAGGGCTTTGTGGTAAGAATATACATAATTTATTTTGTTATCCTTACTTTGAACTTTAAATTTTTAGGCCTAAATTCACTCACTAATGTCTTCTTTTCTAAGGTCTTACTTCTCTCTTCTCCCTTCCTTCCATGGCTGCCATTTATTTTATGTAAAATTATCACAGAATATTGTTCTAACTTATCCAGCTTCAATATTCATTGCTGAAATTAACAGAACAGGTAATGGGGAATTTGAGGGTAATTCTTTTTACTTTTTCAATTCTATGTTCTTTGCAAATGCTCTGAGTTTTAATTAATTGAATCTGGAATTTGTGCTATATTGTTTAATTTTTATGTTTCACTTCCTGAAATGTATTCTTCTAACACTCCTAGTACTGATTAAAAATTTTGAACATAATTATGATAAATCAGAATGTATGAAACTGTTAAAGACAACTTTTATGAGAATTAAGTCTCCACTACAGGTAGTTGTCGACTTACAACTATTTATTTAGTGACAAAGTTCAAAGTTACAACAACACTGAAAAAAAGTGACCTATGACCATTTTTCACACTTATGACTGTTGCAGCATCCCTGGGGACACGTGATCAAAATTCAGATGCTTGGTAACTGTCATATATTTATGAAGTTGCAATGTACCGGTGTCAAATGATCACATTTTACAACCTTCTGACAAGCAAAGTCAATGGGGAAGCCAGATTCACTTAACAACTGCAGTGATTCAGTTAACAACTGTGATAAGAAAGGCATAACATAGGGGCAAACCCATTTAACAACTATCTTGCATAGCAACAGAAATTTTGGACTCAATTATGGTCATAAGTCGAGGATTACCTGTACCTGATATACTCTGGTTCTTTTTTAAAGTGAAAGATAGGCAGATGGGTGCAGGAAATAATCTAAATAAAAATGCATTCTTAAACTGATTATACCTTACTTTAGTAGTTTTTCTAGTTTTTAACCAACTGATGAGAAAATTTAAATTTGTTTTCTTCTCTTAGAATTGTAATGCTGTTTCAATCATTTCATATATTTTAAATATGTTTATTTTAAGGTGTCTGCAATGGTGATCCTTCTGATGACTTGAAAATGCAAAATAGAACAATAATTACAAATATGGAAGAAGTTGAGATTTTTATTAAAAGTTGGGAAATTGATAAATCTTTTGATGTAACAACAAGAAGACCCGTTAGAAACTGCACAGAGGATAATTGTACATATTGCATGGAACTCTTGCAGAAGTGGGTTTTTGCCCCTTGTCACAAAAAAGTGAGTGTGAAGTAATTACAAGTACCGAAAAGATCAGACTCAAATTTGGGGAGATTAGGGTAGAGTTGTAAGATATGGGAAGATAAGGCTGGGAGGTGGAGATTTTGACTGTTTTTAAAACTGTGATATACATATATATCTATTTAGACTCCCCTCCCCCCAACTCGAAGGAAACAGATTCCTTCTCATCTGTTTTTCAAAGGATTAAAAATGTCTTTGGCTCAACAGTCTTTAGGCTAAATCTTCACATTCTCAATGGGGCCCTTGAAAATCACCATCCAGGAAATTTTACCTACTTAATAATAATAATAATAGTAGTAAAGTTGGAAGGGACCTTGGAGGTCATCTAGTCCAACCCCCTGCTCGGGCAGGAAACCCTACACCATTTCGGACAAGTGGCTGTCCAGTCACTTATCTGGCTCCAGAATGAGTGCAGTTGATTAAATAACTATCTCCATAATTTAATAATTAAATAACTATCTCCATAATTTTTTGCACCAGAATTTGAGGATGCAGAGAAGGAGCTGTACAAAGGAAGTAGAATTAAACTTCCTTTTTTCTACCAATAAACCAGTTTCCATATGTAAAAATGGATCACTGGGCCTTAAATAAATATGACTTTCAAAATGGGGAAAAATGAATGAAAAAACAAAAATCATTTGGAGAATGATTTTTTTTAGATATAGGAATTATATTAATAATATTAATTTCATCAACTTTGATTAAACAGCTATATTACACAAGTGATTGTGGTTTTGGTTATACAAAAGTTGTTAATGTGAAACTCATGATTGTTTTTCTCCAATTTATCCAGATTATTGATTTATCAAATATATTTGATTTAGGTCTCACCACAAGATTTTTGTGAAAAAATGTGGGTTAACAATACCTATTTTGAGAATTATGAATGTGATGCACTTTCTGCATATGTAGCACTATGCAACAAGCATAATATCTGCATTAAGTGGAGGACACCAGATTACTGTTGTAAGTTTGATAGAATCATTCCTGATCACTTGATTTTTACTTGCTTTTATTTTGAGTTTTTAGTTTGCTAGACATTGATGATACACAGAAGGCTAGATTTAGAAAGGAATGATTCAGAATTATATTTTCCTTAGCACTCCACTCAATAATATTCTAGATACTGTAGGTTAATATTGATGGTCATTAGCTAAATGCTAATATAGGTAGCAATTTATGATCATATTTGAGCCTGGAACACGGGAGGTGGGGGTGGAGAAGCAACTGATTGTAAGTTTAGGATTACCTGTATGTTATGATAAACTGTAAATAATCGAATGACTCATACTATCTATGTACATGATGAATTCATAGATTGTTTTCATCATTCTACTTCCCAGATTTAGAATAGGTATGTACACTGTTGTAAAATGCTTTTTATGTAGGATTACCAAATATATGAACAGGCAAAGGAAGACATTGACAATTAGAAAGGAGGACATATGGGGAGGGGACTGGAAGAAGGACACTCTGTTTACGACAAAAAATAAAGTAAAAAACTGCAAAATAATATAATTAGAAATATATGTACATAAAATTACTTCTTTTAAGATCAGAAAAACTGGTTTTTTATTTACAATTTTTTTTAAAAAAACCCTTTATTTCAGAACATATGCTAGCAATAATCTAGAATTGACATCGAGGCACTTTTGAAATTTCACAATTGTATGACCAGTCATGGGATCTACAGACTACAAATTAATCTTTGAAGAAAAATTGAAAAACTAATTAGTTATAATCAGATCTATGAGTTACTATTTCTTCTCCATCACTTCAATATGTAACGCTAAATATGCAAGAGAAAAAACTATATGCTGACCACTTTGAACAAGGATCAATTAAAATTATATTCAGACAAGGATTTTGATGGAAATGGGCCTATATTCCTAATCATGCAAAACTGTTTTTAAATTTAGGATCTATTACTTGTATTCTTTGTTTTTTATGTTTTGATGACAAGGAAGCCAATTTACAAATTGTACAAACTGAAACATGTAGCTAAAACTGGTTATTTAGATAAATTCATGAGAAATGTTTCCTCTTGCCACCTTCTTTCTTCTCTTTTCCAATGAATGTTAAAAAAATCGCAGTAATATTTATCTTCCTCCACATGTAGGGCTTGCTTGTCCTTATGGGAAGGAATATCAACCTTGTGTGCAACCCTGTGATGCTAAAACATGCCTAAATAAATGGTTTTATGAAAAATCATCATGTTCCTATTTAAGAGAAGACTGTGTTTGTAAAAAGGGGACCATTCTTCATAGAACAGACTCTGACCTTTGCATTCCAGAAGAAAAATGTGGTTAGTAAACTTATTAATATGCTGGCATATTTTTCCTATTAGATTCTAGTATTCTTGCTTTCTGGTGAGTCAGAGGTATGCTTTTTATTTTTATCTTGTCTTTTTCCAAATAATATAAAATCAATAAACAGTCCAATGTAACTCCGGAATTTATATTCCAAAATTGGTACAGCTAGGAAGTTGATATTTTTTTACAGAATTTTTACTGTAAATAATCATAACTTCATAAATCCCACTAAATTCATTTAAATCTCATTTACCTTCAATTATTTTGGAACTTCCAACTATTTTGGAATTTGGAAGAACTTTATGAGCATTATGAGGTGCCAGTTTGCTCATAAAAATCCTTCAGAATATGTTAATTTTGAAGTGATAGATTTATAATATCTGAGGCTCAAGGTAAAACAAATAAAGTAAAACAAAGGAGACCAATATGATTATTTTATTGACAATAAAAGTTTTTACCACTTGCAGTATTGAATTAAGCCAGGCCTGTATTTTAATGTTTAAACATTAAACATTAAAATGTAGATACATTTATCTACAGAATAAATGTAGATAATCCTTCTGGATCTGTGTAGCATAATTGCAGTCATATGAGCCTGAGGTCAAAACTACATAGCAAGAGGCATTAATTATAGTTTTGCAAAAGTGAAAATGTCGTAGGTGCAATATACACCTAAGTAACAAATTCTTGTAATATTTCCTTTCCCTCATTGAGAGTGTCAGCATTTATTTTGCTCCAGTTTCTTACAGACATCAGAGGTTATTTAACTTCCAGATGCTGGTGACAGGTATAGTTTATATCAAAATGTAAACAGAGTATTTTTTGGGATGTCATTAAAAAATGTTTTTTACTTTTTTTAATAGTCTGTACAGATAATGGGGGGCATCCTCACTCTGTTGGGGAGGTTTGGATTGGCTCCAATAAAGGATGTTGCATATATAAGTGCATGGAGAATGGGAGCATTATTGATACAGAGCCTGAATGTGATAAGCAGCCATCTCCAATGTGTGACAGAGAGACTGAAGTGATTGTCAGTGTAACTGAAGAACAAACTTGCTGTCCAAAAAATATCTGTGGTATGTAATATTTAGGATAGGCATGATATTCAGTTGACAGGAAAGAATCTGTGTGTAGTATAAAGAAATCAAAAATATTTGGCACATTTGTTTATTTATTTATATCCTGCCTTTATTATTTTTATAAATAACTCAGGGAGGCAACATATCAACAAACCCTCCTTCTATTTTCCCCACAACAGCTCTGTGAAGTGGGTTGGGCTGAGAGAGAATGGTTGACCCAAAGTCAACCAACTGGTTTTAATGCCTAAAGCGGTACTTGAATCTACCGTCTCCCATTTTCTAACCTGGTGCCTTAATCACTAGACCAAACTGGCTCATAGCTAATGTATAGTGAAAAAATAATCTATCATTGCAAATGTCAACATTTAAGTTCTTTTAAAAATCTATTCACCATATTTCATTTCTGTGATCTATTATGGGCACAGCTCATGAAAAATCTTCCTCTTCTAAATTGTGGAAGAAATATTTAGTTGTTCATTTCTCATGAAGTGGGAGATGGCATTCAGGCTTATAGACATCTTTAATTATGTTCAATTAGAAGGTCAATTAAGACATGTGCACTCCAAAACCACTTTGGAAGTTGAAAAGGGGTTTTTGCAAACATTCTCAATTATCTCTTAGAAGTAAAAAAACAACAACACTAGGTAGGATACCAGAGATACCCAAATGGTAATCCAATTGTGCGCTGAGCTAAACCCAGTGACTTGAATAATTCTCTATGTAATTTCAAGCTTCTCTGCTTTTAGTTTAATGCATACATTAAGATAATGGTACATTAATATAAGAAGCCGAATAGCTTTAGAAACAATTTTTTGTTACCACAAGTTGTTTTTTTTCTTTTAATATACTCTCTATATTTAATATAACATTAAGTATCAGTAATCTTAAAATGCTTTCTTTGGAAAAAGAGCAGTTAGTCCATATTCACATTAACTTGTTTATTAATCAGAACTGCTGGAACAGACAATAAATGTTATCCTTATCATCTTCCCATGAAAAGGTTAGGTAGATTGATTTGATTCAGGATTCTATTTTTTGTTTTAGAATGCAACATGACTCTATGCAGCCCTATTATCCCAGTATGCAGAAGTACTGAGAAGCTGACAGTCAGATACACTCCTGTCTCCTGCTGTCCTCAATATCAGTGTGGTAAGTGATAGGATGGATAATGAAACTGAGAAAAGATTATTCATTTAGAGGCGTATAACTTCTAAACTCTTAAAACAGCGAGTCATTGGTTGTATTTTACTAGATAACCTGCTTTGTTTTGCTTTGTTTTTTTTTTTAATTCAGAATGTGATATGTCAGCATGTCCCAATGTTACTCGTCCAGAATGCCGAGAAGATCAGTTTATTGTGGAAGTAAAATTGGATGATACTTGTTGTTTATCCTATTTGTGTGGTAAGTAACATTTCTTATTTTAAAAATCTTGGGTAAATTGAGGATTTAAATATCTAAGATACTGTATGTATGGATTTAGCAGTGACTTTTTAAATTTAGTTACAAAACCACCCATTTTAATGGAAGAATTTGGGTGCTGAAAACTTTTCTTATTGCATAGTAGCTATGTATATTTTGTTTGTGATTGCAGCAAAGAAGGAGATAGGAGTTAATTGTTAATACCATGGTCTCAATATGTACTGTTCTCCTTCCTTCACAATGACATTTAATAAAGAAAGGAGAGAAAAACCTACAGGACTCATTATATGCTTAATAAAATGAACTATTCTATGTAACATTAATAATTGATTTTATTATGAATTACTTAAATATATTAAAATGTTAATATTATGTTATTTGGCTTTGATAAGCTTTATTTTTCATTATTATAATTTCTTCTTGTATTGTAACTTTCATTGGTATTGGTTGGTATAATGTAATTTAATTGCTATGGATATTCTTGTGATCTAAACACCTATGTGCATTGCTTGAGTGGAATATAAGTAAAATATATACATATAAGCATACATGCATACATACTTACTTGCATGCCTACTGTACATACATATTTAACATAATTTGACCATAAGCTAACTATTGTGAAATGTGGAAAGAATATATTCCCGTTTAAATTGAGTTTAGTGCTTGCTTCTTTTGCTACATGCTTATGAACTACAAAAATAGTTTCTCATTCCATCCATCCATCCATCTATCCATCCATCCATGCATCATTTATTTTTCTATCTTCTTGTTATTCCTTTATTTTTCACATCATGCAATAACTGGGCTCAACCTTCTTAGCTTTCAAGCCTGAATGAGATCATATATCTCATATATTCAGTAGAAATATACATAGAAGTCCTGATGTATTATATGACATCTATCTACATATATCATGTATTCCCTGTGCCTCCTATTGACATATTATGGTGCCATCATATTTGCAGTGCAAAATAGGACATTATTTTCCTATAAAGTTTTGCATAGCTTGGCATACATACTTATTTTGGCTATTCATTCATTCATTCATTCATTCATTCATTCATTCATTCATTCATTTCACTCTTGCATTTTTGCAAGCTATTAATATTCACTGATTCAAAACATGGTTACAATTTCTCTTGAATATGCCAGCATATTAATCTAAATATACTGTAAAACTGGCTCATAACTAACGTATATATGGATGTGTGTGTTTGTGTGGATATTTATTTATATATATTACAATATATATATTACATGGTGTTTATGTTTCTCTTGAAGTTTGTGAATCTTGCATTGAACCTGTTCCAGAATGTAATGAAGAAGAACTTCTTGCAGTAGATCTTAGTACTGCACAGTACTGTTGTCCTCATTATCACTGTGGTAAGTTTTGTTTTGGATTACATATCTTGGAATGATTACTACTTGTTTTATTGAGATTTTTCTTTGTATTCAGTCATAAAATTATACTTATGCTTGTAATAAACACAGTATTGTTATAATGCAGCTTCCATAGAGGTAGAGTCAATTATTATCTTACTGCTATTCTAAAAATTCAGGAAAATAATCAGGCAAAAATGTATTTAGCTATGTACAGCTATTCAAAATCTAAGCATGTACCAGTATAATCTAAATGAGTAGTTCTTTATCTCAAGGGTTACCAGTGGCAGAAAGAACAAAAACAACATTCAGCTGTACATAGTTACAGTTTTACTTTAGATTTTTTAAATTTATTCCTGATATCTAGATTTTACCTGGTGCCTACCTTAGTCATTCAATGGAAAATATCTGATACCAAAAAACTGATGAAGACTTATGTATTCACATGTATTCACTTGGAGTGATGCTTTGGGCTTTGTTTTACAAGCAACTGTTTTCTATACTTTATAGTTAACAGATTTGAGAACACCATCAGATCATGAGTAAAGTTGTCTCTTTATCTAAAATAGTTTGTGATATGAAATGTGTTTTGCTATTGAAACCATAAAATTATTATTGATTACTTGAACCTAAAATAATTATTCATTTCTAAACCATTAATTTAAGGTGATAGGTAGAAATAATAATATTACAGAAATAGTAGAATAGTAGAAATAATCAAGTAGCAGAGAAAAGTTTTATATATTTCTTTCTTTCTAGTGATATTTTGTGGCAATAATCTTTTAAAGACATAATTTCTTTTTTTAAAAAATTTTATTTATTCTTTTTTCACTATACAGCAACAACAAAAATGAAAAAATACATTTTTTTCCTTTAACAGAACTGTGTTATACATTAAAGACATAATTTCTATTTCTCTAGTATGTGAAGAGAATCTATGTCCTTCACCTCTTCTGAATTGCTCTACTGATATGCAACTGATTAAAAAAACAGTACCTGGACAGTGTTGCCCAGACTGGAATTGTGGTATCTATAATTTGCTTTTTTACCAATTATATAAATTAATGAAATACAACTTCTATTCCCATGGATGTGGTCATAGTGAATCCTTCTGTCTTATTTTCTTCAGAATGTGATTGTGAGAACAGTACTGTACCAAGCTGTAAATTGGTAAGAAATGTTTAATTTTATAATAATTTTGAAATTCTTATTTTTCTTTCATTTTATGACAGCAATCATAAGTTTGCTAATCATGTAAAATAAATAAAATTGTGTCAGTGTATGAAACAAAAATATCTTGACACAACTGAGATATACTGTGCAATGAATTCTGATAAAATCAGAACTAATAATATAGAATTATGTTTAGCAGAACTTTGGTAAACACTGACACTTGTAAAATAAGCTTTCAGAAATCATTCTGTAACCAACCCATGTCAAAGCAGTGTTAAAATGAGAATGTCTGTAAAAAAGCAACCAAAATAAGTGCCAAATTGGATAATGGCAAATACATACATAGACAATAGATTAGACAGACAGACAGACACACAGACAGACAGATAGATAGATAGATGATAGTGTATGGCATATTATTCTATAGAATACTATTACTAATTCATTTATAGTAATGCAATGTTTGTCTATTATATTCTCCTTTTATATCAGGAGCATAGCAATTTATGATAGAAACTTCTTTGTATCTATGTTATTCAAGTTATATTTTTATTTTTTATTTTTGGGGAGCCTTCAATTCAGTCTTTTGACTTTTGGCAATTACTAGATAAATTCATGCAGTTTTCTTGTCAATATTTTCAGAAATGGCTTGTCTTTGTTTTCTTCCCAAAATTACCTCATTGGCTTTGTATCTAAGGCAAGACTAAAGACAATTTCTTCATTTTAGTCCAACACCATAACTATTACAGCAGATCGGATATTAGTCATGTTAATACCAATATGAAAAACAATGGACTTGATAAATATTAGCTGTAGTTTTTACAAGCTGTAATTATGTTGTTAGCTATTGTGCTTGTTGGACAAATCTAAACCTATTATTAGACAATAAATGTTGAGGCTATCTTAAAATGGCAACATTATTTGTTACATTTATAAAGAATTATTGTACTAAGTCATTCTACTACCCATATTGCTCAATATTTAGTATGTAGACACAATCTGTCTTTCCACCGCATATAATAGAACAGTGGTTCTCAACCTTTTTAATGTCGCGACCCCAACTGGTCATAAGTCGAGGACTATCCAACCAGTTGTAAGTCAAGGACTTTCCCTGCCTGGGAGCACCGCGCATACGTGGTGCTGCCCCCTGTGCCAGCCGAGGCGTAGCTGACAAGCGGCAGAGACGGCGCAGGCCAACCACCGGCTAGGCCACCAGCTGGCTCAGCCCAAGGGAGATAAGGCACCCACCGGGCCCCACACGCACCAGCAACCCTCCCTGTGCCCACCAGCCTCCCACCCCTGGCCCTCTTTTACTTACATTTTTAGTAGTTGCTCAGCAGGGAGGGGTGGAAACTTCTATTGGCTTTCAAAAGCCAATAGAATAAAAGGAAGCAGCACAGCTAAGGAAAAGGGGAAAAAATGGCGGACTGCATTGTTTGGCGACCCCCATGAAATGGTCGTTCGACCCCAAATGGGGTCCCGACCCACAGGTTGAGAACCGCTGTAATAGAATGTCTTGGGGCTATCTAGCACCTACAAAAAACATTCACAGTATTGATCAATCAACCAATTGGCCTTTTAAATAGCTACAGATTTGTGACACACATAAAAAATAGTCAGATATTTGATCACACACTCTTGATTGCCATCATTTTTTTTTACTACGTTTTGTGGACTCCCTGCAGTTACACATGTTTAGTTGCCTTCCCTGAATATGCAGCTGTAACAAGATTGAAAAGCAACAGCAGCTCCCATTTGACTTTCTCATTTCTGGTGAATAACATTGGGTTTTGTAGAAAAAAACTAACAATTATAACAATAACAGGGAGGAGATGGACCTAGTGCTCTTAATATGAGCATATGGCCTAATGGTTCCTCCAAACATGCATTCAAATGTGCAACAATATTTTGCTGCTAAAATGCATTTGCTAATTTTCATATAGTTATTCACTTTCTTATAAATGAAAGTACATGTATGTGTGCAGTTGAACAAATGTATCATTGAAATATTTCATAGGGTGAAGTTTGGAAAATAAGTGCTAATACTTCTACTACATGTGGATGTCCACAATACATTTGTGGTATGTATGAATGCCTATGAGCATTCTTTTCAATAACTTTTTTTAATATTTAGTTTTTAGTACCATAGTTCTTAAGACAAGCCTTATACACTTTATGTGCTTACAATTTTCAGTAATTTTATAGTTTAAAATAAAAAAGGGAGAGATTCTGTTAGAACAGAAATATTCACATGAACTAGCATTCTGCTTTCTGTTCTTTAGTAGTGTTTAATTTATTAAGGGAATGATAACACACAGATTGCTAAATATATTATGTTATTTATATTCCATTAAGACCTAGGCCACAGGTCGGCAACCTGCGGCTCCGGAGCCGCATGCGGCTCTTTGAGCCTTCCCCTGTGGCTCCCAGCCTCCTCTGCCTTTGCAGAGAGAGACAGAGACAGAGAGAGGCAATTGCGCGTCCCTGCTTCTCTCTCTCTCTCTCTCTGTGTGTATGTTTGTGTGTGTGTGTTTGTGTTTTTGTGTGTATGTCTGTGTGTATGTGTAAAAGAGAATGCACTCACAGTGTTCTCCGAGGAGCTGAAAAGCTTACTGGGCGGAGCTCCTCCCTTTGCTGCATCTCTGCAGGAAGCAGGAAGCAGGAAGGACAGGAGAGAGCTAGCTAGCCCAGCTAGGCTGACTCAGGAATTCTGGGAGTTGAAGTCCATGAGTCATAAAAGAGACGAGGTTGCCTACCCCTGAGCTTGTTGGACAACAGCTTGAAGCTTGCCAGGTGAGCAGCAGACAGGAGGTGGGGGAGAAAGAGAGAGAGAGAAAGAGAGAGAGAGGGAGGGGGAGAGAGAGAGAGGAAAGAGAGAGAGAGAGAAAGAAAGAAAGAAAGAAAGAAAGAGAGCGGGGGAAGAGGAGTGGCAGACCAAGGGCAGATAGAGAGGGAGGGAGAGAGAGAGACAGAGAGAGAGAGAGAGAGAGACCCTTTTGACATCTAAAATGAAGATAACACTGCATATATCCTTTTTTTACCTGTGTGTGTATGTGTATGTGTGTGTATATACATATATACATACATACATGTATACATACATATACATACACATATATACATATACATATATATACACACACACATACATACACACACAAACACACACACACACAAACACACACACCTATAATAAAGATAAAAAAAGATATATGCAGTGTTATCTTCATTTTAGATATCAAAAGGGTTTTGCGGCTCCCAGTGTTTTGTTTTTGGTGGGAAACGGGTCCAAGTGGCTCTTTAAGTGTTTTGGGTTACCTACCCCTGACCTAGGGGTAGGTAATATTTAAATATTATTAATAATATTTAAATATTATTAAATTCCCTTTTATCCTAAAATATATGGGCAGTATGCAATGAAAAGAAAAAATGCAATTAATACAATTAATACTAATGCTAAGCTCTAAGCATCAACCATTGAAATTTGCAAATAAATCATAGTTGACCACCAAATGTTTCTTATTGTGTGAAAAAAATAAAATTGATACTAAATAGTACTCTTGTTTTGCATATTCTGTTTCCTTCCTTCCTTCCTTCCTTCCTTCCTTCCTCCCTCCCTCTCTCTCTCCCTCCCTAGAAAAAAGAAATGTCTGTATATTCCAAGAAGTCACTGTTCTGAACCCAGGTCAGATATTGATTCAATATTTGGATGGAGAACTTTGTTATACAGCAAAGTGTTCACAAGAAAGGGACCCTAACACAGGATTTCACACGATGAATCTGGCAGTAGTTAATTGTTCCCAAAAATGTGAAGCAGTAAGTAAAAATAAGCAAACAAAGTCATTTCTGGACATAATTGATATAGCATCATTTAAAATCTATTTAAAATGATGAGCAATCTTAAACTGTGTTCAGAAAAAAAGTAATTATTATTTAGAGAATTTTAAAATAAGGAATTGGATTAAATGGTTCCCTTATTCCAGTGGAATCTCTCCACATCAAAACCAGTTTTGCATCCAAAGTCAGTGACTAAAGTGAAATCTATTTCCCAGGAATGGGGAAATTTGTAAATAATTTATAAGCAATAGATATTTTAAAACAGATGCTGGTGAAATGTATGAATTATGTGCCTATCTATGCAGTGATCCTGTTATTTTTCCAGAGAAGAAACAGGCAATTTATTTCTTTTACGTTATAGTCACAGAGCTTCTCAATCCATGGTCCTTCTATATGTCATATTTTCCTAGTCTTCTTTTATAATTATGATTTTGGCTTTTGTGTGGTAGGTAAACTGCACACTTTGGATTCACTGTCTGAACTTTTAAAGTGGCCCCATATCTCTTTTTGTGGTATTTTGGGATTGTGCATGCATAGAAAAAAATATCCTACTTTTTCACTGAAGACTGAAATAAAATAGCTTCCACAAGACTCAACTTACTATATTCACAGGCATTTTACAAAACATAGTCCTAGTGTGAACACATATCTGACCTACTCTAGTCAGGGGAACATCTTACAAAGCTGTGGGACTTGTTTCATAATATTCTGCCTTATCTTTGCCCTGGGACAGGGAAAGGAATTTGCAGACAGAAATTGAAAGTTTACTTTCATTTTCTCTCCAAGAACATAAAGTTAATTTGTCAGGCAATGTTTAATTCAAACTATACCTTTTTATAATTTTATAGCACAACCTTTTCATTTTTTTTTAAAAAATCACTCTCTCACATCACATACAATTTTTTTCTTTAAGAAAAGCTTGGTAATCCTCATTATGTTATTTCTTCACTAATAGTTGGATGCAAACCTGCACATTGTAGAGGGAAACATTTTTTCATATTTAATAGGGTAGAAAGAAAGTCTTATTAAATAATGTTGAATGTCCTTAACTGTATTTTTTTAAAATATAGCTATAATTGCATGTAATTTCTGCCCTTGTTCTGTTGCTTCCACTTTTAAGAATAACATTCCCAACATATCCAAGCTCTGAGATGAAACTAGATTGTGTACACCTGCTATGTACAATGTTGAGCAATGTAGATTAATGCTTTTTATTTGGTATATATTGCTTTAAAGAAAAAAAAAATGCTATTAAAACTAACTCTTGATTGGCATTGTCAAATCTAAGCTTATATCTCATCAACAGCAAAGATATAGGTATAGTTAACAAAGAAAATCATATTGTTAACATACTGATACATACTGCATATAGCAACTAAATATGTTGTTGTTGTTGTTGTTAATTGCGAAGTCGTGTCCGACCCATCGCGACCCCATGGACAATGGTCCTCCAGGTCTTCCTGTCCTCTACCATCTTCTGGAGTCCATTTCAGTGACTCCATCCAGCCATCTCATTCTCTGTCGTCCCCTTCTTCTTTTGCCCTCAATCTTTCCTAGCATTAGGCCCTTTTCCAGTGAGTCCTTCCTTCTCATTAGGTGGCCAAAGTATTTGAGTTTCAACTTCAGGATCTGGCCTTCTAAAGAGCAGTCGGGGTTGATCTCTTCTAGGACTGACCGGTTTGAACGCCTTGCAGTCCAAGGGACTCGCAGGATTCTTCTCCAGCACCATAGTTCAAAGGCCTCAATTCTTTGGCGCTCAGCCTTTCTTATGGTCCAACTTTCACAGCCATACATTGCAACTGGGAAAACCATAGCCTTGACTATACGTACTTTTGTTGGCAGGGTGATGTTTCTGCTTTTTAGTATGCTGTCTAGATTTGCCATAGCTTTTCTCCCCAGGAGCAAGTGTCTTTTAATTTCTTGGCTGCAGTCCCCATCTGTGGTGATCTTGGAGCCCAGGAAGATAAAATCTGTCACTACCTCCATTTCTTCCCCATCTATTTGCCAGGAATTGAGAGGGCCGGATGCCATGATTTTGGTTTTCTTAATGTTGAGTTTCAAGCCAACTTTTGCACTCTCCTTCTTCAGCCGCATCAAGAGGCTCTTTAGTTCCTCTTCACTTTCTGCCATTAGAGTGGTATCATCTGCATATCTTAGGTTGTTGATATTTCTCCCGGCAATCTTAATTCCAACTTTTGATTCATCTAGCTCTGCTGTCCATGGGGTTTTCATGGCAAAGATACTGGAGTGGTTTGCCATTTCCTTCTCCAGTGGATCACATTTTGTCAGAACTCTCTGCTATGACCTGTCCGTCTTGGGTGGCCCTGCACGGCATAGCTTATAGCTTCATTGAGTTATGCAAGCCCCTTCGCCACGACAAGGCAGTAATCCATAAAGGGGAACTAAATATAGTTTTAGCATTTAATTGCTATACATATTTTGATACAATCCATATGGGCATTCTTTCTTTTAACAGCATCAAGTACACAAACCATCTGATGGTCAACATTCTTGTTGTGGTTCCTGCATAAATGTCTCATGTCCTTTTTATACTGACAATGGAACTCTTGAGATTTATGAAGTAAGTGGGTTAAAAAGTGGTTCAGATAACAATAATGAATAAGGATTCTAATTAAGTCAAGTACTAAATTCTACAATTTTCTCATATGATAACTTTTGATTTAAACTTTTCTTGATTGGAGATCATATTAAACACTGAATATGATTAACTAAATGAGCTAACTATATAATGACACCAGGAATATTGGTGTTAGCTTGACATTAGTAAATGAATTCTGTTTAAGTGAGCAGACATTTAACCAAAGTTACCTGCATTTGTATGGACACCATACTCAATCAGATTTTCTATTTAGCTCAGCAAACTAAATTACATGTGAGTTCTATTTCTGATATTAAGCAAAAAAGAATAGTTGTTTTCTGCTGAAGTTGCCCTTCTTGTAAATGCTTCCTGTGAAAAATAGTTTATCATATTACTTCTTTTTTTTCTTCTGTTCAATCTTGCTTGACGCTTGGATACTTGCTGGCAAGTCCCTGCAGTTTTCTTGGCAAGGATTTTTAGAAATGGTTTGCCATTGCCTCCTTCCTAGGATGGAGAGAAAATGATCGGCCTAAAGTCACCCAGCTGGCTTTGGGCCTAAGGCAGGATTGAACTCAAGGTCTCCTGGTTTCTAGACTAATACCTTAATCACTACACCAAACTGGCTCCTATTACTGGATTAAGCCATTGTTATGATGTTCTCAGTAAACATTGACTGTTCAACAGATTTTATTATTCATTAAACTAAAATTACAGTACTACCCAGCTATGGTCATACCTGAGGCCATTAAGGTTTGGAAAGTTGTCTTAACATATGACTCAATCATTATTTTTGCTATGTTATAGCTAGTTTCCCCTTTCCTTCCTTTTCCCCACTCCATATCTTTTATTTAATAGGAAGGAAGCACATGGGACTCAAACTGCATTAAATATGAATGTGCAAAGATTGGTGTGGAGACAGTGGTACTTGGCTCCAGTGTGTTTTGCCCACCCTTTAATGAGACTGAATGTGTAAAGGTTTGTACTTTATACATAAAAATATTCCTTATTCACATATGTTTAATTTATTGGGAACTTAGTATCAAGTGTGTTTAATATTATAAAAATATATAAAACTGCTTTTACTGTCTTAATTTTTTCCTCCAAATTATACCTGCATACAGATAATACTTTGAAATCTAGTATTCTTTCCGATTAACCCATATTACCTCCAAAGGGATATATATGAGAGCTTCAGGGATTAAACTTGATTCTGTCTTCCCTTTTTCATAATCATTTTAGCAATGTACTGTCTAGTCTTTGATTCTGACATATATTTCTCACATATATTTCTCCAAACGCCTACACATTGTCTGACATTTATAGAAAATATATTGTTGACTTTGTGTCTCACAATGTTATGCTATAGATATATAAAGATATAGATCTCATAAAATTCATTGGAATTTACTCTGAATCAGCAAAAGTGTTGCAGTCCCTGTCCTTAAAAACAAATGCAATTGATCAGATTCATAAGATAAATATGACTGCAACCTTAGATATGGTAGCTAAATAGTACTTCTGAATGCAGATTATTAGAGAAAACTAGGTTTGCCCATGAAATTGCTGTTTAGAAGTTTGCACTCATTTAAACTACCAACTCTGTAAACTATCATCTAGCAAATTTATATATCTTGCAATTAATCAGAGTACTATGTACTTTACCTTAATTCAGTCTTGCATTTGCTGAGTTGCTTTCAGATTATGCTAGGTCAGTCATTTGTATAAGATAAGATAACCTTTATTGTCATTTTTTTACTGTGGGCACAATGGCACACATCAAAAATGAAATTTAGTTGCCCGCTCTCAAAGTGAAATACATACATGACACACACCTTGTATAGTGCAAATAATGCTGTTGCATTAATTAAATTGTAATTATAATGCAAATCTCATCCACAAATAAAAAAAATGAAATTTTAATATAAAAACTGATCCAAAATTATTTTATAATCAATTGATTCAGTTTTTGTATTGTTTTGATTTGTTTGATTTAATGAAAAATGCTGCCAATTCTTCTTCAAAAGTAAAGGTATAGTGGAGAAGAATCAACTCAATCCTATTGTCATGTGTCTGATTAACGAAACACTTCAAAGAACTTTCAGGCATTTTTTTAGCCTAAAAAGCCTTTATTAGTATTACAGAGATATCAGCACAGCATGGTGGAATTGCTAAGATCTGAATTTCCCTTCCTTTGCACATAACATTCCAGGCATTTCCCCTCCCCTATTTTGGGGTCATGAGTCACATCTTCCAATTAACTTGGAGGGCAAAGATTCATTTCTGTTTCTTTTCCCCGGGGCTTTCCTTATATTCTCCTCCCCTTTCACTGCAACTGCATATATTGTCAAAGAAAGAATATTCAATATTAGCAGCGTTGACACCTATGTTACATAGTTTTAATGAGTTCTAAATAAATGTATTGAGGCAATACAGGCAGTCCTCTTACGATCACAATTGAGCCCAAAATTTCTGTTGTTAAGTGAGAAATTTAAGTGAATTTTGCCCCATTTTATGACCTTTCTTGCCACAGTTGTTAAGTGAATCACTGCAGTTGATAAATTAGTAACCTGGTTGTTAAGTGAGTCTGGCTTCCCCATTGACTTTGCTCGCCAGAAGGTCGCAAAAGGTGATCACATGACCTTGGGACACAGCAAAGGTCACACATATGAACCAGTTGCCAAGTATCTGAATTTTGATCACATTATCATGGGGATGCTGGAAAGTTATAACTGTGAGAAATGGTCATGTCACTTTTTTCCGTGCCGCTGTAACTTTGAACGGCCACTAAATGAACTGTTGTAAATTGAAGACTACCTGTATTTGAGAGGCTTCAAAGTAGGTTGTTATGTATAGTGGCAGCCACTACTTTTCACTTTTTCTCCAGGATTTTTGGCTGCATAACTAATTTTTAGTATATCAGTATATCTCAAAATGTTTCTTTGAGCACAGTCTTTTTTGAAATATTCCTTTTTAATTTTCCTAGAATGGAGGCTCTGTGCAGACCTATCACAATGGCTGCTGCAAGACCTGTAAGTGAAGACAGCTATATTGTGTGCTAGTTCCATGTTGGTATGGCTTTGGGTTTGGACAGCTCTGTGCATTCTTAACCTATTTAAGGAGACATATGAAAACAAAATAGCATGCTGTCTCTGAATCATGTCATATGTGTCCAGTCCTTAACAAAAGTAATTGTCAAGCCTGGCTTTATATGGCTGCTAACATGGTGATATTAAAATTAAAATTTTTAACCTTTTCTTTCTGGTATATAACCAGTTTCCCCAAAATAATAGAGATATGGCTAAAACTGTTTTGAATATCTTTAGAAAACAAAGGTTATCCAATTTATTAATAGGATTTTTCTTTAGTTTGTTAATCCACATATAATTATAAGAAAATGGGAAAATATGAATATTTTTTTTAGGTTGGTCAATGCAAAAAAAAACACAGATGATAGTGGTTACTGATCTATGTTCTACGGAAATACGTTAAATACAATCATAAGAAGATTACATGAGAAAATTATATAAAACACTTATATAAAAAGGAATAATTGTACTTTTGAAACATTAGATAAAACATTAAATGTGAAAATGTATTATTTTTTTGAATACTGGAATTTCAGTAACTGTACTGTAAAACATATTGGCCAGCTCTAAAAGGTCATAAATTTTCACATTCAGGATAATGATAAATATTCCACTCAAAAAAATATATCAAGGATTATTTTCTGATAACCTGACTTCTCAAAGCCTCAGTTTAAATGAGAATTTAAATGTAAGCATGATTACTTTTCACAATGGTGGAATTTGGATATTTTATTAGAGATAGTAAAAGTCCATCTAACCCAGGATGGTTCTTTGGATTCCTGCTAAAGCTGGAATTTTCTACTTGAATTGGAAGAAACATGTTCTATAATGAGTTGTTGTTTTTTTTGTTCATAATACAATATTGCCAGCAAAAGAGTTACCTTCTCCTAGCCTTACTTGAAAATTCAATAAAGAAACCAGGATCAAATACACCTGAATAAGAAGCACAAACAAAGAAAAAGATAGCTGCATTTTGATAACTGCTAGCACTTCAAAAAATGTTTTTTTCAAACAAGTATCCTTTATATCTTTTACTTTTATTCTTTGGGAAATCCTTCATGTTGCAGCTCAACAAATCAGGGTGATATCTTGTCAATCAGTGGTATGTGTATCTAGTATCTTCTAGAATACCTGTCTCTAGTACTTTTTAAAACATGCTGAGAAGTCTCTATTGTGTAGCTCTCTTTGTATGTCTCTGGGATTCAAAAAGGCTGTACAAAGAGACTCTGAATTCCATAAATTCATACCCACATATTACAGAACTTACCCAACATCTAAAGCAGTGTTTTTCAACTTTAGCAATTTTAAGATGTGTGGACTTCAACTCCAAATTTCCCCAACCAGCTATACTGACTGAGGAATTCTGGGAGTTGAAATCCATGTATCTTAGAATTGCTAAGGTTAAGAAACATTGATTTAATGCCAAGATCAGGAGTCATTCTAAGGGATTGTGTGGAGGAAAAGAACAAAATAAACTCTTGCTGCAAAAAAGAGCTCTTATCTTTGGATCCTTCCTCTAATTCAGGGGTGTCAAACTGCTGGCCCATGCATCATCCTAAAACCGCGCCCACCCCATTGCCGGCAATGGAGAAAAAGCTTTGATACGTCATGTACTACACTGGCTCTGATGGAACACTTATGGAAAAAGATAGCTCATCAAGGAAATACCACAAATAATTCCTTTATCATCTTTCATATTTTGCTAAATGTTCTCTTGCACTCTGCATTGTCATTAAATGGTACTGCCCAGTGGTATAATGTCAGGGAGAAGAAGAAATCTGCAAACGCTGTATGTCTCTCCATTTTTTCCAGAATATTCTGGAACCTGCTACACACACACACACACACACACACACACAATAATTTGAAAGTATCTCTTTCTTCACATCACATCTTAAATCTAGAAATTCCTTTACCTAAAAAAAGTTGCTATTGTGAGTAGTACAATGACAAGGAAAATATTGGTAATTATGTCACTAAATTGATATTTGAAGGTTAATAACAAACGTCTCATGAAGACCATAACTATCTCTCTCCCCATCAATATTTTTATATAAATGAAGTAAATCATGTAAAAGCCAGCCCTTGGTGGGTAGAAGAATTTTTCTTTACTGTTTTCTAAAACAATTTTTACCTTAACCAAATATTTAGGCTTTAATTGTTATCTTCAGAACTGTTTCTTTAAAAAAGACAACATTAAATGCTGTTTTATATACTAATAGAGTTTTTTTAGAACAAACTAAAAGCATGTACTTTTAACGGTTAAGGAGTATAAGTGAGCAACAAGTACAGTTTAAAATTGGGTTTTAATGGTAATGAATAATCTTTATTTGAAAAGGTGAATGATTATATGCATGCTGAGTGAGTTCATATGTTTAATTCTTACCTTGCCAAATCATGTTCCAGGTTTCTTTTTTCACATGTAAATATAATGATCTTATTATCCACATGGATATTAAAACACAGGGAAATAATTAATTTAGAAAAATAAGAATACTTATTTCTTTTTATAAAAAAGAACAGCTTCCATAAAAAACATTAGCAGTTGGCAGTGTAAGAATTAATGTAATGCTATTTATGTAAAAATGTTTTTGCGTATTACAAGAAACTTATATTCCCAATAATTCTGCCAGGTTCTGGACGGGGTGTATTACCCTTTGCCATTAGCCCTGTAGTCTCTACTGATAGTATTAATTGTGAACCAGGTATTACTATTTTTAATAAATGTATTTTGTTTTTGTTTTTAAATGTTGATATACGTAGATATACTACATTAGATAGTGATCCAGAGAAGTGTTGATTGACTCTATAATTATAACAATATATGTATATATATTATTCCATGGTAAAACTAGTGCTATCTAAAGATAAGCTTTATGAATCTGATTTTATAAACATTTCTGTGGATATAATACAAGCATTAAACATGGCCAGAAAAGGAGCAAAAAATATAGTTCTAGTAGATGTGTGCAACACTCATTTTATGGAGATGTTAAATTTCTGCTGTTGTTTTCCCTCTATTGATTGAATTGTTCTCCAATGTTCAAAGTAGCTTACAATCAATTCATAAAATAATATAACATTTAGAAGCAAATCTTAACCAATATTGAATACATACATTATAATAGAATACATACGTTATAATACATCGGGGAAATCTACCCAAAGAAGATATTAGTAATAGCAGTCTAAAAGCTGCATCAAATAAGCCAATCTATCTTTCTAGAAATGGAGCTTGAAAATCAGAATGCCCTTCTTAATTTTCTACAGTATGATGGGATTATTTTACAAAAAGGACCCTGAGTGATGAATTATAACAATGAAGGAGACTATTAATTATACTTGTAATAATATTACAGCTGAATTGAAATTGAATTGAAGAAATAGGAAACTAGGGATAATAGGCAAGTTTTAATGTTGTGTTATGTTGTCTGTGCAATGAAACTGGAAAGCATTCTGCCTTTGCACATTATGCTTGCTATAATTTTGGATGCAGTCTAATTCAGATTGCAGAATATTTTCTGCAAATACTTTCTTCCCATTGGCTATGCTATTACTTAATAGTAGGTTTTTTTGATGACCATGTGTGATGTGTCACACAAAAAGACTGCATCTCTTGGAAATCCTCCAGCATTCAGAGATCTGATAGAAATTCTAAATTAGCTGCCCAAGGGAACCAGATAAATGAGATAGTGACAGAACTGCCAATACTAAGCACTCCATACTCTTAACTTTTATACACATTTTGATTTGTCTATAACCTTCTTAACACTTATTGAATATGCTTGTTCAACCTATTTTAAATCCAGTTGCTGTACAGCCTTCATGTCTAGGTGTTTAGGAAGGGAATAGGAAAATAACTTGAAGTATAAATGGATGTGCATAAACAACTATGAGATATTCTCCTATTACGAACAAAACAAAGCTTCACAAACTGATTATGGGTGGAGGATTAGACACCTCAGTGCATGTTCAGATAATGACACAAAGCAAAAGAGCTGTAACTAAAGATGTAGTTAAAATGTCTTGGTTATTATCTTCATATTTTATGCTTTATCAGGTAAAAGAGAGGAAAGGATTTGCCAGAAAATAATTGTTAGAACTACAGTAAGAAAAGAAGACTGCATAAGCCAAAGTCCTGTAAGTATAAATGCCTAATTTGGGAAATACGTCATATATCGGAGCACTTTTTTTTTCTTCCATTCAATCCTGTTTGAGTCTTGGAAACTGCCTGAACAAGTTCCTGCAGTTTTGTTGGCAAGGTTTTTCAGAAGTGGTTAAGATAAGATAAGATAAGATAAGATAAGATAAGATAAGATAAGATGATAAGATAACCTTTATTGTCATTTTTTTTACTTTGGGCACAACGGCACACATCAAAATGAAATTTAGTTTACCATTGTCTCTAGTCACTTTCTCTCAGCCTTAGAGCATATCAACTGCTAAAGCATGCTTGTAATTAGTGTGGTAAACATACATGCAAGTCCTGTTACTATTTTGACATCTGGAAAACCTTTCTTCCTAGTAATATCCTCCTACTCATACGAAGAATTTGCAGTTTAATTGCTTTTACCCTAACATTATTTAAATGCTGTCTTCATCCATTTGGAGACATCTCAAACCAGATGACTAGTGCAAAATAGAATTGCCTCTCCTAATTAGGCAATGACAAGTTCTCTAATTTGGATACCAAAGCCAACTGATAACCCAAGTAAGAATTGAGTTGAATTAATATTGAGGGGACTTGTTCTGCCAATAATCAAGTTGTTGTATTTACACCAGTGTAATCTCTAAGTTATCTCCAAAGGCAGGACTATGTGTGTCACAGTAGTTCAGCCTATTGGAGATCAGGGCCTGAGGTCGGCTCAATAGTAGTAACTCTGGCTCAAGGTGGCGCAGCAGTTAGAGTGCAGTACTGCAGGCCACTTTAGCTGACTGTGTTCAGCAGGTCAGCGGTTCAAATCTCACCGGCTCAAGGTTGACTCAGCCTTCCATCCTTCCGAGGTAGGTAAAATGAGGACCCAGATTGTTGGGGGCAATGTAAATATATATATATACATTGTTTACTGGTGTACACCGCTTAGAGAGTGCTCGCACTTAAAGCGGTATATAAGTCTCATAAAATAAATAAATAAATAAATAAATAAATAAATAAATAGTAATAACTGTTTGGAGTCTTGGAATCCTAATGGGCAATCAATTAAATATGAGCCAGCAGTGTGCTGCAGTTGCCAAAAAAGCCAACACAGTGGTAGGCTGCATTAACAGAGGGACAGAATCAAGATCATCTGAAGTGTTATTACCACTTTATAATGCTTTGGTAAGATCACACTTGAAATATTGTCTCCAGTTTTGGTCCCCATGATGTAAAAAAGATGTTGAGACTCTAGAAAGAGTGCAGAAAAGACCAACAAAGATGATCAGGGGACTGGAGGCTAAAACATAAAAGGAACGGTTGCTGGAATTGGGTATGTCTAGTTTAATGAAAATAAGGACTATGGATGACATGATAGCAATGTTCCAATATCTCAGGGGCTGCCACAAAGAAGAGGAAGTCAAGCTATTCTCCAGATCACCTGAAGGCAGGACAAGAAGCAATGAATGGAAACTAATCAAAGAGAGAAACAAGCTAGAACTAAGGAGAAATTTCCTGACAGAACAATTAATCAGTGGAACAATTTGCTTCCAGAAGTTGTGAATATTCCAACACTGGAAGTTTTTAAGAAGAGAGTGGACAACCATTTGTTTAAAATGGTATAGGATTTCCTGCCTGAGCAGGGGGTTGGACTGGAAGACCTCCAAAGTCCCTTCCAACTACAATTCTTTTCTGTTATTCAGTATCTCTTGGATGGTGATGCAGAAACCAGGAGTCATCAACATGTTATCAACATTACACCCAGATCAGTGGGTGATATCTTCCATAGCTTTAATCTAAATGTTAAATAGCAAGGGAAGAAGTCTGGGCTTTGGAGGACTCATCTTAGGGGTTCCATGGGTTCAAATTCATCTGCCCCAAACATCATAGACTAGAACCACCTACTCAAGTAAGAGCATAATCATCATTAAATAGTATCTTCCCTACTTCAAATCCTTATGGATACCCCTGAATGGTTTAATGGTAGATAATACTGGATACCACTAAGAGTCTAATAGTACCAAGAGGGACACCATTTTCCATAAGGAGGGATATGCATGTACAAGAATAAGTATTTGTTTGAGCATATTACCTCATCTAACATGTTCATGAATATGGGTATGCAGGAATATTAAGCTTGCTGCCTTAAACTGGAGATGTCCTGTTATTTATTGCTTTTTTTCCTTCCATGTCAGGCATGGATGCATTTAGGCAGCACACTGATACATATATTAAAGTAATATTTGCATGTGTTTCATAATGGTGCACAAATGTTCTTGTTTTCAGAACTAAATGGCAAAGCTATCATAAAAAGGAAATTGGCAGAGGAAGTAAATTGGCTGATAGTGAATAGACCATGAGCCTATTGCAGGAGACCTGAACACACAAAAGATTCAGCAAGATGATGAATTTCCAGATTTTTAAAATAGATTAATGATTGAAGCTTTCAATAAATTAAATGATAAAATTTGAAACTATCAATGATATCCTTCTCCTTCCTGTCTCCAACAGATAAGTGTGGCTTCTTGTGATGGGAAATGCCCCTCTGCTACAATTTTTAATGTCAACATTGATAGCCATTTAAGGTTCTGCAAATGCTGCTGTGAAAATGGAGTTCAGACTCTAACAGTGCCACTTTACTGCTCTGGAAATGGCACTGAAATTCTGTATGTCATGCAGGAACCTACGGACTGTTCATGCCAGTGGAATTAAAAATTTTATGATTGCATACAAACCAAGATTTTGTTCTTTCCTATGATCAGATTAATATTTTCTCAATTTAAATATGGATATGTAAAAAGGGGGCATATTAATTTTTGACACATATGGAAGACTTAATTCACTTTACAGTAATATACTTCTATTCAGACATGTGAAATATTTATGTAATTCACCATCATCAGCCATTCAATTGTGTCCGACCCTCAGCCACTCTATGGATCAGCATTCTTTATATCTCTCTATCTTGCATCACCTCATTTAGATGTGCCATGGTCATCCCAGAGTCATTCTTTATGGTGTTGAGCCAACAGATACTAAGATGGCCCCTTCTCATTTTTCTGCTGATCACTCCCAGCATGACAGATTTTTCAAGTGAGTCAGTTTGCATGACATGACCAAAGTATGACAACCTCTGTTTGGAGATCTTGACTTCAAGTGATATTTTAGGTGAGGTTGTTTGTTATTTTTGCAGTCCATAGTATGTGTAATAGTTGCCTCCAGCACCATAGTTCAAAGGCGTCCACCCTTCTCCTATCTGCCAAGTTTTGCAGTCATAAATAGCAATCAGAAAAATTATTGTATTAACTAATCTGCATTGGTTGTGAGGGTGATCTCTTTACTCTTCCAGATGTTATTCATGCCAGACATTGCAGTTCTTCTAAGTGCTATACGCCTTCTGATCTCATCTATGTAATTAGCCAACATTAACTACCTAACACGTGCCTAGTTCTGGGGTTATATAAAAACTTTGCAGTTTATCAGCTTCCACTGACATCATTAATTGTTCCTCAAGAATCCCATTCTGCATTGTAATATTTGTGATGTTTTATTAAAATTTTGAAATCCATAACCTATTTCTTATTTTTCTGGTTCTAGCCTTTTCTAGCGTACTTTTTATTACTATGACTGCATGTGGTAATTTCTTATAAAGCATTTTGACATTATTTTATATTTACAAGAATTTATGCAAAAGTAAATGATAGTTTCTATACTTTGCCTGGATTAAAGTGTAATTTGAAATGCTGTATGCACTCCTTAAGAGGAAAATGCATGAAAAAGCTGCAAGTTTTTTTAGAAAGCACATGTTGTGTAGAAGGTTAACTATAATAGACTAATGTATATTTTGTGCAATTGTTCATGGTATTTCCAATATCTCTTTTAAACACTTGATTATGTGTTACAATATTTGTAATACATAAAATACTTATATAAATAAATATTTTTTAAAAGGAATTGAGTGTTATTGTATATTGTTGCCATTGGAAACTCTTTTAATAACTAAGACTTTTATTGGAAAGGTAAAAGGAACATTCATGAAAAACCCTTTAGAAAGTCATTTTATATACAGCCTTTTAACAAATCATGTCAATGCTGCTCACATTGGATGTTCTTGCTTTGACAACATATGGAGATGCAGCCTTTTTCTTTCTTATGCTTTACTCTTAGAATTAGATATACTGGGGGAGGAGGAGGAATGTGATGGGAGTTAGTTAGACATAACAATATTGTAATTGTGTGTGAACTCAGGGCTTTTGAAATAAGAGATGATAAGAAATGGGTTGGAATAAAGGAGGGAAAGCCTACATTTCAAACTAATTGGAGAATGTGATTTATGACTGTTAATTAGAGGACGGAATTGTGTTTGATACTATGTGCTAAGAGGAGGGGAATCCAGATTTTGGCTTTGCTTATGTATGTGCCGATGTTATGCTGATCGAATAAAGATTCTTTAAGGTAAACAATGCCTCAAAGTTCTTTGAAGAGTTTCATCTGTTGGAACCATGACAAATCATTTGTTAAGTTCTAGGGCAGCGGTTCTCAACCTATGGGTCGCGACCCCATTTGGGGTCGAACGACCATTTCACGCGGGTCGCCAAACAAGGCTGTCCATCATTTTTCTCCCTTTTCTTTAGCTGTGCTACTCCCTCTTATTCTATTGGCTTTTGAAAGCCAATAGAATAGACTCTATTCAAGAGACTCTATTCTATTGGTGTTCAAAAGCCAATAGAATTTATTGGCTTTCGAAAGCCAATAGAATAGACTCTCCTTCAATCTTCCTTCCTTCCTTCCTTCCATCTCCATACCTTCCCCTTCAATCTCTCTCTCCTTCCTTCCCCTTCAATTTCCTTCCTTCTCCATCTCCTTCCTGCGTCCTTGGCAGCGCCTCCCCCCTTCAATCTCTTCCTTCTCCATCTCCTTCCTTTCCCCTTCAATCTTCCTTCCTTCCTTCCATCTCCAACTCCATTCCTTCCCCTTCAATCTCCCTCTCCTTCCTTCCTTCCTTCCTTCCTTCCTTCCTTCCTTCCTTCCTTCCTTCCTTCCTTCCTTCCTTCCTTCCTTCCTTCCTTCCCCCCTCAGTCTCCTTCCTTCTCCATTGCCTTCCTTTCCCCTTCAATCTTCCTTCCTTCCTTCCATCTTCATCCCTTCCCCTTCAATCTCTCTCTCCTTCCTTCCTTCCTTCCCCTTCAATCTCCTTCCTTCTCCATCTCCTTCCTTTCCCCTTCAGTCTTCCTTCCTTCCTTCCTTCCCCTTCAATCTCTCTCTTCCTTCCTTCCCTTTCAATCTCCTTCCTTCTCCATCTCCTTCCTTTCCCCTTCAATCTTCCTTCCTTCCTTCCTTCCCCCTTCAATCTCCTTCGTTCTCCATCTCCTTCCTTTCCCCTTCAATCTTCCTTCCTTCCTTCCATCTCCATCTCCATCCCTTCCCCTTCATAAACTGCTTATAAACTGCTTTGATTCTTCCATTTATTGTTTAAAGTGGTTTAATACTTCCATTTATTTCCTTTTATTCCCTTAAAACTAGTTTGAATCTTCTATTTGTTGCCATTTATTCTCTTAAAACTGATTTAATTGTTTTGTTTATTTCTGATCCACGAAACCATGCCATTTCTCACTCTTCTTATTCCTTTCTGCTTTGCTTTTTATTCCCTCTCTTTCATATACTTTCTTTCATCTTCAGTGAAAGAAAATCCCTCCAGGTCCCCACTATAATCTATGGTTCAAATGAAAGCAGCCTGTTCTTATTTATTATTTACTAACTTTCTGTAAATTTTGGTCCCACATTTAAAGGCAGGATAAACATGCATTAAAATACATGCAGCGGCGGCACAGCATTAATGGTGGCCAGGGCTGTTTTTCTTGCCACGCCCACTTGGTGGCCACACCCACTTGGTGGCCACACCCACTCGGCCACGCCCCTGGCACCCGGTGATGTATAAGTGGTTGGGGGTCACCACAACATGGGGAACTGTATTATGGGGTCGCAGCATTAGAAATGTTGAGAACCACTGTTCTAGGAGAAGATTACAAGTTACATGAAAGTATGAATAATGAAGTTCCCAGATGTGCTCCAATTATATAATAAAGGGAAAATGGAAGAGATAAGGTAGAGAGGTGATTAATGCTTAATCCCATTGCTCATTTTCATTTTCCAAATCAGTAGAGATACCAAGCATTTGTTTATTTATACTTCAGAGGAAAATGAAAGGCAAATTAAACATATGTGCCTTCCTTCATCTGCTTTTCTCTTTAAAATGGTCCTCCTAAATAAAATTTTATTAGAAAAACTACATATGTATTAAAATGTAGTTTGGTACCTCACTTTATTTTGTGATCAATTACTAGAAACAGATTATGAAATGAAAATATTTTCACTTAGGGGAGTATCCATTTAATTAAAATGAAATATGCTGTTCCAAACAAAGATGTTTACTCAGCCTGTAAAAGGGGCTTTTCTGCTGATCATGTAAAACTGCCTTTAATATTGATGAAAGCTTCATGCAAAGCTGAGAGCTGCAAATATAGTGCATTTTTGCTCTAGAGAGGTTGTCACTAGATGACAAGCAAATATATGTCAGAGGTGTATTTTAGCTCCACAATAGCCGAGAGTGAATAGGGAAAATGTTTATCTTTCTTTAAACAAGTGGTGTAATTGGAAACAGGGTATGGGAAAATGCACTTGAAGATTTTAAACAGCAGTCCTAAAACAAACATTTCAAACTTAGTAACATTTAAGTAGCTTTGGACAAGATTTCATTATTAAAAATGACTGAATAATTATCTAATTCACTTAGGCTTGAAGGCAAAATACCTAGTTTATATACACAATAAAATGTAATTTCCTACCCTACAAACACAATTTTCTATATGAAGGTGCCATACAACAAATAGATAAATAAGGTGTAATCAACCTATTTTAAAATCTGTTAGGATTATTTATAAAATAGATGACAATATATATTTACTTTGATTTATATTCATTTTGAATAAGTCTGTTTAATCCCCATTTCCCTAAAAAAAAAACCCAACAAAACTCTTTTATGATTCTGTTATTCATACTGTTTTAAAATATTTAAAATATTTTTCCAATACTATTGTGTAGTAGTTTAATCTAGGAATCCTTTTCTTAACTGAATGCTGACCCATTTCTGTGATCTTTAGCTGACTTTACTTGCAAAACCCATACATTTAACTCCAAGCCTTTAACAAATTTCAAAATCCTCAAAATTATCCAATTTGACCCCAATTACTCTAGGGTCCCTTTGAAGATAACCAATTGAATGCAATTTTCCTAACTATGGTATCCTAAGTCCACTAGCCATCTACGTGGCTCTTGATCCTTTAAATATTAGTTGTACAGAGTTTTCAGCAAGTAAGACAGTAAAATGAATGAGGATAATATTCATTGCTATTACTGAAATGCCATATGAATCTGATGCATGAAATAAAAAAAAGTTGTGTTTTCCCAAGAAAGTTCTGCACTTCCGATGGTGGGGATGACTGTATCAATGCCACCAAAAACGTTCCTGCTGGAAGGCAGGCGGACCATCTGTCACCGGTGGAGGAATCCACTCCTCCCTCAGACCTCTTTCGTTCAGTCAGGTCAGCCCTCCCGTTTACTTCGAGGCGTCCCTCAGTCCACTCAGCGGGATGGTGAGGTGGTTAAAAGGAGCTGGACTGGGGGAAGTAAAGGCAGCAGGGAAAACGGCGCGTCACTCCTGCAGGGGATCCGGAGGTGCTCGCAGGCTGTCTCCCTCTTTCCTCGGCGAGCAGCAGGTGGGTTTTGCGCGCGAGAGGCGGCCGAGAACCTACTGGCGCTGGGCGAGGTTTGTCGGAAGGAAATTGCCGCGCTCTTTTGGAAACACTTGGTGAGCCAAACCAAGTGACAGAGCGCGAACGCTTGATTCGGCAGCAAGGTCTTCCGCAGGTGGGCAGAGCAAGCTCTTTTGGAGGCGCTTGGCTTCTCACGCTGTACAGAAGAGGAATGAGGTCTTGTACAAACCGTATTTTGGCTATGCTGAACCGTATTTTCTTCCCCATGCGACCTGCCTGGCTGATCTTCGCTTCAGACGTTCAGTCTAATTTCCTTTGAATAACTGAGAACCTCGTGGCTTTGAAAAGAGGATGGTTTCTGGGTTAAGAATTATAGCGATCGAGGTTGGGCACATTTGGTGAATAATTCTGGCAAAAAGGAATCCATGAACTCTATGTTCCATCATGTGCATAGAAACATCTAATGATGAAATAGGTGTCATCTGTCTTGTCTGCTGTCTGATTATTCAGATTAATGTGTGTTTTTGTATTACCCATCTAGGTAACTTTGGTTGATTTCTGAAAAACTGAATGAAGTCAGAAATGATAGGCAATCACCAAGAAACTTCAGGGCTATAGACTAACTGGGAAAAGCCCTCCTGGATGAAGGCAATGGCAATCTTGTTTGCATTATTGTTCCATCAACATAAAATTAACAGCCCTCAAATTCAGCTTGTAGGAAACTCACCTAATCAAGACAGGGTGGTAAGGGAAATCCAAAGTTCAAGACTGCTTTCCCTCATAGAAACTCACTGGGTGATTTTGAGACCCAGAAAAGGATCAAGGCACCTAAAGAAGCCATTTATTCAAGGTTTCTGGAAAAAAGACCCAAAACAGATTGTCTAAATGTTGTTTCCAACAAACTTGACTTTCTTGCCATGGGTTTTCTTCAGGCAGCTTAATCCCTTCTAGACATAGTTGTCACTCACTGTGGGTTCACAGTAGTAAGAGGTTGCTGCTCCTTGCAGGCTAGAACTCCCAAATGAACTATCCCTTGTCACTCAGCTCATTCCTTCTTCACATAGTAATAACCACATTTTAGGATTCAGTAGCTGATGTGTTGATTACAATTAGGAATAACAGAGTCTATAGAACTAAAAGAATGGCATCCAATTCAGGCTTTAGATGATGGCACCTCCTAGAATGGATATACTAGAGTGGATACAATAGCAGTTCTTAGATTTCAGCTTCCATGACTTCCAAAGTACTTACAGTAGCTGTTCCTCAGAGTGCAAACTGGTCATGCCACACAACATTCCTTTAATGATACTGGTTGAGTGTCTGCAATATCCTTCTTCTGACCTCTGTATTTTTTTTTTTTTATTTTGTATCCCATCTTTATTATTTTTACAAATATTTTAAGGCAGCAAACATATTCAACACACCTTCCTTCTCCTATTTTCCTTTGTTCCATTATATTGCTATATAGAGTATAAATCTCTTCCTTCCACCACATCCCACAGAAAGAATAATGTACATTTATTTATTTAGCACATGGCATACAGCGTCATGGAAATCTACACTTGCTTGACACAATGCAGTCCTAGATTGCTAGTTCATTCTGTTTGGTGTTTGCATGCCTACCCTTGGTACACTGCAGGGAGCAAACGAGCTTTACACCAATTAGCTAGCAGCACTTGGGTTGCTGGCTCTTCTGGGCTCCTCCACTGGTCTTGCCTTGCCTCATGTTGCGATATCTCACTTCCAGCCAGGTCCAGCGGCAGCTTCTGCTCTCCGCACATATGAACACAGCTAGATTTTTCTCACCTAAGTGGTACCCATTTATCTACTTGCAATATTGCATGCTTTTGAACTTCTGGATGGGCAGGAGCTAAGGATTGAGCAGTAGGAGCTCACTCTGTCTCATGGAGCCAGACTCAAATGGCCATTTCTGACAGGCAGGTCCAGCATCATTAAGCTGCTTTGCTATCGCATCCCCCATGAATTATGTACAATATTGCTTGTATTTTAAATAGGTATACATTACTATTTGTTCCTATGTTACAATTTTAAATGTAAAAAGAAATAATTAGATGTGCTAGATATAAAACATTACAAATACTTTATCAATAATTAAACTCTTTGTATGCATATGTATATGTATGTATATTCTGTATAATCATATGCATCACCAAAAAGCTATTATATTACTTTGCTCAAATTATTGCAGTTGTATGTTTCGTTTGGATATGAAAGTGACTTATGACTGTTTTTCACAGTTACAACCTTTGCAGCATCCCCGTGATCATGTGATAAAATTTCAGATACTTGGCAGCTGGTTCATACTTACAACCATTGCTGTGTTCCAGGTCATGTGATCACCTTTTGTGACCTTTTGACAAGCAAAGACAATGGGGAAGCCAGATTCACTTAACAACCAGGTTACTAACTTGTCAAGTGCAGTTATTTACTTAACAACTGTGGCAAGAAAGGTCGTAACATGGGCAAAACTCACTTATCAAATATCTCACTTAACCAAAATTTTGGGCTCAATTATGGTTGTAAGTTGAGGACTACCTGTATTAATGGAACATGATCATATACTGAAAAAAGATCTAACGTGAAAACTGAATACATGCACGTTTTCTAAAAGATGTGAGTAGAGAATAATGTATTTTAAAAATCAAGTAGATTTTATTATTTTATTTCTTTCTTTTTACAAGATTGGCTTCATAATTTAATTGGAACTCATTCAATTAGAAGTTTGACTCATTTTAAAATCTGAGGCTGAACCACACTATGGACAAGACAATGTGCTTTTTAATTGTGATCCAATATGTATTTCAGGTAAGAACAGATATCGTCTGGTGTTTGGTATTCTTTTTAGGAACATAATATACAGACACAGCATATAGCATGACTGGATAAGATCTTTTATTGCCATTTCAACACTTAAACATTTATTTGGACAATGTGTAATTAGGGGTAGGAATATACTTGTTTACTCTTCATATAGTTAACTGAACTCTGGATATACACTTCTTTTCACTTAAATCACAACTTTTTCTAGTAGCGGCAATGCTGATTTAGTACTGGGGATTTATGTAGCCTCCATTTCTCATCAATGCTTTGGGTACCAAAACACTGTCTCATGTTTCTTGATCCTTTAATCAAGGATGATATTGTGAAATGCTGGAAAGCAATGTTCTCAAGATATTCTGCCATCTGTAATGAATATTAATATCTAGACATTCAGGGTTTTTAAAAATCCAAGCCAGAGTATAAAGGCCAACATTTAATGATGATCTTCATGATATGAACTGCATCATAGACTGAACCAAACAAATGTTAACTCTGATGTCATTACTAAATGATATTTAGAATTATATATAGTAACAATATTGGAATGCTTTAATATTCATGTTTTGAAATATCTCCACCTGACTTTTATCTTTTACTAAAGATAACCAGCAACCTGAAGTGTGATAAAGTGAAGAAACCTTCTAGAGCTGTTTCCTTGCAATGGTCAAAATTTCCAGAAGATCAGCATCCAGATTTTTATATTATAACATATCACATTCCAGATGACTTTGCTCAAAAAGTAAGCCAAACTTTTCATTGTTGTATATCTTTAGTGCTGTTCTTTTCCTTGGCAGCAAATGTGTTAAAAACATTGTGTAGAATGCTTATAATTTATAAATATATTACATTTATTACTATTTAATAATATTGATAATATTGACATTGATAATAGTATTGATAAGTAAAATGGGTAATAAGCATTAAATCATAAAACAGGTATATTTGTTTAATGGTAAACAATGGCACATATAAACAGGGTTTTTGGGGCTGGGAATTATGATTACATTTCATGAACTATTGAAAAGCTAATGCTTGGTTCTTTAATTGCTACTTTTCTGGTAGTTATTTCTTGATTTTATTCTTAAGCAATCACAAAGTAAAGCAATTGAAATATTTTTGTAAAGCAGGCTCTGCAGAGCTCATTATAACTTTGTGGATTATTAGTCCAGATATTATGTTAAGTTGGCAATCTTGATAAATATACAAAGGGCTCTAATTCATACAAAAACATAGCTGTAAGTACTGAAATGTAAATCACATTTTGTTCAAATGTTTGTTTATGATTTCAGCCTTAGGTATTAGTTTTTAAAGTAATTTTTTTTAAAATTATAGAATATGAAAAGCATTTCTGCAATTCAAGTAAAAGTACAGAAAGTTACAGTTCTGCTTGAAGAAGGCAAGAAATATGATATGATGATCCAATCAGTAAAAAGTGGAAAAGTTCTATATGTGAAATCATTTACAATATGTAAGTAGGACAACATATGCAGATAATCCTCAACTTATACCAGTTCATTTAATGACCATTCGAAGTTACAACAGCATTGAAAAAAATGTTTTATGACAGTTTTTCACACTTACGACCATCGTGGCATCCCTATAGTCACATGATTAAAATTCAGACACTTGGCAACTGGTTCATATTTATGACGGCTGCAGTGTCATGTGATCACCTTTTGCAACCTTCTGACAAGCAAAGTCCATGGGGAAGCCAGATTCACTTAACTATCATGTAACTAACTTACTGTAACAATTGGAGTGATTCACTTAACAACTGTGGCAAGAAAGATCATAAAACGGGACAAAATTCACTTAACAACTCTCTCACTTAGCAACAGTAATTTTGGGCTCAGTTGTGGTTGTATGTCAAGGACTACCTGTACTCCATATAAACTTCCCCCACATTAAATTTGTATTAAAATTAATACGAAAACATAATGTGATGCAAATATTACTTATTACCATGTTGGCATTTTGTTGATCAAAATTTTACATTTCTGTTTCAGTTGCTTTTTGGTAGTTTTATACAGCACAGGTTTAGGGGTGATGTTTAATTCTGATTCATATAATTGACAATTTTTTTTTGCATTAATATTGATCATGAACTTTCAGAGAATAATTCACACTTTGTCACTTTATTTATTTGTTTGTTTATCTTATTTATATGGCAGCCATCTCACAAAAAACATGATTGTCATGAATGGATTATGGGGCTCCCTTTAAAGACCACTCAGAAACTATCACTGTTCTAAGAGGTGATGATGTGGCAGTGATGGATATGCTGTGATGTGCTATAAATGCCATTACTGGTTCCAGGTGCAATGCCAAGGGCTGGTTATCACCTATAAAACTTTTCAAGGCATGTGGACTGTTTATTTGAAGTCTGCTTTGAACAAACAATTGTTTCTGCCTGGTTTAGTAAGACTGGGCAAGGTGGCTATGCTTCGTGTTTCTTCCATTAAACAGTGTCAACCATGAGAAGTATGCTTTTTCGTTGCAGTGCCTGCAACATTCATATAGCAAACACCCTGATGACATTTGGAAAGTTGCTGAAAACTTGGCTACTCTCCCAGGCTTTAGGGCAGGGTAGTGATCAAGGTCTTATAGTATGCTTGCTTTATTATAAAAAAATGCCTTCTGGATCTGTATGTACTTGTTCTTACTGTCTAAGCTGCTCAGTTACATTGAGCACCTTTAAACTGCATTAAATAAAATAACTGCATAAAATAAAATAAATAAATAACTAAATTGAGTTGTTCAGTTAGAATAACTTAATCAAACTTACTCTCCAAACTGAATTAATTTAGTTCAAATATTTGATTTGAATTAATGTTACATTCTGAACTGGACCTATCTAAATCAGATGGGAACTGAACTGTATATCATTTGTAAAATTTATTTTTCAGAATGGATGCTTGTCATAATGTTTATTCAAAGATAGTAGTTCCCCTTAGCTGCCATTAGTATCAGATTGTTTCACACACATTACTATTTGGAGCAAAGAATTTAACATGTCTGCATTTTTGAAAATGAGCTTTTCACTTTTTCAATTTTAGTAGATTGTTTTACATACTGTATAAAATGCAAACAGACACATAAATACAGTTGTGCTGAACTGAAATAATTTTCAGTTTATTTATTGACCACATTTCTATCTTGCCATTGTCCAGGGTGTCCATTTATAAGCCTGTTTCAAAATAATTTATCTTAATGTAAATAATCTAATATAGAAATTGATTTTCTCTATGTCTATTATAGATGGAATTCCGGAAAGTAGTGTCAAAACTCATGTGACAAGTACTAGTGTATTGTTTAATTGGAACATGCTGGTTCATGATTTTTCCATAGGAATTTTCCATAATAATGTTTCTTGTATACTTAAAAATCAAGAACGATTTTATGAATGGACTGATCTGAGACCTGCAACACTATACACATTTTCTCTTCAGTTTAAGCAACTTGACTTAGAATTTATTAATGTATATCAAATACTGGAGTTTGAAATTGAAACAGGTCAGTATTGTAATTAATGTCTTATTGTCACTTTTTTCTGTGAATATCAATATACTGTAGTTCTGCATTAAACCATGACCATTGTCTGATACATAACATGTAAGCTTTATTTTTTTTTTAAGTTCTTTTAAAGAAATGTAGGGAGTAAATATAACTAGTGAACATAATAGTGAAACATGTCCCAATTCATTGCATTACAACACTTCGCTAAATTTCCAGATGTAAATTCCTATTGAAATAGGAGGCAGGTCTTCTGCTATTTAGTGAGAGTAACAATATATAACTTTAGTGAATTATGAATTATAATGAAAATATACTACTTATTGCAGTTTGTTCCAATTAAAGAAGTTATACATAATAGTATTCACATTTTCATTAAATTGTTTTTGTAGCAATAGCGATAAAAATATGAATTATCTTACTTAACTCTGAACTCTGATAGTTTATTTACTGAAAGATTTTGATTGTTTCAAAAATTTCAGAATTACACTGAAATATATGCTTACATACACACACACAATTTTTACATTCATTATATCTATAGTATCATCTGTGGACTAAGTATAGGAAATAATATGTGAATGCAGCATTGATTATTACATAGGAAGCAATGCAGTCATTTCGGATATGCATAATGAATTTATGAATTTAATGGATGAAAAAGTCTACTCATTCCACTTTTTAACTTATTTGAAATATGGCTTTTTTAAATTTTTAAATTTTATTTTATCATTCATATGAGTTTATTTACAATAGCATGTCATTAAATATTCCTTATTAGGTTTGTGTTCAGATGGTTGGACAGCTTTCAAACAGAGTTGTTATAAAGTTCATACAGACAGCAAACCTTGGAATATGGCACAACATCAGTGTGGATTGTTTTCAGCTGGGGCACATCTTGTTGATATTAGAAACAAAGGAGAATATGCCTTTATAACTTCTTATCTTCAGTCATTCAACCAGCTAAACCTGATATGGACAGGACTTAATGATATTAAGGTCAGCATATTAATTCTTAACAAGCTGTAGGTCTGATATTGATTTTTTGACTTCCTGCTACAGATTTTGAATAGTAATACACACACATACACACACACATACAGACACAGACACATATCTTAATTTTCAGCAATATTATTATAAAAGTATAATTTACACACATATTAACAATTATAACAAAATAATGATTAATTTAAATTAATTATTACTTAAAATGTATGAAGTATATTGAAGAAAACAATTTAGTAATTTAACAAAATCAATAATCTTGTTTCTTTTAGGAAGAAGGACATCTCACGTGGACTGATGACTCCCCATATCTTGGAGAATCTGAATTTTCTTCTCTGTCACTGATACCAGAAAATGAAACCGATTGTTATGCTTTCCAGAGAAATCCATTTGTCGCAGATTATCTCTTCATAGGATTTTTCTGCTATATCTCTTTGCCATATATTTGCAAATATGAATGTAATTATTTTTTCAAGTTTAAATTTTTTTATTAAAATTTATTCTTTAAAGCAAAAAACCCCCTGCTTATTGAAAATTGGTATTTTTAATTTAAAATTTGATTTTTTTTGCAGTATCTCCAGTTCCTGAAAACTTCACGTTTAAAGTACAGGATGTCGGTACAAATGAAGCAGCCTTTTTTTGGAGCAGTTTGAATGGTTGGCTGAATTCAGATTTTCAACTTAATGTTAAGTACTATTCTGAACACTCAGAATGGTATACCAATTTTTTTACTCTAAATTCAACACACACAAACATTTTCAACTTGGACCCAGGTCATTCTTACAAATTTTTATTGTCAGCCCAGAGTCCTGAAGGAGCACAAATTAGTTTGCATCCTGTTATGATGGTAGAGACAAGTAAGTTACAATAACATAAAAATTGTGTTGTGTATCCTTGTTTAATATATATGTTCCTTTAAAACAAAAACTTGTTTTGTATTTAATGTCCTCTGAGTAAACAATCAGATTCAAATTCTGATATCCCTCAGAATATATGACAAATTAATGTTAACATTAATGTATAGTAAAAATTATCATAAGAATGGCAGTATAGAGGAGGGAATTATTTTTTGATTTGGTGAAATAGTTTCAAATCATATCTTTAAGGAAGCATTTACTATGTATAGTTGCATCTAAAAATATTTAGCTTTTTATCTCAAATTATACAGTATAAGGTTTGAAGGTCTAATAGGGGTTTTCTGCTGTGTCCTGTATGCACACAACTCTTTCACTTCTTTGATATATCAAGTCTGAATATACAGAAAACCTCAAATAGCTTTTGAAACAGCTTTGAAGGTCTTGGAAAAATGTGGTTGCTTTAATGCCTTAAGGATGGTGAAAACCATTTTCTCACTGGGGTTTTATAGTATTTTATAAGCCTCTTCCTCACTGCCACATTAATGTGCTCATTTGCCTCTTTTTGATGTGGCAGAAAAGCATGTTAACCCAGTTGTGCTATCCTTACAGCCTAGAAACAATTAACTCTTTTTATAATTTCAACGTGTGGATTGGTGGAGCTCCTCTCTTCCTTTTCTATCCTACCCAGTCTCATCTTCTGGCAGACAATAATAATTGAGTTTTCTGTGTACTATGGGTAGGGCAGGATGGGGAAATTGGACAACCCCTCCAGCTTTAGCCCATGAACCTTGTTTGACCAACCAATCTGGTTTTTTTTTTACTTTTTTGCTATAAGACTACCATTAAACTATAGCCTGCTCAATGCAAACTGAGTTGTCCATACATAACCCTCCTCTTTACTATTCATTGGGAAGGTAAATGAATGGAATATTTGAAAGCCTTAAAAGTGTTCTTTTGGGACTTCTGGTGGTGTCGTCCTGTGCCGATGGCGGCTACATTGTAGCCGTCTGTCTGAGATCGTGTTAAAGCAGCCGTAATAGCGAACATTAGCTGTCCCGTGGTTTCAAGCTTCTCTCCCGGGCAAAGGGAGAGAAGTGAGGTTTTTTGCCTTGTGGATAGTGGTGGAGCCACTAAGATCCCGAGGGTTTTTTTCGGGATCGAAGGATGAGCTCCCACGGAGTCCTAGGCAAACTCTGCGATTCAGACGCCTTTGTTCCCTTTTTTCTTTGGGGATGAAGCAAGACGCAGCCCCCACCTTCGCTACTTATGTTAATTGGTGAGTCAATCCTGAATACAGACAGAGCTGATCAGGGGAACGGATTTACAGCTTAATTTGAGCTTTAACTCCTGGAAGAAGAGTTTTTCTTTTGTTCTTGTTATAAGGGGGAAATAAAATGGCGATGAGTTGCTTTTTCTTCTCATGTAACTTTTTCTGATTGAACTCTTGGATTTTTAGTGGTTACATGAGAAGGGTAATTATATTATTTCTTCCTTTTTTATATATTTAATTATAAGAGGTTTTTTGTCCTCTCTTTTTTCCGCTTTTTTTTCTGGTCTTTTGGACTTTTTTTTGGGAGAAAAGTTTTTTCTAAAATGGCTTCAAAGCGTCACGCAATTTCTGCAGTGCCTAAGGTGGCTTCCTCTTCAGCAATACTTACAGTGCAACAACTTAAAGCTAAATCACCACCACCCTCCCCGCCGATACCAACACTTACGGTAAAAGACATTCAAGATGTTATGGGGAATGTTGTTTGTCAAATTAGACAAGAAATGAAGGAACTTTTGGAAGAGGACATAGTAATGGCTTTGAGAGGACTCGCCTCTGTTGTTTAAAAGCTGGATAACCGTATTGAGGATGTTGTTGATAAAGTGGATTTATTAGAAGATCGTGTTGAAAATGTCGAAAAAACAGTGGAGACTTCACAGGATGAAATTCTTATGCCTCAGTACAGAGAGATGGAGTTCGCTTTGAGAATCAGAGGCTTGAGGGAAAACATGCAAGAGAACTTGAGGGAGGTGGTGGCAAATGATATTGCCATGATACTTGAGAGGGAACCAGAGGAAATATTGAGGGAAATAGAAAAAATATTTAGAGTCAATTCTTGGATTGCAAAGCAGAGAAACCTACCAAGAGATGTGGTGGTTTATTTTGGAAAAAGATCTCTACGTAATGAAGTGATACAAGCATTTTATAATCAGAGATTTCAGATTGCTGCTCAGGATGTGATAATTTTAAAGGAGATTCCATCCAAAATTTTAAGAAGAAGAAAGGACTTTGCCTTTTTATCAGAGGAGCTTAAAAAGCGGCAGATTCCATTCAGATGGGATATTCCAATTGGAATTGTGGTGAGCCAAGCGGGGACACGTTATAGACTTAACACAGTTGCAAAGGCTAAAGAGTTTTATATGTCGGTCCTGGGAGCACGCTCACCACCACCTTTACGTTTCAAAGTTCATGAAGTGAAAGAGGGAGAACAACTGGTTGAAAATGCTGCTTTAATGAAAGTTGGAAAATCACAGGCTGTGCAGCAGTCTGTTGAGGTGAAAGAGCAGAGAATGACCCAAGTAGCTCATAGACGAAGAGAAAAAGAGCAATATGAGATGGGTATAAAAGAGTCTACTCAAGAATCTGTTTCTGAGCCTGTGGGAGGAGCAAGACCTAAGAGATCTTCAATTCGATCCTCGATGTTAGATGTTCAAGCAGTCTTCTCCAGGCTTGCAGCTGGAGGAGATGGCAAAGCTCCTGACCTGGAATGTTAATGGCTTAAATTCTCCTCAGAAATGGAAGAAAATATTTCATTATTTGAAGCAACATAATAATGACATTGTTTGTTTACAGGAAACTCATATTACTTTGAAGGATCAAAAATATTTGATAAATGCCCGATTGGGCTCTCATTTTGCATCCTCTGCTCCAGGGAAAAAAGGGAGTGTTGTTATGTATGTTAAGAACAATGTGTCAGCTAAATTAATAGATTCAGATTCTCAAGGAAGATATGTTATGATTGAAGTAATGTTATATGGAAAGAAATTGCTTGTAGTGGGTTGTATGCCCCTAATCAACAACAAGAACAGTTTTATAAGTTTTTATATCAAAAATTGATCTTATTGGATTATAAATCTGTGATTTTGATGGGAGATTGGAATGGTGTTTTGGATACATATAAAGATAAGAAAGGATCTTCCACTTTCTTCAAGCAAGCTAAATTACTAAAGTCTTTTTTTGAACTGAAAGAAGATTTGGAATTGATAGATATTTGGCCGGAGCGTAACATAGATGATAGGGATTTTACTTTCTTTTCTGATAGACACCAATCGTTTTCAAGAACTGATTTTTTTTGATTACCACGGATTTATACTTGAGTGTTAAAAATGTAAAAATTTTTCCAAGGACACTTACTGACCACAGCCCTGTATGGTTGGAACTAACTCCTGAAAAGGAGGAAAGGAGATCATAGAGGTTGAATGAAAATTTATTTAGATATGAAGTGAATGTATTGAAACTTAGAGAATATTTAAAGGAATTTTTTATTTTAAATATGTCTAAGGGAACCTCAATGGCAATGGTTTGGGATGCAAGTAAGGCCTATATCCGGGGGGTTTTGATTCAAATGAATAATTCTTATAGGCGAAAACAAATGCAAAAACGTAAAGAATTAGAGGAGGAGATTAAAATAAAAGAAAAAATATTAATTATGAATCCGTTGGATAAGAATGTAAAGGCTTCTATAAATTTGCTTAAATCACAATTTAATATGTTAATGGCTGACCAGGTTGCAACCAATTTAAGTTTTATGAAACATAATACATTTTGTAATGCAAATAAACTGGGTAGATGGTTAGCTTATCAATTAAGCAAAAAACAGAGGTCGAGAATTATAGATAAAATAAATTATAATGGTAAAGTTGTTTTTCAGAAAGAATTGATAAAAAAATCTTTTTTAGATTTTTATACAAAATTATACATGGGCCAGAAGGTCCAGAGTTTGGATATAGATAAATATTTACAAGATGCTCATTTTCCTAGATTAACAAATGATCAAAGAGAAGAGATTAATGGGTTAATTACTTCACAGGAAATTGTTAAGGCAATTAAACAACTAAAAGTTGATAAAGCTCCTGGCACGGATGGATTGACATCAATTTATTATAAAACTTTAAATGAGGAGATGATTTAGCCCTTAAAGGAGCTTTTTAATAGTATTTTATCAGGTTCAGAGGTACCTCCATCTTGGAGAAGGGCTTTTATATCTTTGATTCCAAAAGAGGATCAAGATCTTACTCTACCTAAGAATTATAGACCTATATCTCTTTTGAATACAGATTACAAAATTTTTTCAAAGATTTTGGTGAATAGACTCATGGTTGTACTGAGTCAAATTATACACATAGACCAGACTGGTTTATAACTGGGAGGTATATGAAGAATAATGTTAGATCAATTATTAACTTAATTGAATATTTGGATAAAAACAACCAGATCCCTGTGGGTTTGATCTTTTTAGATGCGGAAAAAGCTTTTGATCAGTTCAATTGGCAATTTATGTTGAGATTGGTTGAAGAAATGAATTTTGGGGAAAATTTTTGCAAGCTTTTAGAAGTATTTATCAAAAACAATCAGCGCAACTTATAATTAATGGAGGTTTATCTGAGCTTTTTCAAATTGAGAAGGGTACAAGACAGGGGTGTCCTCTGTCTCCATTGTTGTTTGTTTTAACATTAGAGATTTTGCTGATTAAAATCGGTGAATCATCTAAAATAAAGGGAATAACGATTAACAAGGGAGAATACAAATTAAAAGCTTTTGCAGATGATCTGGTTGTAACTTTGTCTCAACCAGTTGACTCAGTTGTAGAATTGTTGCAGATTATAAACCAGAATGGACGAGTTTCTGGTTTTAAAGTTAATAACAATAAGACTAAAATTTTAACAAAAAATATGTCTAATTTGGATAAGGAAACGTTAGTTAATTTGACAGGTTTTGAAATTGTAAAAAAGGTAAAATACTTGGGAGTTTATATAACTGCTTCTAATGCAAAACTTTATAAAAATAACTATGAAGTATTATGGCTTAAAGTGCAGAAGGATTTGAATGATTGGAAGAAATTGCAATTATCTTTATTAGGGAGAATTGCTGCAGTGAAAATGAATCTTCTGCCTAAATTTCTTTTTTTGTTTCAAATGATACCTATTTTAAAGAAAGAGGTAAATTTAGAAGAGTGGCTGAGGGGGATTAATAGATTCATTTGGGCTGGGAAAAAAACAAGAGTCAAACTTAAAATTATTCAAGATGTTTGAGAGAGAGGTGGACTCAAGGTGCCGAATTTAAAATTGTATTATGATGCGGTGGTTTTGACTTTGATTAGTGATTGGGTTAACTTAACAAATTTAGATATACTTTCTTTGGAAGGATGGGATTTATTATTTGGATGGCATGCGTATTTAATTTATAATAAAAAGGTGGATAAGGCCTTTAAATCCCATGTTTTAAGAATTGCTCTATTGTGTGTCTGGAAGAAATAGTATAGGGTAAATTCTAGAATACCATTGTGGGGAATTCCTGGACACGCTATAGAAGGGATAAGGAAAGGAGTGAAAATGGATAGGATTTCTTATAAGCAATTGACTAAGTGGGAAGGGAATAAGTGGCAATTAAAATCGATGGAGGATTTATTGCAAGAAAATATTATTTATTCTTGGTTTCAGTATAGGCAGCTATTAGAAAGATGAAGTATAGATCAAAAAATGGGCTTCATTGTGGAAGACGCCAATTTGGTGAAACAAATCAGAGATCAAAATCGAGCCCACATAAAAAGAGTTTATAATGCTTTGGTGGAATCGGACTCAGAAACAGAATTAGTTAAGGATTGTATGGTTAAGTGGGCTCAAAATTTTGAAGAGCCGATTTTATTAGATACATGGAAGATAATTTGGGTCAGGAATGTTAAGTTTACCCAAGCTCAAAATTTACGAGAAAATTTTTATAAAATGTTTTATAGATGGCACTTTGATCCACAAAAGATGTCTCGTATGTACCCCAATTTACAGCCCAAATGTTGGAGATGTGGTTGTATGGATGCAACGTATTATCATATTTGGTGGTCATGTAGAAATATAAAGGCTTTTTGGATTAAGATTTGGTGGAATATTAAAAAAAATTTTAATAGAAGGATAAAATTTACACCACAATTATTTTTGTTAGGTATTATTGAAGATTGCGATAGCAAAGAGATTATTTTAATGTTGAATTTTATTACGGCAGCAAGGTTATTGATTGGGCAATATTGGAGAAAAGACTCCTTGCCTACCTTAGAGGAATGGTTTTTTAAAGTTTCTTATTTATCAGAAATGGCAAAAATATCGGCTTATCTGAAAGACCATTCACAAGAGAGATACAATTCTGTATGGAAAAGATGGGTAAATTTTGTTCAGAACAAATATGGGATTATAAAGTATTATTTAGCTTTTGAATAACTTATTGTATAAATTTGTTATGTTTAGCTTTGTTGATTTTATTGTAATGGAGTTAAAGGGTTTTAATTTTTTTTTAGGATTTATGTATAATTGTTTGATGTTTATTTATTTTTTTATGTTTTTCTTTTGTTGTTTTTAGCTCTGTATTCAGCTCTGGGAAGGGGGGGAGGGTCAATGGGAGGGGGGAGGGAGAGAGGTGGGGAGGGATTTTATTGTAAAATGTTTATAAAAATTTCAATAAAAAAAGTGTTCTTTTGGGATCTTATCACCTAGGGATATATTTATTTTCCTTTTGTTATTGTTTCCCCCCAGTCCACTGGAATATTGATTTGATGACATTCCAATAGAGAAGCCAATGCTATAATATAAATGTTTTATGAGATCAGTACTCCCTAGAATCAGGCTTCTTTTAGACTGATGTTTCATTATTTTTATTTGTTTATTAATCACATTTATATAGTCTCTCATCTCCCCAAAGCTGACTCTGGGTAAAACGCAACCAATATATGGCAGATAAAAATAATAAAAAAAAACCCCTGTTTTCAAATGACTGAAAACTATGTATGTATCTATGAGTATATGTATCTCTGCTGCAATGTACCAATATTCAAGCAGGTTTGGCATTCCCATACAAAAGAAAGAGGCTATGAAAGCAAGTTTGGTTTCCTTCACAGTTAATAACAATTGAAAATGTAAGTCAGGTCGCAGAGACTGGATGGGGAAGGGTTACTCCTGCAGCAAACCTATGCTAAACTGATCACATCATACCCAGTCTGTAACTGAGGAACTTAAAATTTATTTTAATCTAAGGCTTCAGTCAGAATACCGCTGGTGTTTCTTCAGTAAAATACACTTTCCTACTTTCTAAAAAGAATAAGGGGACTTTCAGAAATAGGGGAAGGCTTCAAATATAAAACCAGCTCCAAATTAGTTAAAGGCAGTTTATATAAACAAATGTCTGCTTGTACAATTTACTTCTGCTCATTTTTCTGCCTCTGCTTTTTATTATTGCATCTTTTATTATTTGCCTATTTGTCCAATTTTTTACTCTCACCTTAGAACTGTTTTTTTTTAACTTCTAATCATTAGGACCATTACATCCGCACAATGTAAGGGCAATAAGAGTGACATCATCAGAGATATTTTTAAAATGGGATTCTCCAGCGAATTCATTCAATGCAAGTTTCCATCATTATCTAGTGAACATTTTTGATAGCAAAACAAGCAAGTGGAAAACTGTTTCATTTGGAAAAACTAACATGTCTGCTGTAATCAGAAATGTCAAATCATATAATCAGTATTGGATATATGTTCAAAGTGTTACAGAAGAGGGAACTTCCAGCTGCTATGAGGATCCTATAGAAATAATAACAGGTAAAGTTAACTATTGGTATTCCTAATAATAATGCCTTGAATGCTAAATGCTATCTGGTAGGTAAAAAAATGTTTTCACCTGTTTTCATATAAGCTATTATTATAAAATTGTATTCCTGTTTTAGTTTTCAACTAGGCATAAGAACTTCTGTGTTGCAGACCAGTGTTCTTATCAGGAAACTAAACTTCTGGGTAAATTTAGAAAACATTGTTACTTTTTTAAAAGAACTAAATATACTTTTTGTCCTAATTAAAACTTGAGTTGCTAAAAACACCCTCAAATATACATTATAAAATGTACATTTACACATAAACATTTTCTCTTTAAATCTTAGAAACAAGGAATCTATTTCAAAATACTTATTCCATGATTAAACCACTGTGTGTTCTCTTCATGAATGTGTCTTTCACAACTGAGAAACCAATTTTTTAAAATAGTGTTATGACAAAGAAAGAAATTTTAATGTCCCAGATACAAAGGTAGATATTATTTTTGTTGCTTAGGTGTGATGCCACCTACTGGTCTGTTAATTCATCCAGAGGATGTAGGCGAGGACCATGTGATTATCTCTTGGAAACTCCCAGAAGAGGGCCAGGAATCCTATATTCAAGTAAAACCAACTGCATTCAAGGATAAAAGCATGATGTTTTTAGTAAACAACACAGAGAGATTTAAAATTGAACCATTAATTCCTGGAATGACTTATGATATAGGAGTGGCGACAGTAATATCTGGAAATAAGAGTGATTTGACTACCATTCACTGTACTCTTAGTAAGATGTTTTATGGCTGATTTATATACATTTTAAATTCCTTTTTCAGATTTAAACACAACATTGCTCAGGTTATTTTAAGAACTAAAACTAGAGTATTTGTTATAAAATAAATGCATGAAACAAATATTTTTTTCTAATTTTAAAGAGAACAGTGTCAAAGGTGATGAAGATCATAATATTTAGTAGATAATGGAAGCAGAATTAAAATTAAGTGGATCCAGGATTTAATATGCTTTTTAATGTATTGCTTTGTCAATAGAATACTGTGAAATTTTGTAAGTAGAATATAAATACAGTTTTTTGTCAATCCTATTTTAAATTTCCATGTATTATGTGCAATATTTGAAGGACTGTATCCTTTATTAGAAAAAAGCCCTTATGCAATATTTATTATTATAATTGGCAGTTATTTGTAAATAATATGTTGATCACATTTTTCTGTTTATTGCCATTCTAGAACCCAAACCAGTAGAGATGGTTATTCCTTATGAAATCCATAGTACTTTCATGATTTTATTTGTTAAAATACCTGCTGTTGGAATAATTGATGGCATTCACATCATAAGTAACGAAGGTCCAGATGTAACATTTACTTTACTGAATGATGGAAAAGTAACTATAGAAAAACTGACTCCAGGAACAGAATATAATTTTTTTGTTTTTACAACTAGCAGACATATGTTAAGTTCTGTACATCATCTGCCAGCTATAAAAACATGTAAGTTATTTAAATTTAGATATGGTTTACATTTAATATATTTAGATAACAGTACTTAATTTTGTTGTGAGTTACACAATGACAATAAAGATATTCTATTCTATTATATTCTATTCTAGATGTATATTTTGTGCATTCTCATATAACCATAGAATTTTTGTAAAAGTAAAATAAAATATGCAAATAGGCATCACATTTGCACCTGTTTTTGCTAGTTGCTGAACACAACAGTTTACTTCTTACATGATCAGAAAAATATAGTCCAAATCAAGAAGTAGCATACAGAGATAGGCAAATATATTTTTCTTTTTTCAAATTGTTTATTTATTCAGTACTTGATTTCTACATCCTTCTGAGAATTGTTTATTTTTTCCCAAATATTTGCCTTCGAATCTGTAAATATATGCATTTATATGTAATTTTCCTCAACATGCACATTTTTGCAAGCATTCTAACATTATAATGCATTTGCATACATTAATTTCATTAGCATGCATTGGTGCACACTTTGTTCAAAATAAAAAAAAATACATTAATTTCAGTTCTAAAGTTATCACCAAATTACAGTAGGAAACTGTATATTTCAAAGTATCCTAAGTTTAATTTTAGGTATTGAGTTCTCTGCTAAACATAATGTAACAGGAGGAATTATTGGATCTTACCATTCATTCAGGGTACCTTTTAGGTGTGTTTGATGAGTACTTTTTATATTGCTTCTTATAGGTCTTGCAACTCCACTAAATATATATGAAGGCAGAGTCACCAATATTTCAATACAGATTATTTGGGATCAGACAGAAGGAAACTTTCAGCAATATGAAGTCACATGTACAAATTGTGCAGATATTTATAGGGTATGTTGCCAAATAAATTCTTTAAAAAGAGTAAATCTGAATATTTTACTTATTTTGCTTTTCTTGTTAATTTTTAGTCCAACTGATAATATATGGAAGCATCTGTGCAGTGAAGCAAATATGAGTCAGGCTAGATGAATCCTGTGGTGTATTTTGGGAAGGAATGCATGCAGGATATCATAGGTAGCTGTTAGCTATATTGTAATTTTATATATTTTCTGGTTTTCTAAAAGTACCAAGTGATTACTATATGGATATCTGACTTCAGAAATCCCCGAAAGAAAAGGATATATACACACATGACCCGTCCCTAGCCACTAATCACAAACATAGCAATCTCTGGACAGTGAGACAGGCAACAAATAAATTTAATAAATAAAATAAATAATACATTTTTTATTTTGAGCTGCAGATCCAAAAGGTCACACAAGCAATGGCAGAATTTTCCAATCTGACTCCTGGCTTCTTATATAACTTTACAGTTAAAACAGAAAAAGAAGGATATAAGGACAGCCCTCCTGTAAGCATACAAATAGAAACAGGTATGAGAATATAACTTTTCTGTTTGTTGTAACATTTATGATTGTTTCAAGCATCACAAAGTTCTTACACAGAAACTTTTGCTTCTCTACCACACTGTAGAATGCTAATCCTTGAGAAAATAAGACATGCTGGATCAGTTCTAAGCCTAGCTATCTAGGGGTCTACCTTATATGCCAGATGTATCTAGGAAGTTCACTAACAGGAGATCAGAGCAACCATCCTCCTCTACCATTACGGCTCTCATATGGTTAAAAGATGTTTAGTCATAAGCTTCTATTTTAACATACTTGATTGTGCAACTTGTTTTTCTTTTCTCATTATAAATCACCTCTATATGAAAGTACATATGAAGGTATAAATCCAACCCCCTTTTTCTGCCTTTTCATCCTGTGAGTTTTCATATTTATAATATATTACTCTTAATTACATTGAGGAACATGTAATATTATAAACTTCAAAGGAAATATATCGGTTACAAGAATTCCACTGCATATGTCTCTAGATAGGTATTTATTAGATTACTAATCTAAGTTTTCTAACATTTCCCATGTTGGAAGAGCAATCTCCATGAAATTTCAGATAGTTCCAGAGGGATGTTTAAGCTTCTAAAGCATATTTGTGAGATGTCAGGAAAAGCCCAGAATCTAGAAGGGAAATTTTCTGGAGGTAAAAATCCAGTGTGCTGGTAGTGTCTATTTTACTGATGGACAAATAGCTGATAAAACCCAATTTATTTGTCTTAGAATAGAAAAAAGAATATGGTCCTTTTTAATTAATTTAATACATAAAATAAAAAATATGAAAGTGTTTTCTTAAATGTTGTGCATGAATTGATATGCTGATAGAGGCAATGTCTTTTTATTTCAGGTGTAAAGGCACCCATACTGGTTACTGTATCAGTACAATAAATACTGATTCAGTTTCTGATTCATCTCTATACAATACATGAAGCTTCTCCCAATGTGGATATCAAAGTTTTGCGAGGCTTCTATATGACTGATAGTGAGAGACACTGTAAAGTGTTAGTCACTTAGTGAGATGGGCAGTGCCTACATCTGATAAATAAATATTGAAGAATTATGTCTCAAAACCTACGCTGTAGTATAGAGTACATTAAACTATGAAAGAACATAACACAATTCAGAAGAATTAGTTTGAACTTTAGCAGTTATTCATCTATTAAAGAGTCATTTCAATAACTAATGTAGAAATGTCCAAGATGTAAATATAGTTAAAGTCACAAAAATTGGAGAACTGAGTTATATCATAAAAAGACTATAGGAATATTAGAGTGTCCGAGCTAACTCAACAGCTAACTTCAAAATATAGACTCTACCTAAGATATTAATAACATTTGCATTTCTTGAATGGAAAATTATTTATTTAAAACATTTATATATCTTATATTGAATTCTGTTGTAATCTAATTACAAAAATCAGTTTACAGGTTTATATGAACTGATAATTTTCACTCTTCCATTCTTTCTATTCTTTCACTCTTTCATTAATAGAGCCAAGCTCAGTTAAATATATGAATCTGAGTAAAGATTCTGGATCAATAGCTGTTACCTGGCCACCAGCATTTGGTATAGTTGATGGATATATTGCTACTTTAGTTGGCAATAACTATAGCAAGGAAGAAAGATTATCATCAGATAAAAGGTACCTTTTGAAGATGACATAACTTTCTGGCTATAATATAATGATAATGACAATGCTATGTGAATACCTTTTTGATTAATTATGTATTATTATGTTGGTATTGACTCTTAGAAACACATTGGTATATTTTCTCTATCAATCAGACTAAGTACCATCTAAGATTTCCTTTGTATTTATTAAACCAGCTGTAGTCCCAGTGTGCTCATAACAACTGGGACTACAGCTGGTTTATGCCATAATCATTCAATTTTGATTTTCAGAACTTGATACTTTGTGGCTTTCTCTAATTCTATTCTACTATCTCCTGGTATTGCCACCTTAATTATCCACACTTTTGTCTTTTCAATCACAGCTTAAATCTGATGTGTTATCAGTTTGTATTCAGAAATTCCACAATATTTTAATCTAGTTTTTCATTACTAGAGATGTTCCAGTGAATCATGGTGGCAACTGAATTATGTCATTATTTATAATTAGCTTGTGCAATCTTCTTGCATGAGTTGAGTATATGATCAACTGTTTCTGCTGCCTCTTTGCATACCCTGCAATTTGAATCATTTGACAATTTTCCAGTTTTGGCCTTGATTGCATTAGTTTGAGTAGCTTGCTTTGAGAAGTCAAAATCAAACCTTCAGTTACTTTTTTAATGTTCCATTTGTAAGCCATTATCAGATTTTATCTTTATCCACTTTCCCAATTATCCTTTGTAGAAATTGATATTCTATTTTCATGTGTTGTTTCCTTCACATTCAGTAAATTTCAATTTTTAATTGTATCAATGCTTGTTCTTGGCTGTCTTTTATATAATCAGCCAATACATGCTCATCTTCAACAGTTTGTTTGATTTGCAGTAAACCTCTGGCTCCATTTCTGCAGGGCAGGTGTCGCCTATCAATATCACTACAAAGATTTAATGTTTAGTGAATAGTCATTAGCATTCTTGGTTTTTTTTCCAAACTGTGCAGTTCGGGTTGTGTCCTATTAATAATTTCAGCAGTATATCATATTTTTAATTTTTCCATGTTTGATGTCATCCAACTGTAAAATGCTTCATCCTGATATTACTAATAATAATTAGGTTATTTTCTTTAAATGTAGAAAGTTCAGATTTGATGGCCTTTCCTCAGGAACAGAATACTTTGTTCAAATTGTGACTACTAACAGATTGAAGAATAGTTTCCCTACTTTTCTGAGAGTTACAACTAGTAAGTTAATTATATGCTTTATAAATACAAATCTTAAACTATGTTTTACAGAGCTGAGTGCATAATCACATTGTAAAACCCACATACATTATGAATCTTAACCCCAGATACTTCTTGATTATATAAATGATCTAGTCACAAAGTATTTTATTTTGTTCCATCCGTTTTTTTATCGAAGGTAATGCAGTGATTCTAATCAAGATATCTATTTAACACCAACAAAAGTTACTCTTATTTGAACTGCTTGGACTTCAAGTTAATGGTAGAATTAAAAGATATATATAACTGTACATATAATTGTATATATAATTGTATTGTATAGAAGATAAGGCTTATATAGAGGTTAAGAACGATGTATTAAACTTTTGTACCATGATAGGAACTGATAGGAAAATTCGTTCTGGAATGTCATGTTTGTCCATTGTTGTTTTAATTATATTATGAATAAAAACATTTAAAAATAATAATAATAAAAAAGTTACTCTTATTTCAGAGCAGGAGTAGTGACTGGAAATCAATTGTTGTATGGATAAAGATACATGTAGCTTTCCATTCATGCTAATCATTAATTTGCACCACCAGAACAATTGATTATGTGCCATCAAAATATTTAATAAATGTTTTGATCTTACATTGTTGCTTTAAAAAACTTGAGCCAATCTGGCATTCCTTAGTGCACTGATAGAGTACTGTGTACAAAATCTGTACCCCTTAACAGAATTCCAGTGCTCTTTATGTTTGATATTCAGAAGTGAAAAGCCAACATTTTGTATAGTTTTTGATGTTCTCTGATATCGTTTCTTTTCTGGCAGGTGTTTAATTACCAGCCTAGGTAAGATCATCAGTTTGCTAGCTGTTTATATGTGGTAGCTTTTGTTACTAGCCTTGATTGGGGGATTGTGTTGTTTTATTGTATTGCATTTTGAGTGAAGTATTGTTTCTTCCTTGATTGTTCTTTTTTATCTCTTGTTGGTTCCTTCTTGTCTGGGTATTGATTAATAGGTGTGTGATGAAATTGAATTATAGCTTGATCTAAGATGTCATAAGTTTTCCAACTGAATTTTTGACTGAATTTATCAGTGTGTTGTAAAATTAAGGGATTTTCATCATGTCTTCTGCCTGCCAGCTGATGTTTATGGATGTGTTCTCTTAATATTCTCCCTGGTTGCTTCATAAACTGGTTTTGGCAGTCCTTGTAATACACACTATAAATGACTTCTGTTCAGTTTGTTTAGGATGCTTTGGATACTTCTTGTTATCATGATGCCTAAAGGTTATAATACTCTGTTGCTAATTGTTGTGTCCTGAGCCTGCTGAAGCATTCAGCAGGCTCAGAAATGTTGCAAATGGTCCCGGGCAGACCAAAAGCTGCCCGGGACCAGACTGGCTGTCACCAGCCTTGCGCGCATGCGCAAGGTACAAAAAACAGCTGGATTTCTGTTGGCTGACACTGTCCGGGTTTTGGACACTATAAAAGGCCTGTGTGCCTTTTTGCTGTTGCTGGTTGTAAGAAGAGAACAATAAAAGAAGCTTGTTTGTTACACCATGCGTTGCCTCTTAATGTCTCTAACCTGCAAACACAACACTAATTTCAAAGGTATTTTCGAGATATGATATAGTTACCCTTTCCATGGATATCAACCTCATTTGGACTATTGTTACTTTTTTGATATCTACATTTGTCTATTTAATTTTATTTCAGACCCAGATCCACCTTTAGCTTTACATTCCTTAGGAATAGAAGAGAATACAGTTTACTTATTTTGGGAACTGCCTAATGGAGGTTTTGATAATTTTGAGGTAAGAAAAATAAAATGGAAAGAAATGATAACATTTATCATTATAGATTTATTTATTTATTTATTTATGAGACTTATATACCGCTTTAAGTGCAAGCACTCTCTAAGTGGTGTACACCAGTAAGCAATGTATATATATATTTACATTGCCCCCAACAATCTGGGTCCTCATTTTACCTACCCCGGAAGGATGGAAGGCTGAGTCAACCTTGAGCCGGTGAGATTTGAACCGCTGACCTGCTGAACACAGTCAGCTAAAGTGGCCTGCAGTACTGCACTCTAACTGCTGCGCCACCTCGGCTCAGTATATGCCGAAAGCAATCCCATGCATTACACAATTCAGCAAAATAGAATATAAACAGATGTTCTAAGTGGGGACATGGGAAACCTTGTGAATGGACAAATTTTTTAAAAGCCGGATTTTTAAAACCATTTCTTCAAATTATAGCTTTAGTGACTTTATTTATAAAACCATGCAACCATATTTTAAAGAACTGTAGGATTTCTAATTGTTTTTTTTACTTAACTAAGCCTGAAAAATATCCATTACAAATTTATTTTGTTTACCTTAGAATAATTTAGATTTTTTTTAAAGTACCAGCGTATGTATGCATCTGTGCAAATGTAATGTTTTTAAATGGTACTTTGAAAGGATGTTTTAATACTATGTGGAAAGAAACTATCATTTAATATTAATCCCAGTGATGTCATATTATTGCATGATATACCACAGAGCAAGAAGCCATGCAAGAGAGTGCTTCCTCTGAATAAATTAGATTAAATGTGAAATATTAATGAACAAAGCTTTGAAATAGTGGTTGCTTAGCAAAGTTCAGTGTACAAATAGGATCATGTAGCCAATCATTTAAAATTAATCATTTCCACTCATCCAATTTTTATTACAAGCTCAGGCATTGATTGTGTAAAGATAATATTGGTGTTTTAATATCTTATTTTTTGGCTCATCTAGTTCATTCATTTGCTTTTAATAGTTTTGGATTTAGATAACTCTAACCAAATCTAAATAATATAAATACTAAATTTTATTCATAACAGATCCTTATACCACAACAACATGGATTTCTGTATCAATGATTTTATTTGTATTTATTTTTTTCATTTTGGTCAATCTTTGTTTCTGAGACAATCATTCAGGAGGATACTTTACAGCCTTTTCTCTCATATAACAAGCCTTGCTTGTGAAATTAGTTGTGCCAGTTATGGACTTTTCCTCTTTTCACGTGTCTAGTTAAGACTATGGATGAAATGTGGGGTTCATCTCAGCATCAATGCCTCCTGATTCTGAGGTTGGTCTGTCCACTTAAGATGCCATCCCCACTATTATCCTATTTCTAATTTTGTTTTGAGGGAGGGTATTGAGAAAGTGATAAATGACAATTACAAGTACATAGGACATTCAACTGGATCTGTGGAAATTGGATTCAGACTTATACATAGGATAGAAATTGTGTGGGTTGTTCTCATGGATGTCTTGTGAGAAAACATTAATGGATGAAAAATGACCTTCCTTGTTATGCCACCAAGTGGTCCAGTTGGTGGTTGCAGGGGACAATATTTTAAATCCTTGAATGCTCTGTTATGGGTGTTCCTAGATTTAATTTTTCTACTATCTAATATCCTCATGAAGCCAATGGAAAAGTTATTCAATTATTTTCAGATGAGGTTTGGGGAATATTCAAATAATACTCCATTATGAAGCTTCACTCAGAGAAGCTTTAGTGAAAGACATAGATAAAGACATGGATGAAATTATGATCAGATGTTTCCTCAGTGTCAAATTCTGGGTGGAAATAAACAAGCTCACATTCAACCCATAACACAGAGTGAATAGGCAGTTCAGGAAATAACTGATTCCAAAGCAATTTCAGTTTTTATAATTAACTGGATTGTGCTAACCCAGATAGAACAGACTTGCAAAGTGCATTTAGAAAGCAGATAATTTGCATAAATAAAGACAATTTTGTATAGGTCTTTAAATTTCAAATACTACAAATATAATTCTTGGTACTTTTAAAAAAATGAAACAACAAATCAAAAAATCAAAAATAGGCTAAAGATGAAAAAATAAACATCAGAACAAAATTTAATTTTAAAAAGAAAAGAAATTTGAAAACATATGTCTATCTAACTATGAGCCACAGAGGATTCATTATTATATTATTTTCCCACACTATAAGCTAAGTGTATGTATACTGAGAAATTGATAGAGACAAATAGTGAATGTTTGTATAGTTTATATGGAAACACTCATGAAACACTAAAATAGAGAAAATAATTCTGGCATTCTGATGTTTGATACTCTTAGCTTTTACACAAAGCACTAAACCTTAAATTCAGGTTAATAAATCACTGGACATGTATTCTCATCTAAATAATGTGATTATTGATTCATGCAACCCTGGTAAAATAATATCTGGATTCCCATCAAACTATTGAATATTATTTTTTTGTAATATAGTATGTAAAGTATACCCAACCCTACAGTTTCATTGCCTGAATGTATCATCTAGCAGCATAGAGTAGCCTAGAGTAGCCCCACAGTGAGATAGGTAGCAAATAAATTTAACAAATAAATAAATAAAATAAAACAAAACAAAACAGAGCCTACTTGTTTCCACAATACATCTGACAGGAATGGCCTTTGTAATAGAAGTCTAGGCCCCTAAAATAGCAATAGCACTTAGATTTATATACTGCTTCATAGTGCTTTCCAGCCTTCTCTAAGCGGTTTACAGAGTCAGCATATTGCTCCCAACAATCTGGGTCCTCATTTTACCAATCTCGGAAGCATGGAAGGCTGAGTCAACCTTGAGCCAGACAGGATTGAACTTCTGGCAGTGGGCACTTAGCCAGCAATACTGCATTCTAACCACTGTGTCATCACAGCTCTCTATACTGCCAGAGAAGTCGGAATATCATATTATGGAACTGTGATAAGAAATGTATCATTGATTCGTACTTCAAAGGTATAAAATAGATTGCTGGCTGTTGTGGCACACATCATATACAATGCATATACTATTTAGGCTTCAGCTACTTTTATCATCCCGAGATTAGAAAGCCATAGGAAAATGGATTCATCTGAATAATTTATTTGTGTAAATTTTTAAAATAAAAAACAAAAATATTGCGTATTTTACTGTGATATAATGGGAAAAGTAGATCATCAGTTGCAAAGCATCAAGGCCAGCACATAAAGCAAAGGCAATATTGCAGAATCACCGTTTCATAGTAATTGCCATTGCTTAATTGATTTAATAATGCCAGTACAGACATATTTTCTACTATCTCTTGTTTGGCAAGAAAATTGTTATAGAATTTATTCTTTGTAGTAGTTTTTGAACTTTTATATGAATACTAGCTTATTCCATTCAATTTTTTTGGCTCTAACCTACAGTGCATTCTCTATGCTGTGCTATCTTGATGACTTTAAAATTGTATTTAAATATTACTAGAATATGATGTGAAAGTATGTTTTTTCCTAGCTTTCTTATTGCTTGATAACCAGCAACAAAACTCTTCAAACAACAATAATGCCTGATAATAGGGCTATAGTGAAAAATCTCATGCCTGGAGTTGAATACATTTTTCAAGTAAAGACAATAAGAGGACACGATGTCAGTATCCCTTTGAAGATAAAAATTACAACAAGTAATTATCTGATACATTATTTTAATTTTATGTTAACAAATTATAAATAGCCTGAAATTATGTATACAAAAGTTGCCCAAGACTCCTTAAAAAAGGACTACATTCTTCTCCCAAATAATATATATATATTCTCTCTGTTTTACATTAACTGTTATATTATTAGTTTTATTCTGTCTATGACTGAAATTACACACACAAACATATATATATACATGCATATACACATGTACAATATACACAAATATACACACACATATATACACATACATTTATATAATCATTTTAAAAATCTGAGTCCCATATATATTTGTTTGTAAAAAGGAAGACATACTGATCTCCGGGACATAAAATTTATTTCGCACTGAGCTTTCGTTAGCTACTGCTAAGCTAACATTATCAAAAAGTAAACCAACATTGGAGAGACATTGTTTTTATAGCCCTTTAACTACCAATAATTTAGCCATTGAGCGTGTAATAGGTCCGTTGGTTCGCCGCCCGCATATAGTTGGGCGCATCACACGCAGCTCAGCTGTATTAGTTGATATATGCATAGCTCTCCTTGCCCTACCTCCTGCTGCCTGCCTCCAAACTGTGCATATATATATATATATATATATATATATATATATATATATATATATATCTTCCTTTTTACAAACACACACACACACATATAATATTTCAGTCATAGACAGTATAAAATGCACGCTACTAGTCACTCTAAAATAGAAATAAAATTATTTTACTAAAATTTACTTTATTTAATTTATAATTTTACTAGAATTATAATAGTTTATCTAAAAAGGGCTGCATTCCTGAGCCATATTATCTTACAGAGTTGAACAAATTATGATCAAGCCCGCTATATGTATGTATGTGCAAATTCCACTTTCCACGTTAGAAACCGCAACCCCAAACCAAAGTTTCTCAAGAAGTTCAGAAGAGTTTTGATTATGTGCCCCCTTCCCAAATGGACAAGGAGGCTGAGAGTTGGTGTTGAGAAGCAAGTAGATTTCATGGGCGCCTGTATATTTAAAGCAGATGCCTGTGTATGAAGCACATGTTTTATAACCCTGGAAATTGTGTTTAGTCTACTGAATAGCCATGCACTGGCTATTCAGTTGAGTGAGACCATCCAGACAGAGCAAGCAGAAGAGACAGAATGTTAGGCATTTTGTTTTGTTGGACTTGTGTGGGCTGCAAGGTATCTTCGTGGGACTGCACATAACACCGTCGGGCTTGCTGCTTCAAATGCCTTCAGGGATGCCACAATTCCAGAAAATAAGGACTGAAAAGAGGTCAACATAGTGTGCCTTTGTCTGTACTGGCTAATGTAATACAAACATAAAATACATAATTTTGGGGATCAGACATGCTAAGCCAAAAGTAAGTTAAGATTTTTTTTTGTGTGTATAAACACACACACACACACACATACACACACACACACATACACACGCACGCACATACATACAGACCAGGCAATGATGATGCTAAGATGTTATGCTAAACCATTTCTCAGTACCTGGAGTGTAAAAACTACATTTTGCTAAATTGCAAAATCTCAGTTGCATATAAGAAATTAAGATTGACTCCAAATTGCAACCAATTATTTTGTTCAATGAGATTTTAAAAAAAGCTGAGAAAAAGAATTATATCAGCCTTTCATGTTCATTGCATTGGAATTGTCGCTAGTCGTTAATAAATAATTATTATCAGATTGCATTTGAAAGAGTTAATTTCATTCTAGAAGCAATGTCAAAGTGTTGTAAGAAAGTTTCTATATGTTTTGCTCAAGAGAAATGTATTTATTTAATATTTGGTCGCTTTTCCACATATATTGTGTCTCTTTTTCAAATTTTGTTCAGAACCAATGAAGATATGTGGTCTAACCTTAACACTGAGAAATACAACTTCTGCCAAATTAACATGGAATCCAAGTGAGACTGACTTCAGCCATTACAAAGCATCTGTCTCAAACAAGACATTCACAGAGGAATATGCTATTTTAGCTCCTGAGACACATCACACCATTACAAATCTGACTCCTGGTAACATTTATAACTTCACTTTGCAGAGAGTAAAAGACAGTGCTGAAAGTGCAGTTTCCTTTACAGAATTTGTGACAGGTTTGTGAATATCTATGTTGGGAGTTGTTTTGTTGACAAATATGCTACTAGAATTAGTTTCAAAACATGTTACACTGGGGTTTTGTGAAAAAGTATAAATTGTTTTATCATTTGATGGACTCATAAAACACAATTATCTTGGAAATGGTGAAAATGCTAAAAAGGGTTGTTTGGCAAATAATTATTTAATGCTGCACCTTCTTGCATGAAATACTTCTGTGGAAAGTTGCAAAACTGAAAATAGAGGAATTAAAAGTGAAGCATATTTTAGGAATAAGATTATACAAGTACAAGAAGAGATAATTCAAGTTCAAAATCATCCATGATTTGTTTTCCACTGACCAGGTTCTAATCTTGATTTAAAAATGATACTGTCAATATTTTCTACTGTAACAGTTATTCTCATGCAAAATGATAGGTTTTGGTAATAAAAATAGGGATTAAATTATTTAAATATTTACTTATATATTCAATATATGAACAGATAATGGGAATCTAAGAGAATTAGTTTGGCATAGTGGTTAAGCATCAGGCTACTGGAAGATCGTGAGTTCTGATCTGGTGATGGTAAACCTATGATATGTGTGTCACAGGCGACATGCCAGCAGCTCTGTTTTTGTTCAGCTTTCTGAGGTTGCATGCGAATGTGGTCTGTTCTTATACAACCTCTGGAGCTTCTGGAAGTCAATGAGAAGGGCGTGCTCTCACTCTGTCTCTAGAGCCTCTGAAAATCACAAAAGAATGGAGCCTGTTCTTGCATGATTTTCAGAGGGTCCACAGACCATGCAAGAGCTTGGCTCTTTTATGCAACTTTCAGAGGGTCTATGAGTGGGTCATCCAAGAGCATTCCTATTCATATTCTTATGGAGATAATATGCCAGAAGAGTCAGATTAGGTACTTTCTGAATTTTTGACACACTGAATCCAAAATATTTGCCATCACAGTTCTAGTCCCACCTTGGGCAGAATGCCAGCTGGGTGACTTCTTCTTGATGACCACTTCCCTGTAACTTGAGGGATTTGTCCAAACAATTGCCTAGAGTCAAGACTAACTTAAAGAAAAACAGAAAAAAAAGTTGGGGTGGGATTTAAACATCTTAATAGTATATAGCTTATGTACAGATAGTTGATGCATGCAAAGCTCTATGTACTGGAGCTAATTTATTTAGAACGTAATGTTTTAGTAATAATCTTTCTTAATGGAAAGAGTAATGTATAAATAATTTTTCTTTTAGAGCCTGAAAAGCCACAGAAACTGAGAGTTTTCAATGTGTCCTCACATTCCTTTTCTTTGCACTGGAGGCTTCCAAATGGATATGTAGAACAGTTTCATGTGCAGCTTGCACCTCCTCATGGCTTTGTTTCTCTCCAAGATATGGGAAGTGGACAGTATCAGGTAGGTGAGGGCTTTTGTTTACAGTACTGTAGTTCGAATTTGTTTATAAGCTGTGCAAACAGGACAACTGGCATAGTGTGACATTCTATCTTGTGCCTTTTAAGCTGGGTTGGGAATGCAAAACTACATGTACCAAATTTATAAGAGCAGATTTCAACATCTATTCTTTGTTGCCTTAACAACAGCGATGATACTTTTACAAGTCTACCTCAGACCTCTAGCCAGTCATTTAAGTGTTCATGAATATTTTAACAAAGGCAGGGCTGAGCTATTGAGTAATACAAGTTCATTAATTGTGTACTTGCCAGGGAGATCTAGACATAACTCATTAATGCAGGCAACATTTCTCTCATAAGCCATCACAAAGTTTTAAGAGCACTATTTGATTGCAGTATTTGGATATTTTTATGTATATATACAAACCATGATTTTTCATGTTATCGTGCTTCTGTTTTTTATTGGAGCTGCAAAGGCACAGGTATTTCATATGAATACTGAGTGTTGATTGATGTAAATTATATTTCAATGACTATGATAGCTTAATATATTTTCTTAGGTTATCTCAGTTGATATGAACAGTCTAGTTTTGTTACTTAAAACTGTGCAGAATCCTACAAATAAACAGGACCACTGAAATGAACTATTAACTGATGGGTCTTACTGCTTTTTAAACATTTTTTCAACAGGCAGCTTATACCTAAGAGTAATGTATGTTTTTTAAAATATTTTTTAAAAATGTTATGAATACTAGTGATGTAAATGTATTATTGAATTTTTCAGTGCTTTATTTGAGAGATTGAGAGATGCAGTTCTAAATCTTAATTTCACATTCTAGGCTGAAATTTCAAATACCACTCCTGGGACAATATATAACGTGACCGTTTCTTCGGTTTCCTCTTCAATGTATAGTTTACCTGTCAGCAGAACAGTAACAACTAATGTAACCAGTGAGTTTATGGCAAAATTGCATTTGAGTGTTTTATCAAAATGTTTCTGTTTTGCAAATTGAAATTGTTCACAGTGCTTGCTCTAAAGTAATTGGGAACGTATTTATTTTAAAGAAGTAGTTCCAGAGTTGCATATTTGAAGAGAAAATTACCCTTTGAAAAATATCTTGATTTAAGATACACTTGCCAAAATATGAGTACTCAAAAATGTCTTGGCAAACTCACAGATGCCTTAATACTGAGCTTAAAAAAGTAAATTGGCATCAGAAGCTATTTGTTTATGAATATTACAGCATTCCATTAAAATTCTTAGAGAAAGAATTTACTTGATGTTCCAAAAGGCACTTTATTATCTTTCATGAAGTTAAAAAAAGCCAATTTCATATTTGCTGCTGTTTGATGCTTAAAAACTGGCAAACCCTCTCCTTATTCTGCAGTAGCTAAAGAAAAGGTTTAATGTAAAAATATGTAATTTATACAGATCCAGGACCTCCTGTTTTCCTAGCTGGGGAAAAAGTCGGATCTGCAGGAATTCTCCTTTCATGGAATATACCACATTTCCCAAATGGGAGAATTATATCCTACATAGTTAAATATAAAGAGGTTTGTCCTTGGATGCAAAATATTTACACCCAAGTTACAACAAAACCAGATAGTTTGGAAGTTCTACTAACCAACCTTAACCCTGGAACAACTTATGAAATTCAGGTAAATTTATCTTTTATTATTTATAAAATATAATTTAAAATGCAGTATTTTACTTTTTGAAATTTGTAAGCATTTATATATATATACTATCCATTCAAAATATAATTAATGTAAATCTGACTGTAGGCACATAATTTCACTTCAGTTTCACTTCAGTTATGCTCTCTAGTGGAAGTTTTTGCATTTAGTTATCTAATATAGTGAAAAAATATATTAATTTCCAGAGCTGGTAGTATTCTTATGCATTTTAATAAGCTGTCCCTCCCCTTCCCTTCCCTCCCCTCCCCTTCCCTTCCCTTCCCTTCCCTTCCCTCCCCTTCCCTTCCCTGTTTTTGTCCCAGTGCATTTTTGTTCTATTTGATAAGAATAATATATTTCTCATACTTTTGAGGAAAATCACACGTTCATTTTTGATGTGATCATCATAAAACAATGCATTACATATTGCAAAAGTTTAAACAGACAGGAGTAATAGCTTTCCTGAAAGTTCCAGTCTAACACAGTTGATGGCAAGATGCCAAATTGCAAAAGTCAGATAAGTTGTTCAAGATAAAGATTAATTTGAGAAGTATCTCATTATCAGGACAATTTCAGAATAGTTTGGGTAATATTTCAGTATATTAATATTGCAATTATGCATTAAAAGTCTATATATATGTAAAATGTACTAAATCAGTTATGTTTAATATTCCAGTTTGTTGAATATGCCATAACTGTTCAAGCAATATCTCAAATCAAGCAATTCTCATAATGGCAATGTATGGAGCCAGTGATACCTTTATCAAGCATTATTTAATTTCATTGAGAAAAAAAGGAATCATTCATACCATGCATAGCACTTAGTAAAGAATGTGTTGACAACATGCAGGTGATTTCTATCTTCTGTTTTTATTGGGTACTTTCCCCCCACAGAAGCATACATAAATTTGGTAGTTTGCATGAATATTGTTTGTTTCACCTAAAATACTGTCTTAGTTCTCATTGATTTTGTCCTCTTGCAGGTTGCTGCTGAAAATAGTGCTGGCATTGGAATATTTAGTGAGCCATTTCTCTTTCAAACTGCAGAAAGTGGTAACTTGGTTTATAACATCTCTTAATCATCTTGTTAGCCTACAGAAAAGTGAGATATGCTTGGATCTGAAGAGCCAAATTGTGCTGAATCACATGTTATTATGAGAACATTATTTTTGTTTTTAAATTAAATGTTAAGTTTATTACCTGTACTATATGTGGATAGAAACTTGTAGTATTACATAAATCCAGTCAAATACATTTACAGGTCAACCCTTTTAATTTAGACACTGTTGAAAACGTAGGGAGGCTCAGCCAGTTTAACTGTATACATGTTATACTTTGATAATAAAGGGTTTATTATTAATTTAATAATACAATGCTAAATTTATCTTCAGATTTAAGTTTATTCTGTAAATTTAGATTTTGTTATTGTTGACATTTAAGTATGACAAATTCACTGAAGTGACAAACTTTCAACAAATATTCCTGAAGAATTTGTATAAAATTTGACAATTTAACAGCTAATTTAAAAAACCACAAATATCATTGGTTTTTTTTATTGAAAGTTTTTAAATTTTACAAAACAAATCCCCTCCCCAACCCCCCCCACCCTCCCATATCCTCCCCCAACTCCCCAAACCTCCCAAACCCTCCCCCAACCTTCCCAGAGTTGAGTACAGGCTTAATTAAAATTTTTCAAAAAAAAGAAAAGAGAAACTTTACTTTCTTTGAACATCTATACCTACAATATAAAATCTAATATGAATCATAAACAAATCTGAATACATTTAATTAAACAAGTTATACTCCCTCCAAAACATAAATTTAAACATTACTTAAAACCTAAAACATTAGAATCCCCTTGTACGCATTTAAATCTTTACCAATAACAAATTCCATCTTAAAAATAATAATAATAATAATTAAAAAAAAAAACCCAAATACTACTTATATTATTAACCATCATTCTTTATAAACTCCCTCCAAAACACAAATTTAAACATTACTTAAAACTTAAAACATTAAAATTCCCTTATACACATTTAAATCTTTACCAATAACAAATTCCATCCACAATGAACACATTAAACATTTAAATCTTTACCAATAACAAATTCCATCCACAAGAAACACAGTCCTTATCAGTCTCAATTGTCCATATAAAATTTTCATTCGATCTCCATCCTTATCAGTCTCTCTTATCCATCAAGCTCGAGAGAAATGCTTTGAGATCTGCCCTTAAAGGTTGCTCCGAAATTATAAATCCTGACTCTCCCACCGACTCAGAAGCCAATACATGTGAGGATTCCTTAAACTCCTTCTTCTGTTGGTCTTTTTTTTTACAGTTATATGTTGCACAAGTTATCCTCTGCCCCTTCCTCTCAGCTTGTTGAAGCCCCTCAAACTGAGATTTCCCATTTTCCATTTCTTCAGACAGCAATTCTACCCTTGAAGGTTGCTCCAAAAACTTTATAAGTCTTACTTCTCCCGCAGGTTCAGAAACCAATAGATGTGAGGCTTCCTTACTCTTCTTCTGTTGCTGCTTTTCTTTACAGTTATATGTTGCACAAGTTATCTTCTGCTCCTCGATCTGAACTTGTTGAGGCCCCTCAAGCTGAGGTTCCCCAATTTTCATAAGTATAGGCTCTTCAGACTGTAATTCAACCTTCTTTTCTTCCAAGGCTTTAAACTTAATAGATAGCGATGAACATACCCCCAGGACCGAGGTATAAAAATCTTTTGCTTGAGAAACAGTATTAAGTCTATAACATATCCCCAAGTAATTCACCACCATTCCAATCGGAACATCCCATCTGAACGAGATTCGTCTCTTTTTAAGTTCATCTGATAAAAAAGCAAACTCCTTTCTTCTTCTTAAAATTTTAGATGGGATCTCCTTTAGAATTATAACGTCTTGTAAAGCAATTTGAAATCTCTTCTTATAAAAAGCTTGTATAATTTCATTGCGCAGGGATCTTTTCCCAAAGTAAATTACCACATCTCTTGGCAAATTCTTTTGCACTGCCACCACAGAATTAACTCTAAATAATTTTTCAGTTTCACTAAGTATTTCCTCTTTTTCTTTATTCAAAATCACAGCAAAGTCCTTTGCAACCATCTCTTTCAGATCTCCTTGCAAAGACTCTCCCAAGCCTCTAATTCTTAAGGCGTATTCCATTTGTCCATATTGAAGCATAAGAATCTCATTTTCCATTTCTTTTTCCATGCTTTCAAATTTTCCCTCCATCAATTCCACTTTTTCCTGCTACCTCTTCCACACGGGAATTCAGCTTTTCAAAAACAGAGGCAACTCCTTTTAAAGCCAAAACTATATCTTGCCTCAAGATCTTATTATTTTCCTCTAAAATCTCTTTCATTTCTGCCCTAATTTGAGATATAACATTTCCCATCATATCTTGCAGATCCTTCACAATTATTGGCTGGACCAAGGAAGAGGGTGAGGCTATTGATTTAGGAACTGTAGGAATCCCTGGACGCTTTGGAGCCATCTTAAAAAAAAAAATCTTTACTCCTTCTTGAGAATTACAAAAATTAGACAAAAGAAAAAAAAGATTAAATCCAAAAAAATTCAAAAAATCCTTCAAAAGGAGGTCATTATAGCAAAAAAAATACTAAACACTTACAAAAGTTAAACAAGAGAAAAAGAGAGATTAACTCCAAAAAAAAATCAATAAGTCCTTCAAAGGGAGATCATTATAATAAATAAAAAAGGGGGAGTTAAAAAAAAGGAAAGAAGAAAAAAGGAATTAAATAAAAAGAAATCCATTCCATTTTTTTAAAAGTACAAAAAACAAAACAAAAAAACTAATAATACCTCTAGAATCCAAAAAACCAATCGCAAAACATCCATTCCAATCATTGAAAAGAAAAGAAAAGAGAAAGGGAAAGAAAAACACCAGAAAACCTACCGATCGCCATTCTAGCTTCCCAAAAGGAGAAAAAAAAAAAAAACGCCGGAAAATCTGCCGATCGCCATTTTACTTTCCCTTTCAGCAAAAAGTAAAAAGTAAAAAGAGGGAATATAAACGTAAAAATAAGTCTTTAAACTTAAAATCCATATAAAGTCAAAGAAAGCAAAAGCTAAATCCTCTAGTCAACTCTGTCTGCTTCTAAAAAACTCACCAGATCCCTTTAAACGCGGAGGTGGTTGCAACGGCTTGTTTTGTCCCTAGGGACAAAAGCAGCTGGGAAGCGGAGACAGTCTGAACTCCGTGGGAGCACTCTCTCACCCCCCCCAAAAAATTGGGGGTGCATAAGAGGCTCTACCACTATTCAGACAACCCTCTTCCCCCCCCCTTTGCCCGGGAGGGGGAAATATCATTGTTTACATTCAAATATTTATATATATTCAATATAAATATTTTTTCTATTCTACCTCTAAAATATATAATAATTATATATTACATACAGTAGATTGCTGTAGATAAAATTTTTGCAGAATCTGAAAATCCTGCCCAGGGAGTAAGGAGTAGGGAAATCCGTTGTTTATGTTTGACATCCTAGAGTTACAACAGTGTATGAGCTCACTTTGCTCTGTGATGTCTTCATGTAATGCAGTGGTAGTAACAAAATACTGTTTTAATAGAGTCTATTTAAAATGAGTCAAATACATTCTTTCTTTTTTTATTTTGCTGCTCTCTTCCCAAGCACCTGGTAAAGTGGTAAATCTCACAGTTGAAGCTTTCAACCACTCAGCTGTAAATCTGATTTGGTTCTTGCCACAACAGCCAAATGGGAAAATAACTAGTTTCAAAATCAGTGTAAAGCACGCAAGAAGTGGAATAATAGTGAAGGATGTTTCTGTTAAAGTGGAAGACCTTTTGTCTGGCAGGTTACCAGAATGCAATGTGAGTATTAAAACATGCCAGTTATAGATAAAAATAAAAATTGATTCTTCAGGACTGTCCACATTTCAGTTCAAAATTCACAGTAAAAAAATCAGTGAGTGATAGCAGCATAAGGGCATAATGTGAGTGATCCTAAGAGCAAAACTAATAGGAGATCTGTAAAGCATGATCGGAAGAACAAAAAAAACTTACTTTATTGTCCTTTTAATCACAAGCACACATTTTATTTCTTTGGTATTTTAAATTAAATTTTAATGTTATTTATCTGAAATGTTTTCTTTTTAAATTTTTCTTTTAGGTTTTTGGTTTGGGGATTTTGTTTCTTGTTTTGCTTTTAGGAACTGTATCCTTTATATATTATCATCTTAGTCATCAATTAATATTGATTGCATTTGCTAAAGTAAGTGAATTTATACTATTCAGCTATAGAGTCTTATCTAGATTCCAGATGATTTGGAATGCAGCTTTTTTTTAATGAATTTTCCTTTTAACAGAAACAACAATTTCAAAATTCATCCTTGAATTTTCATACATCAATAGCAAAATATAGAATCTTATTGTCATCAAAATTAGATGGTCAAATCCAAAAAGACAATTTCTCTATTTCAACAGTTATAAAAACAAAGGAATTTTAATTTGTCATGTATGAATACCACTCTTGAAAGTGCATAAGTCCTGTTCTGTTTAACTTCAAAGCATTCTACAGAAAAATTCAATCTCTAAATGATAACAATAATGATGTATGCCACAATCACAGTGACATATTTTGATGCTATTAAGCATATGCAGTTCCAAATAGTAAATTAATATATACATGAAGTACTTCACAATTTAAGCTGCATAATTTGACAGACATTTATGTAACAACATATTTTTTTGAAATTATTAAATAAGAAATATGTGTATTGATCAATTGATTGACATTACGAAGTTAGGTGTCCTTGTGCACTTTGAGTTTGCTTGTTTTCTTGCAGATGTATCATTACCCTAACTAGGTAACATTATCAGTGCTAGTAAGGAGTGCTGTTTGCTGTTTGCTTATATTCTGGTGTCTTGCCTGTCTGGGTGGATTCTTTGGTTGGGCTGTTTACTAATGACTCAGAGCCATTAGTAAACTGCCTAACCAAAGAATCCCTAAGACTGCCTCCACCCCTCCAGACAGACAAGACTCCAGAATATACACTGACAGCAAACAGCACTCCTTACTAGCACTGATGATGTTACCTAATTAGGGTAATGAAATGTCTGCAAGAAAACAACCAAGCTCAGAGTGCACCAAGGACCCCTCATTTCAACCCTGAGCTACAAATATTCTCCTTCATTGATTATCAAGTTAAGTTTATCTTACAGCTTTTGTATTTTTATCCATCTGCATCAGTATCTAGTACATTTTCTTTTAGTATCTAGTACATTTTCTTTTTTTTCTCCTTTACTCTCTCTCTCTCTCTCTCTCTCTCTCTCTCTCTCTCTCTCTCTCTCTCTCTCTCTCTCTCTCTCTCTCTCTATATATATATATATATATATATATATATATATATATATATAACATTAAAAAAAGTTTTCAGCGTTGGCATACTAAAAACATGAAAACAGTTTTTACTCCTATATGTCATTGGAATAAAATAATAATCTGAAAAGCAATTTACAAATGCTTACAATTCTAAAATTTTAAAACAATTAAAATATCAAAACAATAAAAACATCCACAAAAATAATTGTTTTTATTTCAATGTTTGTCTTTACAGGATAACAGTGAATCATTTTTATGGAGTACTACCACTCCTTCAACTACATCTAGTAAAACCACTATGTTTATCTCAAGTACAGTTGTTCCCAAGGCAATGAGTTCAGTCTGGAATGAACCTGTCAGTTTTGTGGTGACTAATCTTAGGCCATACACAACTTATCTTTTTGAAGTTTCAGCAGTAACCACTGAAGCAGGTTATATTGACAGTGCAATTGTCAGGACACCAGAATCAGGTACATATTCTTCAGGTAACAAAGTTAAGAATGGAAATCAATATGGAAAGCATTTGCAATTGGCAAAGCTTTCAGAATGTATCCTAGGATAATTTATCTTCCAGAAATACTGTATGTTTTGGGGTATGTTGCTTTTTGTCCTTGTATAAGGAATGGATCATGTTTTGTTGACCCTTGGATTTAAGAAAATAAGAGGTATGGGTGTCAGTGAGAAATCTGAATAAAAATTGTGGTTGGTTCAGTGTAGGTATTTGCATTTTATTTCATCATATAAGACACATGTGGTGAATCATCTGAAGCATATTGAAACAAAAAAAATTTTTTTGCAATAAAAATTTAATTATATTGAAGTTTGTAAATCTGCATGATATACATTATCTTATAGACTAGGGGTGTCAAACTGCCGGCCCACTAGGGGTGTCAAACTGCCGGGCCAGATGCGTCATGCTGAAACCGCACCCACCCCAGCTCCAGCAATGGGGAAAAAGCTGCGATACATCACGACACATCACATGACGTGGCAAGTTTGACACCCCTGCTATAGACCAATGACTAGATTTCTTATCTCCCTCTGAGTCTTACAGGCAATTTCTCAAGCCCATACATGAAAGGGCAGGGGGCATATGAAGTACAAATTAGTATTTGAAATTATCAATGTCAAAAACGTAAACTAATCAATTAAAGTATAATGAAGAGAATTATAGCAGAATACTTTTCCATGCTGATTATTACACTTTAATTTCAACAAGCAAATAATAGAGGGAAAGGTAATTTGTAATGAGAATAGTAGTCTGTGTATTCTATCTTAATTTCAGATCCAATTTCAAATCCAATCTGATTAGGATTTGAACTGTGCTACATTTCCCTAATGTCCACTGTCTTTTCAGTCCATATTTCCCTGTTTCAGAAAGATCCATTTCCTTAAAACAGATGGAAATATATACTTTATAATGCTACTAAAGCACGTTTTCCTCTAGTTTAAGGAAATAGAGCTTAATATTGTTTTTTTTCCATAATTGAAGAAAAAAATGAAATCTTTCATAAATTTGGGACAACTTAGGATATTTTTACAACTAAGTAACCAATTTTACCTTCTATCTATTCAAGTCAAAATGCTTAGTAACCAAATCACAAATAAAAAACAAAGCAACTATATGTTAAATAAGTGAGCATTTTTATATCCAAAATATGCTGTTTGAACCAGCTACTTCACTAAAGATAGCACTGGCCTTGCAAATTAGTCAATAATGTTCCTTGGGTAAGATGTATTTCTTGGTAGAACTGCTGGACTTAATTATCCTATTTCAAGGATAACTGTTTTTATAACAATGTACTTGATGCCCTTATATTTGGCAAGATTTATAAAGAATGATAAATAATCTTTAGAAAGCATAGATCAGGCTTTTCATGGATAAGATTTATTTCTATTCATTAACAGCTGTTCTCATTTTGGCAGCTAGTATAATACAAAATATTTGTTCTTTTTATGACCACCAGTGCCTTTAAATAATGTCGTGTTTGACCTAATCTTCATTACAGTTCAAGCAGCTGAAGCATTTTGTCAGCTGTGTAAAAATAGCAATAGGTTAGGGATATCACTAACAAAGTTAAAAGTTGAAGCAAATATTCAAGGCAGTTTAAATGCATAACCAAGATTATTTTTAGAAAGTGATGTCTAAAGTTTGGCTTTCAGTTGTTTTTTGAGGCTTCTAATAATGTATTTTATACTTAAATGTTTATTGGCCAATAAAATAGGAAGATAGTGTAATTGTATCTACCTTATTTCAACAGAGTGCCTAAAATTTGACTTGAAGGCTTAAAGTTTATGTATTTGAGAGAAAATATTAATATTAAGAATGAAACAGGGACACACGTACAAATTATGGACAAACCTACACAAGCTTTTTATTTAGAATAAAGTAAAATAATCTCTGCCTTATTATGAAACATATTTGATTATATTCAATTGATTTTTTTAAAAAAAGTCATGATGTGCTATGAAGTCATTTTTGACTCTTAATGACCACATCTATAAATTTTTCTCCAAGAGAAATAATTTAATTTGTATGCCGTCCAACTCCTAGCATCACTAGGCAGCTCACAACAAACAAATTACAATAAAATATAAATGACAGTGCAACACATAGAATAAAACAAGGGATGTCAATCTCCTTTGCTAAGGATCTTGACAGACTTGAACATTGGGCGCTATCTAACAAAATGAAATTCAATGGTGAAAAAGTAAAGTTCTACATGTAGGCAAGAAAAACCAAATGCACAGATACAGTATAGGTGGTACCTTGCTCAACAGTAATAACTGTGAGAGTTACTATTGTTGTTGTTGTTGTTGTGGTGGTGGTGGTGGTTATTCCAGGGGCCCAATAGATGACATTGCTTAATCAAAGGAACCTGGAGTGTCTCAGTTCTGTAAAATCAAATTGACTGAGCAGATACACTGGGAAAGAAACAGTTCCTCAAATAAGCAGATCCTGTGCCATACAAGGCTTTGTAAGTCACAGCCCAAACCTTGATGGGCACCTGGAGACAAACTGGCAACCTGTGCATATCACAACATGTCCATACTACTCGCAATGGGCTTGGTTTTCCATTCCTGCTTTCCCTGGAACCTCTTAGGTAATTGGGGGAAGGTTCGGGAATGGAAATACAAGAATGGGTACCTGGGCATATGGAAGTAGAATGATTGATCCAGCCTTTTTCATCTTACTGCCACAGTAAAGTATTTTGCCCCCCAAAAAATGAAGTTTTTTTCATAGCCATAAAATCCCAGAAATTATTTTCTTTATATCAATTCCTTAACTAGGTGCACAAAAATCTGCCATTTTATATGTTGGCATATTAGGAATGCTCATTTTAATTTGAGTTCCACTGAGTATTATATCTCTTGATGTGGATTGCCACTGCATTGATTTTCTGGTAGTTTTATTATCAGGATGAATTTTAAAAATAATTGCAGTAATGAAAAGAAACTTGGAGGATGCAATTCAGATTTTATGAAATAAGTATTCCTATATGTTTTTTTAAAAATTTAGTTCCAGAAGATCCTCCTCAAAATCTTGTCACGGGAAATGTTACAGGAAAATCTTTCTCAATTTCATGGGAGCCACCAAACATTGTTACTGGAAAGTTTACTTACAAAGTGGAATTATATGGACAAACTGGTAAATCAATTAATTTGATTTTCTATTATTTTATTCACATGTTTCATAATCTACTGTGTTTAGTCATTAATTGGTTCATAAAACTATTAGCGCTATACAGTTATAACATTTACTTATATATCATCATACTACTTCTTTTTGGGATAACTAACAGTATCCAGAACTCAGACTAAGAAATAATGAGCAAAGATATAGAAAAGAAAAACATACCTAAATTTACTTTATACCAACACCATTACCTCTTCATATCTTTCTAGCCTTGCTAGCCATTTTTATGCCCCCCATATCATTTGTTTTTTAAACTCTTTTTCAGGATTTCATTCATCCAACCATTATTTTCTGCATTTTCATCTTCCTCTTGGTGTATTCATTATTTTCTTATTTTTAACCCATAGTTTAAGGTAACAAAAACAGCCCCTCAAAAATTAAACATCTCTGGAGATTTCCAATTTAAGGTCGTATATTGCTTGCAATATTCTTCAATATTGCAAGCAATATTCACAAAACCAGAGGAAGAATTTTTTAGTGATTTAATTACTTTGGCTGGAAAGCCAACCGGCAAAGGAAGAAAGCTAGAGTTAGACTAAAAAAACAGAAGATCTGACATACCAGACAGGATATTATATGATCCAATATTGGTTTGAATATGGTAAAAAGTATAGCTAATACATAGATACAAATAGATTTTTATAATAAGAAAGATATGATTTATAATTAGAATAGTACCCTTTTTTGATATGGGAATTATAAAAACACTCAGATGGCTTTTATAAATGAAATTTCTGGCTACACAAATGTAACTAATTTTGAGAAAATCATAACTGACAAAGACATTTTGAATACTGATGGGAAATTAAACTTAAATAAGAGCTCGAAAAACAGACATTGATTTAATAAGGAGACTTTAATTGCAAATACTATTTAAATATAAAGTGGTTAGAAAAAAGGTTATAAATTGATACTACTGTTATTTGTATAACACTAGAAAAATATGATGTGTATATCTAATTTTGTATGCATTAATAGTAGTAAGAATTGTATTTGTTCAATGTTGAGAAAATGAAAAGAGAGGACCAGGGGAAAAAAAACACTATTGTGTAGCATTGAACAGATTTATATTGAAGAAGTTAAGATGCAACATTGAGTTTCAAATGTACCCGGACATCATGTTGTTTACTAAGCGCTTATGATTTGTAATAATAGAAAATGAATACAATATTTATTTAAAAAAATATCTCTGGTTCCATGTGATCCTCAGGCCATAACCAGGTCTTAAGGGCCTTTTGGAATATCAAAAGGACTGGGCTGATGTAGGTGGGGAAAGGCAATCCCTCAGACAGCCCAGTCCCATGCCATGAAGGGCTTATTGTGTTAATCTTCCAGGCAATGATAATCACCAGATGAGTCATAAGTATTGGTATATGCTACCCATTGTGACTTTGATCAGTCAATGTGCTCATCTAACATTTTTAGTAAGGTAAAGAAACTATAGATTAGGTTACTATCTTTAATCATACATTAAGGATACATGCTCTATGCCCTGTTAACTGAAAGGGTAATGTTGATCCATTTTGCCAGTATACCAAAATTGCAGGTAAAACCCGGTTTTACCCTAAACCTGCTTGCTCTAGTCAGTGCATGGTCAGATCTTTAATCTAGTAATTATCCTGCAAGCCAACATAGTATTGTCAATTAAATTATATGCAGAGTACTGATATAATTAAGTATGTAGTAACATTTAATTGGATTAAACTGACAGGATACATCTTTTGTCTTTCATCTTTTTATCAAGTGTCATAAAAATATTCATTCACATGAAGCTGACATATCTGATCAGTTTATAATACTTGCCTGTTTCAGTTTTCTTTAACATAATCAGGATAAACATTCTTTTAAAATAATTTCAAAGAGCCTAACTATCTGTTTTTGGTATTTTAAAATTATTATTTCAGTTCGTATTTTGGATAACGGCACAAAAGATCTCAAGTTTACATTTAATAATCTAATACCATTTACATTATATGATGTGTTTGTTGCTGCTGAAACAAGTGCTGGAATGGGCCCAAAGTCAAATATAACAATTTTCACACCTGCAGGAGGTAAGCTATATATGTCATAGAAATATATAATTTTAATACATTGTATTCATATTTTAATATGGACAGATAATGTTGGCAAATGCAGCCCATGGAAGATGTGGGTGTGTATTTGTGTGCAGCTCTAAATGTTGAGTAACATTGGATCATTTGCTTGCTTCCAAGAACAATGGAATAAATGATAACGATATAAATAAGAATGAGTCTTCCATTAGTTTCATGGCATTCCTTAGCAGTTGAAATTGTATGTAAAATTCAGCAGGTTCTCTGATAATATTTAGAAGTCAGACTGGATCATTATTGTTGTTGTTGTTATTGTTGTTACCTATTAAGGATTATTGTTGTTGTTTTGTTTTTGAAAGATGAATTAAACAATCTTAGTTTATTCAGTCCCAATGGTTAGGACAGCACAACTACTTGGCCACTAGATGGCAGTAAGTGATTACAATAAAAGTTTGTTTACTAAAGAAGCTGATTAGGACACAGATTCTTTTAACTGAAATTACTTCAATTTTCATATGATGCATTACTGTGTAAAATATTCACTTCAAAAGCAAGATGTGTATTAATTGTTTCTAAGCTGTTCTTTCCATGCACTTTCCCCCACCCCCAGTTCTTTTACAATAAATGGAAAGTAATCATGAAGACAGTCTCTGCTATCCAACCTCCAGAGGATATATCTCAACTGCAAAATTATACCTACAGGTGCATAGCTAAAATGCTGTCAAGAGCAGTTCTCACTGGGGAGATGGCTTTAGGGAGATGTGGCATTTCACTCAATATTCCTTGGGCAGAATGATGAGAATGGATGAGGTCCACAGACTGGACGTTCATCAGCCCCTAACTAGATTAAAAAACAAGAATGGTGAGAATAGTCATCAGTAGATTAGCAACACCTGGTTAAGCTTGGAAGCTAAACTTGAGAATGTCTGCACTGTAGGCTAGAAGAAGACAACAGTAAATTCCCATAGTGTTCTTGGCAACACTGTAGACATTTGCTGTATCCATCAGAATTATGTAACTTCAGATAAATGTTTCTTTTACAGATACTATTAATTTTAAGATTAAACATTTTCTAATGCTTGCTGTTCTGTAATTTTACTATATACATTACATTCCAGTTCCAGGACCTGTATTTGATTTGCATGTAGTAGAGGAAGCAGCGACCTTTGTCAGAATTGCTTGGAAAAAACCACAGCAGTCAAATGGAATCATCACTCAGTACCGAGTTAAAGTTTCACATGAGGAAGCAGAGGAGATCCTTGAAGATACAATTCTAACAGAGAAAATTAAGGTACTTTAATCCCAATTCATGCTTGCCTACATTTAATATTTTCACATTTTCCCTTTGTCTTCATTCCTATCGCTAAAGTTCAAAAATGGAAAGTTATTTCTTTCTTCTCTTTCTATGTTAGGATTTTACTGAATCTGGGGATATAGATATGATACAAGAATACGCATTATCTTCCTCACTGAATAAAATAAAAACAGTGACCAGTTTATATGAAGGTTCAGCTGAAATCTTCCCAAGAGTACATGAATTTTCTCCAGTAAAATACACTGTTGATAATTTTCCTGTTGATAATTTTCTAACTTTAAATGATGAGGTGGAACTATATTTAAATTCTGGTAAGTAGGAAAAAAGTTGTTTTCTATAGCTACTTCATTGTTCAGACCATGGCTATTACATGAATTATCTTTAGCAAAGAGTTCAGTCATCTTGTTAGTGGGCATTTGCTGATGTCACATTCTGCAAAAGGAGAAATACCACACAAGCAGAGCCTAGCAGCCCCTTGTCACCCAGTTGACCTCTCTCCCAGAGAAAGAGATGCCAAACCCATTGCACAAGCTGCATAGACAATCAGTTATTACAGTTGCCAGAGCAGGTGTGATTGGAAGAGATTAACATATCTCTATGTCCCGTGCAGACCTTTAATTTTTTCCCCAATAGTTTTTGACAAATAGGCTTCCAAATGTCACTAAAGGTAAATAGGTCAAAAAGTTACAGCTCAGCAACATGGGGCAACCAACAGGTGGAGATGACCTTTTGACACAGTGATGCCATTAGTACATTCACTTGCATAGCATTATCAAAGGAGCTTTTTTGTTACAAAACACAGATATTTATGATCCATTAAATGAAGCTTGGCTGACAGATTTAAAAATGTTCTGAAATTTTAAAAGGGAGTCATTAAATGAAACAGAACAATGATTCTGGTGTTATTTTCATTGCATTGAATGTCAGTGGTAAATAAAATCATTGCTGGAAAGTTATCTTCATGATTCTTAGCTATTATTTTTGTTTTACAGTGACTGCTCAAAAACGTATTTTTCATTTCCAATATCTAAGATTACCTTTCTTTTTTGCACTGATGCAAACATGCTTCAGAAATGAAAGCAATCTATTTTTGTAAATATATGCAAGTTTATTTTGGAATAACATCCATTGAATCCAGTACGATTTCTTCTTCATTAAACATGCATAGAAACAACATTCCTGTTTTTTATTCTTTCCTGTGCAATGAATGTCCTCATGCTGATCAATTTTGCAGTTATTTTGATACTGACCATTTAACATAAACACGCAAAAACTGCAATCTTATACCATTTTTTAGAAATAATATCCTCCAGACTAGTCCTAAATTAGAAATGTGTATGACTGATTTTACTTTTTTTAAAATATGAAACATTTGATACCATCAATCTTTCAGTTGAGCAGCTGTCATATCGTGTAAATGGACTCCAGCCTTTCACTAAATATGCAATTGCTGTGTCTGCTTTTACCATCATTGGAGAAGGACCACCAGCTATTCTCATTTCTAAGACAAGCGAACAAGGTAAAATTTTTATAACAGAAATATTATCATGTTGGCAGTATTAAGTTTCTTTCAGTTTTTCTAAATGTAAATTTCTAAATGAATTATTCTTTTTGTAGTTCCAGGTTCTGTGGAAAATATAAATTATAAAAATATTAGTTCATCTTCAATTTTGCTCTTTTGGGATAAACCATTAAACCCCAATGGAAAAATCACACATTACACAGTTTATGCCATGGAGGTGGATACCAACAGAGCTTTTCAACTGACTACATCAGAAAAACACATATTGATTACAGGTGGGATGGTTTTTTTATATATATAAATAAAGAGAGAGAAACAGAAAGAAGGAAGGAAGAAGGGACAAAGTGAGAGTGTGAATGAATATTGAGAAATATAAGTTAAAATAGAATTCTGTAGAAGTTACTTATGTCAAGTTGTGGCATGATTGTACTTTACCTTAAAATATATATTCTTTTTCTCTCTTTACATATTTTTCCACATTCCACAATTGTAATACATGACTAAAAAGAATTTAATCAAGTAAAACCATAGTGAATACATTCATTATTATCATTATATTATTATTGCTCTTCTTAAAATTACAAATTAAATAAAAAACATGAATGCAAATCAAACAAAGTATGAAAATTAAAAACAATTAACAAGCTAACATGTATAGGGAGAAAGAAGAAAAAGAAAAGGATAGAATACTTTATACATGCCACATTATTATAAAGATTACAGACTAAAAGAAGTGCCACTTCAAAGGCTAAGAGTTGACAATTTTTGTTAAGCCACACTTTAGCATCTGGTAGTTCCAATATTGACAGGGCCAGATTTACATAAATAGAGCCAAATAAATAAATTCCAGATATATGTAATATGATTTAATTGCCCATCACTGAACCTTACTTCAATGAAATAAGAATATACAACAAAGAAGGAGCTATAAGTGGAAATAATTCTCCTCATTCCTCCAAAAGTGGTTCCAGTCAGTATTGATGGCAGGAGAGGATAACAGCTCCAAGCCTGTCCCGTGGGTTATGGGTTTTCTCAGGGCTCATTACTCTTTCCATTCTTTTTAACATCTACAGTATATGAAACTGCTGGGTGCGATAATTCAATGGCAATAGAGGTACCATCAAGGTGCTGCTGATACTTATTTGTACATCTTGGCCCAGGTATGGCCATTGTATACTGTGGAGGTTCTGTCTTGGTATCTGAAGGCTATGGGACCTTGGATGGGGAAGAACAGGCTTCAGTTCAATCTGAGCAAGAGAGAGTGGTTCCTGGATTTGGTAATTTTTCCATCTTTCCATCTTTCTGGATGTAATGGTACTGTCCCAGCCATAACCAGAGTACAATTTGTGGATCCTCATGGCTTCTGTTCAAAGAGCAGGTGATAGCCATGGCCAGGAGGGCTTTTGTCCAAATCTTTGTTGGGTAACAATTGAGCCCTTTCCTGGACCAGACATTTTTTAGTCATTATGCTTCTCTTATTCTTCATTCTTATTTATTACATCTTGTTATTATATTAGGGTTTTTATTGTGTTAGCTGTCCAGAGTTACTTATATGAGATGGGTGGCTATGTAAACCTAATGAAAATATTACACATTCAAAATAAAGACAATAATCAATCTTTTAAAAATGTGTTGAGAAATCCAATAAATGCAAAAAATATTTGGAGTGTCAGCTAAAATAAACATTTTGTGCATATGTCAATATAATATTACCAACTGGAAAATATTTAATGTATTTCAGCTTACCGTATATTTGGACTAGTCACATTGTTATACTGGCAATACAAATCTAGGTAAAAATCTTTGATAAATAAATAAAAATGTTCACAGTATCATTAGTTTATGTTTGATCCCTGCCACTGAACATCCTGAATATCACTACTTTGTAATATTAAATAGGACAAAGTTCCTAACATCAAACAAAGTACAACTTAATTGCAGGAGAAATAAGCCATTTATAAATAAATATATAATAACATGAGTAGAATAATTAAAACAGCAATATTTTAACCATGAAATAAATTTAATAATCCATTTTAATTAACTCATCACAAAACTTAATTTGCACATATGAAAGATAAGAAACCAAAAAAAAAGGAAAATGTCAAAATACTGAACTCGCCAATATGAGTTTTTATTTATTTATTTTGGACCATTAGAAATTAAAATCAAGCCTAAAATGTAAAATTAAGAAAGCATTTTAGAGGCATTTTTATGGTTCAAGGTCACATGCTGAATGTTTCTCCATATAGTACTTGTATTTAATATTTAATATTTATTCTAAAGTCCTTATATTTGCAACCTGCTAGAAGAAATATCTTGAAAGCAAATTTCTCCAATATCTATTAGAGTAAACAAAAAATGTGTAAAAGTGCCCAAATGAAGGCACAGTAAATTTCATTTATAGATTTGGTTTTTCTTTGTTAGACTTAAAAAAGTACACAGATTATAAAATGAGGGTAACAGCTTCCACAACTGTTGGAGAAAGTGCACTTTCTGAAGACAATGATATTTTTATAAGAACACTTGAAGATGGTAAGTACATTGTTTTCATATTGATTTTATAATTTCAGTTTGATCAATTATGGTTGATTTATCTAAAATGCCCATTAAGCAATAAATTTATACAAATAATAAATAGACATGTAAGCCATGTCTGTTTTTTACATATAAATCTGGTCATTTTTTGGGGGGAGGCAGATTCCAACTTCTCTTGCTGTTTAGTATGACTAATTAATACTTCATATGTCAATTTTTAAAAGATATTTTGCAAACAACATCGTAAGCAATTTCTTAAAGTTCTTTAGACAAAATTCTTTTTCTCCCACTAAGATAAGAGACAGCACTAAATATTATTACCATATTAAAATATATTAACTAGCTTCAGGAAATTTTAATTCTTAACTTTAATTTATAAATGTGGCTGCAGAGTAATCAACTAAATAGCACAGTTTTAACTGTGAGAGAACAGGTAGAAAGTTACCACTGAAGGCAAATGTGGTATTAGAGTAGGCATCAGCATCAGTGATATGAAGGTCTGTGTAGTGATGAAGTAAGTAGAGGAAATTGACAATGAGGATGAGAATCACGGAATTTCTGCTATTTTTAACAATTCTGAATTATGGCTTGCAACTTCCACTTATCACAACAGTTCAAAGATTATTGCATTTTGCTGCTGGTAATGGTGAAACTAGAGTATTTTGCACAAGACAAGTAGGAAAGAATGTGATATGAGTATAGGCCACAGATATATACTGTACAAGAACATATGTACGTACACTTGTGTGTGCAGGTACATATGTAAGTATGTTAGTGTGTTTGAGAAAAATGTTTATGCATGTGCATATGCTGAGATTGGATATACTTCCACATGTTTAAAGGTTGTACATTTGCATGTCCAAAAGTTGTTTTATATTTGCTCAAATATACACTGACAAATTTGTTCCCAAAGGTTTCATTTGGCAACTAATATGTCTTTAATTCACAAAAGGTTACTTAATCTTGGTTTATATATTATAAAAATACAAAGAACACAAACTGATAAATTCTGTATTTTAAAATAGTTATGAATGAATGCACCCTAATACTCAATTCACTTTTTTTCTGTCTTCTGAATGAAAGAACCCAGTTCACCACCTCAGAATGTTGAGGCATTAGAAGTGACTGCCTCAGAAGTCAACTTAAAGTGGTTACCACCTGAAACGCCTAATGGGATAATAACTCATTATGAAATCATGTCTGATAATGGCAGTATTTTAATAATTAAAAATGCTACAACAACACATCTTGTTTTAAATGAGTTGAACCCATACACTTTGTATAACATTTCGGTAAGAGCATTCACTCGCCTTGGTCATGGGAATCAGTCATCTGAACCATTATCTGTAAGAACAGCTGAAACTGGTAAGTGGAAATACTAGAATATTCTTTTGTCCCTATGGATTCAATTTTAAATATATTGAAAAGCATATTTGAAAGCATGCAAATACAATTAGATTAATAGGTACCCCACTTCGGTGTTTCATGCATTTTTGGAGTATAGCATGCTGGTCACGTGACCATGAAAAATGTCGGACAATGCTGGCTCCCTTGGCCAAGAAATGGAGATGAACACCATGCCCTAGAATCAGACACAACTGGCAGGGAAACCTTTACCTCTTTAAACATAATTAGGTTACAAATTACATATATATACATTTGAATGTGACATGATGCCATGAAGCATTTCTCAAAATATCTGATGACCATAGCAAAGTATCTTGTTTGATGATCAGAGGTGAGCCCCTTTCAATTAATGTTTTGATTACATCAGTATCAAACATCAGAATATCAAAAAAGTTCAATCCATGCTATTTTTTTGTTCTTACTTGTTTTACAATTTGGTATTATTAAGAAGTTTTCCAATTATATACATTATATACATATAATCCCATTTTTATCATGTTTAGTTTTATATTTGGACTCATGAAGCCAAAAGCCCAAATGAATAACAAGGCAAGTTGGAGAATAGCAGCCGTAACAGAGAAATACAATTCCTAAATAAAAAATAAATATGTAGTTCCCCATATATTACCTGGGGGAGGTGGGTAGGTAACTAGAGTAGGCACTGGTGGGATTCAAATATATGAACAACCGGTTCTCTGTGTGGATGCCATTTCCGGAAGTCCATTCTGGGCCTGAGCAACAAAAAATTAGCTACTGGTTCTGCCAAACTCGTGCGAACCGGCTGAATCCCACCACTGGGTGTAGGATTATGTACAAGCATTTTTTTTCCTTTTAAAATATTTTTTCCATTTTTTGCTAAAAAGCATTTTCTATATGTTTTTTTTCTTTCTTTTGACAAAGTATGTATTTTTCTGATAATTATGTTTGCACTTTTTTCCTTTTTGTCACTATTTTAAAAGCAATAAAATAAATAAAACAGGATTTAATACAAGCGATGTAATGTAGATTAGCTGAATTTGAAATTAAAGAACTGAGGAAAAGTGTACCTCTGTTTTTATTTATTAAAGGTAAACCAAATCTTTGATGGTTCATTGCTTGCTAATTCATTGCTAATCCAAATAATAATAATAATAATAATAATAGTAATAATCGAGAAAGAACTGGAAAAGATAACAAAATACAAAGACCTACAAATAGAAATAGAAAGACTGTGGCAAAAGCAAGCAAGGGTAGTACCAATAGTGATAGGCTCCTTGGGTGCAATCCCAAAACAACTGGAGCACCACTTGAACACCATTGGCACTGACAAATTCGCTATTAGTCAATTACAAAAGGCTTCCTTACTAGGAACTGCTTCCATCCTGTGATGATACCTGTAATACCATCAAACATCCGCATCTGCCTATCCCAGTCCTGGGTAAGGACTCGATAGGTAGACAAAATGCCAAATCCAGTCTGAGCATCTGGCTGACTGTGCGATGATCCATAATAATAATAATAATAATAATAATAATAATAATAATAATAATAATAATAACTAAAGAAATAAAAGAATTGAAACAAAGAATAATTGAGCATCTAGAACAGCACAAAAACAACAGAATAAGGCTGCCTGCATTGAAGCTTGTTCCAAAGAAACAGCTAGCACAAGCATTAAAAGATGCAAATACTGCAATAGCAAGTATAAGCACCAATTCACTGCAAGAAACAAACCAACTAATGTACAGCACAGCTGCAGTTATAACAGAATACCTGGGATGTAAAATCAACAAAAAGAAAAACAAACAAACAGTGCACCAGAAAAATGGAAGGTTAGACTAGAAAATAAGATCAGCAAGTTAAGATCACATGCAAGCAAGCTAGAACAGATGAAAGAAAAGAAGCTGAAGAACAAGAAGACCAAAGAATACCTAATCAAGAAATACCACTTAGAAACAAGGAAGATCAAGGAAGCACTGGAAATAATAAAGCAACAAATAACAGCTATAGCCAGGAAAATCAGTAGATATGAAGCTCGAATTGCAAACTATAGGCAGAACCTCCAATTTCAATCCAATCAGAAACGTTTCTACCAATCCATCAATGGAGAAACTGCAAGGAATCAGTCAGTACCTGACAAGGAAGAAACAGTGCAGTTCTGGAAGCAGATATGGGATAACCCAAAGAAATACAACAAGGATGCGGCTTGGTTAAAAGAGGTGGATGCAAATAAAACAGAAGTTGAAATGAAAGAACTAGTAATAACAACAAAAATGGTAGAAAAAAGAGCAAAGAAAATCAAAAATTGGTCAGCACCAGGTGAAGATGAACTGCATGGGTTTTGGTTGAAACATCTAACTGTTATACACCCACTCATTGCCAAGCAGTTCAACAATATACTACAAGGAGGAGAAATTGAAAAGTGGCTAACAACTGGGAAAACCTACCTAATAATGAAAAATCCAGCAAAAGGGGCAACACCAGGTAACTACAGGCCAATTACCTGCTTACCAACAACTTTCAAATTACTAACTGGTGTGGTAGCTGATGCAGTACAACAGCATCTAGTTGAAAACAATCTCTTTCCACCTGAGCAGAAAGGAAACCGCCCCAATAGCAGAGGAACAAAAGATCAACTCCTAATAGACAAAATGATCTTGGAAAACTGCAAGAGAAGGAAGACCAACCTGAATGTGGCATGGATTGACTACAAAAAGGCATTTGACTCTCTGCCACATGATTGGATAATAAAGTGCCTAGAAATAACAGGAGTCAGTAGAAACATCAGAAAATTTGTGCAAAGATCGATGGCACAATGGAAGACACAGTTGCAGATCAATGGTGAGAGCTGGGAGAGGTTAATATCAAGAGAGGAATATTTCAAGGAGATTCATTATCACCATTACTATTTGTTATTGCACTGTTTCCTCTGTCAACAATACTGAATAACTCAGGACATGGCTATCAAACATCAAAAACATCTGCTAGACTATCCCACCTCCTTTACATGGATGATCTGAAGCTGTATGGAAAAACATCATCTGAAATAGAATCGCTGCTCAACACTGTCCGTATATATAGCCAAGATATTGTAATGGAGTTTGGCTTGGACAAATGTGCCACACTTACTATCAAACAAGGAAAAATAGTGAAAACTGAAGGAATCAAGATGCCCCACGAAAATAACATTAAGAGTCTGGATGAGGAAGAGTACTACAAATACTTGGGTATCCTTCAAGCTGACAACATCAAGCACACTGAAGTCAAGAAAAAGATTAGAGGTGAATACATCAAGAGAGTGAAGAAGATCTTAAAATCCAAACTCAATGGAGGAAATACCATAAAGGCAATCAACACCTGGGCAATCCCAGTCATTAGGTACACAGCTGGAATAGTGGACTGGACTCAAGCAGAACTAAAAGCAATGGATAGGCAGACCAGAAAAATAATGACAATGAATCATGCCCTTCATCCACGCAGTGACATTGATAGACTTTATCTACCAAGGCAAATAGGTGGGCGTGGAATGCTACAAGTACATCAGATGGTTGAAGAAGAAAAAATGGCTTTGGAAGAATATCTGAAGAACAATGATGAAGATGCACTGAAATTAGTATATCAGGAAGGCTTACTAACTACTGGAGAGACCAAACTGGCCTACAAGAAAGACCAAATGAAGAACAGAATAGAGGCATGGGAAGACAAAGCACTACATGGCCAATACATGAAAAAAATAGCTGGGAAAGCAGATAATAATAAAACCTGGCAATGGCTAAGAGCAGGAAAATTGAAGAAAGAGACCGAGGGACTAATTCTGGCTGCACAAGACCAAGCCTTAAGGACAAATGCATACAAAGTCAAAATTGAGAAGACAGCAACAGACAGTAAGTGCCGCCTATGCAAAGAAGCTGAAGAAACAGTGGACCACTTGGTAAGCTGTTGCAAGAAGATTGCACAGACTGATTACAAGCAGCGGCATGACAAAGTAGCAACAATGGTGCATTGGAATCTGCAAAAAATATCATGCAAAAAATATCATTTGCCTGTAAGCAAAAACTGGTGGGATCATAAAATAGAGAAAGTCATAGAAAATGATAAAATTAAACTGCTCTGGGACTTCAGAATTCAAACAGACAAGCACCTGCAACATAACACCCCAGACTTAACAATTGTCGATAAGAAAGACAAAAAAGTCTGGATAGTGGACGTGGCAGTGCCTGGTGATAGCAGAATAGAAGAGAAAGAACTGGAGAAGATAACAAAATACAAAGACCTACAAATAGAAATAGAAAGACTGTGGCAAAAGCAAGCAAGGGTAGTACCAATAGTCATAGGCTCCTTGGGTGCAATCCCAAAACAACTGGAGCACCACTTGAACACCATTGGCATTGACAAATTTGCTATTAGTCAATTGCAAAAGGCGGCCTTATTAGGAACTGCTTCCATCCTGCGACGATATCTGTAATACCATCAAACATCCACATCTGCCTATCCCAGGTCCTGGGTAAGGACTCGATAGGTAGACAAAATACCAAATCCAGTCTGAACATCTGGCTGACTGTGCGATGATTGAGAATAATAATAATAACAACAACAACAACAACAACAACAACAGCTATAGCCAGGAAAATCAGTAGATATAAAGCTCGAATTGCAAACTATAGGCAGAACCTCCAATTTCAATTCAATCAGAAACGTTTCTACCAATCCATCAATGGAGAAACTGCAATGAATCAGTCAGTACCTGACTAGGAAGAAACAGTGCAGTTCTGGAAGCAGATATGAGATAACCCAAAGAAATACAACAAGGATGCGGCTTGGTTAAAAGAGGTGGATGCAAATAAAACAGAAGTTGAAATGAAAGAACTAGTAATAACAACAAAAATGGTAGAAAAAAGAGCAAAGAAAATCAAAAATTGGTCAGCACCAGGTGAAGATGAACTGCATGGGTTTTGGTTGAAACATCTAACTGTTATACACCCACTCATTGCCAAGTAATTCAACAATATACTACAAGGAGGAGAAATTGAAAAGTGGCTAACAACTGGGAAAACCTACCTAATAATGAAAAATCCAGGAAAAGGGGCAACACCAGGTAACTACAGGCCAATTACCTGCTTACCAACAACTTTCAAATTACTAACTGTTGTGGTAGCTGATGCAGTACAACAGCATCTAGTTGAACACAATCTCTTTCCACCTGAGCAGAAAGGAAACTGCCCCAATAGCAGAGGAACAAAAGATCAACTCCTAATAGACAAAATGATCTTGGAAAACTGCAAGAAAAGGAAGACCAACCTGAATGTGACATGGATTGACTACAAAAAGGCATTGACTCTCTGCCACATGGCTGGATAATCAAGTGCTTAGAAATAACAGGAGTCAGTGAAACATCAGAAAATCTGTGCAAAGATCGATGGCACAATGGAAGACACAGTTGCAGATCAATGGTGAAAGACTGGGAGAGGTTAATATCAAGAGAAGAATATTTCAAGGAGATTCATTATCACCATTACTATTTGTTATTGCACTGTTTCCTCTGTCAACAATACTGAATAACTCAGGACATGGCTATCAAACATCAAAAACATCTGCCAGACTATCCCACCTCCTTTACATGGATGATCTGAAGCTGTATGGAAAAACATCATCTGAAATAGAATCGCTGCTCAACACTGTCCGTATATATAGCCAAGATATTGTAATGGAGTTTGGCTTGGACAAATGTGCCACACTTACTATCAAACAAGGAAAAGTAGTGAAAACTGAAGGAATCAAGATGCCCCACGAAAATAACATTAAGAGTCTGGATGAGGAAGAGTACTACAAATACATGGCTATCCTTCAAGCTGACAACATCAAGCACACTGAAGTCAATGACAATGAATCATGCCCTTCATCCACGCAGTGACATTGACAGACTTTATCTACCAAGGCAAATAGGTGGGCATGGAATGCTACAAGTACATCAGATGGTTGAAGAAGAAAAAATGGCTTTGGAAGAATATCTGAAGAACAATGATGAAGATGCACTGAAATTAGTATATCAGGAAGGCTTACTGACTACTGGAGAGACCAAACTGGCCTACAAGAAAGACCAAATGAAGAACAAAATAGAGGCATGGGAAGACAAAGCACTACATGGCCAATACATTAAAAAAATAGCTGGGAAAGCAGATAATAACAAGACCTGGCAATGGCTAAGAGCAGGAAAATTGAAGAAAGAGACCGAGGGACTAATTCTGGCTGCACAAGACCAAGCCTTAAGGACAAATGCATATAAAGTCAAAATTGAGAAGACAGCAACAGACAGTAAGTGCCGCCTATGCAAAGAAGCTGAAGAAAGAGTGGACCACCTGGTAAGCTATTGCAAGAAGATTGCACAGACTGATTACAAGCAGCGGCATGACAAAGTAACAACAATGGTGCATTGGAAGATCTGCAAAAAATATCATTTGCCTGTAAGCAAAAACTGGTGGGATCATAAAATAGAGAAAGTCATAGAAAATGATAAAATTAAACTGCTCTGGGACTTCAGAATTCAAACAGACAAGCACCTGCAACATAACACCCCAGACTTAACAATTGTCGATAAGAAAGACAAAAAAAATTGGATAGTGGACGTGGCATTGCCTGGAGACAGCAGAATAGACGAGAAAGAATTGGAGAAGGTAACAAAATACAAAGACCTACAAATAGAAATAGAAAGATTGTGGCAAAAGCAAGCAAGGGTAGTACCAATAGTAATAGGCTCCTTGGGTGCAATCCCAAAACAACTGGAGCACCACTTGAACACCATTGGCACTGACAAATTCGCTATTAGTCAATTACAAAAGGCGTCCTTACTAGGAACTGCTTCCATCCTGCGACGATACCTGTAATACCATCAAACATCCGCATCTGCCTATCCCAGGTCCTGGATAAGGACTTGATAGGTAGACAAAATGCCAAATCCAGTCTGAACATCTGGCTGACTGTGCGATGATCAATAATAATAATAATAATAATAATAATAATAATCCCCCAGTGAGGCACTACCTTGACGTGATTGTGAGGCTTGTGTACTCTGAGGAACATGAGAGCTATGCCAGAGGTTCAACCATACTGGACAAGTCTCATCAGAGGAGTCAGACAGAGAGTGTCTCTCCCATAAAAAATATGGTGAGACGTAAATTTCAGAATGCCATACCGGCTCGGACGTCGCCCGGGTTAACAAGGTCCGCGCTAGATATTGGAGTTCCTAGATATCTGGTGAAAAATGGGTTACAGGACTCAGGACTGTTGGCTGAGCAACCAGGGCCGGCATCTGCAGAACTACTGGAAGAAAAGGTGTTTACCCGTCGCAGATACACAGTGATGGAAAGCAAAGAAATAATGATCTGTTACTACAGATCAAGTCCAATAAGACAAGGATATCTAAAACAAATGCACCAATTCTGGAAAGAACAACATCCAGAATCAGAAATAACAGAACAGAGACTAGCAGATCAACGCCGATTTATAACACGAAATAAAGTATTTACAGAAACAGAATTGGACGAACTGCAAAGGTTTACCCAGGGCAAAGAAATCAAAGCCTTACAAGAAGTAATTCAGAATGTAGAGGCAAACCAGGGGGAGTTGGCAGTGAAAGAATCCAGTAGAGATATACAACTGTTCTCATTTGGAAACCAGGCACCTCTTCCTCAGGAAGAACAAAACGCTCTAACTAAAGAAATAAAAGAATTGAAACAAAGAATAATTGAGCATCTAGAACAGCACAAAAACAACAGAATAAGGCTGCCTGCATTGAAGCTTGTTCCAAAGAAACAGCTAGCACAAGCATTAAAAGATGCAAATACTGCAATAGCAAGTATAAGCACCAATTCACTGCAAGAAACAAACCAACTAATGTACAGCACAGCTGCAGTTATAACAGAATACCTGGGATGCAAAATCAACAAAGAAGAAAAACAAACAAACAGTGCACCACAAAAATGGAAGGTTAGACTAGAAAATAAGATCAGCAAGTTAAGATCACATGCAAGCAAGCTAGAACAGATGAAAGAAAAGAAGCTGAAGAACAAGAAGACCAAAGAATACCTAATCAAGAAATACCACTTAGGGGGGGGCGGGGCCAGCTGCCAGGAAGAACGGGTGTGTTGGATGATTCTCTGAAGCATCTAACCCCGTTCCCGACTGTTTGACAGATCCTTTGTGATCCCTAGTTCCCTGGAGGGGGACTGGGAACAACAAGGCGCCCTGGGGAGTGGATTCAGGCGGCAGCCAGGAGCCACGAACCCAGGAGAAGCTTTGACAAGTCAAGCGGAGAAGGGGAAACGGCCGACAATGGCGGCAGTGAAGAAATGACAGCAGTCAGCTGGCCGAAGCTTAGCGGTGGAAAAGCTGGACGGTGACATGACAGTTCCAGTCAAATTCATCTGAGCAGAGATTCTGGCTAGAAGGGATCCGGTGTGAGATCGTACTGGAGGATTTCACTTGAAACTTACCGACTTTAGTAGCCTACAAGAGGGGAGGAGGGATTTCCCTCACTCCTGGAAAAGCGGCGAAAAGGAAGGTTTGGCTAAAAAGGCTTGCCTGCTTACTTGCTACGTTGGCTGGATTTGTAGAGAAGAGAAAGGGGGCGTCCTCCTTCTTCCCTTACTCCAGAGACTGAAATTTAGCCCTGGAAGGCTAGCTACTCTAAGGCACAAGAGAGATCGTCTGGAAGGAAAAAAACGGAGGTAGACATTTTGGAATGAATAGACAAGTTTAATACCAGAGACAATATTAGAGTGACACCTGCTGGTTAAATCGAGAATTGCTGTAAGAGTGGGAAGGGAAAAACTACTAGGGAAAGAGACTGTGTAGCAAATTTGCCCTTTCCTTGTAATGTTAAGAACTTCTTGATTCTTAGTAACAACTTTGATACTCTGGAAAACATTTTAACAATTGTAAATAAGTGGGGAGGTTGGTTTGGAAAATTGAAAAAAATGTCTAGCACTCCAAATCTTACAAGGGCTGGAATAGGGAGAAAGCAGACACTTCAAACTACATTGCTGGAACCAGGTTCTGTTAGGCAAAGATCACTAGAAGAAATGGCTCAAAAAGATAGGGCAAACCCACTTAAAGACTTGCAACAAATGCTGCAATCAATGCAAGAGTTAATGTGTAAAAACCATGAAGATCTGAAAAAAGAAATAGGTGAAATAAGGAATGATACAGGTGAACTTAAAGATAAAATTAAATCTATGGATGGGAAATTTGAATCCTTCCACCACCAACTTATGAAAAATGAACAAAAACTAGTAGAAATGGAGGAAAGGATTGATAAAGAAGAGCAGAGAGTGGATGAAATGAATGAAAGGCTAGTTCAAGCCAATAAAGAATTAGAAACCACAGTTATTTCTTTGGAACTTGAGAAGGCTGCACATTATCTACGGTTTCAAAATGTAGGAGAGATGAAAGGTGAAGATCTCCCAGTAATAATGTCAGATATTCTAGCAGGAGCGTTGGGGTCTACAAGAGAGGAGATGGCCAATGAGATAGATGAAACCTATAGAATACACACAAATTACGCAAGACGACACAATCTTCCCAGAGAAGTGCACATTAGGTTTATTAAGAAATCAGTTAGGGATGAAATTCTTTTCAGATTCAGAGATGATACACTGGAATATCGAGGTAAACAGCTGATTGTACTTAAACAAGTGCCCAAAAGAGTGAGAGACCTGCGAAGGCCTTACCAATACATAACTTCCAAACTGATAAGGAAAAATATCAATTTTAGATGGCTAACTCCGGAAGGAATTCTGGTAACATGGCAGGAGAAAAAGTTTCGCCTAGACTCAATAGAAAAAGCAGAGGAATTCTACAGGGAAAACTTTGGTAGTAAGGAAGATTTAGTTGAAAGAGAAGCAAGAGAGGAAGGAGAGACACTGGTGCAAGCCATTGAAGCTAGAGGTAAAAGAGTTGAGCTTCGAGAGGACACTGATGAAGGGAAAAATGAAGAAAAGCAGGAGGAGAGTAGGTTTAAGGAAATTAAAGAGGCTAGACCGATAAGATCAACAGTGGAAAGAGGGAAGGATTTACAAACTCAAGAGTCTAGACCAGCAATAGTAACTAGATCTAAACATAGATAAGGAGGGGAAGAAATGTGTTGAATCTATATCTATCAACGTTAATGGCCTCAACTCTCCAACAAAAAGGAAGAAGTTTTTCAATAGGCTCAATAAGATGAATTTAGATATAATAATGTTACAAGAAGTCCACATTAAAAAACAACATCAATACTTATTAAATTGTCCCAAATTGGGGAATATGTTCGCAGCACTTTCGCAATATAAGAAAGGAGGTGTGGTAGTATATATTAAACAAGAAATTGTGGCTAAGCAAATTTATAAGGACGAAGATGGCAGAATTCTAATTGTGGAAGTAATTTTGAATAAAACCAAAATTCTTTTGGTTGGAATTTATGCCCCGAATGAGGGGCAAAAACATTTCTATAAAAAACTCTACAACATTATTAGCCAATTGGAACATGATAGCATTTGTATAATGGGTGACTATAATGCAATTGTGGATAATAATCTAGATTATAAATGTGGAAAGAATAGAAAAAGAATTAGAGGAACAATATCTGATATTTTCTTTAAAATGGTAGATGAGTTTAATATACAGGATATTTGGAGAGAAAGGAATCCTGGGAAAAAACAGTTTACTTTTTATTCTGGACGTCATCAATCTTGGTCCAGAATTGATATGGTGTGGATGTCAGCTGACTTAAATTTAGAAGTAGAGGAGATTATGATTGATACAAATACCTAGGCTGATCACAATCCGATTAGAATTAAATGGAAGGGGCAAAAAAAAACACGAGGAGATGGACTCTAAAAAGGGCAATCTTAAATCATAAAGAATTCAAATCAAAATTAGAAGAACAATTGGATCTGTTTTTTAAGTCAAACAAAAAGGAGGATACAAACTGCCAAAATTTATGGGATACAACCAAAGCCTACATGAGAGGCGTTGTAATTTCTTATATGGCTAGGCAACACAAAATCAAAACACAACGCCAAAGACAACTGGAAGAAGAACTACGTAAAGTTGAGGATAACCTGCAAAATGAACCACAAAGATGTGATTTGAAACAACAGATTGATTTAATTAAACATAAGATGGATATTATTACGAAGGAAGATCTAGGACAGCAGATAAAACGTACTAAACAAAATTTCTTTGAAAATGCTAATAAACCAGGGAGATGGTTGGCTTATAAAATCAAAAAACACAATAATAAGCAGAGAGTTACCAACCTTTATAACGCCAAAGGTGATATGGTGTGCCAGAACGAAGGAAAAAAGCTAGTGGCATATGAGTTTTACAAGAATTTATATAAGGACGACGAAAAGAGAAATAACCATGACATAGTACAGTATTTACAACTAGTCGATTTACCCAAGGTGCCAGAAGAATTTAAAACTCTCCTAAATAAAGAGATAACACATTTAGAGCTCTCGGTTGCAATTAAGAAACAGAAAAATAATAAAACACCTGGACCAGATGGTATACCTGCAGAAATGTATAAAATTGCACAAGAATCTTTAAGCCCAATGCTGTTGGACTTATTTAACGAGGTTTTAACCCAAGCTAAAATACCAGCTTCATGGGAAGAAGCCTTCCTCACGTTGATTCCTAAAGAAAACACCAACCTGACACAAATTAAGAACTATAGACCCATTTCTCTTTTGAATTCAGATTACAAAATCTTCATGGCAATAATGGCACAAAGATTGGAAAGGTTCTTAGTGGATTTTATACATATTGATCAAAACGGCTTTCTATCTAAAAGATATATAAGAAACAATATTAGGACTGTTTTGGACATATTGGAATATTATGAAGTACATAATGAAAAGCAAATGTGTTTAATTTTTCTTGATGCCCAAAAAGCATTCGACAATGTAAAATGGGATTTTATGTTTAATCAATTATTGTATATGGACTTTGGGGAAAATTTCTTAAATATGTTTAAATCAGTTTACTCTAAGCAGGTGGCCAAAGTAATAATCAATGGAGAACTGACTGAGAGTTTCCAAATGCAAAAAGGCACAAGGCAAGGCTGCCCACTATCACCATTGTTATTTATATTATCTCTCGAGGTATTAACTAGAGCAATCCGGCAAGATGAACAGATCCAAGGTCTAGAAATCAAGAAAGAGACATTTAAAATACAAGCCTTTGCAGATGATTTAGTTTTTATTATTGAAGAACCACTACAATCAGGGATTAGGCTGATGGAAACATTGAATAGATACGGGGAAATAGCAGGTTTAAAAATAAATAAAGAAAAAACTAAAATGCTTGTCAAAAATATGACTAAAATACAGAAAAGTGAATTGGTTGATAGAATTGGTGTTCAAATTACAAATAAAATTAGACATTTAGGGATACAACTGACTGCCAAATGCGCTACGCTTAAAAGGGATAACTATGATAAGTTAATAGAACAGATTCAAAAAGACTTTGATATTTGGACTAACCTACAGCTCTCTCTTACGGGCAGAATCGCGGTGATTAAAATGAATGTGTTGCCAAAAATTTTATTTTTGTTCCAATGTATACCTATAAAATTAGACAAGAAATTTTTTCAAAATTTGAACAAAATGATGTGTAAATTCATCTGGCAAGGAAAAAGAGCAAGGATTAAATTAAAATTACTACAGGACTCAAAGGAAAGGGGGGGATTTGGTCTTCCAGACTTGGAGAAATATTACCAGGCCGCAGCATTAGTATGGGTAAGAGATTGGATATTACTAAAAAATAGGAGACTATTGTGTCTGGAGGGCCATGACCTACAAATAGGATGGCATGCCATATTATGGGATCATAAATATAAAGTACATAAATATTTTCGAAGTCACTATATTAGGCAAGCTCTTATTGATGTATGGACAAAAATTTGGCAACCAAATTATACCCAAGTACCTAGTTGGATCTCACCGTTAGAAATATATGTACACCCAAAATTTACTCAATTAGACAAGATCATAACATATAAAAATATTTTAGATGAAAGAGGGGAATTGAAATCCAGGAAAACCATCCACGATGAAGGGATAGAATTAGAATGGTGGGCATACCTGCAACTGCAGGCAAGATATCGGAAAGACAAAAAAGAGTTAGGTATTAAATTAGAACCAATAGAATTGGATAAAATAATTTTGGGGTCGGAGGATAAAATGATTAAAAAACTATACTATTATTTGCTAGATCAGGCAACGTACGAGGAACAAGTAAAAGTGACTATGTTGAATTGGAGTAAGGATTTTGGTCTTAATTTTGATCTGCATATATGGCAAGAACTATGGGCAAGAAACAAGAAGCTTACTTTGGCCACCTCTTACAAAGAGAACCTTTACAAAATGTTTTATAGATGGCATCTCCCACCCACAAGATTGTCTAAAATGTATACCAATGTCTCCCCTAAATGTTGGAAATGCAATTTGAAAAGTGGAACTTACTATCATATGTGGTGGGAATGCACGCGAGCTCGTGATTTTTGGAACAGGATTAAAATTTGGTTGGAAGAAATATTAGAGCAAGCGGTAGAACCAAAACCAGAACTCTTTCTATTAGGTTTAACTACGCAAAAACATGACAAAGGCGTATTTTATTTAATGCTACACATTTTAACGGCCTCCAGGCTGGTTTTTGCTCAAAATTGGAGGAACAAGGAAACCCCAACGGAAGAAGAGATCCTGCATAAAATTTTAATATGTGCTGAGATGGACAGGCTTACAATGATTATGAAAGACAAAACGGAACACGAATACTTCGAAATCTGGGGCAAATTTTACCGCTGGTATGAATTAAGAACTGCTCGGACTTCAAACTAATGGTAGAACTAAAAGATATACATAACTGTACATATAATTGTATATATAATTGTATTGTATAAAAGATGAGGTTTATATAGAGGTTAAGAACAAAAAATTATAAAATTATAAAATTTTTGTACTATGATAGGAACTGATAGAAAAATTCACTCTGGAATGTCATGTTTGTCCATTGTCGTTTTAATTGTATTAATGAATAAAAATTTAATAAAAAAAAAAAAATACCACTTAGAAACAAGAAAGATCAAGGAAGCACTGGAAATAATAAAGCAACAAATAACTGCTATAGCCAGGAAAATCAGTAGATATGAAGCTCGAATTGCAAACTATAGGCAGAACCTCCAATTTCAAACCAATTCTGATTCAATCCAATCAGAAACATTTCTACCAATCCATCAATGGAGAAACTGCAAGGAATCAGTCAGTACCTGACAAGGAAGAAACAGTGCAATTCTGAAGCAGATATGGGATAACCCAAAGAAATACAACAAGGATGCAGCTTGGTTAAAAGAGGTGGATGCAAATAAAACAGAAGTTGAAATGAAAGAACTAGTAAAAAACAACAAAAATGGTAGAAAAAAGAGCAAAGAAAATCAAAAATTGGTCAGCACCAGGTGAAGATGAACTGCATGGGTTTTGGTTGAAACATCTAACTGTTATACACCCACTCATTGCCAAGCAGTTCAACAATATACTACAAGGAGGAGAAATTGAAAAGTGGCTAACAACTGGGAAAACCTACCTAATAATGAAAAATCCAGCAAAAGGGGCAACACCAGGTAACTACAGGCCAATTACCTGCTTACCAACAACTTTCAAATTACTAACTGGTGTGGTAGCTGATGCAGTACAACAGCATCTAGTTGAAAACAATCTCTTTCCACCTGAGCAGAAAGGAAACCGCCCCAATAGCAGAGGAACAAAAGATCAACTCCTAATAGACAAAATGATCTTGGAAAACTGCAAGAGAAGGAAGACCAACCTGAATGTGGCATGGATTGACTACAAAAAGGCATTTGACTCTCTGCCACATGATTGGATAATCAAGTGCCTAGAAATAACAGGAGTAAGTAGAAACATCAGAAAATTTGTGCAAAGATCGATGGCACAATGGAAGACACAGTTGCAGATCAATGGTGAGAAGCTGGGAGAGGTTAATATCAAGAGAGGAATATTTCAAGGAGATTCATTATCACCATTACTATTTGTTATTGCACTGTTTCCTCTGTCAACAATACTGAATAACTCAGGACATGGCTATCAAACATCAAAAACATCTGCCAGACTATCCCATCTCCTTTACATGGATGATCTGAAGCTGTATGGAAAAACATCATCTGAAATAGAATCGCTGCTCAACACTGTCCGTATATATAGCCAAGATATTGTAATGGAGTTTGGCTTGGACAAATGTGCCACACTTACTATCAAACAAGAAAAATAGTGAAAACTGAAGGAATCAAGATGCCCCACGAAAATAACATTAAGAGTCTGGATGAGGAAGAGTACTACAAATACTTGGGTATCCTTCAAGCTGACAACATCAAGCACACTGAAGTCAAGAAAAAGATTAGAGGTGAATACATCAAGAGATTGAAGACTTCCCAGACTTAACAGTGGACCACTTGGTAAGCTGTTGCAAGAAGATTGCACAGACTGATTACAAGCAGCGGCATGACAAAGTAGCAACAATGGTGCATTGGAAGATCTGCAAAAAATATCATTTGCCTGTAAGCAAAAACTGGTGGGATCATAAAATAGAGAAAGTCATAGAAAATGATAAAATTAAACTGCTCTGGGACTTCAGAATTCAAACAGACAAGCACCTGCAACATAACACCCCAGACTTAACAATTGTCGATAAGAAAGACAAAAAAGTCTGGATAGTGGACGTGGCAGTGCCTGGAGATAGCAGAATAGAAGAGAAAGAACTGGAGAAGATAACAAAATACAAAGACCTACAAATAGAAATAGAAAGACTGTGGCAAAAGCAAGCAAGGGTAGTACCAATAGTCAATAGGCTCCTTGGGTGCAATCCCAAAACAACTGGAGCACCACTTGAACACCATTGGCATTGACAAATTCGCTATTAGTCAATTGCAAAAGGCGGCCTTATTAGGAACTGCTTCCATCCTGCGACGATACCTGTAATACCATCAAACATCCACATCTGCCTATCCCAGGTCCTGGGTAAGGACTCGATAGGTAGACAAAATGCCAAATCCAGTCTGAACATCTGGCTGACTGTGCGATGATTGATAATAATAATAATAATAATAATAATAATAATAATAATAAGTAGTAGTAGTAGTAGTGGTGGTAGTAGTAGTAGTAGTAGTAGTAGTAGTAGTAGTAGTAGTAGTAGTAATAGTTGGAAGGGACCTTGGAGGTCTTCTAATCCAACCACCAGTTCAGGCAGGAAACCCTATACCATTTCAGACAAATGGCTGTCCAGTCTCTTCTTAAAAACTTCCAGTGTTGGAGCATTCATAACTTCTGGAAGCAGGTTGTTCCACTGATTAATTGTTCTAAATGTCAGGAAATGTCTCCTTAGTTCTATGTTGTTTTTCTCTTTGAGTAGTTTCCATCCATTGCTTCTTGTCCTACCTTCAGGTGTTTTAGAGAAAAGCTTGAGTCCCTCTTTTTTTGTTTTTTACATGTTGAAAGAAGCTTTTTTTTTTTTTTTTTTTGCTATTTTTGACTTTTGTCCCAAGCCTTAGGTCATTTTGAGCCTTAGCTTTCTTCACTTCATCTTTGCAGGCTCAGGCTATTTGCTGATATTCTGCCTTAGTTATGTGCCCCTCTTTCCACTTGTTATACTTGTCTTTTTTGTCTTTCAGTTTATCAGAGAGTTCTTTATGCAGCCATGCTGGTTTCTTTTGAGAGCTGTTATTTTTCTTCTTCATTGGTATTGTGCTAGACTGGGCTTTTATTATCTTACTTTTCAAAATTTCCCAAGCTTCTTGAGTTGTTTTCCTCTCGAGGATCCTCATCCATGGAATTCTTCCCAAGTTCTCTCTAAGTTTATTGGAAATTAGCTCTCTTAAAGTCCAAGACTCTAGTTTGAGTATGTTCTACTCCTTGTGCTTGCATAGTGTTGAATTCAAATATTGCATGATCACTCCCCCCCCACAAGGTTCCTGTAGCTTCAACACCTTCTATCATTTTGTTTCTGTTAGTGAGAATTAGATCCAATGTGGCTAATCCCCTAGTTCCCTTCTCTACTTATTGGGAGATAAAGTTGTCTGCTAGGTTTGTCAAGAATCTGTTTGATCTTCCACTTGGTGCACAGTTTGTCTTCCAGTTGACGTCAGGGAAATCCTCCATTACTATTGTGTTGTGCTTCCTACGTACCTTAATTAATTTATTAGCAAAAAGTTCATCTATTTTCTCTGTTTGGTTGGGTAGCCTTTAGCATATACTTATGGCAATGTCATTCCCCCCCATTTATATTGACCCAAATGCATTCAAGACAGTTTTCGTTATTGTTGTGCTCTATTTCTGTAGAGCGCAGTTATTTTTTATATAGAGAGCAACTCCACCTCCTTTGGTCTATTTTTTTAAATAATTTAAATCCCTCTAGCTGTATATTACATTTGAAGATTTCATCGCACAAAGTTTCTGTAATGTTAACAATATCCTATCTGCTTTCAGGTTTCAGACTATATATTGTTAATATGTATTTTTGCTTTGTATTTAATTGGCTTATGTAATGTAATAGCATTTGATGAAAACTCAAAATAGCATTTGAGTTTCAGTTATCATTATATCTTTTAATTTTTTTTTGTATGTAGTACACCTGTAGTACACAATTATTTAAAATTTGGATGTAATATTTTTCTCTGAATTCTTTCATTTCAGTACCTGACTTTCCACCCCAAAATATAACTTACAGGAACATGTCTTCTTCAGCAATAGAGTTATCATACTTTCCTCCATCTGTCCCCAATGGCATTATAAAGACATACACTATATATCTCAGAGTGATTAATGGAAGTGAAGTAAGAGTCATCAACACAACATATTTGTCCCTAAATATTACAGGTAATAACTATTTTGCCTTATTATTTTATATGACAGTAATCTATTTGTGTTATGATGAGTTTGTATCAAATGCTATATATGTATTTTTCATTATCGAATTAACAAATATAATCATACACATGGCATTAAACATGTATAGATGAATAATTCAAAGTAATTATATACAATATTTTCTATTTTTCTTCTCTAAAATTAAGCAAACGTGTACTGATATAATCAGTGCTATATTTTATGTGCCAAATTTAATTACTATACTAAATAGAAGACTCTCAAACTAAATTTTGATATGAAATCTGAATTTCATGTCAACTTCTGATCATTTTGAACACTTAAGAGAGTTATTCATAGTTGTGACTTAAAAAAGAATTGAGTAGTATAAATGAGAGTTATTTTTCATGTATTAATATATTTGATATATGAAATATATACTATATGTCAAATGCTTTAACTGTCCTTTGCGTTATAGGATTTTTATTTTGTTTAATAGTATACCATAGAAAATATCAAATATTTCTGAAAAATGAAAGACTAAAATTCAGGGCAATATTATAAATATATGTTTTCACGTTTTGTAGTCAATTTATTCTTAAAAAACTTAATTTAAATTTTATAGAATTTCCATATATCTCTGTATATATTTATATAAATATAAAACTAACTTGTGGGATAAAGATATAAACTTTAGTGCCCAATCTAAATATTAATATTAATAGTATTTTAAATATTTAATTATTCTAAAATTGTCAGGGCCCACTTCAAAACCTCATCCTAAGAAAGCAGAACTCATGGAAGCAGTTTCTTCCAAAAGGAACTTTTATAAGGAGAAGCTGATAGCAGGTATAATAGACAGGATCTGAGGGTTTCCTGCTCAGATCAATAGGTTAAAGGAGTCCCCAGCAAACCCTATCTCAATAGTTCATCCGGTCAGTTTGAATGGGCCAATCCCCAGGTGTTAAGCTCGTTGTGGGAAAATGCTGATAACACCGGTCTGGGTTATTAGTGGTGTTTGTTGTGTCTTCTCACCTTCCCTTCCGCACAGGAGATAAACCAGATGCCCAGAGGCGCATTCTTCCCCCCCCCTTCTAGCTGACATCAAGGGAGGACAGTTCAAAGAGTGTGTATGCAGACAGAGAAAAAGTTACATTGTAACAATAGAGAAAAACAAAGAAGTAACCCACAGCATCTTCCCCCCTCCCTTCCAGGAGTATGACAGAACCCAGAGGAATAGAAAGAATGAAGTTTAGAATCAGTATTAGAAAGAGCCCCTTAGGAATATGGGTTCTGATATCCTGCCCTCCTTAAAAAAAGAGAGACCCACCTGTGGAAAAACAGAGACAAATACAGATATAGGTTAGTCTGGTTTATTCAGATATTCAGTGTGAAATTTCTTAAGCAGTTTAGGGGCTTTAATATGACATTTGTGGACCCATTTGTTCTGGGAGGATGGAATGTGTTTCCATGCTACTAGGTACTGAGTGGAGCCATGGTATTTTCTAGAATCTAGGATTTCTTTAATTTTGAAACGTTGTTCCCCTTCTACCATAATGGGAGGAGGGAGGAGCAACAGTTGGTCTTAAGGTGACTGCTGCTCACGTTTTAAAAAGCTGCAGTGTAAAATTGGATGGATTTGCCTGAGGGATTTTGGGAGTTCTAATTCTACTGTTACTGGGTTTATAATTCTAATAATGGGGAATGGCCCTATGAGTTTGGGTCCCAGTTTCTTGGAGGGTTGTAAGGATTTTAGGTATTTGGTAGATAGGTAGACCTTTTCCCCCACAGTAAAAGGTTTTGGCTTGACTCTCTTTTTATCTGCTTGCGTTTTATATGCTTGCCTAGCCTCATCTAAAGCTTTTCTGATGACTGGCCAGGTATTTTTTAATTGTGCAATCCATTCCTTTAATTAAGGGATTGCAGGTTCTGCAGAGGGAAGTTCCAGCATTGGGTTAAAGCTTTGTCCCTTAGCTACTTGGAACAGAGTGTAGCCTGTGCTGGAATGAATGGCAGTGTTGTAGGCAACTTCGGCGAACAGAAGCAGTTCAGTCCACTTGTTCTGCTGGTAATTAATAAAGCACCTTAAATATTGTTCCAGTACTGAGTTCAGCCATTCAGTTCTACCATTCGTTTGCAGATGGTGACTAGATGACAGTCCTTGGACTTAGAAATTCTTTCCAGAACTCCGACATGAATTGCATCCCTCTATCAGATATGATGTGCTGGGGAGCTCCATGTAATTGATATATGTGCTGAGAAAACAGGTTTGCAAGTGTTTTTGCAATAGGAATCTTTGTGCAGGGAATAAAATGCACTTGTTTGGAAAATAAGTTCATTACAACCCAGATGACTGTGTTTCCGTTGCTCTCTAATAGTTCTACTATAAAATCCATGGAGATTTCCTTTCAAGGTGTTGAGGAGGTTGCCACCAGCTGCAGCAACCCAGGTGACTTCCCTTGTAATCTTTTTGTTGATGCACAAATTGGGCAGCTAGCTACGTAGCTTTCAATGTCCTTTTTTATTGATGGCCACCAAAATTGCCTTTTAACTAGGTGTAATGTTTTCACAAACCCAAAATGGCCTGCGGATTTTGAGTCATGGCATAGTTGCATGAATGCTAGTCTCTGGCTTTTTGGTATGTATAATTTTCCTCCAACCCATGGTAGTCCATCTGTGATAGTGCATAGGTTTCTGTGGCTTAGGAACCATTCATCGGTTTCCAGTGCTTTCATAAACTTGATTCCAGCTTGGCTTGCTAAAGGCTTTTGGAGGTTGGTTGTGCTTGGGTAGTTACTTGTGCTGCCAGTTGTTTTTCTGGCATGAGTGGCTTGGTTATACTAGCCTAAGTGCTGTTATATTGTGGCATTCTGGATAACGCGTCTGCCAGAAAGTCCCCCCCCGGCAGGTGTTTCAATGTGAAATTGAAATAGTGGAAGAGTTGTGACCACCGTGCTTGTTTAGGGGTTAGTTTTCTGGGCGTGTTTAGTGCTTCAAGGTTCTTATGGTTGGTCCACACTTGGAAAGTGCTGCTAAGTGAGAAGAGCCCATTGTACTGTATACACCTCCTTTTCCCAGACTACCCACCTCTGTTCTATTTCAGTGAGTTTTCTTGATGTGCATGCACAGGGCTGTAGTGTTCCCTCATCATTTTCTTGCAAAAGAACAGCTCCTACAGCTACATCGCTGGCATCTGCCTGAATTACAAAAGATCTATTGGTGTTGGGATGCCTTAGCACTGGTTCTATGGAAAACAGCTTTTTAAATCCCTTGAATGCAGATTGACATTTCACCGTCCATTTTAACAGTTGGCTTGTCTTGGGTTTCCCAAGTTTGTAATTGGCAATGCTATTTGGACAAAGGAGGGAATAAATTGTTGGTAAAAGTTGGCAAATCCCAGGAAGCTCTGTAATTGTTTCCTAGTGCAGGGTGGAGTCCACTCTAGCATGGCCTGGACTTTCTCGGGGCCCATTTCTATGCCATCTGGAGATATGCGATATCCCAGATAGTCAATTTTATCCTTATGGAATTCACACTTAGAAAGTTTTGCATAAAGGTGAGCTGCCTGTAGTTTGTTTAGAACTGGTCTGACCAGTTTGACATGTCCGTCCATGGTCTCAGTGAATATAAGGATATCATCCAGGTAAATGAGTACCCCTTTGTACAGGTGCTCCCTTAGTACATCATTAATCAGCTGCATGAATACGGCAGGAGCTCCTTGCAGCCCAAAAGGTAGAAACCGAAATTGGTAACACCCCAAGGAGAAATTGAATGCTGTCTTCCATTTGTCCCCCTCCTTTATTCTGATTCAGTAGTAAGCTTCCATTAAGTCCAGTTTGCTGAAAATTTTCTCCTTCGAAAGGTGGGATAACATGTTCTTCATGAGGGGAAGCGGGTATAGATTGCTTTCGCTTATTGCGTTTAAAGCTCTATAATCAACACAGAAGTGAAGAGTCCTATCCTTTTTCTCTCGAAGCAGTACAGGGGTGGCAGTTTTCGGCTTTGCTGGCTGAATGAAACCCCTTTCCAAATGTTTATCTATGAATTTTTGCATTTCCTCCAATTCTTGTGGGCTCATGGACTACAACCCAGGCTTGGGGAGTTTTGCATCCGGTCTGATTTCTATTGCACAGTGCTTGGGCCAATGAGGCGGCAATTCATTGGGCCTTTCCTCATTGAATACTTCAGCCAAATCTCAATACTCCTCTGGTATTTCGGGAAGTTCCTTTTCTCCCCCTACTCTGGCTTTCTCAGTGGGGTTTTCTCCTGGTTGGGGCTGGGTGGGTGCCTTGGTTAACTCCCTTTTTGGGAATCTAAGCTCTGCCATCCTCCAGTCCACCCACGGGTTCCATTTGGTCAGCTATGCCATGCCCAGAATTATCAGGGGTTACCACAAATGTTATAGTCTCTACGTGGTCCCCCAGGGTGAGTTGAACTGGTAGCATTGCTAGGGTGGCAGGCATCCCCCCTGCTATGGATCCATTTAATTGACCAAATAAGATCGGTTTCTTCAGCCTCCTCACCAGAATTCCTAAATTCTCCAATAATGTTGGGCTTATGAGGCAGCAGGTGCAACCAGAGTCAATTAACGCCCTGACTTCTATGGCTTCGGTTATGTCAGGGGCTAACAGTTTTACTGTCCTGGTGAGGGGCACAATGGGGTTCATCCTAGGAGTTGTTGTCAGATGAAAAGGATGTCCTTCCGGTGTTGGCCGGAGTTCCCTTTCCTCATGGAGCTGAGGCAGGGAACTCAACGGCCTCTGTGCCTTTCATGGCTGTCTCCTTTGGCTTCACTGGTGTCTTTATGGGTTTTCCAGCTGGTGCCCAGTCAGGTTTTCCAGTAGGGGTGCGTGAGCAGCATTCGGTGGTGCAGTATCCCTCTTTCCCGCATTTGAAGCATCCTGTAGTTCTCTTAGTGGACAATGACTGCTTTGCTGGTTTGCGGGTCGGTTCCAATGGTGACTTCCCCCACAATCTCCCTCCCCTGTGTTGCCTTTTGGCCAGGTCGATCTCAGCTTCCTAGCTAGGATGTACCATTCTTGCAGCTGATGAGGATAGCCCCGAGGGAGGCAGGTATCATAGATGTCTTAATTCAATCCATCCTTGAAATGGCTGAATAGGATGTCCTCAGGCCAATTGAGCTTGCTGGCCGGGGCTTGTAATTCCTGGGTGTATTCCATCATGGGTCGTTTGCCCTGTTTTACCATTTTTATCTGTTCCCGGGCCTTCCAGTTGGCTAATGGGTCTTCGAATCAGCATCTGAGGGAAGCCATGAACTGGTTGAAATTCAATAGCTCCGGGGCATCTGCATTGTGGAGGTCTATGACCCAGTCTGCTGCAATGCCATCCAGGGCTGCCTGTATGATGCAAACCCTGGCTTGGTCACTTGGAATGTCGCAACCGTATTCCTCCATGTAGTTTAGCACCTGGGTTAGGAAGAATCCCAGGCTCCGTTTCTCCCCATGGAATTTCACATCCAGCAATGGGAACTTCTGGATGGAGTGGTGTCTCTTTTTCCGCTTGTGTTGTCTCCCCTCTCTGTCTGTAGTTGCCGCTCGTCGAGGAGTGGTTGCAGCAGCGGTGACAGTGGTGGTTTCAGTGGTGCCCTTGGAGGGATCCGGAATCTCGGGCTCAAGTGTCACTTTTCTGGCCTTCTTCTCCCAATCTTCCTTCTTTCCAAAGCCACCTGACCACCTGGCCTTGTGGTGGTATTCTGCTGCCACTTCCTCTTCTGAGGAGCTCGAGGAACTGGAGCTGGAGTAATTGCAGGGGTCTGCTTGCATGAGGCTCCCCCCCATTGCAGGCTCCACTCTCTCTATTCCATTGTCTGAAATGATTTGCCAAGTCCCCCAGTAAGGTTCTTTCTTCTGGGCTGACTGTCTAATATCAGGGCCCACTTCAAAACCTCATCCTAAGAAAGCAGAACTTGTGGAAGCAGTTTCTTCCAAAAGGAACTTTTATTAGGAGAAGCTGATAGCAGGCATAATAGACAGGATCTGAGGGTTTCCCACTCAGATCAATAGGTTAAAGGAGTCCCCAGCAAACCCCACCCCAATAGTTCACCTGGTCAGTTTGAATGGGCCAATCCCCAGGTGTTAAGCTCATTGTGGGAAAATGCTGATAACGCCATTCCGTCTCAGGATTATAGTGGTGTTTGTTGTGTCTTTGCACCTTCCCTTCCACATAGGAAATAAGCCAGATGCCCAGAGGTACATTCTTTCCTCCCCCATTTTTAGTTGACATCAAGGGAGGACAGTTCAAAGAGTGTGTATGCAGAGACAGCGAAAGAGTTGCATTGTAGTGATAGAAAAAAACAAAGAAGCAACTCACAGCGTTTTCCCCCCTCCCTTCCAGGAGTATGACAAACTGCAACCCAAAACCCACTTATGCATTGTTGAGTGCCGGATGGATGTGGCCCATTGGCTGGGTGTGGCCAATTGGGTGAGCGAGGACAATTGGGTGGGCGTGGCTGCAGTGGTAACAACAGACTGGGTGGAACTAAAAAGTTCAATCAATCAGTTCCAACTTTGCAAGGTCTTTTTTTCCCCATGAGAAGTTGAAATTGACTGATTGAACTCTTTTTTTTTTTGCACACGGCAGCGGAGGCCTAAAGTGAAAAGGTTTTATAAAACCCAGCTGAAGGCCTAGGATGGGGCGATGGCGCGCGTGCCCACAGAGAGGGCTCTTAGTGCCGTCTCTGGCACCCGTGCCATAGGTTCGCCACCACTGCCTTAGGAATATGGGTTCTGACAAAAAAATTACAATCAATCAATCAGAATAGAGCTGGAAGGGACTTGTATAGGAGGAGGAGACCCTATACACTTTCAGACAAATGTCTGTCCAGTGTCTTCTTAAAAGCCTCCAGTAATGGAGCACCCACAACCTCTGAAGGCAAGCTCTTCCACTGGTTAATTGTTCTCACTGTTAGGAAGTTTCTCCTTAATTATATGTTGCTTCTCTCCTTGATTAGTTTCCATCCATTGTTTCTTGTCATAATTCAGATAAAGTTAGCATTTGTGTCAATAATGTGATTTCTGTGTCTATAAATTAAAGTCTTTATATTGTGCTTTTATAATTCAAGTCTTTTCTTTACATTGATTCATATGACATTATTAAAATAGCATAAATAGGACCACACAGAAGGCATATAAGTGTCAGTATATACACATAACATGTATATTCTTTATTTAGGCTTAAAAAAATATACAAAATATCTGGTTGAAGTATCTTCAAGCACTGCAAAAGGTGAAGGACCTCAGAGTGCACCATTGGATATAATAACTGATGAAGATGGTAAGGTCTACATCACTGACTATTGTGTTGTTTTCATATCAGTTGGTTATGCTGGATTGAAAGCGCATTATAGAAGGATATTAGCTACATACCCCCATCTGTAAGCTTAATGGAAGCTCAAAATGGTATTAGTATTTAGGGGTGGAGAACTTTTTTGAACATGGGAACTTCACTTAAGGGTTTTTTGGAGCAGGGTGAGATTTTTAAATATAGAATAGGTTTTTTTCTGCTTCAAAATAATAGAAAATTGAAATACAACAGTTCAATAGATAGGGACAAGGTTCTTACAGTTCTCATTTTATTAGAAGGAGACTTTTCATAAGGCATAAGCCCTTTCTAAATAACAAGACTACTTGTAATAAAAATTTAAGAGGCAGTGCAGTGCAAGCAACAAGAACAAAAGAAACCCCAAACCAAATTAAAAGGTTTGGAATGTAATTTCTTGGAAGTACATACTGTTCTGACTGTTAGTCAAAACATTTCACAAATTCCTTCACAGCTGAGCACTTGTTTTCATTTCACACATAACTCAAATGATATGACCTGCTTTAGGAATAAATAATTTATGTGATAAAATAAACTTGAATGGAATGATAAAATGCCTATATTTCTCATGAAAATATCATTAAATAATAATGAAAATTAAATAATAGTGATAATATTTATCACTAAGACATTTGAGCATCTGATGCAAATGGCTATATTTGTTATTATTTATAATAATATATATAATGAATATTCAATAATATGAATCCTGATAACATTTTTTACTAATTCTAGTAATTAAATTACTAATAAAATTAAAATATTTCATAATTTAAAACTTTGGTCAATTGAATCTAACTGAGGGGATTTTTTAAAATTTGGAATTGAAGCCCCAGTAGGTATTTTATAGAAGTGCACAGTGACTTTTTATTAACACTTGTATAACTCATATAATGAATATGTATCATAACAGGATACATAAAAGTAAAATGGTGCACACAAGATTGTAATAAGTAAATAAACATTTATGAGTATGTGTTAGAATGTTGTTGTTGTTAGTTACAAAGTCGTGTCTGACCCATTGCAACCCCATAGACAACGTTCCTCCAGACCTTCCTGTCCTCTACCATCTTCTGGAGTCCCTTTAAACTTATGCCTACTGCTTCAGTGACTCCATCCAGCCATCTCATTCTCTGTCGTACCCTTCTTCTATTGCCCTCAATCTTTCCCAGCATTAGGCTCTTCTCCAGTGACTCCTTCCTTCTCATTAGGTAGCCAAAGTACTTGAGTTTCAACTTCTGGTTCTGGCCTTCTAAAGAGCAGTCAGGGTTGATGTCCTCTAGGACTTACCGGTTTGATCACCTTGCAGTCCAGGGGACTTGCAGGAGTCTTCTCCAGCACCATAGTTCAAAGGCCTCAATTCTTTTGCGCTCAGCCTTTCTTATGGTCCAACTTTCACAGCCATACATTGCAACTCAGAAAACCATGGCCTTGACTATACATACTTTTGTTGGCAGGGTGATGTCTCTGCTTTTTAGTATGCTGTCTAGATTTGACATAGCTTTCCTCCCCAGGAGCAAGCATCTTTTAATTTCTTGGCTGCAGTACCCATCTGTGGTAATCTTGGAGCCCAGCAAGATAAAATCTGTCACTACCTCCATTTCTTCCCCATCTATTTGCCAGGAATTGAGAGGGCTGGATGCCATAATCTATTTAGAATAGACTCTCCTTATTTTTTTAATGCAGCTTATTGGTTTTGGACCAATCCAGGTTTTAAGGTTAGACTTGATTGTGGGAATTTATAATCCTGGGCTGTTTGTGGACATCGGGATCTCAAAGGAGGTAAAAAAAGGCATAGCAGAAATATTGAATAACAGAATAACAGAGTTAGAAGGGACATTGGAGGTCTTCTAGTTCAACTCCTTGCTAAAGCAGGAGACCCTATACCAGACATGTTAAACACAAGGCCCGAGGGCCAGATGCGGCCCACAAAGTGGTTTCATGTGGCCCGCGAAGCTATCCTGGAAACAGTGAGGGAACAGCCCCTGCTGCCTTGGCCCTAGCCCAGGCCAGCTGGGAGCCAATGTACAATTTTGTGGTGGCCATCTTGGCACTTGTTCCGGTGGACCATGCCTTGGCACTTGCCCTGGTCCCATTCCCTTCTGCCAGAGACCCTCAGATCTATCCCACTCCTGCTCAGGCCCCCATAGGCACATTTGATGCAAATGATGTAGAACTGGCCATGTCCACCCAGTAGGCCATGCCCATCCAGTAGGCTGCACCCACTCTGGCCATACCCACCCCCCCCCCCCAGGGCAACCACAATGTTGATGTGGCCCTCAGTGAAATAGAGTTTGACACCCCTGCCCTATACTATTTTGGACAAATGGTTGTCTAATCTTTTTAAAAAAACCTCCAGTGATAGAGTACCCATAACTTCTGAAGGCAAGCAGTTCCACTGATTATTTATTTATTTATTTATTTATTTATTTATTTATTTTATTTACAAATATTTATATGCCGCCCAATCCCAAAGGACTCAGGGTGGCGTACAAAGTTAAAACAGTCATAAAACAATAAAATAATGCAGTCATACCGCGAGTCCGATCATATCCTGGCCCCCCAGGGACATCAGCCCCAGGCCTGCCGGAACAGGAGAGTTTTAACGGCTTTCTTAAAGGCCAGCAGGGTGGGAGTAGTTCGAACCTCGGGGGGAAGTTGATTCCACCAGGTCGGAGCCACCACAGAAAAGGCCCTTCCCGGGGGCCCGCCAGCCGACATTGTCTGGCCGACGGGACCTGAAGGAGGCCCAATAGTGTTCTCACTATGAGGAAATTTCTTCTTAGTTCTAGGTTGGTTATCTCCTTGATTAGTTTCCATCCATTGCTTTTGTTCTACCTTTGGGTGCTTTGGAGAATAGGTTGAGCCTTCCTCTTCTTTGTGGCAGTCCCTTAGGTATTAGAACACTGTTATCAGGTCACCCCTATTCCTTCTTTTCATTAAAGTAGATATTACCAATTCCTGCAATCATTTTTGTATATTTTAGCCTACAGTCCCCTAATCATCTTCGCTGCTCTTCTAAAGTTTGCTCTTATCTTTGCACTCTTTCTAAAGTCTCAATGTCCTTTTTATATCATGGAAACTAAAACTGGATGCAATATTCCAATAGTGGTCTTACCAAGACATTATAAAATAGTACTTACAATTCACGTGATCTTGATTCTATCCCTCTTTTAATGCAGCCTAGGACTATGTTGACTGCAGCACACTGCTGGCTCATATTTAAGTGATTGTCCACTAGGACTCCAAGATCTCTCTCACAGTTACTAATATTGAGCCAGGTACCACCTCTACTAAACCTGTGCATTTGGTTTTTCTTGCCTAAATTTTATCACCAATGAATTTCATTTTGCTAGATAGTAATGTTCAAGTCCGTCAAGAACCTTCTATATCTTGAGCCTATATTCTGGAGCATTAGCTATTCCTGTCAGCTTGGTATCATCTACAAATTTAATGAGTTCCCCTTCTATCACCTCATCTAAATCATTTATGAAGGTATTTTTTTTTATTGAAAAGTTTTACAAAAGTTTACAACAAAACAACCCCAAATCCCCCACCCCCTCCCCCTCCCACACTTCCCAGAGCTGAATACAGGGTTACAAATATGACAATCATAATCTAAATAACATTAACCAACTATATGAAAACCAAATCCATAATACACTTTAACTCACTTTTAACATAAAATAAACAAATTCTAAATAAGCATAATAACATAAACAAATTAATATCCTAATTCTTAAACAATATGATATAATAAAAATTCCACTATAATAAACTATTGATAATAATAATAATAGTAATAATAATAATACTCATTATTCAAAAAGTAAATGAAACTTTTTATTCCCATATTTATTTTGAATATAGTCTATCTATCTTCTCCAAACCAAAATATATCTTTCTTGTGAATGGTCCTTCAAATAAGCAGAAATGTTCGCCATTTCTGCTAAATTAGAAACTTTAAGCAACCATTCTTCCATAGTGGGCAAAAAATCTTATTTATGAAGGTATTGAAGAGTACTGGGCTTAAAATAGAACTTTGAGGTACCCCACTGGGGCACCTAATTGAGAAAGAAATATACTTCCTCTGACTGACTTATTTTAATCAATATAAGAAAATAGGGAATATTTGATTGAAATCTATATTTAGACATAATCTTTATGGTATACCATTACTATGTAGGTTTGAATTCACTTTTTTCTGAAGACATGTATTGTTCTTTCATTCAAAGAATCCATTAAATTACAATTATTTAAGTTATAATTAATTTTACAATTAGACTACTTAAAAAACATAAAATAACTAATTCTAATTTAAATAGAAGTTCTGAATAAACATATATTTTATTATAAGAAAATGCAGTTGCTATTCAATAATAACAATAGACAAGTGAATTTATTCAGATGATAAGATAAACATTTTGCTAATTGTATTATTTTAATATCCTTTCAATCCACACCTTTCCACAGGAGGTTTATGCTATGTGTTATGTATCCAGATTATTTCTTCTTTTCCCAAACTAGCATATTAATGTTTTATAATGGAATCTCTTTGTGCAGATGTTTGCAGATTGTAATTATATATCAGAAACCCATATGACTGGGTCAGGATCAACTGTTAAATCTTATTTCAGTTAATGAATACTCTACATGGTCTATTATATCAGGGCTTTTCAACCAGTGGCACAGGTACCACCTGTGGTACATTGGCACCTGGCAGGTGGTACATGACCAACCCAGAAAAGTGGTAGTGGGGGAGGGGAATGAGCTGAACTGGTGGCAACACCGCACAAGCCTGAGCGAGAGATGGCTGGAGCTGCAGGGCTGTCAGGGCTCAGCGGAAGCATCAGGATCAGCACCAGGCTCCAGATGGAGCTCGGCGCTGATCCTGACTCTTCTGCTGAGCCCAGAAGAAGCACCGATCATTTGAGGATTGATTTCTCTCCAGACATCTTGAATTCCAATTTCTTCTGCCATGTGAAAAAATGTCTTGGGTAATCTTCTTCTTCCTAGTTTTCCTGTTTTGCTACTTTTGTAATCCATTATTCCATCTACTATCGCGTTAAAGTCTCCTATTAAACAAATATTTTGGTATTCTATTTCTATTAATTTCCTGTGTAATCTTTGATAAAATTGTTCTTGACTATCATTTGGAGCTTAAATTGCCACTAACAATATTTGTTTTTGGTGCAAATATATTTCAACCATAACAATTCTTCCTTCTTCATCTGAATATATTAATTTAGAGTCTATTGTCTCTTTAATGTATATTGCCACCCCCCCTTTCTTTTGTTGTGCTGATGTATAATAAAGCTTCCCCATTTTGGGGTACTCCAAAAATTTGTAATGTTGTTTTTTTATGTGTGTCTCTTGTAAGCAAATTATATCTATATTTAATTTCTGAAGTTTCCTAAAAATTTAATTTTTTTTATTGGGGAATTTAGTCCATTTACATTTACTGAAAAAATCTCATTTTTTTCTCCATTTTCTCTTTCATTACTTATATTTAGGCCTAGTCGATCTTGTAATCCTTTGTTCTCTAGCAGTTCCTTCTCCTTCACCTGTTTGTTCACTTTTCTCCTGCTGCTGTTCTGCTTGTGCCATTGCTCCTTGAGCTGTCTCTCCCGTCTGCTTATCCTCTTGTTGCTGCAATTCTTCATCCAAAATTACTCTATTTCTTACTTCAAAGTCCTCTGCTTTCCAAATTGAATCCAGTCGATATCTTGTATTATTCCAATTTATTAAAATGCCTTCTGGCATTAGCCATCTAAAATTTATGCCTTTATATATCCCAATCCTCAAAATTGACAGTACACCTTTTACTCAAATAGTCATAAATCTTGGTCAAGAATTGACATGATTTGGATGACTCCTGAATTAAAGATGGATATACAGGAAATTGAGATAGAAATAGGCACATGGGCAGATCATAACCCTTTAAAAGCGACATGGAAAGGAATACAAAAAAAAACCAAGATGGATTTTAAATCAATCTATATTAAAAGATAAAGAATTCATAGATTTGGCCAAAAGAGAAATGGAATTCTTCTTTAAAGAAAATAAAGAAGAAGACACATCACTACAAAACGTATGGGATACAGCTAAAGCGTATTTTAGAAACATAGCTATAACGTATATGGCAAAGAAAAACAAACAGAGAAGACAGCAATATTTATTATTAAAAGAAGAATTTAGAAAGTTAGAGACAGAATTACAACAAAACCCACAGGAAAAGACTTTGAAAAGAGAAATGGAACTAATAAAACATAAGCTGAATTTGTTGGACTCAGAAAAATTGGCGGAACAAATAAAGAGAGCAAAACAAAATTTCTTCGAAAATGCCAACAAGCCAGGAAGATGGCTAGCCTATAAACTTAAAAAACAAAAAGAGAAGAAAATAATACATAACTTAGCAGATGGGAAAGGTTGTTTACAATTTAAAAAGGAAGAAATAAAAAAGATAATCAAGAATTATTATAAGGAATTGTATGGCAAAGAAGAGGCTGCAAAAGAGAGAATTGTTCAATATTTAGAAGAAAGTAAATTACCAAAGATTCCAGAGACATTCAAAACTATGTTAGAAGAAAGAATAACAATGATGGAGATATTAGAGGCTATAAAACAACAAAAGAACGGGAAAACACCAGGCCCAGATGGGCTACCAGTGGAATTTTATAAAAAGCTATAAGATATACTAAGCGAACCGCTGAAAGAGGTTTGCAATGGATTGTTTTTAGAGGCCAAACTTCCAAATACATGGATAGAAGCAAATATTACTTTGATACCAAAAGAAGATTCAGACTTGATGTTTATTAAGAATTATAGACCAATTTCATTACTCAACGTGGATTACAAAATTTTTACTTCAATAATGGCAGAGAGACTGAAAAGATACTTAGTTGAGTTTATATATCCAGACCAAAATGGCTTTTTACTGAAGAGACAAATCAAAACTAATTTAAGGGTGATAATGGACGTATTAGAATATTATGAATTACATCCAGGGAAACAATTAGCATTAGTGTTTTTGGACGCCCAAAAAGCGTTTGATAATGTTTCTTGGCAATTTATGGTTCAACAATTACAAATAATGGATTTTGGAAAGAACTTTAAAAATATGATAAAAACAATATATAGTAACCAGACAGCAAAAGTGATAGTGAATAGAGATTATACTGAGAACTTTGAGATAAGAAAAGGCATGAGACAAGGGTGTCCACTATCTCCATTATTATTTATTTTTACTTTGGAATTATTAAATAGAAGGATAAGACAAGATAAAGAAATTAAAGGATTGAAAATAAAAGATGAAACATAAATTACAAGCATTTGCCGATGATCTAGTGTTTATTTTGAAGAACCTTTAGAGATGATTCCTAAACTATGGGGAAAGATAGAAGAATATGGAGAAGTGGCAGGACTAAAAATAAATAAAGATAAAACTAAAGTAATAGTAAAGAACCTCACAGTTAAACAAAAAAGGCAAATACTAGAGAAAACAGAGATACAAAGAGTGAAAAAAGTTAAATATTTAGGTATTTATCTTTCAGCTAGGTGTTCGTCAACAAAAGAAGACAATTATAGAAAATTATTGAAGCAAATAAAACTAGACTTGGAAAGATGGAAAAATCTCCAGCTGTCAATATTAGGAAGAATTGCTACAGTAAAAATGAATGTGTTGCCAAAGATTTTATTTTTATTTCAAACGATTCTGATAAAACTTGAGAGAAAATTCTTTCAAAATTTAAATTCATTGGTTTTGAACTTTAATTGGCGGGGGGGGGGGGAAAGCTAGAATTAAGATGAAAACATTACAAGATGCTAAGGAAAATTGAGGTTTTGGGTTGCTGGAATGGACATTGTTATCAAGCATTGGTGTTAACATGGGTGAAAGAGTGGATAACACTTAGAATTAAAAGGTTATTGTATTTAGAAGGACATGATTTACAATTGGGATGGCATGCTTTTTTATGGTACGGGAAAAACAGAGTCCATAAGTACTTTCAAAACCATTTTATAAGAAATGCCTTGTTAACAGTATGGGAAAAAAATTAAAGCTAAAATATACTCAAAAATTCCAGGGTGGTTATCAATGATGGAGGCATTTATACATCCGAACCTGGTAGATTTTGAAAAAGTATGGACATATAAAGATATTTTAGACATTGATGGGAAATTAAAATCTAAACAAGAATTGGAAAATTTAGGAATTAATCTGTCCTGGTGGGCACATTTACAGATACAAAGTAGATATGAAAAAGATGTAAAAATGTATGGATTTTACAAGGATCAAACTGTGTTTGATAAGATTTTGTTAACCTCAGATGAGAAATTAATTAAGAAAATGTATAATTTTTTGTTAATTTTAGATATGGAAAGTGAACAAGTGAAAGAAATAATGATAAGATGGGCAAAAAATTTTGGTTATAACATAGAATTAGAAAAATGGCAAATGTTATGGGAGAGAAACTATAAATTAACAATGTCAACTTCATACAAAGAAAATCTGTATAAAATGTTTTATAGATGGCACCTTCCACCAGCAAGATTAGCAAAAATGTTTAAAAATATATCAGATAGATGTTGGAAATGTAAACATAACATAGGCATGTATTATCATATTTGGTGGACATGTGGGAAGGCAAAGGCCTATTGGAAAAACATACTTATGTGGTTAGAAAAAATATTGGGCGAACAAGTGGATTTTAAACCTGAACTTTTCTTACTAGGCATTATGTCTGAAAAGACCAATAAGCAGAAATTATATTTAATTCTACACATTACCACAGCAGCGAGAATAATTTTTGCACAATACTGGAAGAATGAAGGATTGCCATCAGAGGAAGAAATAATCAGGAAGATATTGGAATGTGCAGAGATGGACAAACTAACTATGAAGCTGAAAGACAAAGAAGATACAGACTACTATCAAATTTGGAACTTATTTTTTTCTTGGTTAGAGAAAAGAATGAAGGATTAGGAATTGAACAAGTATTAGCTTAGCAAACTCCAGACAACCTGTTGATTGGAAAAATTAATATATGTTGATGAAAAAAAATTAATAATAAATAAATAAATAAAAAAGAAGCACCGATCAGCTGGAATGTTGCAGCATCTCCAGGGTCTTGTGATTTACATTCAGATGCTTGACAACTGATTCATATTTATGATGGTCACAGTGTCCCAGGGTCATGTGAAGTGACCAAAACCTGCTGCAACCACCCAGCAGACGGGGGGAATAAAAACCAAACACCCCCCAATGAAGAAATCGAACATGATCTAGTTCAGGGCTTTTCAACCAGTGGCACGGGTACCACATGTGGTACATTGGCTGCCAATCCTCAACAGAAATGCTCACAACAATGAAAACCTCAGACAGGAGGAAGAGCGCCACTGGGCGGGCAGGCAGGTGTCTTGCTCGGCTGTGGCTTGGGGGGCACTTTTTCAGTGCCATTGTAACTTCAAACAGTCACTAAGTGAACTGTTGTAAGTCAAGGACTACCTGTATTTCATCACTTTTTTTCTTTTTTTGGGGTCATCAAGTTTTTGACACTTTGCAAGGCGACTGGTGGTACCCGGATATTGCCATATCCTAAAAGTGGCACAATGGGTGAAAAGATTGAAAAGCCCTGTATTATATAACAAGTTAATGTGCTTGGGAATTAATCTGGGACTTAATGAATATAGACTATTTTTCTGTTACTGAATATTGAATATGTATTGCTGTATTTTTTACTCATAGTAATGTTCATGTAAGCTATAAATTGTCTTGCTATGCTTGATTTGGTTTGCTTGATGGGATACTAGTCCTCCCATAAGCATGGAAGTCAGTTGGGTGACTTTTGGCTAATTGTTCTCTTTCAGCCTAGAATGAAAAGTTGAGAAATATCTACAATTCTGCCTTAGATCAGCATAGTAGTTTGCAGTCTATAATCTTCAATAAAGAAGCCTTCATCTTGTGATGGATTCTTCAAGCTACACACACACACACACACACACACACACACACACACACACACACACATACATTAAGACTGGTGTATATAAATTAAAATGGTGCATTTTTTATTGTCTTCCATTGTAATGCTAACTGGTTTTCACCCTTCTCGGGGGAAATTATTTATTTATTTTATATTGATTTGTATCAATTAAATTCATATTTTATTACCAGGAAACAAATTACAATAAACTTGAAGGTGAATCATTATGATATTCCTGTTGCTCTATTTTCTCATAAAACATTATTTTTTCTCAGAATCAAAGAAACAGATGATTTGCACTACCATGTAAAATTATTCTTTTTTAAATGCCATTTTAAAACAAACAGCTTCAAATACAATAAATGTAACTTGTGATACTGTAAACGCTCAAATTTGCTGTAGCAATAATTAATCAACAATATATTGCATATTTACTTTGCAGCTCCTAGTTCCCCTCCAAGATTGCTCACAGTAAAACAGTTAGCTGATGCCATTGTGGTGTTGTCATGGCAACCGCCACTTGAACCAAATGGAATTATCCTTTATTATACAGTTTATATTTGGTAAGATTTTCCTAAATACTAAGATTTTATCTACTTAAGAAATGTTTTCCCTTAACCTTGTAATTCATGTTTTATTCCACATACTTGAATATTAGTGTTTTATTTTATTTTAACTGAGCTTAAATATAGACAACTAATGTTTTTAGAAATTAATCAGTGGAACAGCCTGCCTCCAGAAGCAGTAAATGCTCCAACACTGGAAGTGTTTAAGAAGAGACTGGACAAAAAATTTTAAAAAATTTAATAAAAATTATCTTTGAAAAAAAAAAAAAGAGACTGGACAGCCATTTGTCCGAAATGGTGTAGGGTTTCCTGCCTGAGCAGGGGGTTGGACTAGATGACCTCCAAGGTCCCTTCCAACTTAACTACTATTACTATTAATGCTTGCTAGATTCTTCAAGCATTTTGAAATCATGACTTCAAAACCAAGATGTTGCCACACCAAATAGAATTTTTAGTAGTTCTCTAGCACACTACCATATACTGTTATTGATTGTCACAGAATGGAGCGGATCCTGTCTTACACTAGAATAGAATAGAGCTGGAAGGGACTTTGGAGGTCTTCTAGTCCAGACCCCCACTCAAGCAGGAGAACCTATACCATCTCAGACAAGTGACTGTCTGGTGTCTTCTTAAAAATCTCCAGTGATGAAGCACCTACAATTTCTGGGGGCAATCTTCCACTGGTTAATTGTCCTCACTGTCAGGAAGTTTCTCCTTAATTCCAGGTTGCTTCTCTCTTTGTTCAGTTTCAATCATTGTTTCTTGTCCTGCTCTCTGGTGCTCTGGTGAACAACGTGACTCCCTCTTCTTTGTGGCAGCTCCTCAAATATTGGAATACTGCTATCATGTCTTCCCTATTTCTCCTTTTCTTTAGACTAGCCAAACCCAAGTCCTGCAGCCACTTGTAGCAAATGGCCAACTCACTTCTACTCAATAATGGGAGGGTGGAAAGTAACTGAACAAATTTCAACATTTGTTATCTGCAATTAGTTCATGTCCATATTCTGGTCCTTGATTCATATAACATGATGTTATATATACTAAACAGCTATGCATTGTTGAGATGCTGAACTAATAATGTAACATAAGAATCTTTACCAGTCCTTTATGTTGCTTTCTAAGAAAAGTTCTAATCTTAGAATTCAAATTAAATGTTATGCTAATTTCATGCATGATCACCACTTTCTTGCCTCCCAGGTCCTGCTGTGCTGCCTCATTGTGGTTATGGTGGGGGATATCCCTGGAATAGATGTTGCTACAATAAAGCTATTTCTCATGAGAGCAAAAAACTTTTTTTTTACCCAGTATGATACAAATATGTCTGAATGACTTTAGTACTAGAAAGACACATGAAGCCAAGAACTAACAAGAAACACAATGGTGTTAAATTGAAACTCTACAGTTTAGCACATGTAGTAACATATAGAACTATTTAGTTCTTGTTTTGTTAATCAGCTCTTTAATTCTCTTTAATATGTTTGCTTAGGAATATTATGTCAAGAAATATCAATGTATCTGAACCATCACTAGAATTAACAGATTTAGAATATAACAAAAAATACCGTGTTTATGTAACAGCAAGTACCAGATTTGGTGATGGAAATATAAAAAGTGACACAACAAGTTTCAGGACCTCTGAAGGAGGTAAATATGTATGATTAATATGATATAGTACTATTGAGAATGGTATTAATAGTGATTTAAATGTAGGATTGATATTGTTGTTGTTAATTGCGAAGTCATGTCCGACCCATCGCGACCCCATGGACAACATTCCTCCAGGTCTTCCTGTCCTCTACCATCTTCTGGAGTCCATTTAAATTCACACCTACTGCTTCAGTGACTCCATCCAGCCAGCTCATTCTCTGTCGTCCCCTTCTTCTATTGCCCTCAATCTTTCCCAGCATTAGGCTCTTCTCCAGTGAATCCTTCCTTCTCATTAGGTGGCCAAAGTACTTGAGTTTCAACTTCAGGATCTGGCCTTCTAAAGAGCAGTCGGGGTTGATCTCTTCTAGGACTGACCGGTTTGATATGTAAAAAATAGGATAACCCTAACCCTAACCTTTTTGGTAATCAGAGATTAAACTTTATGTGTTTGTGGAAGTCAAAAGCTTTGGTAATTGGGGATGTTGCCAGCACAAACTTTTTGTGTCCTTTATCCTTGGACTACTATGGGCATTAGTAACAAGTGAGGAACCCTTTGTTTTGGCACTTCTTTTTTAAAAAAGTTTTTTATTTATAATGCAATTTAAAAAAAAGAAAACGTTGGACATGACGTAACATTCCAGTTTGAACATTTCTATCAAATTATTTCTCTTCTTACATTCAATTCTTTATCTCTATAAATACATATACTTATTTTATACTTAATACATTTTCTCTATTTGCTAACCTATGATTATATATATTTCCATCTTATCACTAATCTATAACCCCAACAGTCCTCCTCGATTCCCACCAATGGTACAATTTATCCCAGATTTCAAAATATTCTGATCCACTTTTATCCTTCAATTCCATCATAAGCCTGTCCATTTCAACACAAGATAGTATTTTATGTAGTATCTTTTCATCTATAGGAGCTTCTTTGTTCTTCCATTTTTGCGCAAACGCCAGTCTAGCAGCAGTCAAGATGTGCAACATCAAGTAGACTATTCCCTTATCATATTTGTCTGTGGTTATGCCCAATAAAAAGAGTTCAGGTTTTAGTTCTATCTCCAACATTAATATTTCTTTCAACCATTTTCTTATCCTATTCCAATAGTCACAGGCTTTGGAACATTCCCACCACATGGGGTAATAGGTCCCTATTGCTATTTTACATTTCCAACATATAGGTGAAAGATTTAGGCCCATTTTGGCTAACCTCGTGGGTGGGAAATGGTTTTGGCACTTCTTTATTTCTGCTCTAAGGATTTTTCCTCTTGATTGTTTTTTAATAGAAAAAATACAGTGTGACTGTCCTTTGGTCTGTTCCCAGAGTGAGGATGTGAAACTCACATGCTGCAAGATATGTTCCTTACCCTTTTTGGAGTTTGAGCTTCTCTCTTAAATATTCTCAATAGTCCAGATTCTACTCATAGACATAAATTCTGCTACATTTGGATCTCCAGTGATAAACTGGATGATTCTGGCCTAATTCATAGGTATTTTTCTATGTTTGATGAAGAATTGGCAATTTTCTTCTTCGTCCTTAATTATATCTACTTTACACTAAACAGTACAGTTTTTGTGCTTTCTAATTCAAAATAATAGGAAACTGCGTGTTGCCACTTATTAGTCACATGATCAGAGGAAGCTCTAGAGCAATGATGGCGAACCTTTTAGAGACTGAGTGCCCAAACTGCAACCCAAAACCCACTTATGTATTGTCGGGTGTCGGGTGGGTGTGGCCCATTGGGTGAGTGTGGCCCACTGGGTGGGTGTTGCTTCGGTGATAACAGCAGACTGGGTGGGACTAAAAAGTTCAATCAATCAATTCCAACTTTGCGAGATCTTTTTTTTCCTGCGAGAAGTTGAAATTGATTGATTGATTGAACCTTTTTTTTTTGCACACGGCGGCGGAAGACTAAAGTGAAAAGATTTTATAAAACCCAGCTGAAGGCCTAGGACTGGGGCAATGGCGCGCGTGCCCACAGACCGGGCTCTGCGTGCCACCTGTGGCATACGTGTCACCATGCTCTACAGCAGTGATGGTGAATCTTTTAGAGACTGAATGCCCAAACTGCAACCCAAAAGCCAAATGCATCATCAAGTTCCAGGTGGGTATGGCCCATTGGGTGGGTGTGGCCCATTGGGTGGGTGTGGCTGCAGTGGTAATGGCAGACTGGGTGGGACTAAAAAGTTCAGTCAATCAATTCCAACTTTGCAAGATCTTTTTTTTTCTGCGAGAAGTTGAAATTGACTGATTGAACCTTTTTTTTTTTTTTGCACATGGTGGTAGAGGCCTAAAGCAAAAAGGTTTTATAAAACCCAGCTGAAGGCCTAGGACTGGGGCGACAGTGCGCGTGCCCACAGAGAGGGCTCTGAGTGTCACCTCTGGCACCCGTGCCATAGGTTCGCCACCACTGGTCTACAGGCTACAAGAAAAGGGGTTGGAACCACATGGAGTCTTGTTCCTTCAAAAAATTGGCCTTTATACCACTCAGGTCAAAGGGTAGTTGTTTTAATATATTACTTTTTTCATATGACTTTTGAAACTTGCATTTTCATAAAAGGTAGATAAATCTCTGCATACTGAATTAATAATTTTTTAATATTCTTTAAATCTTGCAATTGACTTAGGGCGTGTATGCCTCATTTGCTGCTCTTATTTCATTAATATTTTGAGTTGCTTTTGCAAAGCTGCTACTAAGAAGCTTGAAAAGAATATGGATACACAATACAACATTATTGATGGCACTCAGGCTGTTTTTGAAACTACAGAAACTAAAGCACTGCTGATCCAAGAGTAGTGTAATGAAATACCAAAACTCCAAAATGACAGCTATGACTTCCTTCCCACTTTCACATTTTCATTTTCTGGAGAGCTCATTCATTTGTCCTCTGAAGCTTTGGGTCAATACACTTCATTCTGGTACTTGGGCCACTTTGTTCAAAAATAATCTGAATGCCATGTAAGCAGCTCGTATCAATTTGGACTTGTGCTTTGTCCAGTGTAATGCAAACAAATAATTATGCAATTATTTCTTGCATATTAATATGTCTTTGTAAATGAATGATAAATTATTGAATGATTTCTTTTCTTTAATTTTAACCAGAATTAACTATCAACCTGAATTGTGTACTCCCATCTCAAAAATGTTGGCTTGGTCTGTTCATTAATGATACGCTATTGTGCTCCTTACAATAGAAAGCAAAGAGTATCAGGACATATATCATTATAATGGCAGCTTTTTGTATTTCCAAAGGCTAAGTTCCATTAAGAATTAGCAGAAAGAAAGGATTTTAGCCATGAAACCCTTTTCTAAAATATTTGTGGAGCAGAAACAAAATAGCCTTTTTTTGTACAGTTGATAAATGTTTACATTTTTCAGCTCCAGGTGATCCACCTAAAAACTTGTGGTATAAAAATCTCACTTCATCATCAGTAAGAATATTCTGGGATCCTCCTCAAAAGCCTAATGGTGTTATTCAATTTTATTCAGTTTACTACAAAAATGATTCTGACACTTATGTACAGGTATATCCACTTTTTTATTTTCTCTGAAAGTGTTTGACAATGCTAAAATCTATATATATATATTTACATTAGTAGTAAGTGAAATAAATAATTTTATGTGCTCAAACACAGGAAGTTAGAGTGATGCACATTGTGAAGATGATTCAGAAGATGTGGCTAAAACTTGCATGAGTGTAGCATCTTGTGGCTATTCTTTATTGCAGCCTGCTTTTTTCTCATTTCTGCACAAGCATGGAAAAAAGTATTTTTGTTGCATGCTGTTATTTGTCAAGGGTGTCCTTAGTCTTATTAGTTTGGTTATTACTTGTACTTTTATAATATTTAATTGTTAACAATCTTTACCATATTTTTAATCAAGTAAGACTAGGGAGCCATTTTGATGTAGCGGTTAAGACAGTAGACTAGAAACCAGGAGTCCGTAAATTCTAGTTCTGCCTCAGGCACAAAGGCAGCTGGGTGACCTTGGGCCAGTCACTTTGTCTCAGCCCTAGAAAGGACCCAGTAACAAACTACTTCTGAAAATCTTTGCCAAGAAAACAGCAGGGACTTACCCAAGCAGTCTCTATGAATTGGACTTGATTGAAAAAAAGGAAAACAAAAAGTAATATACACAAAAAACAAAAGTAAATAAGGAATTTGCATTCAGTGCTATATTTGAAGCTGAAAGTGTACACTATTTGCATGATCAAAGTCAGACTCTCTCCACCTTCAAATAGAGAATGTATATAAATCAAGTAATTCAAGCTTTGCAAAAAATAAGTGAAATAACTGAAGTCAGATAAAGTGAATATAATTATTTCTATTTCACTAACATCCACATGACTGGTTGTCTAATAATAATACTGTTGCACTTAGAAGATAATTTTCTCATTGTGCTATCATGATTTGCTTTTTGTTTCAATATCATAAATGTTTGCAATACATACAGGTAATGTTCATTTAGTCATAGGAGAGAGGACATAAGTTATGGAGAAATATTAATTTTAATTTAATAAATTTTGCTAACATTTTTTGTCTAGAATTTTACCACTTCCACAATTGACACCAGTGCTGATAATTCAACTTTATCGATAGTGTTAATCAATTTAGCAAAATGGAGACACTACACACTTTGGTTAACTGCAAATACAGCCCTTGGGAATGGAAATCAAACCAGTGAAATAATGCAACTATATACAGACCAAGATTGTATGTAAAAAAGTTTATATTGTTTGTAGAAATCCTATATGTAATTCTTTGTAAGGTTTTTGTGTGACCTTTAACTGCTCTTAAAGTTCATTATGATATGAGTCATCTGATCATCAGAATCATATAGTATATATTTTTTTTACGTTTTGCCACTAAGCATTTAATGTGAGAGATTAGATATAATTTATATAAATAGTGTTTTTTTAAAACCATGGCTTGAGACTCTAAACATGTTATTAAATAAAGGTGGGTGACTTTGGGCTAGTCACTGTCTTTCTGCCCAGCTTACCTCACAGAATTGTTATTGTGGGGAAAATAGGAGGAGAAAGAACTACTATGCAGGTTTACTATCTTGAGTGACATATATAATAACTCAAGTATCCTCTAAATTAGTGCATCAGTATATGCATTTATTATATATATTATAGTATATGCAGCACCTTGGCAAGAGAAGATAATAATAATAATAATAATAATAATAATAATAATAATAATAATAATAATAATATTGTAATGGAGTTTGGCTTGGACAAATGTGCCACACTTACTATCAAACAAGGAAAAATAATGAAAACTGAAGGAATCAAGATGCCCCACGAAAATAACATTAAGAGTCTGGATGAAGAAGAATACTACAAATACTTGGGTATCCTTCAAGCTGACAACATCAAGCACACTGAAGTCAGGGTAAGGTCCTGGGTAAGGACTCGATAGGTAGACAAAATGCCAAATCCAGTCTGAACATCTGGCTGACTGTGCGATGATCGATAATAATAATAAACAGTTGCAGATCAATGGTGAGAGACTGGGAGAGGTTAATATCAAGAGAGGAATATTCCAAGGAGATTCATTGTCACCATTACTATTTGTTATTGCACTGTTTCCTCTGTCAACAATACTGAATAACTCAGGACATGGCTATCAAACATCAAAAACATCTACCAGACTATCCCATCTCCTTTACATGGATGATCTGAAGCTGTATGGAAATACATCATCTGAAATAGAATCGCTGCTCAACACTGTCCATAGATATAGCCAAGATATTGTTATGGAGTTTGGCTTGGACAAATGTGCCACACTTACTATCAAACAAGGAAAAGTAGTGAAAACTGAAGGAATCAAGATGCCCCACGAAAATAACATTAAGAGTCTGGATGAGGAAGAGTACTACAAATACTTGGGTATCCTTCAAGCTGACAACATCAAGCACACTGAAGTCAAGAAAAAGATTAGAGGTGAATACATCAAGAGAGTGAAGAAGATCTTAAAATCCAAACTCAATGGAGGAAATACCATAAAGGCAATCAACACCTGGGCAATCCCAGTCATTAGGTACACAGCTGGAATAGTGGACTGGACTCAAGCAGAACTAAAAGCAATGGATAGGAAGACCAGAAAAATAATGACAATGAATCATGCCCTTCATCCACGCAGTGACATTGACAGACTTTATCTACCAAGGCAAATAGGTGGGCGTGGAATGCTACAAGTACATCAGATGGTTGAAGAAGAAAAAATGGCTTTGGAAGAATATCTGAAGAACAATGATGAAGATGCACTGAAATTAGTATATCAGGAAGGCTTACTGACTACTGGAGAGACCAAACTGGCCTACAAGAAAGACCAAATGAAGAACAGAATAGAGGCATGGGAAGACAAAGCACTACATGGCCAATACATTAAAAAAATAGCTGGGAAAGCAGATAATAACAAGACCTGGCAATGGCTAAGAGCAGGAAAATTGAAGAAAGAGACCGAGGGACTAATTCTGGCTGCACAAGACCAAGCCTTAAGGACAAATGCATATAAAGTCAAAATTGAGAAGACAGCAACAGACAGTAAGTGCCGCCTATGCAAAGAAGCTGAAGAAACAGTGGACCACCTGGTAAGCTGTTGCAAGAAGATTGCACAGACTGACTACAAGCAGCAGCATGACAAAATAGCAACAATGGTGCATTGGAAGATCTGCAAAAAATATCATTTTCCTGTAAGCAAAAACTGGTGGGATCATAAAATAGAGAAAGCCATAGAAAATGATAAAATTAAACTGCTCTGGGACTTCAGAATTCAAACAGACAAGCACCTGCAACATAACACCCCAGACTTAACAATTGTCGATAAGAAAGACAAGAAAGTCTGGATAGTGGACGTGGCAGTGCCTGGAGGCAGCAGAATAGACGAGAAAGAACTGGAAAAGATAACAAAATACAAAGACCTACAAATAGAAATAGAAAGACTGTGGCAAAGGCAAGCAAGGGTAGTACCAATAGTCATAGGCAACTTGGGTGCAATCCCAAAACAACTGGAGCACCACTTGAACACCATTGGCATTGACAAATTCGCTATTAGTCAATTGCAAAAGGCGGCCTTACTAGGAACTGCTTCCATCCTGCGACGATATCTGTAATACCATCAAACATCCACATCTGCCTATCCCAGGTCCTGGGTAAGGACTCGATAGGTAGACAAAATGCCAAATCCAGTCTGAACATCTGGCTGACTGTGCGATGATCCATAATAATAATAATAGTTGGAAGACACCTTGGAGGTCATCTAGTCCAACCCCCTGCTCAGGCAGGAAACCCTATACCAGTGATGGCGAACTTTTTAGAGACCGAGTGCCCATACTGCAACCCAAAACCCACTTATGCATCGTTGGGTGCTGGGTGGGAGTGGCCCATTGGCTGGGTGTGGCCAATTGGGTGGGTGTAGCTGTGGTGGTAATGGCAGACTGGGTGGAACTAAAAAGTTCAATCAATCAATTCCAACTTTGCAAGATCTTTTTTTTTCCCGCGAGAAGTTGAGATTGACTTATTGATTGAACCTTTTTTTTTGCATATGGTGGCGGAGGCCTAAAGCGAATAAGTTTTATAAAACCCAGCTGAAGGCCTAGGACTGGGGCGACGGTGCGCATGCCCACAGAGAGGGCTCTGAATGCCGCCTCTGGCACCTGTGCCATAGGTTTGCCACCACTGCCCTATACGTTTCAGACAAATAGCTGTCCAGTCTCTTCTTAAAAACTTCCAGTGTTGGAGCATTCACAGCTTCGGGAGACAGTTTGTTCCACTGATTACTTATTCTGTCAGGAAGTTTCTCCTTAGTTCTAGGTTGCTTCTCTCTTTGGTTAGTTTCCATCCATTGCTTCTTGTCCTGCCTTCAGGTGCTTTAGAGAATAGCTTGACTCCCTTTTTTTTGTGGCAAATATAAAGTAATAAAGACAGGAGAAAAAACTAAAACTAAAAATAAATTATGTGAAAGCCTTGTTTTTATGTATAATGTGAACTTATTTTTATGTATAATGTTTCTCATCAACTGCATATATTGATATTAGGGATAGAGACATTGTACATACAGATAACATTTTTTTAAAATTTCCTGCAGTACCTGATGGACCTGTTAATCAGCTGACCTATCAGAACATTTCTTCCACGGTAGTAAATGTAAGCTGGATTCCACCAATGCGGCCCAATGGACTCATCTTCTATAATATTTCATTAGCAATGAAGGATACTCAAACAAATCATGAGATTTTGTCGCTTCTTGTATATGATACAAACATAATATTTAATAAGTTGGAAAAATATGCAAACTATCTTCTAAACATTACTCCAGCAACAGAAAAAGGATCATCGGAAATGTATACTTTAAGTTTATACATCAGAACTGAAGAAGATGGTATGTTATCTATATTGCTTTGTTCCCAAATACAGGTTTATTCAGACATAAGCTTCTATATGACTTATATAACTTAGACTGCATTTGTGTAGCTTATGGCATGAGCTAGTTCATTACTTTTTGTAATACAGTATTTCCATGTGTATCAGTAGTTTATTTTTTAAATTAGATTGAACTCATAGACCAACATCCTTTTTGCTCTTCCTCATAATAACTATACTTGATTTAGCCAAAAGATGGTGGAATAATACTATATTATTCCAGAAAAATATAATATTATAGTACTATAATATAATAGTATAATATTGTATTATATATTATAATATATAATAATGATGCTATATTATTCCTGAATATTTCCAGCAGTTGATATGTAATTCAAAACACAGTTATATATTTAACTCATATTACTCTTCCCAAAACTATAATAAGAAGTTCATGGATATTAGATCAAAATAGGATGACTGGATGCAAGTCTATCACAAATGTCATTGCCAGAATTCTATACTTCAGGCATAATGAAACTGACAGTCTACCTTTATTTTTTTCTGAGATGTCCAATAAAAAGGAAAAAAGTTATTTAATTAGTTTCATCTTAATATATGAAACATACTATTTTTAAGACTCTTAACCAATGATTTCTTAAAATGAGTTTTCAAATCATTTCTTCCAAAATTCTTGAAATTATGTAATTAATATCACAACTTTAAGGAGCTAAGCATCCACTTTCAAAGAGCTCACTGGATCAGTCAAGAAAAGGATCTTCTTATAAAAGATTTATTTGCAATTATTAGTTACTCTTGTCAATATAATAACAGCTACGTATCAGCAGCCACCAAATTTTTCAAATTTAAATACTGGGCTCAATACTACATGGTGTTCATATATATATATGTATGTATGTCTTTGGTTATTCGGGTTTTCTCCCGTGTCAAATTGGAAGTGTCTTGCCGATGTTTCGATGAAATCCCATTCGTCATCTTCAGGCTGGTGTTTTCGGCTTCATGCTTCTAGGAGCAATGTGTGATTGTAGCTGTTTCTTCCTTTTAACTGCCAGTGGGGGTATGAATTGATTGGATGAGAGCTTGGCTGTGTTCTGATTGGGTGGATGTGTGTTCTGATTGGTTAGGAGCTTGGCTGTGCTCTGATTGGATGGGGGATTGGCTGTGCTCTGATTGGATGGGGGAGTGCTCTGTTTGGGGGGGGCTTTGTTGTGCTCAGGTTAGTCTGAGTTGCAGGGGGAATTTAAGATGGTGGGCTGCCTTGCTGTTGTTTGGCTTCGCGTTCATGGTCATGCCTCATCTTCATGGTGGGTGTCAGTTTGCTTCATGTATGGATTGGAGGGGTTTAAAGTGGCTAATGATGCAGCTGTGGTCTGGCTTCTGGTTTGTGGTCATGCCTCATCATCGGTGTGGGTTTGGGTTTGCTTTTTGCGTGGATGTGTGGTGGTGCCACACATAAGAAACCCCAAAGACAAAATTGAGTTAGAAAATCAAGGAGTATATGAAATCCCATGCACCACTTGTCCCACCATATACATCTGACAAACCAACAGAAGAATAAGTGCACGCATTGAAATACATGAGAACTCAGTCAAAAAAGAGGAATCAACTTCTTCCCTGGTCCAACACCTTAAAGCCACAGGACATGAAATTGACTTTAAAAAGACCAGAACTATCGCCAAAACTGAACACTTTAATAACAGAATAATCAGAGAAGCCATTGAGATAGAAAAATGCTCACACAGCATGAACAAACGAGATGATACCTCCCGCCTACCAGCCATTTGGAAACCCGCCCTTATTGACAAACGAGTCCCTAACACAAAGAATGACACCAGACCCACACTCATGAAAACCACACAGAATGGCCACACAGCCAACTCTCCATCCAATCAGAGCACAATCAACCCCCCATCCAATCAGAGCACAGCCAAGCCCCTAACCAATCAGAACACACCTCCACCCAATCAGAACACAAGCAAGCTCCCATCCAATCAGTTCATACCCCCATTAGCAGGAAGAAACAGCTAGGATCACACATTGCTCCTAGAAGCAAAAAGCCGAAAACACCAGCCTGAAGATGATGAATGGGACTTTGTCGAAACATCGCCAAGATACGTGTGTGTGTGTGTGTGTGTGTGTGTGTATGTAATAATATTAAAAATATGAACTCTGGGTATATTCATGTTTAAAATAAAATGAGCACCAGAGTAGTTAAAACTATAAAAGTTTAATTAAAACACGCCAAGCTTTCTCCGTCACCTGCCGATGATGCCGGCAGGTGACGGCAAAAGCTTGGCATGTTTTAATTAAACTTTTATAGTTTTAACTACTCTGGTGCTCATTTTATTATATATATATATATATATATATGTTTTCTGAGGTTTTCGCGGGTGTTTGTATGTAGGTCTTTGGTTGTTCGGGTTTTCTCCCGCGTAAAATTAGAAGTATCTTTGGGGCATTTCTACAAAGTCCCATTCATCATCTTCAGGCTGGTGTTTTCAGCTTCGTGCTTCGAGGAGCAATGTGTGGTCTTAGCTGTTTCTTCCTTTTAACTACCAGTGGGGGTATGAACTGATTGGGTGGGAGCTTGGCTGTGTTCTGATTGGGTGGAGGTGTGTTCTGATTGGTTAGGGCTTGGCTGTGCTCTGATTGGCTGGGGGGTTGGCTGTGCTCTGATTGGCTTCGACACCCTCCATGAAGATGAGGCACGACCACGAACGCGAAGCCAAAAAATAGCAAGGCAGCCCAAAATCTTAACCCCCCCTGCAACTCAGACTAACCTGAGCACAACCAAACAGAACACTCCCCCAGCCAATCAGAGCACAGCCAACCCCCCAGCCAATCAGAGCACAGCCAACCCCCAGCCAATCAGAGCACAGCCAAGCCCCTAACCAATCAGAACACACCTCCACCCAATCAGAACACAGCCAAGCTCCCACCCAATCAGTTCATACCCCCACTGGCAGTTAAAAGGAAGAAACAGCTAAGACCACACATTGCTCCTCGAAGCACGAAGCTGAAAACACCAGCCTGAAGATGACGAATGGGACTTCGTCGAAACGTCGCCAAGACACTTCCAATTTTACGCGGGAGAAAACCCGAACAACCAAAGACCTACATATATATATATATATATCTATATATATATATATATATGCACACATACATACATACATACATACATACATATACATATATATATATATATACACACACACACATCCATACGTACATACATACGTATATATATATATATATATACATATGTTTTTCTGAGGTTTTTGCGGGTATTTGTATATAGGTCTTTGGTTGTTCGGGTTTTCTCCCGCGTAAAATTGGAAGTGTCTTGGCGACGTTTCGACGAAGTCCCATTCGTCATCTTCAGGCTGGTGTTTTCAGCTTCGTGCTTCGAGCAGCAATGTGTGGTCTTAGCTGTTTCTTCCTTTTAACTGCCAGTGGGGGTATGAACTGATTGGGTGGGAGCTTGGCTGTGTTCTGATTGGGTGGAGGTGTGTTCTGAATGGTTAGGGGCTTGGCTGTGCTCTGATTGGCTGGGGGAGTGTTCTGTTTGGTTGTGCTCAGGTTAGTCTGAGTTGCAGAGGGGTTTAAGATTTTGGGGTTATGGAGTCGTTTGTCAATAAGGGCGGGTTTCCAAATGGCTGGTAGGCGGGAGGTATCATCTCGCTTGTTCATGCTGTGTGGGCGTTTTTCTATCTCGATGGCTTCTCTGATTATTCTGTTATTAAAATGTTCACTTTTGGCAATGGTTCTGGTATTTTTAAAGTCAATTTCATGTCCTGTGGCTTTAAGGTATTGGACCAGGGAAGATGTTGGTTCCTCTTTTTTGACTGAGTTCTTATGTTCTTCAATGCGTGTACTTATTCTTCTGTTGGTTTGTCCGATGTATGTGGAGGGACAAGTGGTGCATGGGATTTCGTATACTCCTTGATTTTCTAATTCAATTTTATCTTTGGGGTTTCTAAGGATGGTAGATATTTTTCTGTTTGTGCAGAATGCTGTTTTGATGTTGTGTTTATGGAGGATCTTACTGATTCTGTCTGTGGTGCCTTTTATGTATGGGAGGAGGGCTTTGCCGTTTTCTTGTTCTTTGTCTTGGATTTTAGTGGGGGTTTCTTTTTGGATTAGGTTTGTAATCTTATTTCTATGGAATCCATTGGATGTTAGTACATTGGTGAGAGTGTGTAGTTCGGGTTTTAGGTGTTGTTCGTCAGCTAAGCGTTTTGTTCTGGAGATGAGTGTCTTGGCTACAGAGTTGATCTGTGCTGGGTGGTGGTGTGAGAGAGCGTGCAGATAGCGGTTTGTGTGTGTTTTCTTCTGGTAGATGGTGTGTCCTAGGGAGCCATTGGATTTTTTGTAGACTAAGACATCCAGGAAGGGAAGTTGGTTGTTAGCTTCTGTTTCCATGGTGAACTGTATTTTGGGGTGTAGGCTGTTGAGGTGTGTGAGGAAGTTGTCCAGTTTTTCTTTCCCATGTGGCCAGATTATGAAGGTGTCGTCTACGTATCTGAGCCAGAGTTTGGGTTTGTGATCCGATTTTTCTAGAGCTTGGGTTTCAAAGTGTTCCATGTAGAGGTTGGCAATGACAGGTGAGAGGGGTGATCCCATGGGTGCTCCTTCTGTTTGTTTGTATTTTTGTCCATTATAGATGAAGTATGTGTTGGATAGGCAGTGGTTGGTCAGATCTAAGATGTGTTTGGGGGGGGGTTATATTTGTTTTGAATAGCTGTCAAGGCTTCTTTGATAGGCACTCGGGTGAAGAGGGATATGACATCGAAGCTCACTAGTAGGTCGCTGGGCTGTAAGTTTTGTTTCTTTATGATCTCTATAAACTGGAATGAGTTTTTTACGTGTGAGGTGATGGATTCTGCATAGGGCTGTAGTTGTTTGGCGAGAAATTTGGCTAGGTTTTGTAGAGGTGAGCCTATGGAGCTGACTATAGGTCTGAGTGGGGTTCCTTCTTTGTGTATCTTGGGGAGACCATAGAGTTTGGGGCATCTGGATGATTTCTCTCTGGGAATGATTCTTTGCTGGATCTCTTCGCTAATGGGGGAGGCTTTTATTTTGGATCTGGTGGCACCACAGACAGAATCAGTAAGATCCTCCATAAACACAACATCAAAACAGTATTCTGCACAAACAGAAAAATATCTACCATCCTTAGAAACCCCAAAGATAAAATTGAATTAGAAAATCAAGGAGTATACGAAATCCCATGCACCACTTGTCCCTCCACATACATTGGACAAACCAACAGAAGAATAAGTACACGCATTGAAGAACATAAGAACTCAGTCAAAAAAGAGGAACCAACATCTTCCCTGGTCCAACACCTTAAAGCCACAGGACATGAAATTGACTTTAAAAATACCAGAACCATTGCCAAAAGTGAACATTTTAATAACAGAATAATCAGAGAAGCCATCGAGATAGAAAAACGCCCACACAGCATGAACAAGCGAGATGATACCTCCCGCCTACCAGCCATTTGGAAACCTGCCCTTATTGACAAACGACTCCCTAACCCCAAAATCTTAAACCCCTCTGCAACTCAGACTAACCTGAGCACAACCAAACAGAACAATCCCCCAGCCAATCAGAGCACAGCCAAGCCCCTAACCATTCAGAACACACCTCCACCCAATCAGAACACAGCCAAGCTCCCACCCAATCAGTTCATACCCCCATTGGCAGTTAAAAGGAAGAAACAGCTAAGACCACACATTGCTGCTCAAAGCAAGAAGCTGAAAACACCAGCCTGAAGATGACGAATGTGACTTCGTCGAAACGTCGCCAAGACACTTCTAATCCGAACAACCAAAGACCTATATATAACTATATATATATATATATATATATATATATATATATATATATGTTAAAATACTAAAAATGCGAATCCTGGGCATTATGCTAACAAATAAAAGAAAAAATGAACACCAGGATATAATAAACCAGCCTGTTTAATATAAACAAGCCTGTGGTTAAGAAGAGTTACTAAGCTTTCGTCCGGCCACAAAACTGTATGAGCTGCCTTCCCAATCTCCTGTACTCTAACTCTGATGACGCTGGCAGTTTTTTGTCATATATATTTGTCTAGTTAGATGACATAGACTATATATATATATATATATAATCTATGTCATCTAACTAGACAAATTTAAATCTTCTTTAATAAGACAGTTGAATCTTAATCTGGTTTATTGTAGTTTTTCATGATTTGGAATCATCCCCAATAAAGCTATAATTATTCTTCAGTGAATGATCTGAAATCCAGATCTCTAATCTGATATCTCAGTAGTTACCTTATACTATTCCATTCACAAATATTTCTATATTTCCCAAACTTCACATAAGAGACTGTTCAGTTTGGCCTAAATTGGAAAATTACCAAAAAGGATAACAACTGATAGATACACCAATATGCCATGAAAATCACACTTATGTATGTTCCAATATAGATTCTGAATCCATTTCACATATGCTGCTACAGCACTCTCTATACAATAAATGGAGATTAGAACCCATAACACCAATTGTTGGAAATTTTAATTGCTCCTCTGAGATTAGATCTACTTTATAAGGAGTTGATATTTGATATGAGCATGGAAGTAACTGTGACCAGTTCTTTGCCATTATAGGATTGCTTCCTGGTCTAAATAAGGATAATTACTGCTGATGATTTCCACAGAGTTGGGGAACTGATTAAGATGGTTAACCTAAAGCATCTCATAGTTGCAAGTGAATTCTGATAGGCAGTTGGGAATTTTTCAGCAATCTAACAGGAAATTCCATCAAGTGGTGAAGTGAACTCTGAATTAGAGTGTTGCTCATGATTCTGTCCATGTTGCCTCTCTCTGTTGGTTAGTTCTTTTATATGTACAAACAAAAACAAAAGAGACTTATATCACGAGTGGAAGAAGACCAAATATGAATTTGAATAAATATTGGTAGGAGCTCATGTTTGGTAATAAGGGAGATGAAGTATAAGTACTTCTCCACCTTTACTGTGCTGGCAGGATGAAATCCAACACCCATGTTTATGTGCCATCTCTTCTGAATATGGAGAGGCAGGAAAATCTACCTACAAGCTGTTGTGAGGTACTTATGCAATCTTTTGTCAATAAAATAGCATATCTTTATTCAGCTATCAACTCTACAAGAGTAAGACCTGAAAAAATGATATAAGTAAGACTTTATTATCTTGCCTAGAATTTGTTTGCTGATTTTGAAAAGTGGTTAGGATGCTCTATAACTGGTGTGCCAATAGCATTTCCTTCCTGGAGTAAGAGGTATTGGGAATAGTATCTCGTGTCTTTATTGCCTCAAGGATAGACTACTGCAGCATACTTACATAAAATAAATATAAGAAAATAAAGCATTTATTGGTTTAATGTGATGTTATTTGTGAACATTATGTTTAAAATAATTGTTTAAAAAATTATTAAAGAAAGTGTGTGTGTGTATAAACAGGTAATTTGCATACACACACACACATACACTCATACATACACACTCCTGTACTGATGCTTCCTATATATTTCAAATTAATGTTTGCTTCTCCCATTTTATGTTTCTTCCCTGATTAATTGGCAGTTCCAGACTCTGCACCTATTTTGAAAACTTACAGAAACCTTTCATCTACCTCTGTGATGTTATCTTGGGATCCTCCATACTGGCCAAATGGCATTATAAGAGGCTATGACTTAAAGCTACAAGGGCCAGAAAAAAATGTTTCTTCCACTACCTCCAATAATTCAATTATTTTAGAAGACCTTTTGCCATTTACTCTATACAGCTTTTTTGCATCCGCTAGAACTGTAAAAGGGCCTGGTCCATATGCTGTTCTTATGTTCTCTACAGATGAGTCAGGTGAGTAATTTGCAAGATGCAGATTTTTCAATGAATCCAACATTTACAAGATTCATTGCTCTCCTTGGCTCTGTTATTTTTATTTTGTGAATTTCATTGGATTGAACCTTTGACTATCTTATGACTTTCTTATCATATCTACCTATTTACTCAGCCATAGCCATAGAACATTTGAAAAATGAAGTTACAATGTATGTGAATTTGTAAGCTGTCATTCTGCTTCAGTTTCTCTGTATTTGCTAACCACTACTCATCTAGGGACTTACATTGCTACCAAGGCATATATATAGCTCATCTGGCTTTATACAGATTAGCAGGAAAGATGTTTAGATCTCTGAAAAATGTGGCTTCATATATAATTTAAAATTAAAAAATAGAATATTTATAAGGAGAACGATATGTCAAAAATGTTAATGTATAACGTTTTGATTTTTTTGTTGGGTGTAAAGTATTGTCACATTGCCTTAATCTGAATAATGTTTCTTTCATAGTCCCATTGGCACCTCCAGAGAATCTAACAGTTATCAATTACACGTACAACTCTGCATGGCTGAAATGGGATCCAAGTCCTAAGCCAAACGGTGTCATTAAAATATATGTTTTTAATATTTCTGGAAACAATAATCAAGCTACTTTTTATCAGGTACAATTAACACAATTAATTTTATAAGTAAACATTAAAGTTATAAATATATATGTTAAAACCATCAGTTCTGTGGAGGGTAATAATCAGAAGATAATTTGTTTGTCCAGGGAAAAATCAAAGAACATTTCTTTCATCCAGGATGAAGCAATTCTGAAATAGGTAGAACAGGAGAGGCACTACATCAGTTGAATCCATTTAGGAGTTTTGGGAGATGAATTTAAACTATTTTTGATCAGGAACATTCTTCTTAGCAAAAAGTATGAATAATGGAAATATTAGGAATCAAAAAAATGTACCAGATATACTTGTGGATAAGCTAAGATTTTTAGTTGTCAAAATGCATGCCAAAATTGTGATGGGCTTATCCATGCATATACACATGTAATATTTCTTAAAGTATCCATATATCCCATATATGCCTATGAATAAACCTATCCATGGATAAGCTGACCCTCAATTTTTTAAAACCAAAATACCTTGAAAAACAAGCCACTCACAGATAAGCCAATTTTGAAAATTAAAACACAAAATTCCAAAGGTCAGCTTATCCATGGCCGATACATTTTTCATGATGTTTTAGTTAAAAATTTGTGGGTTGGCTTATCTATGGCTGAGTTTATCCATGTTTATATAACAAGTACCTATGCCACCCAACCCTCAGGCCATGTCCTTCTAACTCAAAGAACATTCTATTTCTGAATAGCACTCACTTTTTTATCCAATTTATTTAAAAGCACTTTCACAAAAAAAATCCCCTTTATCCATTTAAACTATCTTGCATCCTCTCCTTGTCAGTTTTTTTTTTTGCCAAAAGTTCTAAATGTTTAAAGCCCCTCTTTTTCCCATTTTAATGTAACATTTATTCATCAGGTGGAATTGTGTTATCCTGCTACACAGAAAACATCTCTTTGGCTGTAAATCAATTCCATCCAAGTGTTTAAGAAAGTGAGGCGTTTCACTTGACCCCTCCCCCCCAACTATTTTATTCATGAGTCAACTCTATTCTGTGCAGTTAATCACAAGGAGCAGCTGTCCAGAATGCAAGTGGGCGATTTTGTGATCTTTCCTTTATCCAGAAAGACAAAGCTAATCAGAATTTGCTCTGTGCACTGATCTCCAAGGCAATGCCATTCCCACTCTTTCAAGGGCATCTAGTCTCCCATAAATCCTCACTTGAAAGTTTCAGTAGTCCTGCATGCATGTAATTTTTTCCCTCTCAATTCACAGGAACATGTTATATGAGCTGAATATAACACTGGGAATGGAGTCTAGTATCAGAAAATTATGTATTTCATAATAGATTGATTTCCCATTAATTGATTATTGTATGATTCTGAAGAATTTATTACAGCAATAAAATATTATGGTAACTAATTATTTTCTTAATCTAAGAACATTTCAGGTTCACACAATGAAGCTAATATACTTGGACTAGAACCATTCTCGGTGTATTCCATCAGTGTTTCTGCATTTACAAAAGTTGGAAATGGCAATCAATTTAGTAACCTTGTACAATTCACAACAATGGAATCAGGTTAGATTGTTTAAGATCAAGTATTTTAATATGTACTGGTTTTGCAGATGAAACATTTTAGCTATTCCAAATTTAATCTAAATAAACCTATGAATTTCTCATCTATTACTTAAAAATCAAAAGTTTATTTTAATTTCAGGATCTGATTAATTATTATTATTATTATTATTATTTTAATTGAAAGTTTTATAAATTTTACAAAAAGACAAAAACAATACAAAATGAAAACAACATATACAAAGAGAAAAAAAAAACTAAACATTACATATAAAAAAAACCCCATCCCCCACCCCTCACCAGAAACCCTCCCTTCCCCCCCCCTGAGCTTCCCAGAGCAGAATATAGGCTTAATTGAAAATTAACAAATAAAAAATTAAGTTAAAAAATTTATATAATATCTATAAGTAACATTAAAATATATATATAAGTATATATATCTCTCTATATATAAAGATAAAAATTATGAAAAAGCTATATAATATTTTTTTGTACCCAATCTAAATTGTATAAATTTTATCCATTTATCCCAAACGACAAGAAACTTCTCTTGCGTTTGTTGCTTTAAGAAAGCCGAAATCTTTGCCATTTCCGCCAAATAAGCTACTTTAAGAAACCATTCCTGCAATGTAGGCAAAGACTCCTTCTTCCAGTATTGTCCAACTAACTGCCTCGTGGCTGTAATCAAATTTAACATCAATACAACCTCCTTTGTATCACAATCTGTAACTATACCCAACAAGAATAATTGCGGAGTAAATTTTACCCTCCTTTTAAAAATTCTCTGGATATTCCACCATATCTTAATCCAAAATGCTTTTATCTCTCTACATGACCACCAAATATGATAATAAGAAGCATCCATATAGCCACATCTCCAACATTTGGGTTGTATGTCAGGGTACATAAGAGACATTTTTTGTGGATCAAGGTGCCATCTATAAAACATTTTATAAAAATTCTCCCTTAAGTTCTGTGCTTGTGTAAATTTGACATTTCTCACCCAGATGGTTTCCCAGATATCCAATGAGACTGGGACACCAAAATTCTGCGCCCATCTAATCATACAGTCTTTAATTAATTCCGATTCTGAATCCATTTCAACTAATACCCCATAGATTCTCTTAATATGGGTTTGTCTTTGATCCTTAACTTGCTTAATAAGATTTTCATCTTCTCTAAGAAAACCCAATTTACAATCCACCTTCCATTTATCTACTAGTTGCCTATATTGGAACCAAGAATAAATAATATTTTCTTGCGCTAAGTCTTCCCGTAGTCTTAACTGCCAGTTTTGCCCATCCCATCTAAGTAGCTGACTATAAGACACCATATCCATTCTTACACCTCTTTTTATTCCTTCTATCGCATGCCAAGGTATAGCCCATAATGGAACTTTAAAATCACTTTTATAATATTTTCTCCAAGTCCTAAGTAAAGAGATTCTTAAAATATGAGATTTAAAAACCCAATCCATTTTTTTATTAAATATTAAATAGGCATGCCACCCAAAAAGTAAATCCCATCCCTCTAAATGAAGTATCTCCGGATTTGTCAAATTTACCCAATCACTAATTAGTGTTAAAACCACCGCATCATAATATAATTTCAAATTTGGTACTTGAGTCCACCCCTCTCACGGAAGTCTTGCATAATTTTAAACTTAACCCTTGGCTTTTTCCCTGCCCAAATAAATTTATTAAGACCCTTCTGCCACTCACTTAAGTTAATCTCATTTTTCAAAATCGGTAACATTTGAAACAGAAAAAGAAACTTGGGTAGAATATTCATTTTTATCACTGCAATTCTTCCCATGAGAGATAATTGCAACTTCTCCCAATTCTTCAAGTCCTTCTGTACCCTGACCCACAACCTTTCATAGTTATTTTTAAATAATTTTACATTAGAAACAGACAGGATCACCCCCAAATATTTTACCTTATTAACAATCTCAAAACCCGTCAAGTTGGCCAAAATCTGCTTCTCCTGACTAGACATATTTTTAGGTAAAATTTTAGTCTTATTTACATTAATCTTGAAACCCGAAACCAAACCATAATGATGAATCAACTGTAATAAGTTTACTACAGAATAATCAGGTTGCGACAAAGTAACAACCAAGTCATCCGCAAAAGCTCTCAACTTATATTCTTTTTTATTAACTTCTATTCCTTTAATTTCCTGAGACTCTCGAATTTTAATCAATAATATTTCCAATGTTAAAACAAACAACAATGGCGATAAAGGGCACCCCTGTCTAGTACCTTTCTCTATTGTAAAAACCTCCGACAAACCTCCATTAACAATAAGTTGTGCCGTTTGTTTTTGATATATTACCATAAGGGCTTGTAATATCTTTTCGCCAAAATTCATTTCTTCCATTACTCTTAACATAAAATGCCAATTCAATTGATCAAATGCTTTTTCAGCATCTAAAAATATGAGCCCTGCAGGAACTTGGTTGTTCTTGTCTAAATATTCTAATAAATTAATAATTTGTCTAACATTATTTTTCATGTACCTTCCAGTTATAAACCCTGATTGATCTTTATGCACAAGATGATGCACGACCCTCATAAGCCTATTTACCAAAATTTTTGCAAATATCTTATAATCCACATTTAAAAGAGATATAGGCCTGTAATTTTTTGGTAAAGTAAGATCTTGATCCTCCTTTGGAATCAATGATATAAAAGCACTACGCCATGAAGGAGGAATCTCTAAACCCTGTAAGATACCATTAAAAAGATCACTTAATGGTTGGATCATCTCCTCCTTTAAAGCTTTATAATAAACAGCTGTTAACCCATCCGTACCCGGTGCTTTCCCTAGTTTCAATTGTTGAATTGCTGAGGCAATTTCCTCCTTAGTAATTAAGCCATTAATTTCATGTTTCTGATCCTCAGTTAATTTGGGGAAACTTGCCTCAGCTAAATATTTATTTATATCTAGAAGTTGCACGTTAGTAGATTTGTATAACTTTTGATAGTAGTCCAAAAAAGATTTTTTGATCAATTCCTTCTGAAAAACTAGTTTACCCTTGTAATTTATTTTCTCTATTATTCTCTGTCTCTGTTTCTTTCTTAATTGATAAGCCAACCATCTCCCAGGCTTGTTAGCATTACAAAATGTATTTTGTTTCATAAACAATAAGTTAGTTGCAGCTTGATCTGCTATCAACATGTTAAATTGTGACCTTAATAACTTTACAGATTCTTTAATACTTTCATCAGAAGGATTTAAAATCAAGGACCTTTCTTTTGATTTAATTTCATCTTCAAGTTCTCTACGTTTCTGAATCTGGTTCCGCTTATGACAATTATTCATTTTTATCAAAACACCACGCATAAATGCTTTACCTGCATCCCATACCATTGACATTGAGGTCCCCTTATACATATTCAAAACAAAATAATCCTTTAAACACTCCTTTAACTTTTGAACATTCTTCTCTTGTCTGAACAAATTTTCATTAACTCTCCAGGATCTCCTTTCCTCTTTCTCTTGAATCAGCTCCATCCAGACTGGGCTATGATCCGTCAGTGATCTAGGAAAAATCTTTACATTCTTTACTTTATTATACAAATCCGTAGTAATCAAAAAAAAGTCGATTCTTGAAAAAGATTGGTGTCTATCAGAAAAAAAAGTGAAGTCTCTCTCCTCTTGGTTACATTCCCGCCAGTAATCCCTTAATTCCCAGTCTTCCTTCATATCAAAAAAGGCTTTAGGTAACCTTGCTTGTTTAAGAAAGGGAGAGGAACCTTTCTTATCCCTTTGTATATCTAAGACACCATTCCAATCACCCATTAATACCACTGATCTATAGTCAAGCAATGTTATTTTTTGATGTAACAGCTTATAAAATTGTTCCTGTTGCTGATTTGGAGCATAGAGTCCCACTATAAGTACCTTCTTACCATATATACCAAGTTCAATCATCACATATCTCCCCTAGGGATCAGATTCTACCAGACAAGCTGGTAGGTTTTGTTTGACATATATAACAACTCCCCCTTTCTTTCCAGGAGCAAAGGATACAAAATGAGATCCCAAACGAGCATTAACTAGATATTTCTGATCTTTAAGTAAGATATGAGTTTCCTGTAAGCAAATAACGTCATTGGTATGTTGCTTCAAATAATAAAAGATTTTTTTCCGTTTCTGAGGAGAATTCAAGCCATTAACATTCCAGGTCAAAAACTTTGCCATCTCCCTTGGCACGCAGCCTGGAGAAGACACCATCAAAATCTGAAAGTGCTGCATGTGTTGCATAACTCTTGGGTCTTGCTCCTCCCACCGGCGGTGATGCGTTTCCAGAAGAATTCTCTTTAGACTCTTTTTTACGTTGCTCCTTCACTTTACGCTTGTAAGCTGCACGAGTCATTCTCTGCTCTTTGACCTCCATCTGGCGTTGCCTTTCAGCTTGTATCATCCCAGCGGAAACCAAACTTAATGCCTCAGATTGCTGCTCGTCCTCCTTGCCACTCGGAGATTTCTGACCAGATGGAGTTGAGCCTGCACCCAGGACCGAAGTATAAAACTCTCTAGCTTTGTCAACTATATTCAATCTATAACGTGTCCCCGCATGGCTCAAGACGATACCCATCGGAATTTCCCATCTAAATGGCATCGATCTGACTTTAAGCTCATTGGTTAAGAAAGCAAAATCTTTCCTACTTCTTAAAATTTTGGATGGGATTTCCTTTAGAATGATAACATCTTGGGCAGCAATCTGGAATCTTTTGTTGTAAAAGGCTTGTATAATCTCATTCCGCAGGGACTTCTTTGTAAAATAAATCACCACATCTCTAGGCAAATTCTTCTGCTTGGCAATCCAAGAGTTAAGTCTATACATTTTTTCCACTTCTCTGCTTAATTCTCCTTTATCCATATCCAAGGCCACTGCCAGATCAGTAAGAACCACCTCCACCAAATCTTGATTCATATCTTCCTTGAGGCCTCTAATCCTCAAAGCATACTCCATCTGTCTGTACTGAAACATCAAGATGTCTTCTTGTGAGGACTCCACCTTCCTTTCCACATCTTGAATTTTATCATCAAAAAAATCAACTTTGTTTTCCACTTCCTCAAGCCTTGCATCCAGCTTGACCACCACAGTAGCCAAACCTGAAACTGCTGCAAGTATATCTTGTCGCAAATCATTATTGTTTTCTTCCAGTTTGGTCTTTATCCCCTTTATCTCTTCTTTAAAATCAGATTTAATTTCTGATTTAATCTGTGTAGCAAATTGCTTCATTTCCTCTCTCATTTGGACTACAATCTCTCCCATTATACCTCTAACCTCTTGTACTGAAAGTCCAGGCAAAGGGGGGGAGGGTGGTGGCTGAGCCGGTGGTACATGTTTAGATTGTTGTTGTAATTGTGCAGTAGAAGTTATAGGAGAAGAAACAACCTTAGGTATTGAAGAAGGCTGCTGTCTCTTTGAAGCCATTTTAAAAAGCACAGTTCTCACTTCACTTTCCCCTCCACACAAGAAGGGAGGAGGAAAGAAAAAGAAAAAGAATTTTTCAAAAGAGACAACTATAGTCCTTGAAAATCCAGAGAAAATCCAAAGAATAAAAAGGCAAACAAATCAAAAGAAAAAAAAATTCTATGCCAAAAACAAAAGCAAAATCCAATCCTTAAAAAGGGAAAGTAAAACAAAAAGGAAAGGAGAAAAAAACTCCGACACTTTCAAAACGCCATCTTAAATCCTTTCACTAATATAACAAAGAAAGGAAGGAAAAATAGTCAAAACCAAATAATAAAAAAAAATAAACACCTAAATTATAAAACAAAAATCCTTTAAACTGCTCTGTCCGTTTAAAATTTACTCACCAAAGTACTATAAACACGGAGAAAGAAGCGGCAGTTTCTTTTGCTTCCTAGGAAGCAAAAACAGCTGGGAGGCGGAGATCAGCAGGAGCTCCGAGGGAACACTCCTTTCACCCCCTCTAGAAATAAATCCAGAGGGGGTTCAGGGGTTCTACCTCTATTCCTGCGTTCTCTGTCCCTTCCCTTTGCCCGGGAAGGGAATTTCGAGCCGCAGGCCAGCTGATGCACGCTGTGCTCCGTGGCTCTGACACTTCGCCAGCTGGACGGCTAGAAGATAGCCGCCATCGCCATCGCCTCGTACCGGAAGCTCCCTGATTAATTATTATAAACCCAGTTGGACAGTTATTCAGATTATTAATATTAATTAATGCTGATTTTCTTCTCCCAGTTCCATCCATCTTTCTATTGCCAATATGCTAGTTTATTTGGCTCAAGAAGCATATATGTATCTTCTGTATAGAGAAATTGTGACAACCATAATTAATAAAGTAGAGGTACTAAAAATATATATTTCTTTCTATTGTATTTTTTCCTGCTGTGGAAAAAGTCAACAACTTCCTTTGATAGATCTACTAAAGTGCTTTTATTATGATAGCATATGAAATGCTGAAATGCTTTTTGCATTTGAATTGTTTTTAATCATACTGAAGTTGCAACTGCCTTTTCAATTTTATCAGAATATAATCTGTACTTTTCTTTGAAGCACCAGATATTGTCCAGAATATCCAGTGTATTGCAACCAGTTGGCAGTCAGTCTTGCTCCAATGGGACCCTCCTTTGAAAACAAATGGAATAATTACAAATTACATCATAACATTTAGAGAGAATTCAACTATCTCATCATCTCATAATGAAACATTGTGTATTTTGAGAAACTTGTTATCTAATACAACTTACCAGTTTAAAATAAAAGCTGCAACAGCTGCTGGAAAAGGGAAAGAACAGATATGCAATGCCAGCACATTTCCAGAAACAGGTACCAATTCCCTACATGTCGAGCTATAATTAATAATTTCAGAAATTTCTTTCATAATGTCTTTTCAAGTAAGTTTTCAGAGCTGAGTGGAACAAAACTGTACTATTGATATGTGTTAAAACTTCTGTTCTGTTAATTTTGTAAAATATATTTTAAGAGCAATAGTTCCAAGTAACTGTGTTTGGAATTCATGCAAGCAACTATAACAACAATAAAGTTTTTATTATTGGGTTAACATTGTCTTAACTATGTTCTCATGCATATTTTTTGTGTTGAGTAGCAGCCACTTGAAACTGGAGACTTGTAATTAGGAATGGAAACAGTTTTAAAGTTATTCTCAGCTTCTTATTTATGGTAGACAGAGTTAGTCACAGACACATAGCTAATACAAAGTCACTGCCAAGGCATTTATTTCTGACGCTAAATGAAATCAAATTATGTTCATCATCTCATTCCAAAATCTCTGAACATGAGCCTTCAAAGTATAACTTGATTGTTTATTGTTAGGTTTATTACAGCGGGGTGTAACTATACATGATCATAAAAAGAATTACATATGATACCATATGATACAGTGGCATTCTCAACTGAATGTTACATCTTTTGTCACTCTATACTGTTGGATAATTTGCTTCAATTTATAGAATAAAAACATACAAAGTTGTGAGAATAAATGCTACCAGCATATAGAAACTGAATGGAACTATAACTTCTTCTGAGAACTGGAAAAAAAGAATGTGATGGTAAAATTTTTATTTTTAAAAAATATTTAATTAGATTTAGAAGTTTAAAAAAACTGCAATGAAAGCTTATAAAAATAGTGGAAAAGGTGAAAACAGTAATAAAACACAACTAATATTTTACATTTCCTAATATCAAGTTCTCAACAATGTAAGACAGTGCTCCAATTTATATTTATATTTTACATCTCCCTCAAAGAAGACTCTGGTAGTGTACAATACAATTCCAAAATATAAAGCAGTATATGGGAATCAAAATGTTAAAGTTCAAATTTAAATTTGAAAAGTTTATAAAATTATAAGAAATTTCAAAGAGGCAAGAAAATATTCAAGGAGACAATTTAGCCCTGTTAAAAAAATTGGTTGATGAAGGCCAAGGGAAGGTTCTTATGCCACCAGCCAGCCCCATGACTGCATACTCCTTTCAAGGAAAACTATTTTTTAAATAAATAATAGGTAATCAGTCTACATAAGGGATTCAAATTGTGAGAATTCAAGAGGAGATTCTGAATTCTAGGGATCTCTTCTTTCCTAGACGTCAATTTCTGATATTAATATAAGTTGCATAGATGAAAGGTTTCTAGGGTAGATTGATATGAATATTGCCAATGGCCTGAAACCATTTATATATCTTTACATTTCTTTATCTTTAATTGAAATAATTCATTTGGAAAATATTGAGTAATAAATATTTGTAGAATTTCCTTTGTCTTTAAAACTCTTTACCAATAGTTTTTCAAATGAATCATTCTCAGTTATGAAATTATTTATTTCTGTATATTCTGAGTGTGTATTAGCATACTCCATGCCCTAGTTTGTGGGAAATAAGCAACACTAATGGACAGTCTTCAAGTGTAGTCTCTAAATTAGAAATTGTAGCTTGCATAGAATAGTATGACTATGCTTGTATAAAAGTGGCTTTATTTACATTTGTGACTTTATTGCTATTCTAAAATATGATAAAGCACACATGAAAATAAATCAACAAATGGTTCAACACTGAGAATTAAAACAAAGTTATAAGATATGAATATTTGTGGATAAATATATGAGGGTTACTTGAAATGTAATTTATGTGTTCTTTCATATGCATATGATGTCATATTGAACAGTTGGGAACCCAAATGGTTAGCCATACATATAAAAATAGATTTTATGATGCATCAAGGAATATGGGTCTTAAAATAAATAATCAAGGAGCAAGGTAGTTGTGTTTAACAGGGAAAACTGAGTGAGTGCACCTCCATAGAATATTAACTAAGATGGCAAAATGGGTGGAGACATACTGATAAAAGGGTCTGTAGTATGTAATGTATAGTCTGTTTGAAAGTTTTTCAAAAGAAACAAAAATGGTTTTGCATAATTGTGTACTTCTGTCTACTTTGTTCTATGGAAATAAGAATATGGGTAGAGGATATAGAAATAAGTTGAATGCAGTGCTTGTGACTTACAAAACATGTGTAAAGCAAAAGATAGAATGAAGAACAAGCTCTGTATTAATGGGAATAATAATGTTGTGTTGGTTTTGTCAGGAATGAGAATAAAATCAGAGGATAATATATAAAAGAAAACTGAGTGGATTAAGAGGCAGGGGAAAATCAAGAAAATTATAGTTGGGTCAAGTTGATGAGATTCTGAAAAAGAGATGTTAATTTAAACCAGAAAAGGCAATGTATAAAGTGATGGATAATGGATATAGTAGGTGCAATAATATTTTTTCAGAGAGCCTTAGTAAATAGCAAAAAAAAACCTCATTTAGCTATATTTCCTTTAGTTTAAGTTCTGAATTTCTTTCCTATTTCCTATTCTTTTTTCTCTGCTTTCTGTGCTTTGCATAAAATGCTTAAACTGAAAGAGAAAAGAGTACACAGGGAGAATACTGAAAGAAAATATGGCCCCTTCCATGGATAGATGAAAATATTTGTTTTAAAAGATGATTCATATGCATTCAATAGTTTAACAATAACTGATGTAATATATTATGATAGCCAGATCATATTTATAAAACATGAACAGGTACTAGATTTCATTAGTATTACTTTAATTTAGAAAAATAAATAGCTATAATTTTCAGTTCTTTTCAGGTTATTTTCATCTTTTATAACATTGTGCATTCTTTGTCTTTTGTATTTAGAAATAAGTTAAATATTCAAAACATCTTTAAAATACTGTAATATCTCAGATGTAAATATAGATATTTACTTTAGCAGATGCAGCCGAAGAAAAGAATTCTGACACACAGAGGAATACTGTATGCTTTTTCATTGGAACTAATGAGAAAAGTTCTTAAATTACAAATAAATCTTCATGCACATTATAGTCCCTTCATCCCTAATAAATCTTGCTGTATGTATATATATTTCAAATGGTTGTGCTAAATTTCTCAATTTTTAAAGAGGTACCAAAAGAATTTTATGTAGCAATGTTATCAAAAGATGATGTAACCAAACTAACGATAACTGTCCTAATCTTCCTTATTCAAACTGAAGTCTAAAGCACATTGTAATAACAATGAATATATGTTTCTAAACAGCAGAAAGTTGATATGAATGGTTTATCCAAAGACTCTAAGGATATACAACATTTGTATAAATTATGTATACTTCATAAAATATATTTGTATATTTAGTTGTTCATATTTCCATTGTTATGACTGACTAAGGGAAATATCCATTCTTTAGTGTATGGAATAAAGACTTTCAGACTGAGAAACAGTGTAGATATAAATACATCTGGATAAATAATATGAAGTGTATTTTAGCTTTAATGCACAATAATATAGTGCTATTATAATTATTATTTTATTATTGCTATTTCAGCTCCAAGCACTCCAAGAGATATAATATTTTCAAATATTCAGTCAACAAATGTGACCTTGAAATGGATAATGCCAGTTACTATTTTGGGCTACTTTCAAAACTACAAGATTACTACACAGTTACAATCCATCCATTGCAATTGTTGGGATTCTTCTGAATGTATTGAATATGAGAAGGAGCAACACTCATATCTTGCTGATAAAGTTGTAGAAGAAACAGTAAATGATCTGAAAAAATTTAGATGGTATCGATTTAGTGTTTCTGCTAGTACAAATGCTGGTTATGGCAATTCTACACCTTGGATTGTCACACAAACTCTTCCTGGCTGTAAGTAAGACTATAATAATTTTTAATTTTATGTAGAACTCAACTTTTTAAAACTCATGAAAAATTAACAATAGGTATAATAAATTATAAATTTACTATGTGTTTTTCCAAGAGTATTCAGTTATTTAGTTTAAATCTCCCCCCCCCCTCTTGAATATATAACATATTTGATCATGAAATTGGAGACTCTGGGAACAATTAAATGGGTTTGCATTTAACCATTTCTATATTTACTTCTTTTTATATTTTTTATTTGTATATATTTATATTACATTTTTGAACAATATAAATATATAATAGAGACACACTGAACATATAAACGGAAGATTTTGGATTAATATTTTCTTCATACACTGATAGCTCTATGAGCTCTGTGAACTAAGGTTTTTAAAGGCTAAACATTTAAAATAATTTTTAATTATTTTAATTTAAATAATTTAATTAATTAAGATTTAAACTTTTAAAATAAATGTACCATTTCTGATGGTGCAAACAATATATAACAAAACATATTAGTGCTTGCACTTTTTAGAAAAAAATGTTTACTAGTATAATTGAACATTGCTTGTTAATTATCAGAAAACACCACTAAATTTAATAACTTTTCAAATTATGAAACTTATTTAAAGGAGGTAAAATATTTTTACCCTCCCTACAAAGAACATCAATGTTAGCTTAAATTCAACAACCTTGTTTTTTGTCTTTTTGAAGTCAAGCATCAAGTCACATTTCCTCCAATGTTTTGTTTGAACATTTTGTGTGAAACACAGTGACATGAAATAATTAGGGTATTGAAGTATTTTCATATCTCTAGATTATGGTATAAAAAGGAAGTAAAGGTTCATGTCTTTCAACCCCTCGTTGAGTTGCTCACAAGGAAAAATAATTGAATAGAAGGGGAACCCTATTTACAGATGACACTAAGCTGGCAGGAATAGCCAACACCCCAGAAGACAAGCTCAGGATCCAAAAAGATCTTGATAGACTTGAACAATGGGCCCTATCCAACAATATGAAATTTAATGTGGGGGAAAAGCAAGATTTTACATCTAGGCAGGAAAAACTAAAGGTACAAATACATAGTAGATGAAATCTGGCTCAAAAACAGTAACTGTGAGAGGAACTTTGAAGTCCTAGTGGACGATCACTTAAACATGAACCAGCAGTGTGTGGCAGCAGCCAAAAAAGCTAATACAATCCTTGGTTGTATGAGGGCAATTCGGAAATAAACTTCTGTTTGAGCATGTGCGAGAAATAGGCAGGGATAGCAATGCCCGTCCTATGGTGCCATGCACAGTAGTTCAGTAGGCAGTGAGGAGTGGAAGGAGAAGGTTGTGTTCCAGTTGACTTGTCTGCTAGATCAATTGAAAATGAACCCTGCCATAGAAAATCCCACCAAATGTGAAGATGCCAAAAGAGTACTGCTCGTGAAGTTCATGGAATGTGATTCGACCATCAGTTCAGAAGTCTACTGTGAAACGTTATGAAAACTCAGACGGGCCATCTATAACAAGCATCGGGGCATACTGATTTCTGGTGTGGTATTAGTTCACAATAGTGCTCACCCACACCACTAGACACACCTAAGAACTTTTGAAGCAGTTCCGTTGGGATGTTTTTGATCACCACCTCCCATATCCCAAATTTGGCACCGAGCAACTTCTAAGGAATTTCAAACCTTGTAAGGCATTAGGAAAAGTGCCTCAATTTGAATGGTGATTATGTCAAAAAGTAATGTGATGCTGTAGTTTTCTAATGTATATAATAAAAGTTCTATATGTGCAAGTGTCTGTCATTGATAATCAAATGGAGGTTTATTTTCAAATTGCCCTTGTATAAACAAAGGGATAGAATCAAAATCATGTGAAGTATTAGTACCACTTTATAAATCCTTAGTAAGACTATACCTGGAACACTGCATCCAGTTTTGGTCACCACATTACAAAAAAAGATGTTGAGACTTTGGAAAAAGTGCAAAGAAGAGCAACTAAGATGATTAAGGGCCTGGGAATAAAAACATGGGAAGAACAGTTGCAGGAATTTGGGTATGGCTAGTCTAGAGAAAAGAAAAGAAGGACTAGAGGTAACATAAAGCAGTATTCCAGTATTTGGGGGACTGCCACAAAGAAGAAAGGGTCAACTTATTTTCCAAAACACCAGAAGGCAAGGCAAAAAACAATGGATGGAAACTACTCAAGGAGAGAAGCAACCTTGAATTAAGGAGAAGCTTCCTAACAGTGAGGACAATTAACCAGAAGAATAGATTGCTTTCAGAAGTTGTGGGTGCTTCATAACTTGAGGTTTTTAAGAAGAGACTGGACAGCCACTTGTCTCAAATTGTACAGGTTCTCCTACTTGGGCAGGGGGTTGGACTAGACAACCTCTAAGGTCCCTTCCAGTTCTATTCTGATTGAACTGAATTGAGTTGAATAAGTATTTCACCAACTCTTGTGAGGGAGTCTAGCATGTAAATCTAACAAACAAATAAGAGAAAGGTATTATTGACATACACAAACACTAGAATATTTTCTCTTTACAAGCTCACACTAACTTTGTGAATATAAGATATTTTAAAGAATAACTGATGGGCATTCTTTAATTGGCCAAATTATACTTTGAATTCATTGCATAATAATGCAATAAATCACCAAGAAAATTTGCATACTCATGCCTTTGAGTTTATTATATTTTAAGATTTTCATCAACATGTTTACATATTGATAATTATAAGAATAACAACCTTAACATTTTGTATATTCATGCTATTTCTGCTTCCATAATTTAGATAGAATACTCTGTCTTCTGTTTTACAAATTGTTCTCTTAGGATCTGTCTTTCTGTCTCATAAAATAGGTCAATGGGACTATTATTGCACTGATGATAAATTATATAACTCTGCTTTACAATGAGATATTTTCTACAGTAACTAACTGAATTAAACTATATGCTTCTATCATAATAAAAGAATTTTAGACAATTTTTATATAGTGAAAATGCTATATACCAAAATTTCCTCTTTTTGATACATATGTAGGATGTAAAAGGTCTATCCTTTTTCTTATCATAGAATTTCTATGCTTCTTGGACATTTGGCTAAGATCAGTGTAGCAATCTCTTTTCCAAATGGATATTGAAAGTACTATGATCTAGGGACATAGAGTAAAAAAATAGAAATTCAGTAAGAAAATAATTTCCTGATCTGCAGTTTCAGTAGGTGTAAAATTTTTGTTTTACTGTATTTTGGATCACTGAGCTCTATCCAGTCCTTGAAAAGTTAATAATAACAGAAACAATGGTATCCTTTCACAATTTCCATTGAGCCTATACTGAATTTAATTTTGGATGGTCTTTTTTCTTGCTTGTCCACATAAAAACCAGTAGTTTAATGGAATGGAATGAATTCATCAGGAAAGAATTTGCTGTTCCTGTTTTCATACCAATTTTCTGTGGGCTTCTAAATCTGCACATTGTGTCTAGGCATGTAGAAGTTGGTTTCTTTTTATGGGAATGTCAGAGTGCTGTTTCTAGCTATTTCTACTGATAAGTAAATTTAAAGGGCATAATCGATTTGGTATATTTCCTCATTTTATATAATCAATATAAAATAGTAGTATTGTAATGATAATGACCTGCAAAACACAACAACAAAGAATTGCAACAGAGTGGCATGGCCCAGATACCAATCTGGTTCTTACTGTATTTGCTCTTTCCTCATCATGTGGTTATATATCAAAATTGTCTTCCAGAATATTGAAAGACAGTACAAGAAGACTTCAGTGGAAGTTTGCTCTAAGAAAAAAAATCACTTGCTCAACTGATTCTTTTATTAACCATCAGATTTCCAAGGAATCTGGAGAGAGCAATATTTGTTTTTTCTATACCCCTAATTCTTTATTGGCTGTGCAATAATGAAAGAGAAATTAGCATTTCCTTGTGTTGCAATTGTTTTAAAAATATTCAGACCAGAGGACATTTATTAAAACAATAAATTTAAATATACTTGTTTAAATATGCTTATCTTATCTAAGAATTCCATATTGTAAAATATCAGATAGAAGTTTGATAGTTAAAAGAATACTTCCTAAACTACTTTTTAAAGCTACATTGCTAGTACAGGCCCTGCTAAAACGAATAGAGCTTGAATCAAAAGATTCTTTTGAGTATCAGAAAATCAGTCTGTAAAATGATAAGCTATCCAAATGTACCATCCAGCTAACAAACTTAACTGCTGCCTTTGCATCAGGACACAGATGGATGGGAAAAAATGACCCTGACCTCCATAAGACCTACATTCCTGTGGAAGCATAGAAGCATGATAATCAGGAAATGATGGGTATTAGTTACAGAAAATGCATTATTGTGAAAACCAGGAGAAAAGTGCTCATGAGAGGAAGTGATTGGATTATATGGGAATGAGTGAATAAGAGTGGGCCATTCCTACTGAGTAAATTGCTGTGATTTATAAGAGAAAGGCTGGGATGATATCTTACCCATTTCTGGCTAGACTTGTTTCACAAACAATCTTAAATCAATATGTGACAGTTACCATTGGCACAAAGTTTGTTTATGTAAGATGTTTGTTATAAAGGTTCTAGACTGAAGCTAATAGATTTCCAATTTCCAGTCATATTTTAGGTAATATAAATTGATCTGAAGTGTAATTCTTCTTTTGGGTGAAAATTCTTCAACTATGATAAAAGCCAACAAAGAGATATATTGGTACCTTGGACAAAGAATTTGAAAGGCATTGACATCCTGATCCTAAATACATTTATATGGAAGTGTCTAGATGTTCACCCTTTTGAGTTTTTTGCAGCTGTGGTTTTCAGTCAGGATATGTTGTTTCCTAGACATATTGCCACTGGATGAGGTGGTCACATATACAGTTAGTTGACTGTCACTTTCAGAATTATCCAATTCTTTGATACTTGCAATCCCTTAATAAGAGGTTGATTCAGTGCAAGGCATAATTTTGTACAGAGGCCAGCTCAGCCTGTGTCAGCATGGCTAACAGCAGAACTAAATAAAAAGGCTGTCACAGCTTAAATGTTCATGTGAACAATCTCTAGTTTCATTGATATCAGAGGAATTTGCTTTCAAATAAATGCTTGGGGCAGAAGCTGCATTGCAGAAAGGAATTTACTGTCTGTAGAACAAGTATTAAGTTCAGATATAGGAACTATATCTTTGACTGGAGAGTTTTACATAATCATATATATGAAGTATCTTTCTATTTTTGAAAATCCATTAAATGTAAGATTTAATTTACCTCAATTAAATCAACTATTATTTCATTTCCCTCCCTTTCCTACCCCAAGGAGTAGTACAATCGTCCAAACTTTCATTTTAGTATCATCATTATAAAAAACATGTAAGTCTCTTCCAGGACCTGGTTAACATAATCAGTGCTTCACTGAGAAGAGCTTCAATACTCCTTGCCTGCAGACTTTGTCGTCCGCATTTCTCAAAAGGAGATTTTGTAAGTTCCCTGTTGAACAGCACCTCTGTCCTTGTAGTATTTGTCAAGTGGAGGACATTATCCATTATGTCCTCCACTGTCCTATTTATAATGAGATCAGGGCCAAATTACTAATGCCAGATGAACTCAGGGGGTCCAATATTGAAAAATTGAACTATCTTCTTCCAGATGTTTTTCCAACAGTCAATAAACAAGTTGCTACCTTTGTCTGCTATAATTTAAACTTAGGAAGAAATGCTTTATTTCTTGGCTGTAGTTTTGATTTTATTCTCTATAACCTTTTTATATATAATACTTCTATTATTATATTTTATATTTTTATTGTTTTGTTGTTTTATTGTTATTCATATTTTATGGCATTCCATGTTATGACCTGTGGTTACAACAATAAACTTATAAACAAACTTAAAGGCAATAATCTAATAAGGAAAAAGAATGCACAATGTGTTGTTTTTGAACAGAATTAGAGTTAGATAGCGGCAGCCCCAAAGTTGCCAAGTGAATTTCCATAGCTGAGGGTAGCCTTCTTGGTGCTAATGTAGAATTTAATCATATACCCCCCTCCCACAGTATTGATCACTGGAAGATAAATAATAGCGTTTTCTTCCAAACAGGTGTTCTTGTCATATGAGAACTTGCACAATAAACTTTGGTAAAAGCAATGATCAGTAAAGAAAGCATTACTGTATTGGGAAGAAAATTGTATTTTACACTGCAAATTAGTATTTTCATGTCCTGTTATAATCTATTCTTTTAGGCAGTTAGTGTTTAATTGTATTAATTAATGTTGTTGCATAATAATAAAGACTTCATTGGTCAGAATGAGAATTTTTGATGTAAATCTTTCTGATGTAATCTTTTGATGTCCTTTTCCCCCTGTAGCTCCAGATGCTCCTCCAGTGAATGTAACTGCAGTAGCTACATCTCCTTACAGTATTAACATTAGTTGGAGTGAGCCTACCATAATTACTGGACTAACATCCTATCTCATTGATATTTCCTCAGTAAGTCATTTCAAGTCTTCTGTTTTTTGACTGTCATTATTCATACAGATTGATATGATTGATGCGTATTTTCTAAGAGACAAATTCAGAAACAGAAGTTTACTTAGGAATAAGCTATTAAATAATATTTTATTGAATGCTAGTATACAATATGAGCATGCAACCTGACATCAGCTTCTGAATATTTTTTAAAATCTTCCATATCCCCTGACAACACAGCAGAAAATCAATAGTGGTATGTCTTGACATTTGGGAATAAATAAAAAATATGCAGAATCTCAGCAACTAGAACCATTAGTTTCCCCAAAAATGTTAAAGGCAGCCTTTGGCCAGTCTTCTGAATTCAAGATATTGTTCACTATAGCAAAGAAGGTACTGCTGATATGCTAACAATAATAACAGTCTAATTAGCTGTACCAGAATTGGGCAACCTTTTATCTTTTTAAAACTATTTTCTCTGTTTGGAGGTTTTCTAGTAGGCAAGGTTAAAGCAAATAGTGGATTAGGCCAGAATATAAAGTTAGTGGTCATACCATTTTGTTTCTAATAGCATTGTTCTTATCCTATCTAATTCATCTCTCTCCCAAAATACAAGGAAGGGATGTAATGCAGGCAGTCTTCATTTAGTGCACACAATTGGGTCTGGCAATCAGTCATAAATCAAAATGGTCACTAGGTGAAACCATAACTGTCCTTACTTCAGCTTTCCTTTGGTTTACAGACTTGTAAAAGTTACAAATGTAAGGATTGCTTGCTAAACTACCAGTGATTAGGTTACTTTTGTGTTATTATCATGTACAATAGCTAAACAAGGACTACTTGTTAATTGTATGAAAAGTCTAAACAGATTCCATAGATTGCATAATAGCCTTGAAATCAAATCAAGGACCACACAGAAACAGCATTCCTAAGGTCTCAGATAATATCACAATTCTTTTTTTTATTGAAATTTTTATAAACTTTTTACAATAAAATCCCTCCCCACCTCCCTCCCTCCACCCCCCCATTAACCCTCCCCCCCTTCCCAGAGCTGAATACAGAGCTAAAAACAGCAGAAGAAAAAACATAAAAATTAAATAAACATCAATCAACTATACATAAATCCTAAAAAAATTAAAAAAACCCTTTAACTCCATTACATTAAAATCAACATTAAAATCAACAAATCTAACCATAACAACTTTACACTATAAGTTATTCAAAAGCTAAATAATACTTTCTAATCCCATATTTATTCTGAACAAAATTTACCCATCTTTTCCACACAGAATTATATCTCTCTTGTGAATGGTCTTTCAGATAAGCCGAGATTTTAGCCATTTCTGATAAATAAGAAACTTTAAAAAACCATTCCTCTAAGGTAGGCAAGGAATCTTTTTTCCAATATTGCCCAATCAATAACCTTGCCGCCGTAATAAAATTCAGCATTTAAAATAATCTCTTTACTATCACAATCTTCAATAATACCTAACAAAAATAATTGTGGTGTAAATTTTATCCTTCTATTAAATTTTTTTTGAATATTCCACCAAATCTTAATCCCAAAAGCCTTTATATTTCTACATGATCACCAAATATGATAATACGTTGCATCTATACAACCACATCTCCAACATTTGGGCTGTAAATTGGGGTACATATGAGACATCTTTTGTGGATCAAGGTGCCATCTATAAAACATTTTATAAAAATTTTCTTGTAAATTTTGAGCTTGGGTAAACTTAACATTCCTCACCCAAATTATCTCCCATGTATCCAATGGAATCGGCTCTTCAAAATTTTGGGCCCACTTAACCATACAATCCTTAACTAATTCTGTTTCTGAATCCAATTCCACCAAAACATTATAAACTCTTTTTATATGGGATCGATTTTGATCTCTAATTTGTTTCACCAAATTCACATCTTCCGCAGTAAAACCCACTTTTTGATCTATACTCCATCTTTCTAATAATTGCCTGTATTGAAACCAAGAATAAGTAATATTTTCTTGCATTAAATCCTCCATCGATTTTAATTGCCACTTATTCCCTTCCCACTTAGTCAATTGCTTATAAGAAATCCTATCCATTTTCACTCCTTTCCTTATCCCTTCTATAGCGTGCCCAGGAATTCCCCACGATGGTATTCTAGAATTTAACCTATAATATTTCTTCCAGACATGCAGTAAGGCAATTCTTAAAACATGGGATTTAAAAACCCTATCCACCTTTTTATTATAAATTAAATTATTTGGATGCGTGCCATCCAAATAATAAATCCCATTCTTCCAAAAAAAAGTATAGCTAAGTTTGTTAAGTTAACCCAATCACTAATCAAAGTCAAAACCACCGCATCATAATACAATTTTAAATTCGGCACCTTGAGTCCACCTTTCTCGCGAACATCTTGAATAATTTTAAGCTTAACTCTTGTTTTTTTCCCACCCCAAATGAATCTATTAATACCCCTCTGCCATTCTTCTAAATTTGCCTCTTTCTTTAAAATAGGTATCATTTGAAACAAAAAAAGAAATTTTGGCAGAAGATTCATTTTCACTGCAGCAATTCTCCCTAACAAAGATAGTTGCAATTTCTTCCAATCATTCAAATACTTCTGCATTTTAAGCCATAACATTTCATAATTATTTTTATAAAGTTTTGCATTAGAAACAGTTATATAAACCCCTAGATATTTCACCTTTTTTACAATTTCAAAACCTGTCAAATTAACTAACGTTTCCTTATCCAAATTAGACATATTTTTTGTTAAAATTTTAGTCTTATTATTATTAACTTTAAAACCAGAAACATGCCCATACTGACTTATAATCTGCAACAACTCTACTACTTGTTAGAAGTAAAGTCTTCATCCTGGTTCATCCAAGCCGGGAATAAATAAGCAAACATGGCGACTGCTTTGGGAAGAAGGTTACAGTTTATTGCAGAAAGATGGTTCTTCAGGAAAGTGCAGAGGAGAGAAGGAGGGCAGAGAAGGGCACAGAGAGAGATTGAGCACATGGGCAGTAGGTTTTATACCCCCCCTAGCCTTTTGTTTGGAATAGTTTCCTGTTCCTGTGGCATGAACCTTGAGACTGTTTCTGAGTGTTTGTCTAGGCCTTGATATCTGTGGTTTAATTCTGTTATCATATCCTGCTTCCCAGGTGATGGGGCTGACTCCTAGAGTTTGGGTGGGGTATGCAGATCTTCTCTTTTGTCTTCTTGATTGCTCTAGCTCCAACTTTCTGATGGTTTTACATTTGCATTTGTATAGGGCTAAAGTCTTGCTTGGGGCAGAGAGATAGATTTGGGGCCAAGTTTGGTTTTAAAAAGTCCTTTTGAGGAAAAATATATTTTTCTGCCCTTTTTAATATTTCCTTCTGGGCTAACTTTCATCAATCCCCCGCTTTGTGCCTTAAGTGTGTATTTATGACACACTTATTGGCACAACATTAAAATTGATCTGGTCAGGGAGACTTGGTAGGCAAGCTTTTAAACTGTTAAGCAAAATAATAATAATAAAATAAGACATTAATGGAGGCAGCAGAAAAAGATCCCTTTAGTGGCTCCCAAAAGGGGAGCTTGCACCCATAAAGTTCTAAAAGTCAGGGCAAAATTTTGTTAAGTGGAAAAGAAATTTATAGTGTCCAATATTCTGTGCCAATCATTTTCAAATGTTGGATATCCCCTTTAGCTTCCAGTCAGGTTTGCATACCTCCCAAAATTCTTCACAGCCATGGTTTTTCTTAGTACATGATCACTGGCTGCCCAATTTCAAGGGTTGTTTCCTGCCTTAGCTCTTAATTCAGTGCATCCAGGTTTGTAATGCCCAATTGAGGTAGCCATACAGTATGCCAGGCTATTAAATTTTTCTTTAAATTGCACATAATGAGCTCTAGGAATCCCAATCTGAGCTCAACAGTGCAAAATATTCAGGGCATAAGTTTGGGATTTCCTATTGCTTCCTTAGCCAGGGCATATGAATTGCAAATCACCTGAGGGGGCCTAGTTCCCTCCCCCTTGTTATCTGTTGGAAGTTGATCCCTCAAAGCTTTGGTGCAACAGAGCAAAAATCAGCCTGGGGAACTTCACTAAAGGTAGGTGGAGGGGATAGACTCAAGTGTGATTCTGAATGGTGTCTGTGTGTGTGTGCATGTATATGCAGCTACTTTTACAAAATAGTCAACACAAACATTCTGGATAAATTTTCCCTCCCACCAGATAGAAGTCCAAGGTGTTCAGTACTTGTTCTGCCACCTATTCCTAAATGCCATCTCTCCACTAATACATTCAACTGGCTTGTTACAATACAAATGGGGCAAGAAAGAAAAGTTTACAATGAGTTTCCGCCCTCCCCCCACAGTCTTAATTTTCTCTTCTGAGGCTTCACATGGCACCAGGAATCCTTCCTTCTGCAGCTCTCACAGGCATCTGAGGAAATGGTAGGACTTGGGAAGATTTTCAACTTAGGTTGCATGGTGGCTTTTTAGTTTTGGATTCAAAACTCAATTCCATGGCTCAAATGGATGGAGGCAGCATCTGGGTCTGTGTGTTCTGCTTCCAAAGGCTTGGGAGAGGGTTTCAGGGCTGAAAGATACAAGAACAAGGTCTCCCCCCCACTTTCTGGGTGGACATTACCAGGAGAGGCAGACAAAAGGTATGGAGAACAAAGGGCAGGAAAAGAATTGGAAGGGGGGTAGCTTGCAGGCAGTTTGAAAATGCTGAAAACTCCAAATAATTTTAAAAGCCTAATATTTTAATATGTGCAACTTGCCAAGGGCAGGAGAATCTGCCTTTAACATTTATTCTAAAATAGACCACATTATTTTAGAGATTCGAAAATGCTTAGTTGTTTCAGAAAAATTTCATAGTAGTTTCACCAGTAAGTTTTAGGATGTGAAAAGTAACTTAGGAAAATTATTTCCCCAGACAAGCAGACTTGAGCTTCAAAAGGCTCTTGTAGATAGACACACATTTTTCAGGAAAAGGATAGATAAAACACATACAGTAAATGCAAGTGAAACTTTTCCAACAGATAAACTTAAAACAATCCCTCCTGGTAACTTAAGGCTGTTCTTGAGTGTACACAGAGAGAAAGGAAAACAAACAAACAAACAAACAAACAAACAAACAAACACATTTTTTTTTCTTCACTCTATTTGTTGGCCAGACAAACAGAGTGAGGTATTTCCTTTTTGTGGCTTATTTTTAAGCATGATTTCTAGCAGAATTTAAAATTCTTTTTCCTTTGGATTTGAAACAGTTAACAGTCACATTTACCTCTCACACACAGACTTTGACAAACATATATACACAAATACAAGAGAACAGAAGTCTTAGTTTTACACATCCTAGTCATTCCCACCATAAATTTCAGACAACTCAAGTTAGGGAAGGCACACATTTTAAACATACCACGTGGTTGCATAGAGGAGAGAGAGAGAGAGAATCACTATTTCTTATTTTCCCTTTTAAGTACCTTTATTTAGCCAAATTGGTTTCCCAGCAAAGCCCTAAGCAAAGTCTATTTTTATACACTACACAGTCGAAATCTCCTTGTGAGACTTCTTTCCTAACACAGTCGAAGTCTCCTTGTGAGACTTCTTTCCTAATACAGTCGAAGTCTCCTTGTGAGACTTCTTTCCAAACACAGTCGAAGTCTCCTTGTGAGACTTCTTTCCTAATACAGTTGAAGTCTTCTTATGAGACTTCTTTCCTAACAGTCGAAGTCTTCTTATGAGACTTCTTTCCTAACAGTCGAAGTCTCCTTGTGAGACTTCTTTCCAAACTTTGCTTTGCTTACAGGGCCTTACCAGCTAGTTGCCCAAATCCAATTCTTTCATTCACTCATTCCATTTCATTTTCACACAGTCTCTCCCTTTTCCCTAACAAAAGGTTCTGTGCTCTGGCCAACCCCCATGCTTTCCAGGTTCTGCCAATTAAACAGATCCTTTCTGCGGCTAGGAAAGGCCAGAAGCAGCAAAGTCCAACTGTGATTGGGAAAAAAAGATCTTCTCATTCACACAAACAGAAATACACACATTTTCTTTGTTCCCCTGGGCTTTTAACTTAAAATTTAGAGGTACTCACCTTCATCTTCTTTCCAAAGCAGCCCTTGAGCTCAAACTCTCAAAACTCCCTTTACTACCCTAGCTCCACATGGGCAAGGCCTGGGAAACCCATCCACAGACACAAGGGGGTCTGCTGCCAGCAAGATGGGGCTTACCAGTCTCAGTCCATTGGAGAGGTTAGCTTGGAGTCCCATCTCGGGATGCCAAATTGTTAGAAGTAAAGTCTTCATCCTGGTTCATCCAAGCCGGGAATAAATAAGCAAACATGGCGACTGCTTTGGGAAGAAGGTTACAGTTTATTGCAGAAAGATGGTTCTTCAGGAAAGTGCAGAGGAGAGAGAAGGGGCAGAGAGCACAGAGAGAGATTGAGCACATGGGCAGTAGGTTTTATACCCCCCCTAGCCTTTTGTTTGGAATAGTTTCCTGTTCCTGTGGCATGAACCTTGAGACTGTTTCTGAGTGTTTGTCTAGGCCTTGATATCTGTGGTTTAATTCTGTTATCATATCCTGCTTCCCAGGTGATGGGGCTGACTCCTAGAGTTTGGGTGGGGTATGCAGATCTTCTCTTTTGTCTTCTTGATTGCTCTAGCTCCAACTTTCTGATGGTTTTACATTTGCATTTGTATAGGGCTAAAGTCTTGCTTGGGGCAGAGAGATAGATTTGGGGCCAAGTTTGGTTTTAAAAAGTCCTTTTGAGGAAAAATATATTTTTCTGCCCTTTTTAATATTTCCTTCTGGGCTAACTTTCATCATACTGAATCAGTTGGTTGAGACAAATTAACAACCAAATCATCTGCAAAAGCTCTTAATTTATATTCTCCCTTATTAATAATTATTCCCTTTATTTTAGATGATTCACAAATTTTAATCAACAAAATCTCTAATGTTAAAACAAACAACAACGGAGACAGAGGACACCCCTGTCTTGTGCCCTTTTCAATTTGAAAAACCTCAGATAAACCTCCATTAATTATAAGTTGCGCTGATTGTTTTTGATAAATACTTCTAAAAGCTTGCAAAGATTTTTCCCCAAAATTCATTTCTTCAACCAACCTCAACATAAATTGCCAATTTAATTGATCAAAAGCTTTTTCCGCATCTAAAAAAATCAGACCCACAGGGATCTGGTTGTTTTTATCCAAATATTCTATTAAATTAATAATTTGTCTAACATTATTCTTCATATACCTCCCAATTATAAAACCAGTCTGATCAGTATGTATAATTTGATTCAATACCATCATAAGTCTATTTACCAAAATTTTTGCAAAAATTTTATTATCTGTATTCAAAAGAGATATAGATCTATAATTTTTAGGTAAAGTAAGATCTTGATCCTCTTTTGGAATTAAAGATATAAAGGCTCTTCTCCAAGATAGAGGTGTCTCCGAACCCAATAAAATTCTATTAAAAAGTTCCTTTAAAGGCTCAATCATCTCCTCACTTAAAGTTTTATAATAAATTGATGTCAATCCATCCGTACCAGGTGCTTTACCAACTTTTAATTGTTTAATTGCCTTAATAATTTCCTGTGAGGTAATTATCCCATTAATCTCATCTCTTTGATCATTAGTTAATCTAGGAAAATGAGCATCTTGTAAATATTTATCTATATCCAAACTCTGAACCTTCTGGTCCATATATAATTTTGTATAAAAATCTAAAAAAGATTTTTTTATCAATTCTTTCTGAAAAACCACCTTACCTTTATAATTTATTTTATCTATAATTCTCAACCTCTGTTTCTTCCTTAATTGATAAGCTAACCACCTGCCAGGTTTATTTGCATTACAAAATGTATTATGTCTCATAAAATGTAAATTAGTTGCAACCTGGTCAGCCATTAACATATTAAATTGTGATTTAAGCAAATGTATAGAAGCCTTTACATTCTTCTCCAAAGGATTCATAATTAATATTTTTTCTTTTATTTTAATCTCCTCCTCCAAATCTTTACGTTTTTGCATTTGTTTTCGCCTATAAGAATTATTCATTTGAATCAAAATCCCCGCATATAAGCCTTACTTGCATCCCACACCATTGACATTGAAGTTTCCTTAAACATATTTAAAGTAAAAAATTCCTTTAAATGTTCTCTAAGTTTCAATACATTCGCTTCATATCTAAATAAATTTTCATTCAACCTCCACCATCTTCTTTCCTCCTTTTCAGGAATTAATTCCAACCATACAGGAGTATGATCAGTAAGTGTCCTTGGAAAATTTTTTACATTTTTAACACTAAAATATAAATCTATAGTAATAAAAAATTCTTGAAAACGATTGGTGCCTATCAGAAAAAAAAGTGAAGTCCCTCTCATCCATATTGCGCTCCCACCAGATATCTCTCAATTCCAAATCTTCTTTCAGTTCAAAAAAAGCCTTTGGTAATTTAGCTGGCTTGAAAAAAGTGGAAAATCCTTTCTTATCCTTATATGTATCCGAAACATCATTCCAATCTCCCATCAGGATCACAGATTTATAATCCAATGAAATCAATTTTTGATGTAAAAACTTATAAAACTGTTTTTGTTGCTGGTTAGGAGCATGCAAGCCCACTATAAGCAATTTCTTTCCATATAACACCACTTCAATCATAACATATCTTCCTTGAATGTCTGAATCTATTAATTTAGCTGACAAATTTTTCTTAACATAAATAACAGCACCCCCTTTTTTCTCTGGAGCAGAAGATACAAAATGAGAGCCCAATCGGGCATTTATCAAATATTTTTGATCCTTTGAGATAATATGAGTTTTCTGCAAACAAATAATATCATTATTATATTGTTTCAAATAATGAAATATTTTCTTTCATTTCTGAGGAGAATTTAAGCCATTAACATTCCAGGTCAGGAGCTTTGCCATCTCCTCCAGCTGCAAGCCTGGAGAAGACTGCTTGAAGATCTAACATCGAGGATCGAATCGAAGATCTCTTGGGTCTTGCTCCTCCCACAGGCTCAGAAACAGATTCTTGAGTAGACTCTTTTATACCCATCTCATATTGCTCTTTTTCTCTTCGTCTATGAGCTGCTCGGGTCATTCTCTGCTCTTTCACCTCAACAGACTGCTGCACAGCCTGTAATTTTCCAGCTTTCATTGATGCCGCATCTCCAGCCAGTTGCTCTCCCTCTTTCACATCAAGAGCTTTAAAGCGTAAAGGTGGTGGTGAGCGAGCTCCCAGGACAGACATATAAAACTCTTTTGCCTTTGCAATTGTATTAAGTCTATAATGTGTCCCCGCATGGCTCACCACAATTCCAATTGGGATATCCCATCTGAATGGCATCTGCCATTTTTAAGTTCCTCTGATAAAAAGGCAAAATCTTTCCTTCTTCTTAAAATTTTTGATGGAATCTCCTTTAAAATTATCACATCCTGACCAGCAATCTGAAATCTCTGGTTGTAAAATGCTTGTATTACTTCATTACGTAAAGATCTTTTTCCAAAATAAACCACCACATCTCTTGGTAAATTTCTCTGCTTTGCAATCCACGAGTTAACTCTAAATATTTTCTCTATTTCCCTCAATATCTCTTCTGGTTCCCTCTCAAGTATCGCAGCAATATCATTTGCCACCACCTCCCTCAAATTTTCTTGCATGTTTTCCCTCAAGCCTCTGATTCTCAAAGCGAACTCCATTTCTCTATAATATCACAATTCTAAGATATCCCTAAATATAATCACAGAAAGTTCTTGACTTAAGACCATTCATTTAAAAACAGTTCAAAATTACAATGGGCTCAGAAAAAATGACTTATAATCTGTATTTCCATTTGCAACCACTGCACCACACCCATCGTTATGTGATCGCAATTTTAGAGTGCTTGAAAACCAGCTCGCATTTATGACCAATTGCAGTGTTTTGTGATTGATTTCCAGCAAAAAAAAAAATCCCATTGAAATTTTGGAGAAGCTGTATCATTTGCTTAATTACCACTGTTAAATTGTTGTAAATCAGGTAAAACTCAACTTATGCAAGCAATGATTTATGATGGTATCAGTAATGCCAGTCCCATTTGTAGTCATAAGTCAAGGATTACCGGTACTTATATTATCAACTTACTTCAGAAGACTAATTATTTTCTTGGAGGAAGTTTCCAATTCTTAGCACTTGTTAAGCTTCTGAAGGTGTGGCTCAAATGAGGTCAGTGCTCTAAGCACTATTTGTACAGCTGGTCACTGACACAAGTATTATATGAAAAATTAGATCAAAATTATATAATCAATTAATGTTATTTACTGTATACACTTCTACTTTTTTTTTTAAAAAAGCAGAAAATTAAGAAGGATTGATTTCTTTTTAATGGAATATGCTATGGCTTGTATCAATCTTTGTAAGGCAAAGATATCTGATGGTTTCCGCTACTATAATATTATTCTGAATTTTTATCTTTGGTCATAATAATTTGTTAACTTTTAAAATCAATGTTTGTTTAGCAATCTACAGGTAGTCCTCAAATTATGAGCACAATTGAGCCAAAATTTATGTTGCTAAATGAAAAACTTGTTAAGTGAGTTTCCCCCCATTTTATGACCTTTCTTGCCACATTTGTTAAGTAAATCACTTAACAAATTAAGTTAAGTTAAATTAGTAACATGGTTGTTAAGTGAATCTGGCTTCCCCATTGATTTTGCTTCTCAGAAGATTGTAAAAAGGGGATCACATGACCCTGGGATGCTGCAACTGTCATAAATATGAACTATTTGTCAAGCATCCAAATGTAAATCACTTAACCATGGGGATGCTGCAATGGTCATAAGCCACTTTTTTCAGTGCTGTTGTAACTTTGAATGGTCACTAAACGAACTGTTGTAAGACAAGAACTACCTGTACTGAATGAAATCCAATGCATTATAAATAATCTTTCATTCTTGTAATAGGACTGTCTCTTCCTCTCCTCTCCCTTCAGGCCTTTATATACACTGAAACTGCAAGCAAAATCCTCTAGTAATTATTTTTGTTTAAATTATTTTTAGTTTTAACTGTTTCAGTTATTTATTGTCTCTTCCTTCCTTCCTTCCTTCCTTCCTTCCTTCTTTCCTTCCTTCCTTCCTTTCCTTCCTTCCTTCCTTCCTTCCTTCCTTCCTTCCTTCCTTCCTTCCTTCCTTTCTTCCTTTCTTTCTTTCTTTCTTTCTTTCTTGTTTAAGGATCAAGTACTGTATTTCTTGTTTTTCAGTGTTGACCAATCCTACATCATTTTTATTGCATTTTCAGCTCCCTTTAACACATATGATTTACTTCAACTCTTTTGAGGCTTGCCTCTGGCCACCTAGTGTGGTTCTTTACTAAACAAGGATTTAAAGCCCGGTCTACTGAATGCTTTTTATTCACTGCATCATAATGTCCCCAGTATTATTTTTAAGCTGAACATGCCCATGTTTGTGTGCACTGTGCATATACACATACATTCTAGAAAAAAGTTAATGATAATGAAATGGTCTTAGCTGGTTTTCCGTGAGAAATGAGCTACCACTTTCAACAGGTCTGTGAACCAGGCAGAAACAGAGCACACATCTTAGCATTGTGGAAATGGAAGACGTCTTATTATGTTCCTATATTGTTATAAGGAACAGTGATATATGAAAAAATACTTTGTCCCTTGATAGTCATCCCATGAAATCACTGTCTGTTTAGTACATCAGAATCTTTATTTAAGGTTAATTCTCAGTGGGGACACTAAAGCACATCTGTCAAACAAAATATGTGCTTAAACTATTTTAGTCGCTTAGCAGCTGCATCTTCCATAGATATGACCCTCTGGGACTGCTACTGTAGACATTCATTTTCTTTTTTTCTGTTTCATAATAGAAAAGAAAATTGGAATATGACAAACATGTAAAAATGTTTTGGTGCTCATCTCTATAAAATGTTGTTATGTTCTACATCTGGGACTTTTTCTACTTCCATCATTGATTTATCCACTTGAAATGGAGATCCTGTGAGGAAACTTCTGAAACAGAATCCCACCTTATAAAAATAATCATTCTCTGCTGAATTTTTGACTTACTGCATATACAATCAGATTTCAATATTAAGATAACCAAAGCCTTTTAGTTCAGATGTCCAAAACCCAGGCTTTCTCAATATGTTTTAGTTTTAAATATACCACAAATCTCAGATGCCGCATTGCAAACCTATTATTTGAACAAAGATCCTTTATGGTTGCCATAAGTTTATCTGACTACATTTTATCATTTAGTTTTTAAATTATTATATTTCATCTACTAATGCTTTAAGAATTAATCCTCCAAAATTATCAGTTTGTTATGATAACTGATAAAAAAGCATGATGAATCTCCAGTTTTGTGCACTGCAAAGTATTCTCACAGAAAAATATCTGGAAAATTATGCCAACGATTTCTGGATTAAAGGTCCTCTAAAGAATTCCCTACTATATAGCCAAATACAAGATCTAAAGAAAATTTATTGCATTAGTACTGGGATAAAAAAGCATGACAAAGTCATTATGCATGCTATATCTGTTTGTGTTATTCCTTAAATTTACCCACCCCAAACATGCTCTGTGCTTTTTTTTTCTTGCACAGGTAGATGACCATCCATCTAGTCCTGTTAACACAGTTTTCCATTGATGATATCTCATCCAATGTTTCTTATTAATAATCTAATAACACTATCTTTTAATCTTGCCCCTGCTTGGTACAGGTGGATACAGATTACTATCAAGCTTCATTTATCAAAGCAAATTATGAGGATAAGACTCTAAGTATTTCAGGATTGAGAGCATTTACAAGGTATTCCATAGTAGTCACTGCTTTTGTAGGAGATGTTCAGACTGCACATACTGAAGGCAAGTCTAGTGCTTCAGTTATTGTTTCCACTTTTGAAGCAGGTAAGTCACTAATTCCATTTGTTCATTTTATTAGCTATCTGAATATATAAACATTACAAAGTAAATTACAACCAAAACTGTAAAAAAAAATTAAAAGCATCAATAATTTTTAAACACTTCTCTAAAACAACAAAATATCCCATGCACTGTCATATCACATATAGAAAGAAATATATATACAACCCCCTCACTGCCATTAAAATTTTCAGCTTATCTGTTTTTCTTTATAAAAGAAAGGTGAACCATGTAATTTTTATCTGATTTACCTCGAACTTAATATCACAGGGGAGTTTAATTTATCAGTTATTATCTTCAGCTTTAAGCCTTGGTTAATCTGTTGAATATTTTAAAAAAACCAATATTTTTCCCAAATGTAATACAGTACAGGCAAATTCACTATAGATTTTGCTTCTTAAGGTCTTTTGAAAAATCTATGCCAATAATTTTTTTTTATTAAGAATTTAAGGTACTATTTAGATTGCTTTTTCAAAGAAATTTACGTAGGCTACAAAAAGAAAGAAAGAAAGAAATCAAAGAAAAAACAAAATGTGTAAGAAAAGAAAAAAAGTTAAGAAAAGTAGAAAAGAAAGAAAAAAAGTATAAATAACTTCTGATGCTTCACAGTATTTATGAACATTATTTAAACCTCTCTAAATTTACATCATGACTCTCTTCTTTCTTTAATCTATCCTGTTGAATTACCAAAACCATGTCACAAATTCATTTTTTAAATTATTTTTATGAAAAAGGTCCATAAGATCTAATCTTTTAGACTCCAGATGCCTAGCCATAGTTTTAATTGTTTCATCAGCTATTAATTTTTTTTCAGTGCCCAGGGACCCACTTAACAATGTAACTTTTCAGAAGATACCAGATGAAGTAACAAAATTTCAGGTGATGTTTTTACCACCCTCTGAACTCAATGGGAATATTCAAATATATCAAGCTATGGTATATAAAGACGATGACACAGACATCTTTCAGATTTATAATTTAAGTATTATAGACAGAACAAACAAGTCAATCACTGCCATGATAGAGGGATTAAAAGGCGGACACACATATAATATCAGTGTAAGTTGAACTCTTTTTTCCACAATCAATAATAAGTTTAAATTAAATATAAAACAAACTGAGTAGGATTTATTTATTTATTTAAATTTATATATTTAAATTTTCTGGCTGCTCAGTTCCAATGGACCCTTTGTGCTCAGAGATTTATAAAATGAATGAATGCAATTGGAGTTCCTGTTTTAATTTTACTTCAATTATCTTGAAGTTATCAAAATATATAATGAAAAATGAATAGCAAAAAAATCACTGTTCCATACATAGAAATAAAACCCACTGACTTCAATGAAGTTATTAGTATGTTCAGAATAAAATCTTATTTTCCCATGTACTTTTTATTTTATATATGTATCCCTATAGATTTACATAGTGAAATATAATTAATTGATGCATTAATTAATGTTAGACTAAACATGTTAAAGACTTTTTATTTGTTTAGGTATATGCAATCAATAGTGCTGGTGCAGGACCAAAGATTCAACTTAGAATAACAACAGATATTAAAGGTAAACTATAAATCTTTTACAGTTTTATAGTAGAGCCAGTGACTGCAGAAATATAACATCAGCTTGCTTTCAATTGGTTTTTTATATACTGGTTACTGGAATTTAATAAGCATATATCTTGTTTCATTCTCTGTCTGATCATAACCAATCATACTATTTTGATTGTATTATAATGCAAGTAATCAAAATAAAGTTTGATCTTGCACAAGTGGCGTAATACTGAATTGAATAATTTATTAAAGTATACAAAGACTGAAATCCTGAACAAATTTATTAAAACATTAACAAACAATGTTAATGTTCCATTAACACAGTGGAAGTTGAATTCAAATAATAATATGGATTAAAATAACTTGAAACACTATGGGTAGCCCTATAGTGTTGTGAATGAGATTCATATTTTCCAGTTCCTTGTGAAACATATCTTAGTTTTATTTGCACAATCTCTACCATAGTAATATAATTCAATGATATTACCATAGTAATATATGCAACAAAGATGATTAGGGGACTGGAGGGTAAAACATATAAAGAATGGTTGCTGGAATTGGGTATATCTAGTTTAATGAAGAAAAGGACTAGGGGTGACATGATAGCAGTGTTCCAATATCTCAGGGGTTGCTACAAAGAAGAGGGAGTCAATTATTCTCCAAAACACCTGAAAGCAGGACAAGAAGCAATGGAGGGAAACTAATCAAACAGAGAAACAACCTAGAACTAAGGAGAAATTTCCTGACAGTTAGAACAGTTAATCAGTGGACAACCTGCCTCCAGAAGTTGTGAATGCTCCAACACTGGAAGTTTTTAAGAAGAGACTGGACAGCCATTTGTCTGAAATGGTATAGGGTTTTCTGCCTGAGCCAGGAGTTGGACTAGAAGACCTCCAAGGTCCCTTCCAACATTATTATTGTTGTTGTTGTTATTATTGTTATTATTATTAGTAGTAGTATTTCAATAATAATTTCAGTTATGCAAATATAAATAAGTACAATTCCCTGTCTTAAAAAAGAAATGCCTAGAAGTGCAAAACAGATAGCTACTGATTTACAATTTATGAATTATCTCTGTTGATAGGATCATAAAATGGCTATGATTCAATTCAATAGTATTTACTTATTTGTTTGTTTATTGAATTTATTTGCCACCTACCTCGCTGTATGGCTACCCTAGGCAGTTTACAACAATAAAAATGGAGAAATGAAAAGAACTGTAAACATAGCATTAGTAAAGTAATGGAACAATAGAATAAACAATGAAAAAGAAAACAATGAGAGTATAGCATTGTGAGAATACAATATCGGAGGGTGTGAAGCGGGAATTGAGGCGGAAAGATGGGGTTTGCTATAAATCTAGAAACTTCCTCTATTTATCAGAATAGTAGCTTTAAAAAATTTGTTGTGATTTTGTTGTGAGATTTAACTGGAAAGCATTGTAGCATTTATTTGTCTCAAAACAGAACCACCAAGACCTAATAAGAAGCCAGTGCCAGTTTATGATACTAGTGGAACATTACTTGTCACAGCCACTACAATTACTATTCATATGCCAGTTTGTTACTATAATGATGATCATGGGCCTATTAAGAAATTACAAATTCTTGTTGCAGAAGCAGGAGGTATGGATTTTTTTTCTTAAAAGGAATTTATGAATCTTCTTGCTATTTCTATCTTTTCTTAACCTCTGTTTGTCTTACTGGCTCATGGAGATTTATGCATTTTGGAGTTGTTCATGAACTACAGTTGGATTATAAATTAAAATGAATCGCAAAAAGAATGTGATTCACAGAAAATATCCTACTTGAATGAGCAAAAGAAATTGAGCAGGAAAACTAGCAACAGAGAAAACAGAAATCTTCCTGCCATTGCTTTTATTCCATTTTTCAAACTCAATACTCTTGTAAATATATACATTATATTAGGTCCTCTGAAAAATGGGATATTATATTTAATCAAATAGCACCCCTGTCCTCATTTACTAATGAATAATCTGCTTTTTAAATTACTGTCTGAGTAGATAAATTTAGTTTTGCACTATAAATAAATTAAATGAAGATATGGTGGTATCATGTCAAGTTATTCAAACTTTGTGATAAGTGCTTTCAATATTTGTTTTTTTTTCCCCCACCACAATTCTTGGTGTTATTTGGAGTCATGTTATCCTTTCTATTTAGAAATGGAAATAAAAGTATATAAAGGTAGTTATAGAGATAAAATTACAATTCTTTTTTTATTCTTTAACAGATTATGCATACATAAAGACTAATAGATTTGTAATTGTGTATGCTTTTGTGTGCTGCACTATAATTTATCACAAATAGAGGTGGTAAGTAATAAAAGAAGAGAACAAACAGGAATTATTATCTATATAATATGTCACTGCTCTTTTTTGGAATTCAGTTCAGAATGATGACAATGTCACCAAGTGGTATGATGCATATTTTAATAAAGCAAGGCCTTATTTGGTAAATGAAGGCTTTCCAAATCCTCCATGTGTAAAAGGGAACGAAGGACTGAGCAGCAAAGAAGATATTTATGTAATAGGGGCTGATGGCACTTGTATGATACCAGGAAGTGAAGAAAAAATTTGCAATGGACCACTAAAACCCAAAAAGCAATATGTGTAAGTATTATTTATTTTATACTAACCATCTCACCTGAGTGACTCTGGGCAATTTACAATAAAATGTGTTTTGCATTTTTGGAAGAATTTACAGAGATGAGAAAATTGACATTTAATTAAGGAAAAGACAGTACCTATATTTGTTAGTGATTGGAAACTCTTTAGAACTTTCTGCTGAAAATACAAAAAAACAATTAAGTAATGATATGGATATGAGGATTAGAAAAGGTAGAATAAAGAAAGATGTCAGCCATAATGTAACCTTAGAGAGAGAAAATAAAATATAAATGAATTTATAAACTGGTATAAAGATTGGAAACCACTTCTTTATATCTTTCTTTCTCTTTCTTTTTTATATTTTTTCTTTCTTTTCTATTTACTTATCACTTTTCTTTATTCTTTTCTTTATTTAAATTTGTGCTGTTTTTACTTTGTAAAAAATTATTTAATAAAAATTAATTTGAAAAAATGCAGGATTTTGCAGCAGCTTTGAATGATTTGGAGCATGTAGCGGTATTCACACAGGAATAGTTGGTATCTTCTTGAAGCAGACATATGTTTTCCTGGAATTTCATAGTTGCCCTTTACAGTTGCAATGCAATTTGAGAAAAAGACACACCTGAATTGCTAGCAAGTGTGGGTCTACAATGCCTGATCATGCTCCAAAGAGCTGGATTCAAAGAGCTGCAAAGCATGTTACAAGCTACAGGGATGGTGTCCTTAATTTATATATACAATTTATATGCTGTATAAAGTAAGCTTGTGTGTGTGTATAATGTAATGCATTTGCTGTTTATAGATTTAAATTCAGAGCAACAAATATCAGAGGTCAATATACAGATTCAGACTATTCCAATCCCATCAAAACTTTAGGTAAGGAATGTTCCATCACACATGTCTATTTATTAGAATTGTATGAATCATTTTTAAAACTTCCTAGTGCAGGGATTTTCAACCAGTGGTATGGGTACCACCTGTGGTACATTGGCACCTGGCAGGTGGTACGCAACCATCCTAGAAAAGGGGTAGCGGGGGAGGGGAATGAGCTGAACCGGTGGCAGCACCGCACAAGCCTGAGCGAGAGATGGCTGGAGCTGCAGTGCTGTCAGGGCTCAGCGGAAGCACCAGGATCAGCGCCAGGCTCCAGCTGGAGCTTGGCGCTGATCCTGGCGCTTCTGCTGAGCCAAGAAGAAGCGCCGATCATCTGGAATGTTGCAGCATCTCCAGGGTCTTGTGATTTACATTCAGATGCTTGATTCATATTTATGACGGTCACAATGTCCCAGGGTCATGTGAAGTGACCAAAACCTGCTGCAACCTTCCAGCAGACGGGTGGAAGAAAAACCAAACACCCCCCACCCCACCTCCGCTGCCAATCCCCAACAGAAATGCTCGCAACAATGAAAACCTCAAACAGGAGGAAGAGTGCCGCTGAGTGGGCAGACAGGTGTCTTGCTTGGCTGTGGCTTGGGGGAGGGCAGTTTTTCAGTGCCACTGTAACTTCGAACACGTTAAGCGAACTGTTGTAAGTCAAGGACTATCTGTACTTTATCACTTTTTCCATTTATTTTTTTTGGGTCATCAAGCTTTTGACACCTTGCTAGGTGACTGGTGGTACTCGGATATTGCCATATCCTAAAAGTGGTGCAATGGGTGAAAAAGTTGGAAAGCCCTGTCCTAGTGAACCTGTATCCCTGTTGTTACAAAGATAACGCCTTGGCATCAAAGGCTTAGGGCTGCATTGACCATTGACTTTTACATCTCCTGTGACTCTTGGTCATTCTGTCAATGTATGTAATCTCATTTAAGTTTCTCTAGGGCAGGGGTGTCAAACTGCCGGCCCACTGGCTGGATGCGTCATGGCGAAACTGCGCCCACCCCATTGCTGGCAATGAGAAAAAAGTTGCGATACCCTTGCTCTAGGGGGTCACTTGCATTTTTGGGGGGTAATGGTCATGCCATTTATTTATTATTTATGAGACTTATTTATTTATGAGACTTATATACCGCTTTAAGTGCAAGCACTCTCTAAGCGGTGTACACCAGTAAGCAATGTATATATATATTTACATTGCCCCCAACAATCTGGGTCCTCATTTTACCTACCCCGAAAGGATGGAAGGCTGAGTCAACCTTGAGCCAGTGAGATTTGAACCGCTGACCTGCTGAACACAGTCAGCTAAAGTGGCCTGCAGTACTGCACTCTAACTGCTGCACCACCTCGGCTCAGTTTAATATCTTTAATAAGATATTTCATTCATTTTTAGGCTGTAAAAATTATTGGTAAGAGGTGGTTCTCAGAAAGGCTAGCAAATGTATTGCTGTATCTATTAGTATTGATCATTGCCATTATGACTATGTGCAGCAATGGTCAGGAAGCAATTATAATAACTAGCATATGATTTCAGATAACTGTTTGGCGTTTAAATCCTAATATACATTGACTCTACATTACAGGTAATGGGCTATCTGAAAGAGCTGTAGAAATAATACTTGCAGTTACTTTATGTATACTCTCTATTGTTCTCCTGGTGGCTGTAATTTATGCATTTGCAAGGTAAGTACATATCTAGGTGCAAGAGCTGTTTTTTTAGTTTTAGAAGTAGATGAGATAAGAGATAAGATAAGATAACCTTTATTGTCATTTTTTTACTGTGGGCACAATGGCATACATCAAAAATGAAATTTAGTTGCCCGCTCTCAAAGTGAAACACATACATATACACACACCTAAACATACTATATACAACATATGTATGGACCCACACCCCTACATATACATAACAAATAAATATTAAATACTGTCCAACTTGAATATATAATGGAAGGAGGAAGCTTGAGAGTTCACAAGGTTAATGCTGTATGGAATGAAACTATGGCTGAATCTGGATGTTTTGCTATGGATACCACGAAGCGTCCTCCCAGAAGGTAACAAGGAAAACAGGATGTGAAGAGAATGTGTAGTGTCCCAGATGATCTTATGGACCCTGCTCAAGCAACGCTTCTGTGCTATGTCCTGGATGGGAGGGAGGGAGCTACCAATGATCTTTTCGGCCATCCTCACCACTCTCTGCACCGCCTTCCTGTCTGAAGCAGTGATGCCTCCAAACCAGACTGTGATGCTGTATGACAGGATGCTCTCGATCGTCCCCCTGTAGAAAGTGGTCAGGACAGGGGAAGGAAGATGTGCTTTTCTCATGCGACGCAGAAAATGCAGGTGCTGCTGTGCCAGCTTCACCAGTTTCTCACTGTTGAGTGACCAAGCCAGCCTACTCGTTAGCTGCACACCCAGGAATTTGATGCTGGTAACCATCTCCAAAGGTGAATCATTAATGCACAGAGAAGTGTGGCTGGGCCTGCCTTTTTCTGAAATCGACAATGATCTCTTTGGTTTTTCTGGTATTTAAAACTAGGCTGTTTTCCTTACACCAGTTCACCAACCCCCCAACCTCCTTGCAGTAAGCTTCCACCTTGTCATCCTGAATAAGGCCCACTACTGTTGTATCATATGCAAACTTTACAATATGATTGGTGGCAAACCTAGCACAACAGTCATGGGTCAACAGGGCAAACAGCGGCGGACTTAAGATGCAGCCCTGAGGAGAACCTGTACTCAAGAAAATGGTATTAGAGGTATTCGCACATATTGGGGCCTGTTGGTAAGAAAATCAAGAATCCAGTTGCACAAAGGAGTGTTTAAGCCTCAAAGGCCCAGTTTGTCTACTAGATGCTGGGAAATGACTGTGTTAAACGCCAAACTGAAGTCGACAAACAACTTCTTTCCTCTAAGTGCTTCAAGCTTAGATGGAGAACAGAAGAAATAGAATCCTCCGTAGAGCGATTTGGTCAGTAGGCAAATTGAAGTGGGTCAAATGCTGGCAGGAGGCTAGATACAATAATGTCCTTAATCAGCTTCTCAAAGCATTTCATAATGGTGGATGTCAGTGCAACCATATGGTAATCATTGAGGCCTGTAATTGTGGACTTTTTTGGCACTGGCAAGATGACGGCTGTCTTAAAATATGATGGGACCACTGCCTGCTGCAATGAAAGGTTGAAAATATCTGTGAGAACACAAGCCAGCTCCTCTGCGCATTCCCTGAGGACATGTCCAGGGATGTTATCTGGGTCTGCTGCTTTCCGAATGTTAACTGTCTGCAGTGTTTTCTGGACAGAGGTGACCTCAAAGCTTGACACTTGCTCATCAGAATGGGGCATAGCTTTCCTAGCAGGAGTGCTATTTGATGCCTCAAATCTACCCCCAAAAAATGCATTCAGTTTGTTTAGGAAGTCTGTGTCGTCCTTGCATCTTGATGAAGCCACTTTGTAATCCATAATGGCCTGGATCCCTTGCCACATTCGCCTGATGTTTGTTGGGTCCTGAAAAAAGTTCTGAATTTTCTGGCAATGAGCTTGCTTTGCACCTTTTATGGCACTTTTCAGATTTGTTCTGGCTGTTCTAAGTGCCAGCATGTCACCAGATTTGAAAGCCACATTCCGTGCTTTCAGCATCTTGCGGACTACATAAGTCAGCCATGGTTTTTTATTCACCCTCACAACAATGCTTTTCAGGACACAGGCATCTTCTATGCACTTTTGGATATATGCAGACACTGTGGTGGCATACTCCTCAACATTTGTATGTTGATTATCAGTAGCTGCTTAAACATGCCCCAATCTGTGCACTCAAAGCAGTCTATCGCTCCCTCTGTCCAAACCCTCACCTGCTTTACTATAGGTTTCATTCTGACTAATAAAGGTTTATATGCTAGAATAAGCAGCACTGAGAGATGGTCAGAGGAGCCCAGGTGAGAGCGGGGGAAAGCTTTGAAAGCCTTCTTGACATTAGAATAAGCAAGATCCAGTGTATTGTCCCCTCTGGTTGCAAAGTCCACATATTGATGGAAATGTGGCAGGGTAGCTTTCAAAAGCTAAAGTCTCCCACTGCCATAAATGTACCCTCTGGGTAAGTAGTTTGTAAGTCACTGATGGTATGATAGAGAACCTTCAGGGCCTCTTCTCTGTTTGTATCAGGGGGTTATACACAGCTGTGATAATAAGACAGATAGAAGGGTCTGCATTTGATGGTCACAAGCTCCACATCTAGGGAGCACAGACTTGAAACCACCTTGGCATTATTACACCATCTGTCATTTATATAAAAACAGACATCACCTCTCCGGGATTTGCCACTAAGAGTAAAACTCCTGTCCATTCGAAATGTTGAAAATCCCATCAAGCTAACAGCACTATCTGGGACACAGGGCTTTAACCAAGTTTCTGTTGCAATAATGACACAGCAATTGTCATTCTGTTGCAATAATGACACAGCAATTTGTTGTTAAATCCAGCCTCAGGTAATCCATTTTTGGTTCTAAGGAGCGAGCATTTGCAAACAAAATAGATGGAAGAGACACTCTGTATGGTCTAGTTTTTAGCCTAGTTCAGTGGTTCTCAACCTTTCTAATGCCGCGACCCCATAATACAGTTCCCCATGTTGTGGTGACCCCCAACCACTTATACATCACTGGGTGCCAGGGGCGTGGCTAAAGAAAAGGGGGAAAAAATGGCGGACAGCCTTGTTTGGCGACCCCCGTGAAATGGTCGTTCGACCCCAAATGGGGTCCCGACCCACAGGTTGAGAACCACTGGCCTAGTTGTTAGGCCTCCACATTTGCCATGTTTCCTCTTACGGTCACACCTCCTCCTTTTCTTCCGAAGATGATCAGTAATGGAGGGAAACTTCCCAGCTGCAATGGCTGCTCCTCTACTCTGCCCCTTCAGCCTGAAACACTGCCTTTGCTGCTCAAAACACTGAGCACAATGCTGTTTCTGCCTCCAGCAACTTCCTTTCTTCCTCCCCGCTCCTCCAGACCTTGCAGCTGATCTCTCACCCTCTGTGTCAACCACCGGCATTTCCGTCCCTGATTTTCTCCTCTGTAGTAATCCGAGGCTATGCAGACTCTCCTGAACAGATTTCTCCACTATTCCTTTCACACTGAATTTCTTCATTCCAATATGGACTGACGTTCATATGAAAGTTTAGCAGCCCAACACAGCTTAGTTGTCCCTATTTCTGAAAAGTGTTTCAGTCTGGAACGTTCATTTCCCTCCCTAACCCCACACTTTTGAGAGCTGAAGCAGCCGCAGCCAATCAAGGCGCCACCATCTTGCTTATTAATTGAAATGAATTATATTTTTAAATCCATTGGCAAATAAATATGTATTGTTGTAACTTTATATCCAGCAAGGAATATATTATAATAAGAGGTCATAAACTTAATTCAACAATGTATAAGCATTGCATAGAAACCTAATCAGCAAATTAAAGACTAGTATGACGGAGGTCTAGTGTATGAGCTTCCAGAGGCAGAAGGCAAGAACATTCCTGCCACTTCTTGTCCTGAAAAAATGTCTTCCCTTGCAGGTCTTGCTACACTCTGGAATTCTTTCTCACACACATTCTGTAGGGAAAGAAGTGAAATGATGATCTCTTTGTTCTCTGCCCTAATACAACCCAAGCCAATTTTTGGTGGTGTCAAGAGCAGATATTGTGGGGAGGGGAGAGTGAAAGAAAACAAGAGTGAAAGCATATTGATTGCTAGAAGAAACAGTAAGAATATTGTATGAAAAAAAACCAGAAACTATTTTGAATTGAATAATTTGCAATGAAAATTAGATAGTGTAGATTGCAACAAGGAGCATGTATCTGAAACTTAATCAAAATTAAGCTTTCTTTGACAGGAAAACCACAAAAGGGGACAATTACAAAGCATACATAAATGATTAAAAAATTATGTATGTCTTACTGTATAAAAATGTGAGTGGTGTATGTCAAGAGGAACATAAAACAAACTCTGAAAATAGGGTACTTTTAATAAGTGTGGATGGAAAAACAAGAGACATGCTCAAGAATAAATAGATGCTACTGGATGTGGACTGGACACAAAAGTGAACAACCAGTAAAAAACAAGTACATTGAGATACTTTGGTCATATAGAAGAAACAAATACACACAACTGCAAACAGCAAATGAAAAACTGCTATCAATTTGGAGTGCAAATCTTTGTAATAATACCACATCTCCAAAATTCAAAACATAAAAAATAAGCATTTTATATTTTTATTTTTCCTTTTATTGAATAGTTAATATAGCATAGTTTCCATATTTTAAGGACTTTATAAGTTAAAGTGTGATGCTATGCAAAATCACCTGGGATGAGTTATATTAAAATTTATTCTTTGTAGTTATGCATAGGAGAATATGTTTCAGAAATGATCCGATGAGATTGAGAATTATGAATAACATTAAACATTCTATTTTATTCAATATCCTTTGTGTTGTTTTAGAATTCGTCAAAAGCAAAAAGAAGGGGGAACATATTCTCCACGGGATGCAGAAATTATTGACACTAAATTTAAACTGGACCAGTTGATCACAGTGGCAGACCTGGATATGAGGGATGAAAGATTTACACGGTAAGCAAACTCTTTAGGCAAAACAGTAGTTCTGGAGGTCTGAAGCCATGACCCTGTTGTGACCTTTTACTTGTTTAGAAGTATTTGTGGTATTCTTATTTGCACAGGTCACAAAGATCCTCTTTCAAAGGGTGACCTCCAGACACTTCTCTCAGGAATTTAGATAATCATTTGCTCTTCTCCATGTCGGGATAACAGAGAAGGGAGCCTATATGTATCATGTCCTGCACATTATAGTCCTGAATTGAAGTGTTTTTGATGCAGAAATGTAAAGGTACTAATAATGCTCTGATACGCTGTTGGTCAGAAAGTAATGCAATAACATATTGCTCTCTGCTATCTGAGAGTATCTCTGAAATCTGTCAGCAATAGAGTTCATGCTATAGCATAATATACAGATTCTGGATTTGTTTCAGGAGATCAGAATTCATGAATAGTCATAATTTTCACTGTATGACTTATTTCAACCCAACCTTCTTTACCAGATTGTTCTGAGATTTAAGTAGATGAAGGAAGAAAAGAAGGAAGGAAGGAAGGAAAGAAGGAAGGAAGGAAATAAATTAAATGGCTAGATTATAATCTGGTGGAAAATATACGTTTCTTTCTAAAAGTAATGTCAAAATATTTTGCATTACATTTCAAAAGTGCTTCTGCAGCATCTTCTGTTGAAGATTTTTTGCCACTAATTCTAATGAATTTACCTAGAAGGAAAATATCTGTTAATGTATTTTTAAAATATATTTTATTGATTTTTTAAACATAAATCACTTAATAATTGGTGAACAGTGTGTTGTCTGGGTTTACATTTGTAAGACAATCACTAACAGTTGATTTCTATAATCCATAATCCACATAATGGTTTTAGTTGATTTCCTCTTTTCCCCAAAATGTCCTATTTGCAAACATTGAGTTAATACAATTCCTATTTTTTGATAGATATCAATTAAATATATAACTTTTTCCCAATATTCCTAAAAATAATAATCACATCAATATAATATTTCTTTTCTGTCCACTCATTCTGGTTGCCTCATCAAAGATCCTGTTACAATCCTTATTTAAATTTGTTTCTCCCACAAAATTCAAAGTATTCTAACTGGTTAAGATTTTCTCAAAAATTAATTACATTTAAAAATTTAAGTCTATTTTTTCCATATGAACCATCTCAGCACTTTTACATTTCTTAAGGAATAGATAAAACAGTAAAAAGAAAAAAGAAAGGAGAGCAAGAGTAAAGAAACATAAAAAATAACATACTACTTAAAATATGTATCCCTCCTAAGCTAATATATATTTGTTTCCAAGATTTCTTATTCTTTTTAACCATAATTAAAAATATGTTTAATCTTTAAGTATTCCATTTAATACAACTAGCCACCTAGTCCTTTAACTCTTATTCAAAACATTTTTTCTTTTTTTTAAAAGCATTAAAATTTTCTTAAATTCAATCACATTTAAATATCTAAAACATTTCCTTTATCTAAGCCATTTCAACTTTTTTATATTACTCATATCAAGAAATAAAATAAAAAAAGGGGGGAAAGCATATTATATTATTTAAGGGATTCATCCCTCTTAGAATGAAATATATATTCCAAATCTTTTTTATCTCTTTAACCATATTAAACAAATGTTTCTTTTTTAAGTATTCTCTCTGGTAGGTCCCATCACATATTTTCTTGATTTCCACTTTAGTCTTTTTCCTTTGCCCAGTATCTTTCTTGATCAATGTATTTTGCTGAGTCGAAAGGCTTTTCCATGTGTTCATAAATGTTACTGTAGATATAAAAAATAAATCAGGTGAAATATCTTTGTACGGGGCTTTTGCCTTTCCATGTTTGTTGAAAATCTTTTTCTTTTTCTTTCTGTCCGCTTCACTTATCATTTCCTTTTTCTCTGTTATTCCTGATATCTCTACAGACCATTTTATCCAGTCTGTTTTCTTGTCTTCAGATTAATTTTGTAATCTTAAGAGATAATTTTTTCCAATTCTTGTTAATTTTTTTCCACTAGGATGAAATCATGTTTCCTTTTCTTGTTAAGTTCCATCTTTAAGTCTCTATTCTCAATTTCGTATCCACTTATCTGTTTTATCTGCTCCTTCTCTGTTGTTGTTTTCTGGGAATTTTTTTGTTGTAGAGTTAACTTGGAAATAGATTGATTTATATTTTCAAAGTTATTTTGGATTTCTTTGTGGTTTAAAATCATTGTTCTTTGAATTAATTGCAGTATACTATATATCTCCTTCTGAGGAGTATTTATGTTTTCTTGGTATGTTCTTTCTACATGTCTCTGATCTATGATGGCCAAGAATTTGAGTTTTTCTCTTCTTTTTTCTCCCACTGCAAATAGTTTTAGAATCCCGGTTAAATAGACATTTGTAATCCAAAGATTTTAAAAAAGAATTTTTTTCCTGAAGTTTATAATTCTCTCTTTGTCTACAGCCCAGATTATTGTCTTTTTTTGTCACAACTGTTCTTTGTTATTAAAGCTTTGAAGGTCACAAACACAGATTAGTTTTTCCCATTTTTGCCAAGTCCTATAATGAAAGTCATAGCTGTCATAGTCTTCATCTACCACTAGATGTCAGCATGTATTTGTTTTTCAATTTCTAAAATGAACAATTGTCTTTAAATGAGAGCCTTAACCATTCAACAATTTTAGATTTATCCAAATTTAAGTTTTAAATTTCAGATTTTATATTTATTTCACTTCCATATATTTTGATCCTCCATAAAAAGATTAATTCGCTGCTTCCTTTAGTATAAGGGTTCATCTTCAGATACCAAAGTAAAAATAACCATAACATTTTAAATTTTCACTTAAAACTTAGTGAGATATTGCTGCTATCATTTGCAAGATTTGGGACAGAACACAAAAATCTCATACGATATTGTGGATTTTGATGCTAAAGAAACTATTCTGATGTTGAATTTAATAACAGCAGCAAGATTATTGGTGGGTCAATATTGGAAGAAGGACTCTCTGCCTTCTTTAGAAGAATGGGTATTTAAGGTTTCTAATTTAGCAGAAATGGCTAAAATTTCTGCTTATTTAAAGGACCATTCACAAGAGAGATATGTTATTGTATGGAGAAGGTAGATAGAATATGTTCAGAAGAAATATGGAACTACAAAGTTTCATTTATTTTATGAGTAATAGATTTGTTTATAAAATTATGACGTTAAAGTTTGAAGACAGTTAAGGGTTAGTATGATTTTGGTTATTGTATAATTAGTAAACTTAAATATATTATATTTAATATGTTTGTATAACCTGTACCTGGCTCTGGGAAGTCGGAAGGGGGAGGGGGGAGGCGGGATGGGTTGTAGGTTAAATAGCTCAGATAAGTAGAAATAGTTTCATTGTATATAATATTATGTTTTATTTTGGAGAGAGGAATTGCTCGGGCATTTCTCCTGGACTGCATCCGGAATGAGAAGATAGGAGGAAGGGGAGAAGTAAGTAGGAAGGTTGAGGAGAAGGAGGAGAGGGGGAGAGTGAAGAAGAAGAGGGAAAGAGGGAAGTGAGAGAAGAGGTTAGAGGGTGGATGCGGTTTGGGGGGAAATGGGTGAGCAATACCAAAAATTATGTGTATAAATTTATTTTACTCTTTATCTGAAGTATTTTTTATGATGTAATGTAAAATTGAAAACAAATTTTTTTTTTACAAAAAATAAAATAAAATCTTATACGATAAATGGTCCTCCAAGATTTTGGCAACTTAAACTTTACTCTTATATAATTTTGGAGTTTCATATATATATCTGAGAAAGAAGAAGACGAGAAATTATGCCAGGATGACTACTGATGCTTCATTGTTAAGCCATGCTATATGTGATGGCTCTCAAAATCTTTACTGCTGATATAGTTGTCCATATAAAGGAAGAGATTGGGAACTCTAATAGCAACTCACATTGTAGGTATTGACCAGCAAATTTTTAATATGACCATGTTATATGTTGCAGTATTAAAGAAGATTAATGTGGTAATTTCATTAAATATAATAATTTTTTTCAAAAATTCTATTTATTGATTTGTTTCACAAATTTACATGGCTGTCGATTCTGAAGGAATCTAAATTCACAATCCCAACTTGTAAATTAGCAGTCATATTATCCTTCTGAAAAAATACATCAATTTAACAAATGAATTAGCAGAAAAACTGATGGTTTAGCTATCCTTCCTCAATAAATGAGATGTCAGCTATTGATTGAACTTAATACTACTGACAGGTTATTTTAAGTGAAGGGGCAACATTTTGGAATTTGAAAGTGAAGAAACATGTTTTGGAATACATGTATGTGCCCCATCATGCATAAATAATCATTAAAATGCTTGACATTTTAACTAATTACGAGGAAATTAATTAATTACCAGGTATTAATTACCAGGAAATTAAAGCAGCCCTGTTGCTGGATTTGTTATTTGATTTGTATGGATTAATATCAGGTTTTTAGACATGGACATTCATTAAGTTACATATTATTTCTAATTTAAATGTATATCTTTGCATTATATTTTGATGGTATCAATCTTTTGTGAACTGCTCAGTCATCCCTTCTGAAATGGATGGGTATAAATAAACAAATAGATGGCTTCTTTATAAACAAATAGTCAGCAACAGAATACATTCATTTTAGTAGGCAATCAGAAAGCCCTATCACTTTTGAACTTACTTTCTATCTCAATGATACATATTATCATGTACAACTGTTCATTTGAATAACAAACCTGGTTTCTATCTAAGTACTTACTGACAAGTGGGTTTTGTTTCCAGATATTCCTCTTTTTTCTTTAGACGCAAGGAGATATTTATCATCCAGTAAGTTACTGCATGGCTGAAGATTCAATGTGTGGTTTTCAGTGTGATGTGTTCACTTGTGTGATCCTAGATTATGCTGATTTTTATTTGAAATAATACTTTTCTTAGCACTTCAGATGAATTTTGTATCAGTTCACTAGTGATGACATTGGTTTTCATATCTTGCAGAGACAATGCAGGGTTTTCCCCAATGACATAAAAAAATAATTTATCGTTATTAGTGCTATAATAGCATGCATAATTCAGCATAATATACTAGTCTGCCTGCTCCACCCCAAGATATGATGTTTGGTACCCTGCCTTAGATAAATCCATTTGCTGTTTTATAAATACAACAATTGAAAGTGTATAATGCAACAAAAAGAGCCTTCAGGAAATAAATAATATATAAGTCAAAGGCTCACACTATGGTCAAAAATATGTATGAGAGAAGAAAAAGCATTGTTTGTATATATATATTTGTTGTTGTTGTTGTTAAAGCACTATAAACAAAATCACATTGTGGAGACAAATTGAGTCCCAGGCATTTGTTGTGATATGTGAAAATATCATCAAAAAGGCCTTCTAAGTAGATCCCAAATATGTTATTTCTATTGACGTTATATAAACATTGGATTCAAACTTCATATACAGTATATTTCAAGTTTAGCAAACTTGGATGGAACCAGTGACCAAAACATCTTTTGGTTTAATTTTCATTTACTCCAATTTTCCTATTAGAAATAAAACACAAATTCTAGGTGATATTATGAATAATGGTACTCAAGATTCAGGATTTCACAATGCAGTTTTCCTAATTTGCAATTTTAGATTTCCTAAAATCTTTTTTACAGAAATTTCCTAATCACAAGAGTATCCAGGATAATCCTGGCTAACTAGATAAACCTATTCTAGCAATCATCACAACCACAAATTCATAGGGTTGGAGGACAAATATCATACAGACTTGTGCTCAAATGTTATTTAGAATATGTTAGAAGGAAGGAGAGAAGGGCTGCCATTTTCATGTAGACATGATGTCATTCCTAGTAGAGAAATTTTCAGGAACTTTTAGAAAACTGTTTTTTAAAAAATATAAAAGCAGAACTGTGAGTTTAAGTATAATACTTCAGAAACTAAACTAGAAAAAATACAAAATTATAATTTCCATAACGTTCTTGATCCCTGTTTATTTGTATTATTTTCTTCTTGTTTATAAGATGCATAAGATAACAATTCTATTGATTTCCTTCTTGCAGAAAATCATTTATTTAATATATAATGTTACAAAGTTTCAATACTTGATTCCAAAACAGTGGCAGGCAATCCAGAGTGAAAGATTAGGCTAAATGCTTATATTTTTATTTGTTTGCTTTGGTCTTTTCTTGTTTTGAATTTGTCAGCAGCTAATGATTGTAATAAATTGAAGCTGAAAATTACAAACAAATTCAGGATTATTTTAATAGTATTGCTTTATATTATTAACAGGCTTATTTTCAAAATTATTCTTCTAAATTGTAAGAAGCTTGTAAAATGCTGAGATCATTCACAAATGAGCTATGAAACATATTTATTTAAATATCTTAGATTGCTATGTAATAATTTAAGGTTTAAAAGGTGAGAATGAAAAACTTATAAAGACTTTCAGTAAGGAATAATTATTCTATACTGTTCTTAAAGAGACAGACGAATGAATATCTTAACTTGTTAATAACATTTCCAACGCTATTCCTAGCAAGTACTCATGTTGCTTATGAGTTAAGCCTTTAGTCTACATATTCATTTCTGTGGGGTTTTTTGAACAAGATATAATTCCCAACAGTTTTTAAGTGATTGACCCAGAGAGTAGTGCTGGTCACCATTGCCAACATAAATAAATGGCTTCTGTTGATTCTATATCTAGACAAATAACTTGAATCTGGGAAGGGCAGAAAATCATACTAGAAGTGAAACTGAGCCTAGGCTCTAAGGTTCCATCTATCTTTCAAGATGCAATTAATATTGCAAGCTCCAATAAACTGTTGTTGTATATAGAATAGCTTTGATGATCCAAATGTTTTCCCAAAACATGATGGGAGTCTTGTAGGCTGAAGTATTTTGATTTCCTGCATAAAGCTGAAACATGGATGTCTTGCAGTTTTGTTGTTTGCAGTTATATTACAATGTTAGCATTGAATGAATTGGATGGTTGAAAATAAATCATATGCACAATATTTTCCTTGATTCTGTAACTCAGGCTTTTCTAAGATAAAGTATACCAGATAAGTTCTAACCCATTAAGATAAGAAGAATCAGGTTAAAGAAAGCTTCTGTAAATCTTATTATTGAGTGCTTAGCAAATTAGTGGTTTTTTTACTCAATGCATCTGTAATGATTACATAATATATTTACTTAATATAACTTAATCCCATTCTAACTTCCTATAGAACCTGATAGTCTTAATCATATATCATTTATTGATATATATTAAATTTTTTACTGTTTGGGTGCCAATCCAGCTCCATGATTTTTTTCTGCTTAAGCAAGAGCTTCCTCTTTTACTAGTTGACAGGCACTGATTTGTCTATTGGAAAGCAGAATGAGAAGTCAGTAATTAGTATTTTAAAAGTAAATAGTACTTATGCAAAGATTCATGCTCTTATCTTTGATGAATCTTGATCCAGAAATGAGACCAAAGCTTATTCCCATGCAAATGGTTCGTGATGATATTAAATTACATTTGTCATAATTTGATATTTTATTATACCATGGTGAAATTTTACATAAATTTCCAAGGAATGAAGCCATGTTTAATACAGTGGCACATATTGTCCAGATCAGGTGGCCAGTAGAGCAGGGTGTTATATGAATAAATCCAACTCTCTTTCTTAAGATTATCTAATAGAAAGAATTGTTCTTTATATTTCAAAAACCTTAGCCTACAAATCTTTCAGTAATTCAAACTGTAATCCTATATATACTTGCATATGAATAAGCTCTACTTAATACAGTTCCAAATGAAACCCACATATAATACAATTCTTGAAATATTTCATTTTCATAATACAGAATACCTATATTCATAATGGCTAAGCATTGTATTGCATCAAACAAAAACAAAAGATCTAGAGTTTATATAAAATGCAACTGTGTATCTGCCGCACCAGTAAGTGGCATGCTTACAGGCATGCCCTCACCCCTTCCTGATTTGATTACTGCTGTACTGCTCTACACAGGGCAGTCCTTGAATACTATCCAGAAACAACATCCGATCCAGAATATGGCAGCATGTATAGTTCTGGCCCTCCACACCAGTACTGGACAAGCTGCACTGTCCTCCAGTTTATTTCTAGGTGCAATTCAAGATGCTCATTATTACCTTCAAATCCCTAAGTGAGATGGAACTTGCAGGAATGACTCTCCTTGAGTGTATCAGTGGCTCATTATGCTCCATTCTAACCACTACACCAGTCATCCTCTGATCACATGATCTGAAGTAAAATATATGCAGCTAACTTTATACTTTATAGAAAAAGCCTAAGAGAAAAGCAGGAAAAATAGAGTACGTATGATACACATCCATACACAACACTTTAGTCATTACATGTGGACTCTTTAGAAAAAAATGCAGGCTCCCTCCTGAAATTCTTAAAATCATCTACTGAAATCAGGTTATGTAATTAGGAAATTGTCAAGCATTACAATGTATGAATATAATTTTTAGCAAAATAGGCACTATTACATTGCTGCTATGTCTTTTATGCTTTCCCTTTTCAATCAACATGCTGTTGGTACCCATTGTTAATTGGTTCCCAGAGGCACAATGAGTGCCAAAAACAATAAGTACCAAACATTTTTTCCCATAAGGAATAATGTAGTGAGTCACATGGCAGCCGACAGCGACAAGTTTTAGCTTGTACATTGAGTACCAAACAAACAATGAGTAACGGGACAATTTTTTCAAAATGCATTGAGTACCAAATTCGATGAGTTTCAAAGCAGTTGAATACCAAGGTACCACTGTATTTATTTAAAATGTTATCAAACATCAATGTAACAAGCTAGTAGTCTCTAAATGTGGTGGCGTCTGTGAGTTGCAATCCCACACGTTAGAAGGTGACCAAAACAGAAAAACTCTACCAACATATTATCACATACCTAAGTAGTACAAGAAAGTGTCATACCCTATTTTAAACCTAGCAGACATTGACCCTTTAAAAAGTGAGATATCATACTGGAATGTCTTTACTGAAGCATAGAGGTTAATAAAGTGTAGAACTTAGAAACCCTCTCTGAATGACATATAACTTGATTATAGAGGAATAACTAAATTATGAAAAATTTACCCCATCTGCAATAGGGATAGTGTTAATTTGGGGTTGATTGAGGCTAAATAACCTCACATATCACACTATGCCATTCACAAAAACCAAGACAGTTAATGTTAATTGCCTCTTCCACCTACCAGTGGCCTTGCTGCACTTCTTAAGGCAGTCTGTCCCTTTTGTCTTGCAAAAAGAATTTAAAATAATTTATATTGGCACAGCATCTCATAAAAATGGAATTTAAAGAACTTCTGAAAAGTGAATCATTCAAAAATGTTTAATATCATTTGACTCCTTACTTCTAACTTTAGTGAGTCCAGAATCAATTTAGAATGCAAAAAAGTTGCCTAACTCCCAACTTTCAGCTTCTTATTTAATACAATCTCTATTACAGGTTACTTAGTTATAGAAAATCCATCAGGTAAGTTGAGTTTTATATTGTACCTAGTCTGATGAAGTGAAATGTGTGACATATATTGGTATACTTATTAGAAAAAGTTCCAAGCTGTGTATAAATCATGAAAGCATGACCAATTGCATGGTAACTGGAGAAATGCTTTCTCTCTCTCTGGGGTGAAGCCTGCATGTCTGTGTTTTAGCGTGGCAAGTAATATGGTGATATTTAACTCCTAGGGGTTTAAAAACCATGTCATTATGAGAATGAAGTCACTGCTATATTTTGTGTATCTAAAGCCCTGCATTGTATAAAATGGTTTCTGTGTGACAAAAGAAGCATTATCTGCTGGATTTGAACTGAAGGGTGATTTTACAAATGTGCATAAATATCAAAAGATTGCCCTTGGGAGTAATCACATTTGTAAAACAGTTTGTAGATAACAGTTGCAGGCTGTCAAATAAATAGTAGAAAATTTAAGATGGAATTCTGTTATTTCAAAACTATTCCAAATGTAAACTAAATCTTTTCTTTTTTAATTGTTTTATATGCATAAAAATGGTATGTTAACTTTCCAATAGAAATATCTTTATTTTAAATCACAAATTATCAATTTTCCTCTTTATTTCAAGGCCAATAGGCAAGAAATGTTTTCTGCAACATGTGGAAGATCTTTGCACAAATAACAACATCAAGTTTCAGGAAGAATTTTTGGTATGTTACCAACAGTTGTCACAACATGCATAAATCTCCACTTGTTTCATGTATCACATTTGATGTACTTTGATCATTAGTATTCAATAAATAGTTTGGTCACTTATGATAGTTTCACATGGGAAGCAGTGTTATATACAAATTATTTCTCATTCCATTTAATCAGAAGAGTTCATACACTCATCCTCATTCCTGCTACAGAAATCTTTCCCTCGTTGCTACTTACATATAAACAAAAAAATGCAACCTATTCATTCTATTTTCTCTTTAAAAATATTCCTTTTTAGTGGACTTTCTAATTTCTCTGAATATATTCACAGTATGCAGCATAAATGATTCAAGTAAAATCTTTAGTATGTCATACCCCAGCATAAGCATAAATGAAGTCTTCAGGATCAAGTCTATTGTCCTTAAAGGCAGTGGGATTCCTTCTAAAGATCTGCTGGGAGACTAAAGCCTTGTAGCAGTTGGTTGACCACTGCTGAGCTAGATTGGCAGGACATTGATTATATTGCAAGAAGTGCTGTGCTGAAAATTTCTTCCAAATCTCATTATTCCCATTCAGTTTTTTAGAAAAAAAAAATCCCTCCCTCCCCCTCCTCCTTCCTTCCTTCCTTCCTTCCTTCCTTCCTTCCTTCCTTCCTTCCTTCCTTCCTTCCTTCCTTCCATCCTTTGTTTAAATTTTATGGTTCTTAGCACATATTTTATGAGGCTGTTCATCTATTGTATAATTATCCCTCAAGCAGCCTGCAGACTCCTTGACTTTGTGCTTCAATTAAATGTCAGAGGAACTGATCCTTTGAAAATTGATTTAGATCAAGAAATGTGTGCAGCCTGAAAACTGCAAAGGGTAATATAATAAGAAACTACCACTACCTCCTCCACTATCACTTAATAAAGTATTTTCTAATTCTAAAGCAACCTGAAAATGAGGTAAAAGGTCTGGAGCCTCTTGATACAAATGAAAGTCATTATTAAAAAGGAAAATATATTTCCAGTATTAATTGGAAGTGTTCATGCTACTATGCTTCCTGTGTATTTTTTTGCTGAAAACATGAGTAACCTGAAAGTCATAGTGACATATATATTATTTTATAGGAACTCCCCAAGTTTCTTCCAGATCTCGCGTTAACTGATGCCGATCTTCCTTGGAACAAATCTAAAAATCGTTTTCCAAACATCAAACCATGTACGTAGTGGTTTACTAATTATATTTTTCTGAAATTAATTTTTAAATAGTGCCATGCCAAAATTGCTTGTATCTTTTTTGATTATACAATTTGATGGATAAAGTCATTTCTTTATCTATTTCCTAATGAAGATGTGGAAATCCCAGAATTTATTTTTGTTATGAAGTAGTTGAGAGATGTGTGAATATATTTTGTCTTTCATTGTACTATTATCTCTGCAACAGTCTGTTATATCTCAAGTAAAGGGAGAGTATCATAAAAGAACTTCTCCCATGGGACTTTTTCTCAGATTAGAGAGAGTCTGTGGTTTAGTAGAAAGTTCTGAAGCAGCAGATTGTATACTGCAGTTGCAGGACAGGAAATAATACACCCTCATGGTTCCTTAGCTGTGTAATATAATTCATCCTAATTATTATTCTTGGGCTGTGTACTCTGCAGTAAAATAAAGTTATCTAAAAATGCTGGATCCATCTCTGGGTATGCTCACCTTTTCTTTGGAACATGATGATGCTTTCTTAAGATACTTGTAAATGTGGTATATAGCTGCTCCAGGAAAGATCAGAGTGAATATATAGTAATTTATAAATCCAGGATAGATTTTATCACAGGAGTCAGGAGTCTGTCTCCCTCTGTAGTCAACACTGCTTCATTTTTCTCTTATTAAGAAAAGAAATGCTATTATTATTTTAAGCATTAGCTGTGATGTGAGATGGGGACAAGGCATTCTTTGGTTAATGTAGCCACATTCTGTGTATTAACTGTTGAGAACAGCTGCTCCTACTATCTGCTACTAGTTCAGGAAATATTCTGTGCTCAAGTTGACCTGAGCTAATATGCCTAAAGCAGTAGCAGAATGCATACTCAGAGTTTATCTTTTTTGTACATATATTCAAAACTCTATTCTTTTGTTGCGTTATTTATTAATATATGCATTCAGCCAAGATTCAGTTTGATTTTGCAGTTTAGTTTAACTATTCAAAATAACTTTGAATTAATTTAGTTCAATGATTACATTAAAGTAAAGTATCTGTATCCAAGCAGAGCAGCTCAATGAATCATGAGCTAGATTCAGATACCTGTTTTAATCCAATAATTTTAATAGATTCAAATAGGTTATTTGATTGAATCTTCTAATTGAAGCTTTGCATAGTTCTATTATTTCTGCCATTCCAGGATGCTTCATAGTAATATTCATTCTTAAATATGAAATTATTTAAGGGTACATCTATTCCAGATATGTTCTGTTGCAAATAAATAACATATTGACTTTTGAATGCATTCAGGAGAACTACATAGGGATATAAAGACATATATAGATTTAACTTGAGATGGGAAACCAGCACAGAATTCAATTTCCCTTCCCACAGCTGTGCGCACACACATATATACATACACACACACACACGCAGAGAGAGAGAGAGAGAGAGAGAGAGAGATCTTTTTCTTTCAGTGTATAAAGAGACAAAAGTTGTAAATTAAAATGTCTGTCTAAAAGTCTTCTTTCTTAATGGGCATATTTCTTGATTCTGTTAAACTCAGCCGTGGTTTTAATAGTTAAAAATAAAACTAAAAGGAAAAATTAAATTTTAATATATTAAATGTCATATTTGCTAAAATGGTCTATCTGTATGTGCGTGTATACATATGTGCTATATATAGAATACAGTGACTGTTATCTACTTATCTATTCATATATCCATCCACTGAAACCTTGGAAAGATCCTTTGATTTAATTTCTTTTGCACAGATAATAATAATCGAGTGAAATTAATACCTGATGCTTGTGTACCAGGATCTGATTACATTAATGCCAGCTATGTATCTGTAAGTTTATAATCATTTTAAATTGTAACTGTATTCTTCCCCATGTCACTGGATGATTAGAAAAAAACATATCTTTATGGAAAAAAGGCATGAGTTTTCTTTTACTCTTTGTATTACAATACAATTACAGACTAACATCATCATCAATTAAATTTTTATTTCATTCATTTGTTTCATATGGAAAACAAAAATAGCTTATTGAATCCTTGAAGAATACTATAATTGTATATTTCAGTTTTCAAGAAAATGTTCTATAATTGCCTGTTCCATCACTTCATAGAATATTTTAGTTTCTTCTGCTATTAAGCTCCAGTATGATTATAAGGATATTTCAGCTAAACACCTAGACTAGTTGTCTTGTATATTTTAATCTCTTGGAAGCTACATTCTTCACTTTAAGCTAGGAGCAGACCATTCCGGATGCATGAGGAGAAAGATAACCATAGTGGGATACGCCGTGGAATTTGTTTTCTTTATAAGATTCAATATTGCAAACACTATGTTTCTTGTGTGTAGAGAAATGCCTAATATTTATTTAATTTTTTTTCTTAGTTCCCAAAAATGCATTGTTGATTTTGGATTGCAAGTTATTCAAAAGAACTAAGTAACATATTTCTAAATTTTAATTTCTACCATATGTTGTATTTTTAGCATCCATTTTTCTGCAATAAAAGAGAATGTATGTGGCTCAAGGTTGAACTATGGAGTTTTTGATGCTCCATAAGCTTGATTGTTTGCTTGCAGGTGTTTATCACCCAACTAGGTACCATTGGTGTCTTCCAATTTAGAACCAAAATCTATTGGATTGGACCAACTGTTATGCTGTGTGCTTAACCAATGCAATATTTTGAGAATTTGGGAGCTACATTATCAAGTAAAAATCTCTGATATTTATAGGTCAAGCGATTCACAATTATCTGTGAGCTACTAGTTTTACAATTATGAAACAGATAGCAAGGAAAAGGTATATTAATCTTTACTACTTGATAATTCAACTTATGGATACAAATATTTTTATTTGCATTATTTGTTGTTGAAGGCCACTGTTTTAAATAACATGCTATACAAAACAAATGATTGCCAGTCATTAACATAGCTTATCAGGGTGCAAAGATGTGAAGAACAAGGAATAATTCCCCAGTCTGTGTGCCTGTGTGTTGCAGGGGGGAGGGGTGGAACCTTCATGGAATATTGCATATTTACTTTTAAATTATATGGTAATAATCCAATGTGTGAAAGGAAATGCTATATATTTGAAAATATATTAAATTAAAAAATAAAGTGATTTGTGAAGATCACAAATTCCACCCTTTTTACTGAAATCATATTATTTTGTATATTTCTTTGATGTAGCAGAAGATAAAATTTAAGATATCTGTTTTGTTTTGTTTTACTACAAAAGTGATTATTTCTTGTGTTTCCGAAGTTTATTTTTTTGCCCATTTGATTGTTCTAAAATTCTACATTCTGTTACATGTAATAGTTTGTAGCTCTACCTTAAACAAAAAGAATATTTTATATTAAATGCAATCAATAATTTTATAATTATTACCTGAATAAACTATTCAGTTTTATACAGCAGACATATTTTTACAACCAAGCCACACTACAGTATTTGCAATACATTTTTTTATCAAAGTGAATTTATATCATAAAAAGATGTTAAAAAAAGTATTACATATATTTCATTTTTTCCCAAAGTTCAATTTCCCCTAATTGGAAAATTGATTTTTCCTATTACAAAATATCTCCAATATTTCACCATGGTGATTTCATGTGCAAGCTTTGTAGAAATGTAGTTTTTAAACATTCCATCAAGGAAAGAAGACAAATCTGTAATAGAATGTAGCATTGAAAAGAGATAGACATTTTGCAATACGTTACAGATTTCAGGGAATTTAGATCAGTTAATTAATAGCTATTAGAAGTATATATTGTATTCAGGGAGTATTCAGGAATGGTAACTTTGAATGTCTTCATGCAAGAATACATATTTTACTGAATATGTAGCTGAATATGATCTTTTGTCTTCTTTTCTTTAGTAGTAGTAGTAGTAGTAATAATAATAATAATAATAATAATAATAATAATAATAATAATAAAGTTGGAAGAGACTTAGAAACCATCTAGTCCAACCCCCTGCTCAGGCAGGAACCCTATACCCGTGGTGGCGAACCTATGGCACGCGTGCCACTCCAGTCCTTCAGCTGGGTTTTATAAAATCTTTTCGCTTTAGGCCTCCACCGCCATGTGCAAAAAAAAAAAAAAAGTTTCAATCAATCAAAATCAATTTCTATTTCTTGCGGGGAAACAAGGATCTTGCAAAGTTGGAATTGATTGATTGAACTTTTTAGTCCCATCCAGACTGCCGTTACCACCACGGTCACGCCCACCCAATGGCCCATGCCCACCTGGCACTCGATGATACATAAGTGGGCTTTGAGTTGCAGTTTGGACACTTGGTCTCTAAAAGGTTCACCATCACTGCCCTATACCATTTCAGACAAATGGCTGTCTAGTCTCTTCTTAAAAACTTCCAGTGTTGGAACATTCACAACTTCTGGAGGCAGGTTGTTCCACTGATTAATTGTTCTAACTGTACTAAGTACTGTACTTAATGTACTAAGTTTCATTTTTACTTTAGGGCTATGTATGTCCAAATGAATTTATTGCTACTCAAGGACCATTACCAGGCACAGTGGGAGATTTTTGGAGAATGGTGTGGGAAACAAGAGCAAAAACTGTTGTTATGCTAACTCAGTGTTATGAAAAAGGGCGGGTAAGTTACCAATATATGGACTATAAATTTATTTGAAAACTCACTATTATACATTCATAAAAATAAAATACAATTTTATAAACCATCATATTGCACCCTGACTGCAGATAAGATGCCATCAGTATTGGCCTGAAGATAACATTCCAGTTACCGTTTTTGGAGATATAGTGATTACTAAATTAGTGGAAGATACTCAAATAGACTGGACCATCAGAGATCTAAAAATTGAAAAGGTAACAATAGATTTTCTTTAAACTTCCACAGATTCTGTGAAAACTGTAATCTGTCTGCAGCTGTAATGTCTGACACATCTTATTCTTAGAATCATTGTTTAAATTTTTTGATTAATATATCTTGGCTTTTATAATTCCCAATATTGTACTGTCATCAGATTATTTTCTATAAGGTTTCTGGGAAATTGAAATCCAAAGAACAAGTTATTGAAAGTATATTCATCGTTTGTTGACATGGAAGAGTTATAAATCAAAAACAGAGAACATATTTACTAGCATTACCCAGACACAGTGGGTCATAATGAAGGGGGGGAAATGTCCATTAAGTTAAAATATCACCTAAAATAACCTATGAAAAACATTCATAAATCTGATATTTAAGAATCAATAAACTAGGTGGCTTTATATCTGTAATATTCCCAGTGATCCTATGATGGCATCGATTCTGGAATTCAGCATCAAGGATCTATTGCAGTGGTGGTGAACCTATGGTACGGGTGCTAGAGGTGGCACTCAGAGCCCTCTCTGTGGGCATGTGCACCATGTCCCAGAGATGGCAACTGTCCCTCTTCAACCAGCCGCTTGCTAACTCGCCGAGGTCCCACATGGCCGGATGCATCACAGCATGGCTGGTTTCCCTCCCCCCCGTCCCATCCCTCCTGGTCTCGCATGCTCTCCTTTTCCCGGGCACAATCCACTGCATCGCCTCCTCAGCTGTCAGCTGGCCATCCAGCTCAGAGGCGGCTTCTTTGAACTGCTGGCGGCAGGCTGCAGAGCCCCAGAGTGCACCAGTTGAGGGGCCAGGAGGTCGGCCCCCATGTACTCGCTGGCCTCTGTGCTGGGGCCGATGGTGTCAGACAGCAGCCACCCAGCCCTTGCCTTACCCCATGGCAATGGCACTCTCACCCTGCCTCACCTTACCCTGCAGGACAAGCCTTCTGCCTACCACCCCACCTGCCAGAGAACCCCTGGATCTCCCCCAACCCTGCCCACCCCTCACAGGCATCCTTCCCCACGAGCAACACTGAGGTGACCATGCCTACCTTGGCCACCTCATGGCCAAATCTGCCATGAGCACCACAGCCATACCCACCCAGCGGGCCATGTCCACCTGGCACCCGGTGATAAATAATTGGGCTTTGGGTTGCAGTTTGGGCACTCAGTCTCTAAAAGGTTCGCCATCACTGATCTATTGTAATTTGTCCTACAAACAGAATCAAGACAATGAGCTACAAAATTAATGTTCCATTTCAAGTAATAATTACTGGTTAAACTGCTTATCAGGCTGCTGTAAACAAGCAATTTAGGCATTTAGATGCACAATACATTTTAGATGCTTATCTTCTTAGGTAAGATATATAATAGAGTGCCACCAAAAAAATCCAATTGTAGTTTATCCCAGTATGAATGTCCTCTTAAAGGAGTAAATTAAATACTCCTTTAATTCTAAAAAAACTCCCACTTTTCTTTGTGTATCTTAACAGCATGGGGATTGTATGATGGTACGTCAGTGTAATTTTACTGCCTGGCCTGAACATGGAGTACCTGAAACAAGTGCATCATTAGTCCACTTTGCAAAGCTGGTCCGAGGCAGCCGATCTCATGACAACACACCCATAATTGTTCACTGCAGGTAAACAGATGTTTAACAGATCTCATAATGTTAAATAATGGGATTAGTTTATTAGAAACAGAAGCAATAGATTGAATTCTAGAATGGAGTACCGAATCCATGTATAATTAAGAACATTGAAGTTTGTGGTGAAACCTATTTAAGATACATCAACAGACATATTCAAGAGTTCAAGGTTTCAAGTGCATAAATCACAGATTGATAATAGGTGCATAATGAATTAGGTATAACACCATAGTTACCATTATAGTAAAAATCTTAATCTAGAATATAACATTTACCATCAATCTAGAATTGTACTTAGGTTAAAAAAAGTCCCTTCCATTTTGACTATATCTTATGATAGATAATACAAAGAATTTACATGATGAAAAGTGACATATCCCCAATATTATACTTACCTAAAAATAATTATTTTGCAATAATATTTAATCAAATTGTAATCTATGTTTCATTGTAATCGTGATTTTTTTCCATTAAAAGTGCCAAATGTTTCCATGTGTATTTCATCTCTACTTCTTACAGTGCTGGAGTTGGAAGAACAGGAGTTTACATTGCTCTTGACCATTTAATACAGCATATAAATGATCATGATTTTGTGGATGTCTATGGACTTGTAGCTGAACTAAGAAGTGAAAGAATGTGTATGGTACAGAATCTGGTAAGATGTTTAAGATACATGCAGTGACCCAGTTCTCAGATTGCAGGTGATTTCTCATATAAGTAACTTGTTTTTCTCCTCCTTCTCTTTCCCTTATTCCCTTACATATATATATATATGTAGGTCTTTGGTTATTTGGGTTTTCTCCCACGTAAAATTAGAAGTGTCTTGGTGACGTTTCGACGAAGTCTCCATATATATATATATATATATATATATATATATATATATATATATATATATATATATATATATCTGAGGTTTTCGCGGTTGTTTGTATGTAGGTCTTTGGTTATTCGGGTTTTCTCCTGTGTCAAATTGGAAGTGTCTTGGTGATGTTTCGACAGTCTCATTCGTCATCTTCAGGCTGGTGTTTTCGGCTTCATGCTTCTAGGAACAATTGCTCCTAGAAGCACGAAACCAAAAACACCAGTCTGAAGATGACGAATGAGACTTCGTCAAAACGTCGCCAAGAACTTCCAATTTGACGTGGGAGAAAACCCGAATAACCAAAGACCTACAGATATATATATATACACACACACACACACACACACACACACACACACACACACACACATCTGTGTGTGTGTAACAACAACAACAACAAGTAAAGAAGGTCAAGAACTGGAGTGCACCTGCATGGATATTGGTTGAAACACCTCACCAGTCTCCACCACCGCATGGCCACTCAGTTTGATGAAATGCTTCAAAATGTCACAAGTGAAGATTGGTTAACAGCTGGTCGAACATACTTGATAATGAAGGACCCAGAAAAGAACACAGAACCAAGCAACTACCGCCCAATTACTTGTCTACCAACAATGTTCAAACCTTTTACAAGAATACTGGCAAATTCAGTATTTAATCATGTGATGGAAAACAGTCTGTATCCAGTAGAACAAAAAGGAAATTGTAAAAAATCAAAAGGAACAAAAGATCAGCTGTTCATTGACAAAATGGTACTTAAAAATGCAAAACGATGGAAAACGAACCTAAATATGGCGTAGATTGATTACAAGAAGGCATTCGACTCATTGCCCCACAGCTGGATTAATGCGTGTTTGGAAAACTTTGGAATCAGCAAAAATATCTGTACATTTTTGAAAGCAAATATGCAAAAATGGAAAACAGTCCTAACAGCAAATGGGGAAAACATTGGTAAAATCAACATCAGATGAGGAATTTTCCAAGGGGACTCACTTTCACCACTACTGTTCATCATCGCATTAATTCCATTGACAATAATCTTACGAAACACAAAATTGGGATACCACATCCCAAGCCAGTATAGCAAGATAAACCACCTATTCTACATGGATGACTTAAAACTGTACGCAAAAAGCCACACTGAACTTGAATCAATACTCAACATAGTTTCACTGTTTACCAGCGACATCAGAATGAACTTTGGACTTGGAAAATGTGCTATATTACCCATGCAATGAGGAAAAATGGCAAAAATAGAAGGAATAGAACTGGGAAATGGAAGTATTGTGAAAGCACTAGCAAAGGATGAAGGTTACAAATACCTAGGCATATTGGAAACAGACAACATCTTGAATGGAAAAGCCAAAGAGTTAATGCAAAAGGAATACATCAGGAGAGTTTGTAAAATATTAAAATCAAAGCTGAATGCTGGAAACATAATTAAAGCCATTAATACATAGGCAGTCCCAGTGATACGCTACCCAGTTGGAATTATCAACTGGACTTTGGCTGAACTGGAAAATCTAGACCGGAAAACGCATAAACTTTTGAATATGCACCACGCTCTACATCCACAAAGTGACAACCACAGGTTGTATCTGCCAAGAAAAATAGAGGGCAGAAGGCTATTGCAAATCCACCAAACTGTAGAAGAAGAAAAACGAAGTTTGAATGACTATGTGAATCAAAGTACAGAAAAAATGCTGCAGGCTGTGAAAACAGAGAGCATTATAAAAATAACAGAAACAAAGGCAGAATATAAGGAAAAATGACTGGATGACAGATTAAATAGATGGAAAACCAAAGCTTTGCATGGATATCATTTGAAAAACATTGAAGGAAAATGTGACAACAACTTGACATGGGCATGGCTTAAGATGGGAACCATCAAGAAAGAAACGGAAGGCTTAATACTGGCTGTTCAAGAACAAGCACTATAAACTAATGCCATGAAAGCGAAGATACAAAAATCCACTGACAATCCAAATTGTCGACTTTGCAATGACAAAATTGAAACTGTTTCACATCTAATATGTGAATGCAGCAAAATCACGCAAACTGACTACAAAGCTAGACATGACCGAGTTGCTAAATTAATTCACTGGGCATTGTGTAAAAAATATGACTTGCCTGTGTCCGAAAAGTCGTGGGAACATAGGATGGAAAAAGTTGTTGAGAATGAGAGGGTGGACTTTCAAATACAGACAGATCACCATTTGGAACACAACACGCCAGATATTGCAGTTGTAGATAACTGAAGTGTACAGCTGATTGATATTACTGTACCAGGAAATGCCAGAGTCGAAGAAAAAGAACTGGAAAAAATTACAAAATATCATGACCTGACCATTGAAACTGCGCAATTATGGATGAAACATGCAACAGTGATACCCATTGTCATTGGGGCACTGGGAACTATGTCCCAAAACTTTGCAAAATATTTCAAGAAACTGCGGCTTCCTGCAATAACTCCAGCGATGCTACAAAAAACTGTGCTACTCGGAACATCTTATATTTTAAGGAGATACCTGGTTGGTACCTAGGATGCTGGCTGCAACCCGTGTCACTGAGGTTCACGTCTAATGAATAATAATAATAATAATAATAATAATAATAATAATAATAATAATAAAGTTGGAAGGGACCATGGAGGTCATCTAGTCCAACCCCCTGCTGAGGCAGGAAACCCTATACCATTTCAGACAAATGGCTGTCCAGTCTCTTCTTAAAAACTTCCAGTGTTGGAGCATTCACAGCTTCTGGTTGTTCCACTGGTTAATTGTTCTAACTGTCAGGAAGTTTCCAAACAAGGGTCAGGAGTTCCAATTAGAAGTGGCTGACCAGCAGGGAGATGAATAGTTATCTGCCACACCTATTCGTCTCTGCACCTGCCTTTTATCCACAGCTGAGGGTGGGGCTCTGTTAGCGGTAGTGACTCTTCCGCCCCAAAGACCAGCCCATAGCCTCTCGCTGTTCTCCTCTCCTCAGCCTCCGCCACACCCGTGCATCAATCACTGGTCCTATGTGATCCTCCTCTCCTGAATCACTTGCCTAAAGGCATAGAAGTCTCAGCCTTTCCAACTGGGGGCTGGTGGATGGCCCAGTCTCTGCCTCTGTCCCTGGATGCAACAGCTCCATTCCTTCTTCCCCATCGGAGCTTGCAGATGGCCCTGATGCTGGGCCCGATGCCCGCTCCTGTGCTTCCTCCTCTGAGTTGGCCACGGAGTCCTCCGGCAGCCGACAGTCCACAACACATGGTGATGGAAACATGGTCCCCTGTTTTTGCTATCCCATCATACTATTTCTTTCTTCATTATATATCCAGAGGGATAGAATCAAGATCACATGAAGTGTTAATATCACTTTACAATGCCTTGGTAAGGCCACACTTGCAATACTGCATTCAGTTTTGGTCACCACGATGTAAAAAAGATATTGAGACTCTAGAAAGCGAGCAGAGAAGAGCAACAAAGATGATTAGGGTAATGGACTAAAACATATAAAGAACAGTTGCTGGAATAGTGTATGTCTAGTGTAATGAAAAGAAGGACGAGGGGTAACATGATAGCAGTGTTCCAATATCTCAGTGGTTGCCACAAAGAAGAGGGAGTCAAGCTATTCTCCAAATCACCTGAAGGCAGGACAAGAAGCAAAAGATGGAAACTAATCACGGAGAGAAGCAACCTAGAACTAAGGAGAAATTTCCTGACAGAACAATTAATCAATGGAACAACTTGCCTGCAGAAGTTGTGAATGCTCCAACACTGGAAGTTTTTAAAAGGAAATTGGACAACCATTTGCCTGAAATGGTATAGGGTTTCCTGCCTGAGCAGGGGGTTGGACTAGAAGACCTCCAAGGTTCCTTCCAGCTCTGTTATTCTATATATCTCTTTGAAGCGTTGCAATAAGAAGTATGATAGAATCTTATCTAACTAGAAAGGGCTCCAGAAGACCCCCAAAATATGAATTAGTGGTAAGAACGTTGCTTTTTCTAAAAGTATCCTTCAAATTCAAAAATTGCCTCAAAACAAGTTCAGGTTAGCATCAAAATATCTGTGAATAAAGCTTAAACGTTTTTAATTTTCACACTTTCTAGGCACAGTACATATTTTTACATCAGTGTATTCTGGACTTGCTGACAATCAAGAACAACCAGCCTATATGTTTTGTTAACTATTCAGTTTTGCAAAAGATGGATTCTTTGGATGCAATGGAAGGTATATAAATGTATTATATCAAAATTATTTTTTAAAAAATGGTAGCGGGTTTATTTGTGGTATATTTGAAAATTGTCTTTGAGAAGCATTTTTTTTATTACTTAATTTGATGTTTTGGTATTTAGCTTTTTGGATAAAATCAAAGGCACCATCTTTGCATAATGATCAAGTTCATGAAATTCTATAGTTTTCATCCTAACCTAATTGTTGGCGTCAGCCAGAAGTACTTTTTTATTCGGAACTTTCTCATATTTCAGCCAATTCCTTTTTTTATACGTTAATAATGGTATTTCCTGGCTTTGTATTTTTATTTAGTCACATGCTTTTGTTCTTGCTCTCTCCACAATATACAGTCGGTTACCTTATCATACCATTTTTTTATCCTTCACAAACTGGGAGCAAAAGTCCTTCTAGTAAATTTCTTTAAGTGATTACTTTATGATCTGATATTTTTTGGCCATGATGTAACTCATCACTATCCAGATTTCTACTGTTAAAATAATAAATTATTTCATTGCACTGTTCATGGAATTGTCCCAGACGTATCCTGTCAACTCTCAGATTCAATAAAAATACTTTGCCATTGAGATCCATGATTTTGCCCTTTTATCTTATCGGTGCTCTATTGGATCCAATTCTTGTCTTAGTTCTGCCAACCTCATTTGCTTCATTTCTTATATGCCATTTTTACTCAAAATACAAAATGTTTCTTACATACCTTTTGATATCTTATGCATACTTTTGTTTTATAATATAGCTTATATCGTATATAGAGTATATAGAATGTGTATGTATGTGTGTTAGTCAGTACTATAACAATTAACAAAACTACCATGATGATTGTTTTTTAAAAATAAGTAGCTTATTCTTCCACTGATAATGGAAGCACAAGAATTCCATGTAATATATTTTAAATACTTCCTACCCTGTATGTGTAATTTAAGATTAATATGTAGAAGGGTCAATCAGTGTTCTCTTTCTTTTTCAGGTGATGTGGAACTAGAGTGGGAAGAAACTACTATGTAAATACACAGATGAAAATGCATTCCATTTCAGGAAACATATGCTTGTGTTCATGTTGCTGTTGTTTCACAATAGAGGCCAAAACATATCCCCATCATACAAATGATTATAAACAAAAATATTTTTGTAGCAAAATAAAATTATAATAGTTGTTTTATATTCCATGTGCCTTCACAAATAATATAAATTATTAAATTATAATTTTATACTGAGTAAAATCTGATTAGTATAATAAAATTATATACAATAAGAACAATCCGGCAATATACATTACAATAAAATACACATTGCAGGAGCTTCTCAGTGATTGTTGGTATTATTTCTTCACTTTTTTCTAACAATAACTAATATAATATTCTAATGCGTAATAAACTGCCATCATAATTATATTTTTCAGTGCTAAGTAATGTAAGCAAATATATGCTATACATTTCATAAAAATTAGGTACTAGTTATAGTTTCTACCAGTATTACCATATCATATGGATCAACTCTGGTTGAAAAAGGAAGTCTGTAAATTAACTAGGCACCAAGTCATAAAGCATTTAAAAAGATAAAACTAGCCACTTTGAATTGCTTCTGAAAATCTATTGGATAGGCAAGGTAAACTATTAAATGGGCATTAAGAAGTACAATATGCTTGTGGGACTAATTGCCAACCTATATTCTGAACCTGAGTGATCTTTGAAAGCCTTATGTAGGCCACATTGCATTAATCCAAACAAGTAACAATAACAGTAATAGAAAATGAAGAAGCTAAGGTTTTCTGGAACTTTAGAATTCAAACAGACATGCACCTTCCACATAAAACCCCAGACTTAACAATTGTCGATAAAGACCAAAAACTCTGGATAGTGAATGTGGCAGTACCTGACAGCAGAAGACAGAAAAAAAGGACTGGAGAAAATCATAAAATGCAAAGACCTGAAAATAGAGGAATAACTGTGATAAAAGAAAGCAAAGACAGTACCAATAGTGATGGGCAACTTGGGTGCAATCCCAAAACATCTGGAACACCATTTGAAGACCATTGGCATCCCCAAAAATCACTATCAGTCAATTGCAAAAAGCAACTTTACTTGGAACAGTTTACATGCTACAATGCTCATTTAATATTATTAACCAAAAATATCTGCCTAGCCCAAGTTCTAAGGGAGGACTCAATAAGTGGGTAAAAATGCCAAATCCATTCTAAACACTTGGATGACTGTGTGACCAGCCATAGCAATAATAATTCTACATTGTTTCAAAAGCTTATATTATAGTTTCAAATTCCCATGTATTCACAGAAGGAGACTTCAGAAAGAGATGGAAAAGAGATGATAAGTTTAATTCAGAAGTATGGTTTACTCCTCTGGAATAGCCTTCTCCTTGAAGAGCAGATGGCCCCCTTCCTCCTGGTCTTCCAGAAACAGGGGAAACCATGGCTATTCTGGAAAACTTTGGGGTAGAAATTGTTTCCACTTAGCTTTGTATTCTCAATTACTATTTTAATCATTTTACAGGTAATCCTCAAGTTATGGTGAATTCTTCAGCAACTTCTTATGGAGCTCAGCTAACCAAGGGAGATTTATGACAGTCTGCAAAATTTGGTGTTATTGCACCAAAGAAATGTGATTGTGATATGAGCACTCGATGCCCAGCTTGTAATTATAATGTTAGAGCAATTTCCAATGTTCCCTTTCAGTTTCCCACCAGCAAAATCAATGGAAAGTTGGTGGGAAGTCAGAAATCACTTCTACTTCTGTCAGTTTTTCTCCTGCCTGCACTATATAGCACCTCCCATGGCCTTCCTGGCTCTTGTGGCACCTGCATATCCCTGTCCTCTTGGGCTTCTGCATACCAACCTACATCCCTACACCCTCATACTCCCTAATGCCTGCACATGGTACTTGGTCTCCATGCCACCCCCATATGTCTTGATCTGCTTGCCTGGGACCCCCCCCTCTTCCTTAGTAACCCATGCAGTCCTGGGGTTACAGCAGTAACAGAGGCTGCAGGATTGCCATTCCTATAGGATGTGGTCATGTGATATCATGTTTTATAACCTCATTGCTTATCAATGGAAATCCCAGTCCCAATTGTTGCTGTAACCCCAAGACTGCCTGTATTCTGTTTTTATATGCTGTTTTAATGCATAAATTCTATAAACTTCCTAGAATCTGGCAATTTTGAAGCAATGAGTTAAAATCAATTAATCAATAATTTAGCTAATTAATTTCAGGTATGTCTACAATGATATACCACTGAAAATAACAACTGTATGATATGAAATTATGTATTGTTGAACTTAGATTGAAAAGGCTGATGTTCCTATCTTCATTCTCTCTTAAATCTCTCTGGATTACGTGGACCCAGTCACTGCATTTCAGCTCAACAACTGCCTCTGGTGGTCATAAGAACAAAATTGGAGCAGAACTACTAGGCACACTCACTTCACCTTCTAGAACAGCGGTCCCCAGCTTTGCAGCTTGGCACCCCAGCTGAGGAGGTGGAGAGGGGAACAAGGCTGTGCGAGCGGTGGCCCTGCACACGCACGGGCAGCTCAATTTGTATAAGCAGTGAGCCGACATGCACATGCATGCAGTTTGATTTGCACAAGCGGCAGGCCAGCAAGTGTGCAGCTTGACTTTTGCAGGTTGAGCTGCGTGTGCATGTGAAGATAACTGGTACCTTATTCCTCCCCCTCTTTGAGGGAGGGGTGTTTAATTCTAGCAGATGGATTCTTTTACCCCTCTTTCAAACCAATGGTCCTCTCTGTCCAAAAAAGTGGCCTTTGTCTTTCAAACTTTAGCACCTAGCACACAAACCCTCTCACAAAGAACTCTGAACACATTCTCTTGTGACTGCTTTCTCCAACCTGATCTTTTCCAGAATCTTCAACCTCCATAACTTCCATTTGTCATGCATGCTGGAATTTGTGAAAATTAAGGTCTATAACATCTGGAAGGTGCCATACTGTGAAAAACTAATTAATTTCCAAATAAACCAAATGTCAGATAAAGTATTCATATGTCTCAGGAATATACAATTGAAATATAAATTTGTGTCCTTGTGCTGAATTGTGAGTGAGGGCTATTATCTGTAGATGCAACAAATATATTTTGGCACAGGAAATGTGAATCACAGGAGTTGATTGTATCTAAGAAACTAGCATTTTTTAAAATATTTGCTCTTTTTTATGGGAATTGAAATATCTCGTAATCCTGAACAGCTGAAAACTTGCCCTCTGATGCTATGAATATTCTTCAGCTTTTATGCAGCACATGATAACTTCTCAGAAACAGTTGGGTTTTTAAATCAATATATGATAACCTGAGATTGCTGGGTTTGTTTTATGCTTTTGAATTCTTGTCATAAAACAGACTTCGTTACTTTTTTCAAAATCACCATATTATGTTGTTTTTTGTATATACTACTTTTAGGCAGTTTTGTAAACCATTATGTCACATTCACGATGAAATATATGACATTATCCAGCCAAAAATAAATGCATCTTCTCTGTGCCCATTTCTCAATTGCTAGGGTGTATTAGTAAAGTGAAAGGGATATCCAGATATTCTTGACAAATATGATGCTTAAAATTTTCTCTATATCTCTTGAACTGGCTGAGGAGAAGGGGGAAAATCCCAAAATCTATTGAAGGTAGCCTTGATGAATGGGATCCTGCTTCTTCTCTGTCTATGGCAATTACTGATTTCCTTCTTCCCCTGGCCCACTCCTGTTAACAGGGGAGAAAGTAGGCAGTTTATCTTTCCCTCTTCCACCTCATTAATACACATTATTACAGGTAATCTAATAGGTTGTTCACTTTTCATTCAACTAATCCTAAGAAAAAAATTATACTGCGACTGTGGGGGGAAAATATTGCCATTGTTAATGATTAAATTTTAACATATCTTACAGGAATGATAGAAAATGAAACTTTTCCCAATATAAGAGATGATTGCTCAGGTTTACTGTAATATATGCTTTAGATGTATTTATTTTTTTAAGGCAGCCTTCTCAAAGGCTTGGGAAACTACATTTCAAATGGCCCTATAAAATTTTATTGCAGGACAAAGGGATCTATTTAAGAAAAACATAATAGTACACTTAGCTTTCTGGTTATTTATAGAAAAAAGAGGGCTTACCTAGATATGCTTCAGATTAAAAATGCTGTCCTTTATCACAGTATGGGGAAAAAAGGAGGATCTCCTGAAGCAAAAATGCACTAAGAACTTTTTTATGGAGACTAACTCAATTTTAAATTCACCTGTCAGCTTTACAGTATAAATTCTCTTTAATACAGAATATGAGGAAGAGGTAATGTCCACAGCTGTTCATATCCTTGGAAAGTCATTTTATGCAGTTCCAGTTTCATTGCGCTCATCGAAAACACGTGTTCTTCATTTATTATGCATCTACATTCAAGTATCTGATAAATTTCTTAGGGAGATTTTTTTTAATATATGTGATACATCACATTAGTTGCAGCTGATACAGATTTTCAGAATCAAATATTACTAACCTTTTGATTCCAGGAAATGTGTTGTACTTTGATAAGCCTTGTCAAGTTTCCTGATACTTGACCAATCTGACTTAGAATGATTGATTCTGTGTTTGAAGATGAATGGATAGAAACATATATCATTAATAAGCTGTTTGCACTTGTTTAATCTTCCTCTCAATCCTTCAGAATCCAGTGTTTATTAGTGCAAGGCATTCTTAAAGTTCTCTGGGCGGCAATTCAAGTTTTTCCATACAATAAAGAACAGAATAAAAAGAAATAAAGCAAAGCAAAGCAAAAGCATGCAACAAATAAAAAGAGAAAAAACTAAAGTTAAGAAATATAATGACTTCTGACCTTCTTTTCAACATATAGTTACAATGTTATAATTGCTCCTCTCTCTTAGATATACAATAAGTCCTGTCAGCCCATCAATTAGTCCAAGTCTATCTTAATCTTCTAAATCAGGGGTCCTCAAACCCCGGTCCATGGACCAGTACTGGGCCGCAGCATGCCAGCAACTGGGCCGCACAAACAAGCAAAGCCCCATCCATGAGTTGCAGGCAACGCACAAAACCACACACCCTCCAGTCCGTGGAAAAACCTCTCTCCACAGAAACGGTCCCTGGTGCCCAAAAGGTTAGGGATCTCTGTTCTAAATGATAAATCATCATTTCACTTCTTTCTCTTTCAGCAAAAAGTCCATAAAAGTTTTCTAATCTTTCAAAAAAAGTTTTTGTTGCGATTTTTTTTCTGACAAAACAAGTGGAATTTCTGCAAATTCTAACATTTTCATATTCCATCTCAATGGATTTTATTGTTCTTCCACCACTGTGCATACAGTAATCTTGCTGCAGTTACCATATATAATATAAATTTAACATGACCCCCAGACTTTGATTTCAAATCCTCTACTAGGATTTCCTTTATCTAAAAAAAAGTTTCTTTGTAAAATAACTACTGAACTCTGACAACTATTTTATTTAGCATCTTTCTTCCTATTACACAGAATATTGATATAACATTGGATTTATTTCTTCTACTGGACTAAAAATGTCTTGTAAAAAAGCATTTTCTTGCAAGACATGTCACAAATAACTCTGAATTAGGCCCTGTTAAATTTTCTAGGAAAAACGTATTTATTGAGCAAGATTTTATGAACAAAACAATTTTTTATAAATATTAAAGTCACGATCAGTAAGTTTCTTCCCTCCCACCACCTCTCACCCCCACGTAAGATGGATTTTCTCCTTCAACATAGTCACCCTACTCATACAGCACACTAAGCTATTTAAATAGGTCAACATATGAATGTATGTTGCCATATTACCTCCAATGTGGCTCTCTAATTACAGTGGTGATTTTCAAAGGCTGAGCATATTGGCTGAACCTGGAGTAATTTCTTTTCCCATTTAGCAGTGGCCAAAATGAGAAACTAAATACTTTTTAATGTTTTAAGGTTTTTGTTTTAATATTTTAATGTTTAAAGTTTTAAACTAAAAACTTGAATTTGAATTTGACCAATTTGATTTCTAAGTGGCTGCTATTCACCCACTAACACAAATACTTTTAACCTAAAATATTTGCCCCATGTTTTATTAAAAACTTCATGTTTGCTTTGTCATGGTATTGTGAGCTAAGAGCCTATTGGAAAAAAATGATCAATACATTTTAGATGTTCTTCAGATGTTTCTATCCAGTCTTTTTACCTTTCATAATATTTTATGTTATTATTATAGACATCTCCCTATTAGGTTACAGTATGTGTTGTATGGTCATGCCCAATTACTAGGGAAAAGCTGCAGTCATATTTCATTGGGACAAATTTCATATCAAAGTCGCACATAACAGGAAGCTTGTCTTTTCTAGTTATATGTCAGCATATGAAAAGATGGTATAGATTTGGCAGATATTCAAACATTTCTGAAAGGAAAAGCACCTTCCTACAATTTGCTATAGAAAGTTATTTTTTTATATAAACATGAAACTTATGGCATGTTTCAGACATTTTGTGAGTGCACAGATACAATCTTTGTGTAAAAATATACCTGCTCAAAGAAAATGGTACCCATGCTAACTAGAAAAATATGCAAGTTCATTTAATAATAACCAAACTAGTTATTTCTAATAACATTGTTAGGAGCATTTATTATAATTCTGTGAGGGAATGAAATTGGGGTTGCTGTCTCCATTTGGGAAAAGCAGCTGCAGCCAGGTGGAAATGCTTCCCATCCATTCACCCACTCCTTCCCCAAGGCTAAGTTCATGCTTTTTCTCAAAAAGCCATAAAAGTTTATAGCTCCAGAAACTAGTAAGAAATGGATTAATTGATTTATTTGTTAATTTGTTTGTTTGCTTCTTTGTTTATTTGTTCATTCATTCCCCACTTTTACTACCAAGTATTCATGCTGGTTCACAGGTGTCTAGCTAATTGAGCCACACCCAGCATTTTTAGGAATATGCCAACATCCATAGGTGGCCTCAGCTGAGCAAGGCTGTTAGTCTATAAGAGTGTGGGCGAGTTGGAGAGAAAAGCAAAAAGACAACATGTAGCAGCCAAGGAAGCAGGAAGCAAAATCTGGATTGTACAACTGTTACAATCAATCTAAGAGTTATTATCAAGCTATAGCAAGCAGCATATTCCTGCTTAGAGCTTAGGTTAGAGCTTGGCCTGGAACATGGTAACAACCAGAAAATGGAGCAACCTCACTGAGACAGCACCTTGTCCCAATCAGAGCAAGACCTTTTGGAGGAAGACAAAGGCTGTATGCCACCCTACAGACTTTGAGATTTTTATTTGTTATAAAGATTAACCATCAAAGATTTATTTATGTAGATACACCAACTTGAGTTAATCCAGAACATCAGGAAAGGTATGTGTTACAATAAAATACTTTGTACTGTTGTGGAGAAAATAGGAAGAAGAATGAGTACTGATATTTATGTATAGGTATACATATATGTATATGTAGCATCATAATCATAATAAACATCAATAAGAAAGACAAAAAAGTCTGGCTAGTGGATGTGGCAGTACTTGGAGACAGCAGAAGAGAAGAGAAAAAACTGGAGAAAATAACAAAATACAAAAATCTGCAAATAGATGTAGAATGATTATGACAAAAGAAAGCAGATAAAACCAGTAGTAATAGATGTCTTTCGGTGTAATCCAAAAACATCTGGATCACCAGCTGAACACCATTGGCTTTTGCAATTGCAGTCAATTGCAAAAGGCAGCTTTACTTGGAACAGCTTACATCCTGTGACAATATCTTTAACACCGTCAAACAATATCTGCCTGTCCCAGGTCCTTGGGAAGAATACATGGCTAAAAATGCCAAATCCAGTCTAAACATCTGGTTGACAGTGCAACCGATTATAACAATAGTGCAATGCTTTAATTTCATTATCTTTAAATAATGCCAATCTCTAGATACTGGTAAGCTTTTTCAGTTTAATATCTGTGCAGAATCTCAGTCATCCAGGTCATAGTTGTCTCAAAGGTGCTTGTTTCCTTGAGGAAGTAGAAAACCTTTCACTTCTGATGCAAGAAGCTTCATCAGTTCTCATAGTGGGGGGGATAGAAGGATAAGAAAGATAGGAAGGATAAGTAATTCCTTTACATCTCATGTGGAAATTCTATCATTTCCAGATATAAAATATTACAGTATTTTCTCACTACTGATCTGCATCTTGTTGGATAGGACCCAATGCTCAAGTCTGTCAAGATACTTCTGAATCGGACTTCCGGTGGATCTGCGCGCGCGATGGCGGCTACTTTGTAGCCGTCCTCCTGGGTAAGTGTTTGAATCGCTATGAACAGCGGCCATCAGCTGTTCAGCGGTTCAAAATCCCCCTCCCGGGCAAAGGGGGGGGGAAGAGGGTTGTCTGAATAGTGGTAGAGCCACTCTCATGCACCCCAAGGCTTTTGGGGGGGGTGAGAGGAGTGCTCCCACGGAGTTCAGACTGTCTCCGCTTCCCAGCTGCTTTTGTCCCTAGGGACAAAACAAGCCGCTGCAACCACCTCCGCGATTAAAGTGATCTGGTGAGGTTTTTTTAGAGGCGGACAGAGCTGAGTAGAGGATTTAGCTTTTGCTTTCTTTGATTTTATTTGGATTTTAAGTTTAAAGATTTACTTTTACTTTTATATTCCCTCTTTTTATTTTTTTTCCTTTTGTTGAAAGGGAAAGTAAAATGGCGATCGGCAAGCTTTTCGGGTTTTTCTTTTTCCTTTGGGAAGGTAGAATGGCGATCGGCAGGCTTTTTGGTGTTTTTTTATCCTTTTCCTTTTTTTTTTTTTTTAATGATTGGAACGGAATGTGGATTTGATTTTGATGTTGGGTTTGGATTTTAGAAGCATTATTATTTTTGTTTAACTTCTTTGTTTTGCTTTTTGTACTTTTAAAAAAATGGAATGGATTTTTTCTATTTAATTATTTTTTTCTTCTTCCCTTTTCTTTTTTTAACTCCTTTCTTTTTATTATAATGATCTCCTTTTGAAGGATTTTTTGATTTTTTGGAGTTAATCTCTCTTTTTCTTTTGTTTAATTTTTGTAACTTTTAAGAAGGAGTAAAGATTTTTCTAAGATGGCTCCAAAGCGTTCAGTATTTTTTTGTTATAATGATCTCCTTTTGAAGGATTTTTTGAATTTTTTTGGACTTAATCTCTCTTTTTCTTTTGCTTAATTTTTGTAATTTTTAAGAAGGAGTAAAGATTTTTTTTAAGATGGCTCCAAAGCGTCCAGTAATTCCTACAGCTCCTAAGGTGGTTTCTTCTTCGGTGTTATCATCAGTGCAACAACCTAAATCAATAGCTTCACCCTCTTCCTTGGTACAGCCAATAATTGTGAAGGATTTGCAAGATATGATGGGAAATGTTATATCTCAAATTAGGGCAGAAATGAAAGAGATTTTAGAGGAAAATAATAAGATTTTGAGGCAAGAGATAGTTTTGGCTCTAAAAGGAGTTGCCTCTGTTCTTGAAAAGCTGAACTCTCGTGTAGAAGAGGTAGAAGAAAAAGTGGAATTGATGGGGGGAAAATTTGAAAGCATGGAAAAAGAAATGGAAAATGAGATTCTTATGCTTCAATATAGACCAGTGGTAGTCAACCTGGTCCCTACCGCCCACTAGTGGGTGTTCCAGCTTTTTTGGTGGGCAGTAGGGGTTCAATCGAGCCGTTTAAATTTTTGGATCCATTGAGCCCTCCGATCGGTTCACAGAGCTTTCCAGCAGGCGCGGGGTGTTAGCCACAGCTGTGCGACCCCCCACGGAGCTCTCGGAGGCCAGAGAGCCTCGCTGAAGCGCGCCATCATCGCGAGGCTCCCGTCAACTTTCTTGACGATCCGGATCGCAGCAGAGGCTGTGCAATGAGATAAAACTGCAAGTGCCTCATTTTTGGCTTCAGGGGGTGGAAATTAAAGGCACAACGAACAACAAGCTTCCTCTTAGAGCCCCTCATGGCTGGGAAGGCCCAGCTGAAATACAAGCAGCCGCTAATTTTGGTGCGGCCGCCATTTTGAGAGCTGCACAGAGCCCTCAGTCATAGAGGTTTCAGGCATCTCTGAAAAAAAAAACAGGCTCTCTCTTCATCCTGCTGTGACAGGCACGGATCGGGGGCAAACCAGACTCCACTGGGCATTCCCTCAATACCAAGGTAGAGGCCATAAAGGCTTTCTCTTCATTCCTGCTTGCCCAGGACAGAAAGTCGGTGGCGCGGCCACCATTTTGAGAGCCACACAGAGCCCTCAGTCATAGAGGTTTCAGGCATCTCTGACAAGAACCAGGCTCTCTCTTCATCCTGCTGTGACAGGCACGGATCGGGGGCAAACCAGACTCCACTGGGCATTCCCTCAAGACCAAGGTAGAGGCCATGTCTCAAAAAAAGAAATACGCTCATGGCTATTTGCCAGAGTATCTGAAGATGGGTTTCATAGAATCTGTTGTAAATAAACAACACCCAATGTGTTTATTGTGTCATAAAACATTATCCAATGAGGCAATGAAGCCAAGTCGGTTGCGAGAACATCTTTCTACAAAGCATCCAAATGATGACAAGCCCATTGAATATTTTCAGGAAATATATAAAAAATTTCAAAATCGTTCAACAATCGTTGCATCATTTAAGAAACAACATGCAGTGAACGAAGATGGATTAATTTGCGCTTATCGCATTTCACAATTAATTGCAAAAAGTGGTAAAAGCTATAATATTGGAGAAACAGTAATAATACCCTCTATAAAAGAATTTATTTCAACAGTAATGCATCAGGATATACCTGAAAATTTAAAAACGTTGCCCCTAAGCGATAGCACAGTAAAGTGACGAATTGATGAAATGGCAGTTAATGTTGAAAAAAAACTGGTAAGTATTCTCCAAAACACTTCATTTTCTATGCAACTGGACGAGTCTACCACTGCAGATAATAATGCTTTATTGATGGCATATGTACGTTATTTTGATGAAAACAATACATTACAAGAAGAAATGCTATTCGCAATAAATCTCATTACAGATACAAGAGGATTATCTATATTTAATACTGTGAAACAAAAAATAATATTCCTTTGAATAATATTGTTGCATGTGCTACTGATGGAGCACCATCAATGGTAGGTTGCTATTGTGGATTTGTTGCTTATTTGAAGGAAGAAGTGCCAAATGTTTTATGTATTCATTGTGTGGTGCACAGACAACATCTTGTAGGAAAACATCTAAGTACAACTCTCCATTCATCATTAAATATAATAATTCGAGCCATAAACAAGATCAAATCCAAACCAAAAAATGATAGAATGTTTCGACAGCTTTGCCAGGACAATAATGAAGATTTTATTACGTTACTTTTGCACACAGAAGTTCGGTGGCTGTCAAAGGGTACATCTTTGGCTTGTTTTGTAGCATTATATGATAGTGTCATACAATTTTTTGAAAGTAATAATGAGACCAATTTGTGTCAACAGTTAAAAACAGTAAAGAATGATGCCTTTTATTTGGCAGATATTTTCAAGAGATTTCATGATGTCAATTTGCAGCTTCAGGGAGCTAATAAGACTCTTATAGGTTGACAAACTATTGTGTCATTATTTATTGACAAACTTGAACTACTTCGTTATAATCTATTGAAGAGAGAATTTCATCAGTTTCCTGAATTATCATCTATAAAAGATGATGTAACTCCAGAGGATATTGACAGATTTAGTAGCCACCTCAACGAACTTAAATTGGACGTGGAAAAACGATTTGAAGATATTTTGAAATTGAAGGTGTATGACTGGATGAAAAATCCTTTTACCGCAAATATTGAAGAGGCTGATATAACTTGCCAAGAAGAACTGTTAGAAATTAGATATGATGAAGAAAGTAAACATAAATTTGAAAGTGGTGGATATGAAAACCTATGGCAAAGTAAAAAAATGCCTGCCTTATATCCAAATATGTGGAAAATGATATTCAGTTTATTGATACCTTTCCCTACCTCATATCTTGTGGAATCAGGCTTTAGTGCTGTTAATCATATTATGACCAAAGAAAGAAACCGCCTGAATATTTCCAAAAGAGGAGACCTTCATTTGTTCCTTACAAAAATTGAGCCAGATATCCAGTATTTAGTTTCGCAGCATCAGCCTCAGGGATCTCATTAATAATTTAATTAATTAAATGTAATTTCATCAGACTTCCTGTTTCTACATTGGGGCAAAAACGTATTTAGTCAGCTACCCATTGTGCAAGTTCTCCCACTTAAAAAGATGAGAGAGGCCTGTAATTGTCATCATAGGTAGACCTCAACTATGAGAGACAAAACGAGAAAACAAATCCAGACAATCACATTGTCTGATTTGGAAAGAATTTATTTGCAAATTATGGTGGAAAATAAGTATGTGGTCACCTGCAAACAAGCAAGATTTCTGGCTCTCACAGACCTGTAACTTCTTCTTTAAGAGGCTCCTCTGTCCTCCACTCATTACCTGTATTAATGGCACCTGTTTGAACTTGTTATCAGTATAAAAGACACCTGTCCACAACCTCAAACAGTCACACTCCAAACTCCACTATGGTGAAGACCAAAGAGCTGTCGAAGGACACCAGAAACAAAATTGTAGACCTGCACCAGGCTGGGAAGACTGAATCTGCAATAGGCAAGCAGCTTGGTGTGAAGAAATCAACTGTGGGAGCAATAATTAGAAAATGGAAGACATACAAGACCACTGATAATCTCCCTCGATCTGAGGCTCCACGCAAGATCTCACCCCGTGGGGTCAACATGATCACAAGAACGGTGAGCAAAAATCCCAGAACCACACAGGGGGACCTAGTGAATGACCTGCAGAGAGCTGGGACCAACGTAACAAAGGCAACCATCAGTAACACACTACGCTGCCAGGGACTCAGATCCTGCAGTGCCAGAAGTGTCCCCCTGCTTAAGCCAGTATATGTCCGGGCCCGTCTGAAGTTTGCTAGAGAGCATTTGGATGATCCAGAAGAGGATTGGGAGAATGTTATATGGTCAGATGAAACCAAAGTAGAACTGTTTGGTAGAAACACAACTCGTCGTGTTTGGTAAGTAATTATTATTATATGCTTTAACTTGCTATAACTCTGCTTTATAAATTTTATAAAGTAAAGTTATTTTCCTATTTTATAAATCACCATTACTGTGGAACCGGTGGGCGGTTAGAAAATTTTACTACTAACAGAGATACAAAAGTGGGCGGTAGGTATAAAAAGGTTGACTACCCCTGATCTAGATCATGTACCAGACTGTTAAGCTTATTATTTCAATGTTGAAGAGTATTGAGTCAACATAGAACCTTAAGGTATCCCATTGCATGCTTCCTTCCATGTAGATGGAGATCCATTGAGGACTACAACTAAGTGGAGTTGGTCGGCCAACTGTAAATCCATCTGCTGGTGGTACTATCTATTCCACGTTACTCTATCTTACTATGAAATAGGCTGCAGTCTAGTTTATCAAATGCCTTACTGAAGTCCAAGTCTACCTTATCCACAGCATTTCACTAATCTGATAATTTAGTCCTTTATCAAAGAATGCAATAAAGTTTGCCTGACACGATAAGTTTCAACAAACTCATGCTGGCTTCTACTGTTCATTTCTAGAGCTCACAAATCCATTGCTTATCTTTTCCAAGATTTTCCCAAGGATTGATGTTGAGCTGATTGATCTGTAGTTTCCTGGAACCACTTTTTTATCCTTTTTGAAGACTGGAACCATATCAGCATTTTTCAGTACTCTGGCATTTTCCCGTGCTCCAGGAGCTCTGAAAGATAAGGCAGCTTTCTGTGTCCACTGCAGTTACATGGTTTTTAAAACAGTAAGTTTAACAGTCCGTTATAGAGGTTAGGGTGCTGGCCTAGAAACCAAGAGACCATAAGTTGTAGTCTTGCCTTAGGCATGAAAGGTGGCTGGGTGCCTTTGGGCATCACACTCTCTCAGCCAATCCACCTCCCAGAGTTGTTTTGTGAGGAAAAAGAGGAAGAGAAAGAAGTTTATCAGAGGGAAAGAACTGCCCCATCAGTTATTTATAAAATAATAAAATTGGGATAAAAATCTAATAAATGAAGAAATAAAATAAACTTATTTTGCACTCACTCATGCCAAAACTCAATTTTGTTTTTTCATTGAATTCACTTTTTAATACTGACTGAATCAATTAAGAAAATTAAAATAAGCTTCATAGGTCTATAAAAACAATTGCATATTTATTAGAATTTATTAGGATTATAAAATTATATTCAAGCTTTAAGCTTCTCAAGAATTCATTATCAGAAAAACTGTACAAACTGTACAAAAGTAAGGAACAACGCAAACAATGGCTTTTATATGATGGCCATTAAACCTATGGGAAACAGGAACAATTAAATTTGAATAACTAATTTGATTTGGAAAATTAATCCAATACTGTATAATTCAGATGTTCTAATCAAACTGAATGAGGTCAATTCAGTTCAATATTTCTGATGTTTTGGGGAAAATTTATTTCACTGCAAATGCAGAAGCATCCATATCAATTCAGAATTATTTGATTCAGTCTGATAACAGTTTTGACCTTTAAGTTCAATCAGTAATCAATTTATTGCATTGCCTTTAAATCAAAATTCCAACTGTGTGTGTGTAAATTTGGGACTAAATATATTAGTCATCAACAGGCGCTATAAATATATTATACCTGGGATTTTAGGACTGATAACACTACCATCACACTCTAACACCAGTTGTGGTAGTTTTTTTTGTTTTTGTTTTTTTTTAAAAAAAAACCAGATTGGGTTCTTGTCTGTTTAAAGAAAAGTATTGTGTATAGGGTCTGACTAGGCAAAGAACACAAATAAAGCGAAATGTCTGTTTTTTCCCCATTGAATTCTAAGTCATATTGGCATTGCAAATCCCATAAGATTCTTGACTTGTAATAGGGTTGGCTGTGAAGTTATTGAACTCTTTAATTCAATGTGTTGGATACTTTCTCGTGAAATTTAATTTTTAGAATCTGTGCCAGGATAGGTCAACTTACTGAAAAGTAATCTATTCTCCCATACTGGAGATGTCATCACTTGGTAGTGATGAAAATATAACCTGATCTAATAGCACTTCTCAGATTTCTCCTATCAGACAACAACACTATAGTATTTCCCTCCCCCCCAAAAAGCATCTCTTAATTAAACTTATTGGGTGGCATATGCAGGGCTTTTTTTCTCATAGAATGCCCAGAACGAAGTTCCGGCACCTTTTTTGGATGGAACCTTGTAGGGTAGGCAAGGCGGGTTGTGTGACGTGTGTGAGTTCTGGCACCTTTTTTTTTTTTTTAGAACAAAAGCACTGGGCATATGCATATCTATACAAAACAGCTCCAGGTATTATTGGTTCTTCCTTGATCAAGTAATTTGTCATCTGAGTTATTAGCTGAGAGTTAAATAATTGCATACAATAATAAAACAGTGCTGACACTCCTATTTAGCCTTTCCTAAGCATTTCTCCAGACATGCTGGATATCAACATCAACAATTCCATGTTAGCAGAAATATCCTGCCTGGTTGAAGCAATAGTTCAACATATCTAGAAGGAAGATTGCACTCAAAGGTAGAACTGGATGCCAATGTCTCATCAAGTATATGTTTACATTAGTTGTTCTTCTAAATAAATACTGGTGTCAATTTGACATTGATTGATGTGCTCCATCTGCTCAATGAGAGCAGTCTTCATGATTATCATTCCAAAGGATAATTTTTTCTTCCACCTCTGAACTTTCCCCCCCATGCTGAATTAAATGTTATGTGAGTAAATAATAATGTGTGGAGGGAATCAGGCCTAAAACTTGTGGGGATCCCAGGGGCAGGAAGTGGAGCACAGGGTATCTCAGGGGTGGTGGTGAGGGAGGCCTTGGGAGGACCAGGGCAGGTATTTTTCACATTTCTGAACTACTCATTTCCCTCAAAGAGTGACTCTGGATCATATACAATAAAATATTATTGTTGGGAACTTCTGGTTTTGTGTTGTAGCCACATGGCCAATGGATTGCAGAGCTCTGCATCCCACAGCTAGTTTTGCCTTGCCTCTGGACACTAAATGGGTCTACAGTCACCCTAGAGAAGCGATGAAGAAGGAGGGGCCCCCGTCAATCACGGAAAGATGGTGGTCGATCCATTTGATCTGGGGGAAGCCCTCCAACCCAACAGGAGAAAGGCTATTTGCACTCTGGTGACTAGCCCAAGCTACTGGTATCCAAAGTCCAAAAGCAGCAATTAAGAACAACTGTGAACAGCATGTTGGATCTGGGTGAGAATATTGATCTTCTCTTCTCTATTTTGAAGCTGATTTCCTAGAAAAGTTTCCCAAGAAGCTAAAAATCCTCCAAAAGTCAGAAGAAAGGGGACTATAATCCCACCCTTCCATAGATGGAAGCGGTGATTTAATTTTTATGGGGGCAGAAATACATTGAAATGGACTAACTTAAAGCTATAATTTAGATAAAACTGAAAACTATGGAAATTGTTAAGATTTTCCATTTAAAAGAATATTGACTAAATTATAAGAAAATAATCTTTTTGTTTTAAAAGTTGGAAAATAAACAGTTACTGACATCTAGTGGTGGAACAGAGTATGGAACTACAGCTGCCCTGCCTCAGAAATTGGCAAGACTCCGAGAAATAGAGCACAATTTATCACTTTGATCCTCAGTGATTCTTAGCTAAACAGAGAACAGATGGGAATAGAGGAAAGAAAATACATTGGGCTATCTATTGCAGAATGAGAAATACAAGTTGTTATGAAAACTGCTGACCTTCTTGGATTATAAACATTTACTGAGCTGTGATATTCAAGTTTAAGAATTGTCTAAAGAGAAAGAAAAACTTTGACTTTTTGACTATTCTTCTAGGAGGGAAATTACCAGATTATTTTTAAGTGGTTGAACATTTTGGACTGTTTATAAAGATAAGAGACATATAAGACTATAGTGTTTGGAATTTAAGACTGGCTGGTTTGATGAAAATGTGGCAAGAAACCACATGCAATATTCTTTCCTAAAATTCCCAGTCTGGAACATCAGAGATCTGCAGGAGTAATACTTCAAGACAAGACAAATATTTTTCAGGAGGAAATGTATGCTATGTTGCAACTAATTCAAATGACAATTACTTCAAATCATAATGAGATAAAAAATCATTTTGATGATATAAATGAGTACGTCCTTAACCTAAGCTCACAATCACAAAATTCTCAGAAAATGGTGACAAAGAATGAACAAATAAATCATATAACAGAACAAAAACTAGATGAAGGAGGCTATAAATGAAGAAAATTACAGCTTAACACAGACAAAGAAAAATCTGCAATATTTTACTATAACATTGGAAATGGAAAAGACATTTTATCTTTCAGAATTTCAAAACAAACCTGAAGGTAAGAAAGAAGATTTGATAAAATGGACAATAGCGATTTACATAAGATGATTTTTTGCAAATGCAACTGTAAAATAAGCTGATTAGAAAAGACACTACATACTGATGTTATTGTTAAATACTAGAAAAATGTTTATATTCAACTTCGTATGTATTGATAGTACTAAGAACTATATTTGCTCAATGTTGGTAAAAGGAGAATATTATTGGAAGAAGAGAAGACCAAGGAAAAGTATTTCTAGTTAGCATGTTGATTATGAAAGCATAGAAATTAACTCTTTTTCCCAAAAATTTTATTGAGTTTTATAGGGTTGGGGATAGAATAAGATCAGGATAAGGATTAAGATTTAGGGTGAGGTTGGGGATCCGGATTGGTGTTGGGGGGGTTGGAGTCAACATTGGGGTTATCCCTCAATAACCTTTTTAATCTTTAGCAAACAGACTATTGTCTGGATACATATGTTCAGTTAACAATAGTTGATATAGAAATAAGTAACTGTAGTAAGTGTAATAAATGATAATCATAAACAGTATCAATTAGTTAATGCATATCATTCTTCTTACTAATATATATTCAAAATAACATATCACATTCATTTCTCAGTAGTTCATTTTCCTAACCATTGGTAAAAATTATCCTATGTTCTAAAGGAAACTGAATCTTCTTTCTCTTTAATCTCTAAAGTCAATCTATCCATTTCTGCACATTCTAAGATTTTCATAATTAAAACCTCTTCAGTCAGTAAGTTTTCATTTTTCCAATATTTGGCAAATACTATTCTTGCTTATGTCAGGATATGCAATATTAGATATTCATTCTCCTTCTCATAGTTAGGTCCTAATATTCCTAACAAAAACAGCTCTGGTTTAAATTATTGACTGTTGTTAAAAATATGAACCCAGACAACACATTGTTTACTAAGCACTAAAGATTGTAATAATAATAATAATTGTAGTAAAGTTGGAAGGGACCTTGGAGGTCATCTAGTCCAACCCCCTGCTCGGGCAGGAAACCCTACACCATTTCGGACAAATGGCTGTCCAGTCTCTTCTTAAAAACTTCCAGTGTTGGAGCATTTACTGCTTCTGGAGGCAAGCTGTTCCACTGATTAATTGTTCTCACTGTCAGGAAGTTTCTCCTTAGTTCTAGGTTGCTTCTCTCCTTGATTAGTTTCCACCCGTTGCTTCTTGTCCTGCCTTCAGGTGCTTTGGAAAATAGCTTAATTCCCTCTTCTTTATGGCAGCCCCTGAGATATTGGAATACTGCTATCATGTCCCCCCTTGTCCTTCTCTTCGTTAAACTAGACATACCCAATTCTCGCAACCGTTCCTTATATGTTTTAGCCTCCAGTCCCCTAATCATCTTTGTTGCTCTTCTCTGTACTCTTTCTAGAGTCTCAACATCTTTTTTACATCGTGGTGACCAAAACTGGATGCAGTATTCCAAGTGTGGCCTTACCAAGGCATTGAAGAGTGGTATTAATACTTCACGTGATCTTGATTCTATCCCTCTGTTAATGCAGCCTAGCACTGTGTTGGCCTTTTTGGCAGCTGCAGCACACTGCTGGCTCATATTTAGGTGATTGTCTACTAGGACTCCGAGGTCCCTCTCACAGTTATTACTATTGAGCATGGTGCCACCTATGCTGTACTTGTGCATTTGGTTTTTCTTGCCTAAATGTAGAACCTTGCTTTTTTCACCATTGAATTTCATTTTGTTAGTTAGTGCCCAGTGTTCAAGTCTGTCCAGATCCTTCTGTATCTTAAGCCTGTCTTCTGGAGTGTTGGCTATTCCTACCAGCTTGGTGTCGTCTGCAAATTTGATGAGTTCCCCATCTATCCCTTCATCCAAATCGTTGATGAAGATGTTGAAGAGTACTGGGCCCAGAACAGAGCCCTGGGGCACCCCACTACACACTTCCCTCCATATAGATGCAGTTCCATTGAGGACCACTCGCTGAGTACAGCCGGTCAGCCAGCTACGGATCCATCCATTGTTATTCTAAAAAAATCAATAAAGTATATTTTAAAAAATTAAAATATTATTGTTGGTTTTGGAAAGTTTTATATGGATTATGTACTCAGATGGACCTGATTTAAAATTTTGATGTTGATTGAAAAGATCCACTTGCATGAGAGGAACATTACTCTGTTTATACTCTGAATTGATAAAAAGATTTTAAGATTAGACATTAGAGGGCACTAAAAAGCTACTTTAAAAGAAACTTATGACTTATAGTGAGGGTGAGGATGACAATGAGAAGAAGGAGAAGGAGAAGGAGAAGGAGGAAGAGGAGGAGGAGGAGGAAGAGGAGGAGGAGGAGGAGGAGGAGGAGGAGGAGGAGGAGGAGAAGAAGAAGAAGAAGAAGAAGAAGAAGAAGAAGAAGAAGAAGAAGAAGAAGAAGAAGAAGAAGAAGAAGAAGAAGAAGAAGAAGAAGAAGAAGAAGAAGAAGAAGAAGAAGAAGAAGAAGAAGAAGAAGACATTGATTTATTTGATCAAGGTCAAAATAATGCCTTGTTTGGGGGAGGGAGTTTAAATGACTTTTTGATTAGAACTACATGACAATGATTATTTCTGGTAATTTAATTGTTTTTGAGTGGGACTGGATTTTGATTATTTGAAGAGAGGAAACAAAGGGCTTTTAAAAATGGGTGATATTTTTCATACTGGACTTTTCCTGATTAATAGGGAGAGATGAGGTTTCAGTAATGGGCTATAGAATATGGGGTATGATATGGAATAATGAGATGTTTGGTTTTAAGAGATAGTAATAAATTCTTAATGTTGGTTATATTTGCTTTGATGAAGGGGGAGGTTTCTTTTTCTACTTTTTTCTTTCTTTTTTCTTCACTTTTTAATTTTTAATATATTTCTTTATTCTATACTTGTACAAGTTTTAATAATCTTTAATTAAAAAATATTGACAAAAATAAATAAATAATGTTATTACTTATCACTTTGTCTTAAAACACAACAAATGATCTCTTCTTCCTATATACCATGTCTTATCTATAAACAAAACCTTAAAGCCTGTTGTTCAGTCCTGGTCAGCAAAAAATCATTAAGTTACCAGAGATAAAACATCTAATTTAATCTTGATCAAACAAATTCTATATTCCTTCTTTTTACTGTTAATGGTCTTGATCTTCAATTTCTTCAAATAATGTCCTAGAACAGCGGTTCTCAACCTGTGGGTTGGGGCCCCATTTGGGGTTGAACGACCATTTCACGGGGGTTACCAAACAACGCAGTCCGCCATTTTTTCCCCTTTTCCTTAGCTGTGTTACTCCCTTTTATTCTATTGGCTTTTGAAAGCCAATAGAATAGACTCTCTTGAACAGAGTCTAATTCTATTGGCTTTCAAAAGCAAATAGGAATTGTCCAGGCTGTCTCTGCCCTGCTGAGCCCGCCAAAAGTCCCATTCTGCAAACGGTGCTGCAAGTTGTCTGCAGCAAAGGCGAGCTGTCTGGAAGTTTCCACCCCTCCCTGCTGAGCAACTACTAAAAATGTAAGTAAAAGAGGGCCAGGGGTGGGAGGTGGGAGGCCAGCGGGCGCAGGGAGAGTTGCTGACGCGCGTGGGGCCCGGCAGGTGCCTTACTGGGCCAGCTGGTGGCCCAGCCAGTGGTCAGCCTGCACCATCTCTGCCGTTTGCCAACTACACCTCGGCTGGCGCAGGGGGCGGCACCACGCATGCGTGGCACTCCTGGACAGGGAAAGTCCTTGGCTTACGACCGGTTGGGGGTCGCGGCATTAAAAAGGTTGAGAACCACTGTCCTAGAACTTGATGTCTTTTCAGTTTTTTGTTTCTTCTCACAAAAAAGACCTTCAAAATTTTAATAATTTTATTTTGTTAATACAACATAGGAAAGTTATCCAAGTCACTCTTATAGTTTATTATTTGTATATCCATTTTAATTATTAATATATCGACTGGTTTTTGTATGTTTATCTATTGTAACATCTTTTTCCATATCATTCTTGTAGTTTATAATGTTTAAATTAATCTCAATCTTATCCAAAAGGACAAGGTATTCAACCTTCAAAGTCTCATCCTATCATGATTTTTTAAAAGACTTTTAATTCAAAACAAAAGCATTTTCCCATAGGAAGGATTATTATTAATTCCAAAATCGTATTTCAAATCCATCTTACTTATAATCTAATCACTCTTTTGCGGTTTTTTAGCAAAAACTATTTTTTGCTAAAAATAGTTTTTTACGACCTTAAAGTTGTATTTAAAATTTCTTTCACTAAGAATTAAAAGAAATTCTCTCATTACTATAAAACATATTGTTCCAAAGGTTTCTAATAGCTAAAAAGAAATTAAAAAGCAGTTTTTGAAAGTGATTAATAAATGAGATCCAGGGGCTCCTCCCCAAGATGGCTGCTGAACAGTATGAGATTTTGTTTCTCTCTTGCTGATGATCTACTGATATTGCTGCCAAAGCTGATTCTCTGGTAGTGCTGCACCCTGGATTTGAACTGGAGCACTTAGGAATGACTCAATACAGCTTTTGGATGGCCACGGGGCCATCTGGAAAGGAGAGTCTTGAAGATTCCAGTTCCCTTTTGCGACCAGTCAGAAAGTCATTGGTCAGCCATCTTCCTTTCAACAGTTTATTTTCTTAAGCATGCCTGAGTTTTAACTTCACTTTTTAAATTCTCTGTTTTACTCTGCTTTTTATCATTCAAAGTTGATCAGCTGACTGAATGCTAATTTATTTTAACCCCTTGGTGGACTCTAGCTGTTCTTTTTTTCCCTTTTGATTTATGCTGTTTTGAATAACTTTCATTTCCCTGTAAGAAAACACAGCATGTCCTTGGATAGTGAAAGTGCTTTCATTTGATTTATATTAATCTTGGATTTTCACCTAATTTTTTAAATTTACCAAATACTTGGAGTTTTTTTTTTATTTTTTTCATTTAATCTTGGATCAAAATATCCAGAAAACATCTTTCCTGGTTTTTTCTGCTTTAGCATCCTTTGTTTCCTGGCTATGTTATACAGAGCAACAGTATATTGGATTACAGACAAGCAAGGGTGGCTGATATTCAGGAAAAGACCTTTTGATAACCTGCAATTTTTAGTTGAAAGCTTCTTTTTTTTTAAAAGTTTGATTAAATGATAATGGCTGTAAAAAATCTTCAGATTCATGAAGTTAGAGTCACAAAATGAATGTGATTGAAAAGCTGCAAACCATTGGAAAGACTGGAAAAAGATATGGACTATACAGACATAGAACCAACTGAGCCAGTTGTATACCCCTCTCTAAAGTTCAAGCCTGCATTCTTTTACAATAGCAAAAGCCTGTGTGACTGGAGAAGTGTTACATTGGATTTTGTAGGAGGACTGAAGAACTTTGGGGAATGGATGTGTTACATTTAATCAGAAACCACTCATCTGGACTTTGTTGGGAAGATTAACCAATTGTGGAGACTGAACTTACTATATTTAATTGGATGATAATTGATAAGCGATGTTATTAAGAAACAAACATGGATATTTGTTCCAGAATGAATTATTGTTAACTCTTCAAATGATTTGGGATAGATAAGATGCCATGGTAAACTTTCCACAAGTTGATTATAATAACAAATTGTTAACACAGGGTTTTGAAACTTTAATCTTGTCTTTTTTATTATTGTTGTTCTTATTAACTATTTTGTGATTAATATAGTCTATGGATGATAGTTCAATAATTTGCAAATAGACCTAGCATTTTAATTTTTTTTTCCTGTTTCATAAGGAGTGGGGAACCAATATTGTAGAAATGTATTAAACAGTATTCAACTAGGGAAGATAATGTGTGTATATGTATTGGGCTTTTTGTAATGCACCTTTTTCATTTTTTCTTTTTAATAAGTTTGTTGGAGTTTTGTATTTAATTTTTTTCAAAGTGAGTTTAAAAAAAGAGGCTTAGCAAACCTTATTCCCCTATAGGTTGAATTATGGCTGGGAGCTTGATTGAAATCCTTTGGGACCCTCAGATGTTTAACTCATGAGCTGACAACAAAAAGCTCAGTTCCTATCTATCCATGGGGGGGGGGGAGGGAGCTGTCTGGAGTTCAAGTGGACAATCTCATGATCTTTCCTTATTCTGAAAAATCTTTGTCATCCAGTATTAGCCATCTGATCATCAATCTCCATTGCAATTCTGTTCCCAATCCTTCAGGGACATTTAGTTCGTCATGAAACCTCACTAAAGACTCCAATGTAATGTTTTTTCAAGCATTTATTGCTGAAAAAGAAGGCTACATCGTTTTAAATAGCTTTGAATTTTTAATCATTCAGGTAGGGAAAAAATCTCTTAGTATCATATTGAATTAATTTCCATACATATATACACATCTAAACATAAATATATATTAATTGTAAGACTAATGTGTTTATTACAATTATTTGATCATAATACCAGACTACTGGTATATTTCAGCAAGACATGTAATTTAGATCTAAGAACCATAAGCAAAATTTTGAAATCAAATTGAGTCTCCAAACATTTGGTGTGATTAGTACTTCTATGTGGTAGAACAATTTTTTTCTATTATACATATTGCTTTTATGTTTGATCTTTACTAGCTTAACATGAGTTTTCAACTAGTAGTCTGAAATCAGATTGCAAAATACATTTAACAATAAATTTATCTAATCTGTGACCATTCATAATCAGGAAACTTTAACCTTCTTTTCTAAGAAAAAAAATATTTTTGACTTAATACAATCAGTATTGATATAATACTGAAAATTATATCAATTCATGGCCACCTACATCTCCTAAAACTTTTTAGGATTATTGGAGTTGTCCTGGACTGTACCATCATAATTCAGCATTCAGATGAGCTGAGCAGAACTAAAACTAAAAGAAGAAAAGCTAGAGCCTTGTGCATAATAAATAATTTAAGGAGGAAAATCCTGGCAGTATTACTTTTAGACTATTATGACATCATCACCTTGACTTCTACCATCTTGTGGTCCTCAGTGACAAGAGAATAGAAAAAGTACAGCTCCCAGTTTCCAAAAGCGAATCATTAATACTGATAAAAAGACTCCCTCTTGAAGAAAGAAGCAACAGAAAAAGAAATTCTCTGCAACAATTTTTTTCATTCCTAGAATACAATGTTAGAGAGTCAGAGAGTATAAAATATCCTGGAAAGTGAAGATATATTTTTACAGAGTAGATTAGATGCTACAAATTATTAGCTTTCCAGTTGCAAGGGCACCACTGTAAAAACTAGCTGACCTCTGCATTGACAAGTGTCTTGATCGCTTGATCCCAGATAGACTGTTTGGATTCCAAGCGTTTTCAGTGGAATTAATCTTTCTATCTCTATGCAGTAGAGTTATTTGTAACATATACTTGCAACTCTTTGAAATCAAGTTTATATATTTATCTAAGGAGAGCTTTTTTTCATGAGGGGGAACAACAAGGTTACCCTTTACAATGTTTGGTATGTTACAGGCACTTAATAGGCAAAGTATAGAATCTGGTCATGCAGATGTTGGCTTCAGATCATTGCTTTCACCATTCCATTTATTCCTAAATTCTTAGGGGGAAAAAACGTGGCCATCAGGAACGAATGCAACTAGATGTGTTACTAAGCATTTGCATTATGTATATCAAAAAACAGGAAGCAATAATTTTGATTTGGTCTGAGCTGGAGTCTAACGGTATTGTTAAAAAGTACATATGCAAACAAGTAATTGCTACTTGCTTCAGAGTCTGATTGAAAATTGAGCAATCTGGCACACATGGCACACATATATCCACTGAATGCACATTCCCTATATGCCAACAGAGCCTTATGAATAAGCCCATGGATGGATGACAGAGAAGAATAGTATGGCCACCCAAATCAAGCACTGAGATTATGGGCAGCTTATAACAAATCATAGAAAATCAAACAATGAACAATTCCATATAAACATAGAAAATGCTTCATAGACAACCAGGGCTCACATCACACCTACTCCAGATGTGTACTCATCATGGCCTGAGTGCCTGAGCAAATAGCCAAGCTTTTCTGAAGGTCAACAATGTGTTGGGGTGGGATGGGGAGAAGTGTCCCTGAGGGCAGGATGGATCATAGCTGCTAAACAAAGTCTTGTGATAAGAGGCTCAGAGGATTGCCCCTTGCCGATCTTCTTGGCAGCATTGCCACAATGCTCCTTTCCCTTTATACTCTTGGACCACACCCAATCGATTAGGGTCACGGGAATGGCATGCTGAAAGGAAAAAGCCAACAATAATGCTCAGCCCAACAAAGATATTGCTTTGCCTTTTTGCAGCTGTAATCTTCAAGCCTACCTCGGAGATCTATACTTAGCCCTGGGTCCACAAGGATTCATCCTTGTTTGGGATTGAAATTGATTACAGGTAGTCCTTGATTTACAACAGTTTGCTTGAAGTTACAATGGCACTGAAAAAAGTGACATGACCATTTTTACACTTATGACCATTGTGGCATCCCTATGGTGATTTGATCAAAATTCAGATACTTGACAACTGACTCATACTTACAACAGTTAGAGTGTCCTGGGGTCAAATGATCACCTTTTGCAATTTTCTGACAAGTGGTCAATGGGGAAGGCCAATTTACTTAATAACCGTGCTATCAATTTAACAACTTCAGTGATTCACTTAACAAATGTGGAAAAAAGGTCATAAAATGGGGCAAAATTCACTTAACAAATGTCTCACTTAGCAATAGAAATCTGGGGCTCGATTGTGGTCATAAGTTGAGGACTAACTGTTCTCGTTTTTTTCTTTCACACCCCACATTCTTACACAAGCTTTGTCATTCATTCCCTCCCCCCACCGTTTTTTTTAATGGCGCTTGGCTTTATAAAAAAATTTTGTGGGGGGGGGGGGGGACGGAAGATGTGTGTCCTTTCTGCTGCTCCCTTCGGCCTGGCCCATAACAGTCTCAGGCTGGCACCCAGAGCTCGCTTTCTGCTCGACTCCTAGGAGGGGGCTGTGTGGAGACAGCTAAAAGTTGGATAGAGTTTCAGGGGCTACTATATATAAAGCAGCCGAGGGCTCTTATGTCACCGCGCTAATTAAATTCCGTCGGGCCGTTTCTCTCTCGCGCGCGCTCTCCGGGCTGCCTTGGCCAGCCCCGCCCCCCCCCTCCGGGAGGCCCAGAGGCGACCCGCGAGCCCATCATGATGGACCTTTTCGAATCCGGCTCCTACTTCTTCTACCTGGACGGCGAGAATGGGGCCCTGCAGAGCTTGGACATGGCCGAGGGGTCGCCGCTCTACCCGGGCAGCGACAGCACCCTGTCGCCCTCGTCGTGCCAGGACCAGCTAGCCCCGGAGCCCTGCGGCGGCGGTGGCGGCGGTGGCGACAGCAGCGGTGAGGAGCAGCACGTGCTGGCGCCGCCGGGCTTCCAGCCGCTGCACTGCCCGGGCCAGTGCCTGATCTGGGCCTGCAAGACGTGCAAGAAGAAAGCGGCGCCCACCGACCGGCGGAAAGCGGCCACGCTGCGCGAGAGGAGGCGCCTCAAGAAGATCAACGAGGCCTTCGAGGCCCTCAAGAGGCGGACGGTGGCCAACCCCAACCAGCGGCTGCCCAAGGTGGAGATCCTGCGCAGCGCCATCAGCTACATCGAGAGGCTGCAGGAGCTGCTCCAGCGCCTCGACCAGCAGGACAAAGGCCAGGAGCTGCTCCTGCCCGCCGGAGAGGGAAGCGCCGCGGACAACCGCGCCTTCGGCTTCGGCAGCCCCACGCGCGGAAACGTAAGCGCGGCTCTGCCACTGCCCGCGTCCCGTCTCTTCACTTGGCCTTGGCCAGCCGGGGAAGTGGGCTGGGCGCGGCAGTGGGGCGGGGCGGGCGCTTGGAAGTGGCTGGTAATCGTGGCCTTACCCTTCCTTCCTTCCTTCCTTCCTTCCTTCCTTCCTTCCTTCCTTCCTTCCTTCCTTCCTTCCTTCCTTCCTTCCTTTTTTTCTTTTCCCTCCTTCCCCTTCTCCTTCTCCTTCTTTTCTTCTTTTCAGATGGCCACCACCGACTACTTGAACACCTGCAGCTCCGTCTGGCCGAGCGGTTCTAACCATTCCCGGACGTTGCCGATCAGCGCCAAGGAAGGTAAAGCGCGCTTCATGCTGGGTTAGCGGGATGTAGGAGCGCACTTCTCCGCCTCTGAATTGGCTGGGCAACCGGGGCGCCGTCCAGATATCTGTCCTTCGCAGGTTTGGCCCGAATTGGCTCCCAGGACAGCCCAAATCCTCACAAATCCTTCGATCTCCACAATTAACAAAATGGGGTGGCTGTTAGATGACGGAAGCAACCTCAGCCGAATGGGATCTTCTGCTTCTGAGAGCTGCAATGAGCCATCAGGGAGCAAGTGCCGATTTCAACAAGACAACTTAGTAGCCTAAAATTGTGACCGGGTTTAATATCTAGAATACATTTACTCACCGAGCGCTGCAGCTATTTTCCGTGTATCTCAGGTCCAGAATGAAAACAAGCATTTTGTACAGCTGGATCTTCTCTTTTAAGAATCAAGGCAACCAGCATGTTAAAAACTCGCTTCAACGTTTAGAACTCTTAAGTAAATGCCTGTAGGATCCTGGCAGCTTCCGAAACAGCTGAGCTTTAGGACCCAATTATATCGGTAGCGTTTTACAGGCGATTCGGAGATAACAGACCCCACACTGAATGAAATGGGAAAGCTTGGTTTCGAAGCGTAAGCTTAGCAGCCTATTTGGCCCTAAATTTGACTGGGTTAAAATAACCGAAGCGTCTCAGACGATTTACTACGGCACAACTTTTCCTATACTCCCGGGGCTTTTATAATTCAACGCAGCGAATTGCATGCTAGCTGCATGTATGTCACATTGTGCACTTACATTCTTCCTTGAAAGAATGCAAAACTGTTCAGAATTACTAAGGTCAAATTACCCTGGAATCGTACTTGATCCCTGGGGATTCCATAAGGACCTTGAGAACTGCATGGACAACGGCCACTCAGTCACACCCGACTGGAGGTGCATATGATGGTGAGGTTTTAGATCCCGAAAGCCGGCGCAGTCATAAATGCGTTAGTCTGGGTGCTAACCAGCAGAATGAGGGTGGCTAAAATACTAGGGGAAGAAGGGACAGCTTTTGGGTGAAGCGTTGCAGTGGAAAGTTGACTTCCTTGCTGTTTCCTCTCACTAGGTCCTGATCTTAACGTTGCTCTCCCGCTTTTCTCTTCTTTCCAAAACAGGAGGGACTCCCACGGATTCTTCAGCCTCAAGCAGCCTGCGCTGCCTTTCCTCTATCGTGAATAGTATCTCTTCCGAAGATCGCAAAGTACCCAACGGGGAAGAAGTGGTGGAAAAGTAGTGATCCGGGAACGTTTTTGAAAACGGGCAGTGCAAGGAACTACTTGAGTTCGCACTTGAAGCGAAACCCCGAAATAATTTAATCTTCTGGAAATTCTAGAGCGGATAAGGAGGGCAGTACAGCTGAGTAAATAAATGTGCACCTTCTTCAGAGGAAGCTTTCCCCTTCCGATAAAGGGTACCGTCCGTCCCTCTCTGATTTAAATTCTATTTTTTATTTATCACCCAATTGTTTTATAATTAATATATTTGTGTTTGGAGAACATCTTCATTGAAACGCTCATTCTTGTTTGAAGGAAGCTTATGATCCTGAGATCTTGGTTTGTGTGTATGTGAGTGTGTACATGTGCGTGCGTGTGTGTATATATTTATATAAAATTACAAGTATATAATTTTAGTACTTCCCCTTTTTTAACAGAATATATATTTAAAATGTGGGATGTAATCTTGTATATAAGATAATGTAGGTAACATTCCCAAGACTGTAAAATAAATCTCTTTCTCTACAAAGTCTGTCAAGAATATTTTCATCTTTCTGTGGGATTCAGTTAAAAACCGGAAGAAAAAGAATAGATGAACGAAAAATCTGGAAATTCTTCTTTCTCTCCTTTCTACCAAGATTGCCATCCATTTTGCCCTTCAAATGTTTCTGTAATTACCGGTAGTAATGAATAAAATAAACGAGCCGGAATTCTTAGTGGTTCTTGTTCCTCAGATGTGGAAGTTTTTGAGGCAGTTCGGAAATAAACTGGGCATTCAGAAATCAGGATCTGTCTGAGCAGGGATCCCTCAGGTGCTGGAAACACCTTTTTTTTCCCCTGGTCTTAATGTTTTAATTCGTTAATCCAAACGTCTACAGCCGCTAAAGTATTTTGAAAGTTGTCAAGCACTGGGCAGAAGCAAAAGACGGCCAAGAACCTCCCCCCACCCCAATTCTTCTCTTGGTAGGTAGCCGGCTAGTTTTGGATCAGTTGAAATAAATGGTCCCGGGAAAGGAGATCGGATGGGCTCTGGGCGTTAACTGGCTGGTTTGATTGCCTTGGGATCCCTCTGACAGTCGAGCTCCCGCTTTCCTGCCCCTTCCCGCAACGCCAGCTTTGTTAGAGACCTCACCTCGTGCGTGTGCGGGACTCGTTTTCAGCAAAACTAAAATATGAATGGCTGGGTAAGAGTAACGCCCTGTCAGGGTTTGCTGTAGAGTTCCTAAAGACACTCAAGCTTATTCTAGTGGGATCGTGTATCAGCGCATATGTGCCAATGTTGAATCACAGCTTTCATTGTCCACCAGTGCTTAACGTCAAAATGTTTACGTGCGTGTCGCGCCCCCACTTTTTTTTTTAAGGTGGGGAAGACTTTGGGACGGTCTTCCCGTCAGCTAAATTTCTGGGCGGGGAATCCGGAGGGTGACAAAAATTAGCCAAGTGCCTGGTGATGGGGCCCCACGGCAGAGGTTAAGGGGCGGCGGGAGGGGGAGGGCTGAGAGAGAGCGGGACAAATAAGATTCCCCTTCCCAATTAAAGCGCGTAGAAAAGGCAGCTACTTCTGAGACTGTCCTAGACGGCGCTTCAAGTTGTCCCAGTTTGTTTCTCAAGAGAGGGCAGGGAGGGACGACCACCAAGGAGCACTGGCTTGGCCGCCGCCTTTTCCTCCCCGGGCTGAGCAAGAAGGGGCATTTCCAGGCTGCAACTATTAGGGGACTCGGGCGAGGTTCCGGAGCTCCTTGGCGTTGCTGCTCGTTGGCAGAGAAGAAGCCCAGGGCCAAAGGAGAGAGACCTCAGAAGTGGCCGCCTTGGGAGGATTCCTTACTTGGGAGATTTTCTCTCTCTCTTTAAAAAAAGTTATTTTCTTCCCACGACTTATTCAGAATTAACCAGGAGGATGCCGAGAGGGAGAAAAATTCAAAATTGGCAATTTCCTCTGCAGTAATTCAGTTAGTTCTCCCACCAGCCTCTGGAGGACGCCACGGTGGTTTCTGTTTGCGGAGATCGAGGCTTACTTGGCTTATGGAGCCTGGAAGAAGCCGCTGCATTGTAGCCCCTACCTGGGAGGGAGGGAGGGAGGGAGAGAGAGAGGGGGGGGAGAGGGAGAGAGAGAGAGAGAGAGAGAGAGAGAGAGAGAGAGAGAGAGAGAGAGAGAGAGAGAGAGAGAGAGAGAGAGAGAAAAGACAATTGTACAGACCTGGGTTATTGGTAATGCAGATTAAATCATAATAGTAAAAGGAATTATGAAATATATCATAGGGCTGCAGTTATGCACCTCATAGGTGGAAAGAAAATTCAGTGAATAGTTCCAGCCTTACTTCCTAGGAAACGCCCCGGAACTTCAATGCAGAGTCCTGCACAAGAGTCCAGCAAAAGTGCCCTGGTCTTTATCTAATATTCTTTCTATTGGGCGTCCACTTGAGCTGGCCTCGTCTCCTCGGAAGACACGCAGTTCAAAACAAAGAGTTGCAATTTCACACAGTGAATAGGACTTTTTAGGATGGTCATTTTAAGGGTGATGCAAAAGGCTTGGAAAATTTTCAGTTTATGCACACCCAAACACTGAAGGCGTTTTGGATGAAGCCACGGTCCAGCCGCTATCTGTCGCTTGTTCTGCAGTCTCCTACATGCACTTTACTCTTAAGTCTTTGAGTTGTGTACGGTGTTTTGCTTAGGATTGAATTATAAATGTGTATATACAGAAAAGTCCAGATATTATCCGCTAGCATTGCTGTACCAATCCCAAAAGTACTACCTGTAAAAAAATTGAACAACTTTGCAGCTGTGCTTTGAATAAACATACTTGACTCACAGAGATGAGGATCAAATGTTTGTATTATGATGTACTATTTGCTTAAGACTAGTTTTAGGTGATCAAGAATTTTTTAATAATAAAATATGTATTCAGGAGAAGGTAGAACCATTCTTTCTAAATATTTTTCCTAGGTGAAGAACCGCAGCGCCAGGTCTAGGTGTGAACCAGGAATGCTTACTCAGAAGAGCTACTATATTGAATGGCTCCTACTACAGGTAAGTGAGATAGAAATACAAAGTAGCTTTCTTCCCACCCACCCCCTCCCTCTCTCCGTGTGTGTGTGTGTGTGTGTGTGATATTTTAGCCGCACCACAGTGTTTGGTTCTCCACCGCCCTGGTCAGCAAAGCTGGGTAACATGAGAAATTGTTTGGAATAAGGGGACTTCAAGATTTCTCATTAAGGAGGAAAAATAATCTTTGTTCATTTCTCTCTCCCTCTCCAGTATTGCCCACAGATTGTTGAGGCAATATGCTGACTCTGTCAACCGCTTAGAAAGGGCTGTAGAGCACTATGAAGCGGTATATAAGTCTAAATGCTATTGCTACACCACCACTCCCGGTGACTAAAGCCGAAGAACCCCGGGGTTGGGTTTGGAATGGAAGTGTTTACATTCAATGACAATTTTTATTTGAGGCGGAAGCCAAAGACCACACAATGGTAGAAGCACAAAACCGAGAGGTGAGGGCTGGAGAGAGATAAATATAGCTTTGACTCGGGGAGGGGGGGTGTTAGGCTCTTTTCCTGCACTTCCTCTAGGGCGGCGGGGGGGGGGGAGGCGGAGGTCTTGCAAAGGGATCCAGAACTTTCTCTGATGCGCTTTCCTCGAAGTGCTCCTGAATCTTCTTTTAGGCGAGGGGGACGGAGAGAACAACTGAAGTATAACTCCATCAGGACCGGGGAATCCTGGGCCTTGTAGTTCCGCTGGGGAGGGGGACCGAGGAGGGGAGGCTTCTCTTGTGCAACCAGCTTCCACTTTAGGGGTGGGGAAGGGGAGAAAGAGTACTGAACAAACCAGCAGTATTCCCCAGGGCTCTCGGATGCTTTGAGCTGAATCTGAATCTGATGTTGTCCGAGTTTGATATCCGAACTACTTTATGGACAATAACACCAGAATATTTCTCTCGGTCGCTGCACCGAATAACTTTGTAACTTTGTAATCTAGAATTATTGGCTGAAGTCTAGATTACTCTTGATCGAGGCCCTCCCCTGTCGATAAGGAGGACTTTGTCTTAGAACTCAGGATGAAAGAGCTCCCGATCCGAACATAGATTTGTGAGCCGCTCAGTCTGTAGAGGTTGCAATTTCTTTAGACGTCATATCCGGAAGAGGATATAATGAATTCATTCTTATACTGAATAAGAACTGTAATCTTTGTAATCTTTTTTCCTACCCACAAACTTTCAGTATTCCAGTTTTCCAAAGCTAGTTCCATTCCACTAAGGCAGGCTGATAAATGTACATCGAAGGACCCAAATCTCAAAACTTTCAGTGAGACTCAGGGAGTCTAAAGTTAGTGTCCAATTGCAATAGTCGGACTGGTAGAAAGAGATTCTATTAAATTAAAAAGATTCGATTACATTTTTCGGGACCTACTACATTCCCTCTGTGTAATGGTTAATTTAACAAATTAAACTATGAAGTATGCAAGAGTATCAGTAAATACCATTAATGATTTAACTAATTAGCCACCCAGAGGTGTCCTATTAGTAAGATGGGTGGCATAAAAAATCAATAAAATAAAATTGCATTCATTTAATCTCTTTGGCATTTGCCCTAGTCCCGCTTCTCCCTTCTTGGCCTCGAACGATGCGCTGCGGTGAGGCGCCATGAAGGATGAGAAGAAGCCTTTGATGTGACAGGTGCGCTCACCGGAGGCCCAATCTTTGGACCCAGAGGTATTGGGCAACCTTTCCCTCAGAGGAGCAGGGCTGTGCGGGATGGGAGACCCTATTGATTGGGATATCGAACAAAAGGAGTCAGAATACACCAAAGGTCTCTGTTCCAATTAGGAAACTCACGTAATTAAGCACCCACCTTTGTGGATCCGCTCGGCAGATTTCCATAACTTCCGGCTACCTTCCAAATCCTTTATGCTGCAGGTCCGTCGTGAGCGGCGTCCCAGCCCCTTAAGCAGCGACAGAACGAAGAGAAGGAACTCAAGGTCAGCTCCGGCCGGCTTTTCCACAAGCGGGGGGCTTTAGGTGCAGTGGTTTTCCCCGCCAGAGGACTAAGCCCCGGGCCGCCTGACCTATTCCAGCAGACCGCTTTTGATCTCGTCCAGCCGGAGCCTACGGCGATGGCTTCTGCAGCTGGTGGCCTAGCTCGAGCCGCCCTTCCCTGGAGCAGGTAGGGCTGTGTTGACATAGGTGCGCAAGCTTGGGGAAGGGAGAACCCGGGAGCGGGAGGGGGGGATGCCACGGAGCTGCAGCCCCTCCCCCGATTCGCTCATTTGGGTGGCTGAAAACTGAGCTCCGGAGGCCAGCGTCCCGGAGGAGAAGGAAATGCAGCTGGACGTTTCCTTGTCTGGTAGGGAATAGCTTTAAGATCAGCCCCCTCTCATCTCCCTAAATCGCGCCTCCTCCAGTCTTGGCAAACTACTATATTCACCATCCCAACGGCTGAGTGAGGGAAGCGGTGGGCTCCGATCATAGGTCCACACGGTTACACAGCAGAGACGTATGCATTTGGACTACACGTGAACTTCACGTCTTAATTTAACGCTTTTTTTAAAAAAAAACACCCCTTCTATTTGCATCCAGCAGCTCAGAGTCTTAATGAGCCGCCTCATTAACTGGCGCTCGCTTCGATTCTGCAAGCTGCGCCCCAGAACCAGTTGCGGAATCCTCAAGCCTTAAGACGTGGGCATTATCTGTCCTTGTCATCTGACCCGTATTTAGAAATAGGCCGAGTTCATACAAGTCCACCATGGGTCTAGCCCAGGAATGGCAACGTTGGATCTTTTATGACTCGTGGGCTTCAACTCCCAGAATTCCTGAGCCAGCATAGCTGGCTCAGGAATTCTGGGAGTTGAAGTCCACGAGTCATAAAAGAGCCAACGTTGCCTAGTCCTGGTCTAGCCAAACTTAGCACATCCTGCGAATACTATGACCGCTAGGCATCCTTTGACCGAATTAAGTGTAGTCTCGGAGGAACTGAACGTGAAATATTTATGGGAAAGGAGTTTCAACTATCACGAAGTTTAGGAACTACAACGCGCCTCCTACCCCCAGGCCACCCAGGCCAACGAGGCGAAGATTTCACGGCTGGGCGGGAAAAGATCGCTAAGCCTTCCAGCCGCCGCTCCGGCAGCAGCGCTCCAGGGCTTTCCTACCCGGCCGTTCTTGTTCCTGTCTCTGCCCCGCCGCTTGCCCGAAGATCACTTGCTCTCCTTTGCTTGCCCAAGACATTTTGGGCAGCTGGACCGAAAGCCCTCGGCTTCCTGTCCCGCAGATGCATCAGCCGAAGCAGGATCTGGCGAGGATCTTCTATTAGCAGGGGAGCACGAAGTCCACAAGTCTTAAAGTTGCCAAGGTTGAGAACCCCTGGTCTAAGAGCACCCGAGAACCGGGAACTCTTCCAGGCTTGTCATCACGAAATCCCGTGAGGTCACATGGAACCAAAAAGGGATGAAATCATTTGAGCTCGGAGACGAATTAAGGAGCCAGAATGAGCTGTCAGATGGGAATGCTTGCGCGCCAGAAGACCGAGACCTGGCCTGGCTTTGCTTAACTTTTAACCCTGGTTTAAGGAAATTTTGCAACTGCAAAGGTGGAGGCGGCTACCTAAAACGCGAATGGCGCCCGGGGCCAGGGCGATGCACTTGAGGGCCGGTTGATTTTGAACAGAAAAGGCGGTTCCCTGGAGGCAAGTTCACAGAATAGCGCGACTGTGGGTTGCCTTAGTCGGCCCTTTTGAATCTGAAGTCAATTGAGGGGATTTGCGTAGCCAGAGTTACCTTTCAATAACCCGCATAAATATCAGACTACAAGCAAGGAAGCGACCTTATGTGTCCTTAAGAAGAAGCCCCGCTACGTAACGAGGGATTTACTGGAGTATGAACTAGGACTGTTTGGGGGTCGGGTATTGTGTGAAGAGAGAGGTGAGCGTGTCTGGTAGCCTCTAATTCAGGGGTTCTCAACCTTGGCAACTTTAAGACTTGTGGACTTCAACTCCCAGAATTCCTCAGCCAGCAAAGCTGGCTGAGGAATTCTGGGAGTTGAAGTCCACAAGTCTCAAAGTTGCCAAGGTTGAGAACCCCTGCTCTAATTAGAAGGAGCCTGAAAGAAGCATTTCGGTTTTATTACAGAGGATAAACTAGGAATCGCAGAGCCCAGAAGAAAAGGAAACGCCAGCTGGCTGCTGTTTTGCGAAAGGCCCTTGTGCATAACTGAACTGCCACTGAGGAAGGGCCCCCTGCATCTTGTTTCACTTTCTCTCCTTCCCCCTCCCTCCCCCCCAACCTCCCCCCGGGCAACCGCTCCCCGGATTACGCGATGCGAACCCACCGTTCAGCTCAGCAATTCTCTTAGTGGGCACAGTGGACGCTCGTCACCCAGCCTAAGACCGTGTGCCATTTGTCAGTCATGAACGTGCCCCAAGGCCCCTTGTTGTTGTTGTTGTTGTTTTCTGAAACAGATTAACGCCGCTGAGACTCTGGCAACCGCAAAGAAGCGAGAGCGATTTGCCCACCGAGAGAGAAGAACCGCTTGTTTTCTTAGGAGGATCCCCACGTGACCGGGGCTAAAGCGTCCCGGGATTTTGGCAAGTGCTGCCTGCTAAATGTCTTATCATTACACACTAATGACCCCCGACGCCCCCTCCCTCTTCTCTTAATTGCCTGGGCCTCTGGGAAGCTTCTATAAAAGTTCCTTAAAGTTTGCCGGACGAGAAATTGCACACTGGGGGGCGGAGGGGGCACCAGCAGCTGGAACACATCGGTAACGGTGCAAATCCAGAATTCTCGCCTTTTCACAGAGCTGCCTCTTGGCAAACTGCGACGGCGCAAGAAACTGAGAGCAGACGAGAGGCTGCAGGAGAAGCTTTGGGGTTGCAAACGACTTGTCTTGGGGCTGAAGAACCGGGCAGCCCTGCCACTTCCCCCTATTCGGGAAGTGAGTCCCCCTGTCCTGCCTGCTCATACTCTGAAAGTCATTCTAAGGCCGAGCAAGTCGGAAGGAAAGTTCTCGGAAGTCCGCTTTGGCTGTGGTTCGGATTTTGCACATCAGCCTCTGTTCAACGACAACTGCGAGCAGAGCTTCCAGAGCTTCGCTTCAGTCGTCCGCTATCCTTAACATTTCGTTCGGCTCCGGAAAGAACCAAAACGTATTTTTTTTCCTGCTTGGAAAATTGCTAAATGGATACAGTAATAGAAAGTTAAACGCGACGTCTATAACCTCTATATTAGTCGGGGTAGTAGTTGTGTCTTTTTTATAGAAAGATACAGTTCGGTTACTAATCAATAGTAATAGAAGGAAAAGAGAAAAAAAACATTGCGGCTATTTGCTATGGATTAATCTTATATGGATAAACTTCGATTTCCTTTATTTTTAAAGGGCCGAGGCTTGGTTTTTTTTCCAGGCCGTCCACCAGCTTCTTCCTAAGAGTCCCTTTTACTGCAGAGTAGTGTCGCCGGACCCCAAGGAGGACTTTTCGGCTCCTCTTCGGGTCTCCTGGCTTTGGGGGGGGGGGGAGGTGGAGAGACTCGCAGCAGCAACTCCGCGTCGGGTTGCCCGCAGTGCGGCCTCGCCTCCTGGTTGCGCTTTTTTGTTTTTCTTGCTGCTGCTGTTGCTGTGATCTTTAAAGTGTTACTAATTGCACCTCCTGGATCCGCGCCTTGGAAAAAGGCAGCGGCCAATCCGCGCCAGAGGAGCGCAGGGCCCCTTGAGAGAGAAGGGGGGGCGAGGGACTCCCCCGAGCAGGGGTCGTGACAGGGCTGCGCGGGCGGGCTGTCCGGGATATAAAGAGCCGGGAAACGCTCGGCCGGTTCCAGAGCGCCGATGCCCCACAGCCTCCTCCCAGCCCAGCGGCGAGGATGGAAGAGATGATGGACGGCTGTCCGTTTTCGCCCCCCTCGGCCGGCTTCTTCTACGCTAGCTCTCCCTACGCCCCTTCTTGCCCCGAGGAGGAGGAGGAGGAGGAGGATTTCGGCCAGAGGGTGGCCCCCGCCTCCTTCCGAGACCCCCCGGCGGAGCCTCCCCGGGTCTCGGACGGCGAACAACACGTCCGCGCCCCAACGGGCCACTCGCAGGGCGGCCCCTGCCTGCTCTGGGCTTGCAAAGCCTGCAAGAAGGCGGCGAGCCCGGGGGACCGGCGCAAGGCGGCCACTCTGCGGGAAAGGCGGCGGCTGAAGAAGGTCAACCAGGCTTTCGAGGCGCTCAAGCGCTGCACCTCGGCCGGCGGCGCCGGCCAGCGGCTGCCCAAAGTGGAGATCCTGCGCAACGCCATCAGCTACATCGAGAGCCTGCAGGAGCTGCTGCGGGAGCAGGTCCAGCACTTTTACGGGCTGCCCGCGCCCGGCTGCTCCGAGCCCCCCAGTCCCAACTCCTGCTGCTCCGATGGCCTGGTAAGGAAGGCCTGCCTCGCCCCGGGGAAGGGACGGTCTGAATCCCGCCCTTCCGGACCGAGGGCAGGGAAGGGCTAACTGGGCCGGAGGGGGATCCGGGAGAACCCCGGGCTGTTCGTTGCAGCCTCCCCCTCCTCCTGCTTCGTTCTTTTTAAATAGCTGTGGTTATTTTCCGTACCAGCCTGGGACTCGTTCTCAATCGCGGGGTTTTAGCGAAGCTTTTCACGGATTGAGGCAGGTTTTGAAATTCCCAAGACGCAGCGCAGGGCTGATAGGTCGATGCCTGAGCCCAGAGGAAGACTTTGCTGAATATGGAAGCAGTTGGGCATCTTTGGGGGTGCAAGGATGGGGATGGCTCCTATGGCAGCTTCCCCCGGGAAGCCAGGTCCTTTCCTGAGCCTAGTGGAAATCGGTGGTGCTGAGCTGCTTTTGGGCAGTGCTCATTTCACGGGGTATGTAAAACTTTAGTGGGTAGCCTATAATTTTGACTTGAGAGGGAGTACTTCTAGTTAGTAAAGAATAAGATTGTGCTGCTTGCGTGGTATGTCTGCAAAACCACAGTGGTGGTTCACAGTCATTTTATTTCTGCGAGTGTCTTAATGTGGATTTTTTTTTTAAAGATTCTGATATTTCCTTTCAACAATCCTCTGAAATGAATAGTTAGCTGTTCATCCATGTTCTGCAAAAAGAAAGTGGAGACAAATTTCCGGAGGAGTCTGTTTGCTCTGTGGCTTAGCGTATTCCCATTAATTGCAACTTTATGCAGGACCACTTACACATAATATCTCTATATACTGCATGTAGCTACTGCAGTGTAAGATTATTCACTCAAAATTTATACTACAGAAAAACTTTGTTTTCATATTCTGCTTGCTGAATATATGATCCTTTAGGGCGGCGTCCTTCCGAAATGCAGGCAGCCTTCCTGGATACAAAAAGAAGAAAGAGAATGATTATGAAATTAATCTGTTATTTTTTTTAATAGATTGATTTGTGTGCTGGTGTTACAAGTGCATCTCCTGAATATTTATCTAATGCAGGGTTTCTCAACCTTAGCATTTTTAGGATGTGTAGACTCCAACTCCCAAGCTGGCTGGGGAATTTTGGAAGGTGAAGCCCACACATCTTAAAGTTACTGAAATTGAGAAATACTATATATTCTGACTCATATTCCTGAGGAAGTGCTGTAAGGTTGCAGTGTAAAAAAAAAGATGGTTAGCAAGGCAAGCTGTGTCCTTTAAATTTCCTGCGAGCAATCTTATCAAATGGCAGTCTTCAAATGGTTCTAGGATATTCTTCTAATTTTTCTGGGAGTAAACTGCACTGCATCTCACTGCTTACATCAATTTCCTGTAATTCTGCACCAGATTTCCCTGTTTTCCCAAGGGAGTTAATGGGAAGGGGGTATTTAAGTGATCTAGCCAGATTTATCTAGAGTCAGACCTCTTGGTTTGACATTCAGGGCTGGTGAGTAGAAATCTGTTTATTTAAATCACAGAGCTGTTCTGATTCAAAAAGGTGTAGGTAGTGATTCTAGGAAAATTGAGGTTGCAAATGTAAGGCTATGGTGGGGTTTTTACCTGGTGAGATTTATTCAGATTGTCCATGGGTATGATTGTGTTGTTTGCTAAAGGTATAGATCCCTGAAGGCAAGAGCTTGACCCTGAGTCTGCTAAAGTGTTTGCTTTGAAGTTCATGATATCAACAGGTTTCCCTCTTTGAACTTGAGTGAAACACCAGTTATGCTTCAGTTTAACTGCTATGAAGCTGTCTGCTTCAGTTCTAAAGTGCCTCTGATGGGCCTTGCTCTTAACTTATTCAGAAAACTCATTAGACCAGATTGAAGCTTGTGAAAGATGCAGAGAGCACAACCAAGCTACAGTAAAGTCTACTTGATGTTAACCATGAACATTTCATATGAAGGCAGTTCCCTCCCTCCTTTGTTACCCCATTTTGGGAAGATGTCACTTGTGAATAAATCTTCAGATCTTAAATGTTCACACACACACACACACACACAACTTTTGAGTAGTCCTAATAAAGAAATTTTCTTCACATGTTTTATTTTTGTGGGCAACTCAGCTACTTTTGCTTAGAGTGGATGTTCTAGTTACATAGTTATACACACATGTTGATGCATGTGTACATTATCTTTCAAAAAATGCAGAAATTACCTTAATAAGAATTTAAGACGAGATTATTATAATTCTAACATTAGATTTAGGCCCTGCCCAAAATCAAGAAGATTCTGGCTAGATAATTTAATTTAAAATAAAGCAACAATACTATATAGAAAATACATGATACAAAATATGCATATAAGATCAGTATCTGACTGAACTATTATCTCTATCTATTTGTGTATCATTTATCATCTCTGTCATCTATCATCTACCATTTCCTCGCTAGCTAAATGCAATAGACTAAACAATGAAAAGACTTAGACATGTCTCAAAACATATACAGAAACACACACACCCCAGATATGGTCTATATGCCACATTTTTTTCATGCAACCTTGAAATACAGTGAAGGTATTTTATATAATAGAATCATAGCTAATCTGCTAGGAAGCTGTATTCTTATAATGATAGCAAAAATCAGAAGCAAAGCATAAGATATTGAAATTGTGAACCCTATTATAAGATTTTAGTGATTCAAATGAACTAGTGTATATCAGAAGCTCATCTGCCATATAACATTGAACTTAACCCAATGTTGTCTTTGGGCACAGACACAAAATAGAAAAAAAAACCTGGACGAATTGCACTGTATGGCCTGATTGTTATTCTGACTCCCAAGGCAGAAAATCCTGCAAATGCCCTCCACTCTATTATTAAAAGAATATGTTAAGTAACTAACATAAAAAATCAGCTGCCTAAAATGATCACCTCAATTTTTAAATGTTTTGGCAAACCTCATCTGTTATGTGTAAAATAATCAAGAACAGAGTCTGTGAACTTGCTATATTTTGAGCCCATTAGATAAAACAACTGCATAGCCAGAAAGCATCATCTGTGATACTTCATTGGACTGCATTCAGCTCTGTACTTATAAGCACCTCAGATATTCCTGGCGTCAGTCCAAGTTCTTTCCAGATATCCTGGCAGGTGGAATCAAACTGACGGTGCCTTTAGTCTTTAGCAGAGGTGTCAAACTCAATTTTATTGAGGGCTGCATCAGCATTGCAGTTGCCCTCGGGTGGGGGGGGGACTGGGTGGGTGTGGCCAGGGTGGGTGTGGATGGAGTGGGTGTGGCCTATTCAATGGGCATGGCCAGCTCTACATCGTTCGTGTCAAGAGTGCCTGTGGGGGCCTGGGCAGGAATGGGACAGATATGAGAGTCTTTGGCAGAAGGGGGTGGAACCGGGGCAAGTGCCAAGGCATGGTCCACTGGAGGAGCCTCACTGCCTGCTGAAACCCCTCCACTGGAGCCCATCAAGCCAGATATGTGAAGTAGGCAAGGGCCATTTGCTGGTCACTTCCAGGCGATGGTGCATTTCTTCATTCCTCACAAAGGGTGACACCACCCCAGCATGCACTCAGGGGGTGGAGACAATATGTCAGGGGCTGGTTCCTCACTGTTTCCAGACGGCCTTGTGGAGCTAAGACTGAATGTGTTTCAGCATAGATGGCCACCACAAAATTGTACATTGGCTCCCGGCTGGCTTGGGCCAGGGCCAAGGCAGTGGGGGCCATTCCCTCACTATTTCCAGGATGGCTTCATGGGCCACATGAAACCACTTCGTGGGCCGCATCCAGCCCCTGGGCCTTTTGTTTGACATATCTGGTCTATAGAAAGTCCTGGCCTCATGGTTTCTTGTCTATTTCAGACTGAAGGCAGCAGCCCCCTGTGGTCCAGAAGGAACAGCACTTATAGCAAGAGTTACTGCTCTGATCTCCAAAATGGTAAGGTTCATAGACCTTCACTCTCCAAGGGCTGCATTATGAGCATGAAAATGGAAATACTCAGCCGGATAGAATAATCCAGTAGCTGCTCTGGCAATATCTAGCAGTACATGGTAGACTTTGAAAAGAGAAACTCAGTCACATTAGATTGGAATATTTGTTAGCTAGTTTTCTCTTTAAAAGTGTCCAGAATTGAATATACAAACAGTATACAATAGTATACAACTATTTTATTTAATTTCTGGGATCAAATCCCATAAACAAAAATGGAAGGAACTGGGTATGCTTAGGTGGGAGAAGTCATACTTAAGAGACAGAATGATATCAGTTTTCAAATATATGAAATGTTGGTTATGTTTTTCTGCTTTCTAAAGCGTATCTTAAAGAATTCCTAATCAGTTGCTGATTCTTCTAATTATTGATCCTAGAACTGAAATACAAAGTTTTGGAGGATGTTAGAAAAACTGCTGCAAAGAGCAGGCTGACCATTGGCTTCACATAAACAGAAAATTGTTTCCTAAACATCAGTCAGATTTGCTCCAATATTCATTGGATCTTGTATGTCATCTCAATCACTAGAGTAATTCTAGGCAGTTGAAATGATCGGAAAGGGCATGTTTCCATGCATTAACAAAAGCTGGCAAATAGCTCGAAAGAGAGAAATAATGGATTCTCTTTTATTAATGGAGATGGCATACTTAAAGGAGCATGCATGACATCTGCAGTGGCTGGCTTAGACCGTCTCATGAAGTAGCATCAAACTTTGATTTGGTATCTCTTTCCACTAAGTGCTATTTTATCTTTCCCTCTCAGTCTACCTCTCAGAAGCAAGCACTACCCTCTCCAGCCTGGACTGTTTATCCAGCATAGTGGATAGAATCTCTTCCTCGGATCAGGAGGGGCTCTCCCCCGAGGACACTGCTCCCCTTTCTCCTATTGCCAGCCCTGAATCCCAGCCAGCCTCTCCTGAGGCCCCTCATTCTGACCTCATCTATCATGTACTTTGAACTGCCTGAGATTTGACACCAGCTGGGCCAACAATCGGGTCCTTCCGAGAATTCCCAGCATCAGCAAGGAAATGCTCCATTCGAATATGAAGCTCTTGGAATTCTGGTGGACCAAAAATATGCATACAAAGAAAAATAAAGTCACTTTATTTGTCCTCTCTCCTCTTTTTAGAAAGCAAATGAGATATTTAACCAAACTACTTTTTAATACTATGTACTGTAATTATATGTTGACTTTTAAATTGTATGACATCATATCTTAATTATCATAAAGAATAGAAGCCAAATATGTGGATGTAGATCCATGTTTTGAATTGCTATAAGAAAATACCAGATTAGTTAAATTATATTTCATAAAAGTACTTTTAATAAAAATACATTAGCTACATGATATCTTGTTTTTTATCTATCATATTATAACATGACAATATCTAAAAAAATAACCACCCTACTCTACAACTAGCCAGGACAAAATCAACTCTACAAGTAGCTAGGACAAAGCAGTATGGCTCCAAAGGCAGGTATTTGGCTTAGGTCAATGTGTTATGGTATCTCTGTTTATTATTTTACCACTAGGGGAAGATATTTAGAATGCTTGATTCAGGTTTCTAATTTTTTGGGCGATTACTGCTTTAGACCTACAGTATTGAAAAAGGCTTTTGGAAGATAGCAGCATCTTACATTTTTGTTACTCTCTTGTTCGTCTTCCACATCCAGGGTCTCTCAGCCAGTATTAAGTATTGAGATGCTTTGATGAGCCTCTGTCATTCTAAATATAGGAAATCAAAGGGGAAGGCAGTAAAGTTCTGGTTTTATTTTTATAGTTATGCTTTTGATAACAACAATAAAAAGCTTTGCTGAATATTTTTATGTGAATTTCTATTCAAGGTATGTAAAATGATCCTTGGCATTGGATTTGAATAAGTAATTCTTTAATGTGACATTTCCATTCTTTACATTCAGAAGACTCATAGCCTAACATTTCAAAAAACTTTTGATCTCTATGCAACTCAATGCCTGGAGTATGCTTTTATGTTTTGTGATGGATAGCTGTTCTTCAGAAGCCAGCTGAGCTAGCCTATGCCAAAAACTGGACATTATAGATACAAACACACATAAACTAAGTTGCACTTAGTTGTTCTAAGTTGTATTGAGCTGTTGATTCTGTGCAACACAATAAATGATGTTAACGTAGTATTATTTTAATTAAAGCTAGTGTTTGATAGAAGAAAAAGTAATTTGTATTTCAGTAATTATAATTATATGTCTTCTCATTCAAAACTCAAACCAAGCGTTTTCTCAAACTCATTACCATTCAAGGTGCCAAGTTTAAGAGGCTCTAGCTAGAGTAAGTTCTTTTGGTCAGCTCCTGCAAAATTTTTCTTGACTAAGAGAAGCTAATTGGATTTCCTAAGTTACCCTTGGCAACTTGTCATTTGTAAGCAGTCTTAGGAAACTCAGATAACTTCTCTTAGTCAACAAAAATTTTGCAGGATCTGACCAAAAGAACTTACTCTATCTAGAGTCTCTAAAACTTGGCATCTTTAAGAAGCACTGACCAATTTTCAGGATGGCTGGCTGGGGAATTCTGGGGATTGAAGTTCGCATATCTGAAAGTTGCCAAGTTTGAGAAATACTGCTCTAGCCTCTAATATATCCACTGTGGTTTTATTTCACTACTGTGATTGCAGATATATTGATGGACTTATGAGCTAGTTCCCCAACATAATGTATTATCTCTTTTTAAATTTTACTTCCTACCACTCAGTTAACCTGGGTTATAAAATAATATATACAGTATTTTCCTTCAATCATCTCATCATAAAGCATTCAACTATTTAAAAGGACATTCCCAGTTTGTATGGATTTCTTGTGTTTATCCTTATCAATTATTTGAAATACAGTACATGAAATAATGTCACCAGAATGCAGGTTGTGGAATTTGAGATTTAACTTACAGGAATGCGGGCATGAAACTGAAATGAGAAAAAAAACTTGCTAATATTAAGAGCAGTTTAATGTACAAAGGATTAGAGAAAAGATAGTCTCTCGCTATTTCAGACTGCACAGCTACCTACTGTGTTGTTTTAATTTGGATTGCTATACTGAGTAGGACATAGTGATTCAAATAATCTCTTCTGATGTTATGATTCTAAGGCAGTGGCATGTTGAAATTGGAAATTGGAAGGGCCTCTTTGAATGCAAATGATTAAGTATTGCAAGAAAGGCATATGCAAGCTTGGGATTCATCTACTCTAACCTTGAACAATCAGAAAAATTGTGAGTAGAATTCTAACTGAATTCTTTCAAAGCCTGATATGTGCGCATTTGGCAACGTAGGAATTGTTTGCATATTTCTTAGAGCAGTTATAAAAAAGTGTTTAACATTTGAAATTTGAGACCATGACAACAGTATTTTAATGAGTAGTTTTAGCTTAACTGTGTGACCAAAGCCTGCACCTGGAGATTCTAAAACAAAGCAAAACACAAAACATGTGAACAAATATTGGACAACTCAGATTGGTGGTGAATTAACTTAAATGATTAATAACAACTTAGTATGAAAGGCATTCATTAGAATAAACTATAAAGCAAAATTAATTTTCAATTTGTTCTTGTTTTTCTTTTCAAGTTGTAGAAGCAGCTGTATTTCACAAGACTGCATGCAGTTCTGAAAACATTTTTAATAACCTCCCATTATCTTGTTTAGCTATCAAAATGCATGTTTGGTATAATCATGACCCTAAAATATCACCAAAATGAACATAGTAAGATTTCAAAAATAAATTTAAAAAACCCCAATCATTTAAGTTGAAATGATTTATAAATATCGTTATCTTAATATATAGATTCAAGAGCTTCATATTATAATGGTAGCAAAGGTATGGAGACAGAGAATGCCTTAGAGAATCAACTCTTCAAACGTACTCTGGCAGGAAGAGACAAAACTAATTTGGTATTAAAGCCTTGATAATGAAGCTGTAGTGCAGGAAATGATTACAGATTTGCGAAGTATGATCTATGTTAAAACTGTAGCCAAAGCACATATTTAATATTTTTGCAAATATTTATATACTCCTCCACTGTATCCCAAGGGGCTTGTATGACTTACAAAAAATTCTGATCTATAAAATTCAGTCTAACAATGCGAACTTAAAAACTAGCAATATAGACACAAAGGCTTGGATAGCAAGATAACAAACCTATGTTTGTTGTTTTGTTTCCTCTTTGTTTTAACATTGTCTGATTAAGTGTGCTGCATAACTCTGAAGCTTGTTCAATATTTATGCCATTTTAGTTTGTGCTAATAATATATTGCTCCAACAGGATGTTACTGGTTCACTTAGAAGTTACATGATACACTAAGTTAAAAGTTCACTAAAAGTCTTCATGTAAACCCAGCCATTTTCTCGATATGGTAAATAGCTAGCAATGTTTAAGACTGCAGATCCCTGTCTTGAAACACCTGGAGAATATTACACTGAAGACTAACATATTTATAGAATGAAATAAGTACAGAAAAGAAGTTATCAATTTTAAGGCAAAGCTGGAATTTTTGGCAGATAGTTGCGTCTACCTTTTTAAAAATGAATTAGATCATTAAATTTATACAAGAGAACATCTGCTGGAAAAATCTGGTATTACAGTTTATTGCCAAGGGAATGGCAAAAATAAATGAAGAACCTGTGTATCTTTGGGTTAATAAGCATTAACCCAGCCTGAAACATATTCTAAATTTTCATTTCTACAATTTCAAAGAGAAACAGAAATGCATAAATTCAATTCTTAAATTGAATTTAAGTTTTATTAATAAAATGCTGTCTTCCAATTTTGTTTTCGATATTATTTTGAGGGCATTTCGAATCTCTCAACAATTTTGGGATTTTATGCTCATTTGATTTGTATGAGAAGATGGAGGAACTATTGTTTTCTCTCTAGATCTCTGAAGCCCTCCCACAATGCCTGTCAGAGGCATTCTCAAAGAGAGGATCAAAAAAGTCAAGATGGTATATGCCATGGGTCCCCAACCCTCAGTCCTTGGACCGGTACCGGGCCATGGCATGCCAGCAACTGGGCCATACAAACAAACAAAGCCCCATCTGTGGATGCAGGCAGCACACAAAACTATGCACTCTCTAGTCCATGGAAAAACCTCTCCCCACGGAACTGGTCCCTGGTGCCCAAAAGGTTGGGTACCTCTGGCATACGCCACACATTTTAAAATAGGAAAGCTTCTGTCATGTCTTTGTGGCTACCATAGTGACTTTTTTGAATACTGCCCTCTGGTGCCTGTTCTTGCTACTCATCTTCCCTGATTTAAACAAACAAACAAATAAATACATTTATATGCCACCCATCTCACTGTTAAAGTGACTTTCAGCAACTTGCCAAAGCTTACCAAAAAGGCAATATAAAAGCAGTTAAAATTAATAAGGATTAAATAGAAATTAAAAACCAAAAATCCTTCTGCTTTTAAAGGGAGCCAGGAAGGCTGTAGTTCAGCAGAGAGTTGACTGAGACAAAATGAAGGACACAATAGCCACATCTATCTATCATCATGTAAATACATTTTATTTATGAATTGTATTCTACATTTTTTAAAAAAAGAAACATGGAACTAAGAACTCTAAAATGAAACAAATAAGGAATTGTTAGTATATCTCTATAATTTAAAAAGCAACAACTGCCATGTAGATAAAAATACAATATTATTTTAATGTACTAATTGTATACACCAATGTGGATGAGCATGATTACCATGAAGAGGTAAGAGAATTTTGCAGTGACCAAATATGGCTTGTTTTTAAATTATAGCTGAATGGATGGAAGGACTAACCTGTCATTTACTTTTAAAGGAACAACTTATCTTTATCTCTTCTGGCACACATAATGATACATTAATATGTTTTAATTACATATTTGCCTACAAGGTCTATGTTCTGAAAAGATTGATAGAGCTCAAATCTTGCTGTGGGCTTTCAACATTCTGAAGCATTTGTCTGTTAATGTGGGCAATTCCACTGAGCATCCCTCCCAAGTCATCCAGCAACAGGAAGGGAAGCAAAGTCAGAAGATTTGTGGCTTCAGGACAAGAGTCAAGTCTGCATTTTTTTTGAGAAAGAGAGAGAAAGGGAGGGAGGGAGGGAGGGAGGGAGGGAGGGAGAGAGAGAGAGAGAGAGAGAGAGAGAGAGAGAGAGAGAGAGAGAGAGAGAGAGAGAACATTGCTTCAAGTTGAGATTAGCATTGCTTCAAGTTGAGATTTTTAAGACACAAACTTCAGTTCTCAGTTAAAAATGGTTAAATTTGCACATGATAGAAAAATAAAAATGGTTTATAATTTATAATTCTATAATATTTAAAGAAAAAATCCAACCATTGATAAACAAAATACTTCAATTATAGATATCGAGGAGACAGACAATACGCAGGGTTGATTGCATTAATTTTAAAGTGCTATTTTCTATTGGAACACCAGATAGCATTCCTAGTTTTTTATCAGGTAATGATATTTTACAGGGTGCTTTTATTCTGCCTGCTAAATGATTCTTATTAAAAAGATAATATATTTTTAAAGACATTTAGTTAATTAAAAAAATATTTAATTTATTTAATTTATTAACTATCCAAAATAAATGTACACCATGATAAGTCATAAGTAAAAGATGGAAACTTTTCATTTATTACTGTTATTTTAAACCCACATTCCATTGCATCACATAAATAGTTGTAGGAATTAAATAAGAGTTTTATAAATATATTTGTTATTAATACAATCAACCCTCAGAATCCAAATCAACCATAGAGCCAACAGGAGACAATACCAACATACAATCAATCCATGCAAGCTCCCTCTCTCCCCCTCAACAGTTCACGACCTTGACCTGATGTAATCTCCCCATCACAAGACCCGTCACCAGTGTAATGTACTGAGGTGAATTACTTGGATATGTTGAAAAAACAGTCATAAAACTCTGTCAGTTAAGAGCCAGACTTTCTGTCCACATGCTAATTACTTGTGTTAAAAACGGGAACTAATACTTGAATCCTATTGGCCGCTGCCTAGTTGCTGAGTGTATAAATAGGGGTGGAGCTGCAGTTCAATCCTTTAATAAAGAGTTGTTTGTTTCACCTGCTGCCTCGTCAATGCGTCACTGAGCACCAAACATAACAGTGGCGACAAAGGTGGGATGTGCTGCCAAACTCGAAGAGCTGAGTCACTAAGGGGGTAAGCCAAGCGATGATGCCTTGGTTGGGACCACATCCCCCATTCCTGCCAGTACAGAAACGCTGGAGGAAGAGCGTTCTCAAGAAACTATCCCTGGGAGACTAAAAGAAGCCTTGGTAGCACAAGGCATTGCGAGGCCGAAAACAACGAAAACAACTCACCATGGCCAAACTTGGGAAACTCTCAGAATTTGACATCGCACACCCAGAGAGGTGGAGCTCATACGTCATGAGGGTCGAGAATTACTCAAGAGTCAACCAAGTTCGTGAGGATGGCTTGAAGGCTGCAATGCTGCTGTGCATTTGTGGCCAGGCAACATTCAAAATTGCTGAAAACTTAGTCGTTCCAGCTCCGCTTGAATCAGTTGCATATTCTGAACTTAAGAAAATGCTCAAAGAACACTTTGAGCTGAAGCTATCAGTCATCGAAAGAAGAGACCAACGACCGGGTGAGTTGGCTGCCGAATTCATAGCCACCCTTCATCAAGCGGCCCAATCCTGCAAATTCAAACACCTCGAGGAGTGACTGAGAGACCGCTTACTGTGTGGGTTGAGAAGCAGGGAACTCCAACAGAAATTGTTCGCGAAAGAGACTATTTCATTTCAGGACGCCCTAAGAGAGATCACAGGCCAAAGAAGTCACCAGGGGAGCCATCAAGGCCTTACAGCTCTCCAGGAACATTCCCTGCATAGAGGCTGTCCACCAGGAGGGTGCTGAGAGGGTCGAAGACTCTAAATCGGATCAAGAGATCGTTCAGTTACAGCAGCCACCAGAAAAAAGGCCACAACACCCAGTTGACAAGGCAGTTCCCTTCTCTTGATGTGCGGGGTGTGGAGGTCAACACAAACGCATGGACTGCAGGTTCTGCACAGCAACGTGCCAGGCATGTGGCAAACAAGGCCACATCATTGCAGTCTGTCAGGGTCATCGGAAAGAGAGTCCACCAGAAGAGTTTCCCCGGAAAGGTACTGGGACCCCGGGGCAACACAGGGTGGGCTATTTTGCCAGTAGGAGGAGCATGCTTAGATCAGGTGCCCATTGCCCTCTGAAGGAGAAGCTGTGGCTCAAAGTCAAGCTGCAGAGAGTTCCATGCAACATGGAACTAGATATGGGGTCCACATTATCCATAATTTCCCAGGGGACTTTCAAACACATTTGCAGTCGCAGTGGCAAAAGAGTTAAGCTCAAGCAATTGAACCTCATGTTAACGAATTTCCAAAACTCCCGAGTAACAGTAAAAGGGGAAGCTACAGTCAAGGTGCAATTCAAGGGATTTGAGGGCCCCCTGGAAGTCATAGTAGTTGAGGGCAACCGCACAAGCCTCATTGGGCTTGATTGGTTTGATGCATTGGGAATCAATGTAACTGGAATAAACTGCACACAAGCAGTGGACTTAGCGGCAGTTTGCCAGGAGTTTGCGGACATTTTTAGCCCTTACTTAGGGAAATATAAAAGTCCTCCCATAGCTCTTTGGCTCGATCCTGCCATAACTCCAATAAGGATCAAGCCATGTAGATCAATGGATTCCTTTGCCCTCAAGCAGAAGATCAATGCACAGCTGGACAAGCTGGTGCAGCAAGGCATCCTGCAGCCATTTGATAGCAGTCAATGGGAAACCCCTATAGTTATGCCACTTAAGGCCAACGGAGAGGTGCAAATATGCACAGATTACAAGTGCACTATCAATAGAGCACTCCAACAACATACATATCCGGTGCCTGTAGTCAGCCACATTTTGGCATCACTACAGGGAGGTCACATCTTTGCCAAGTTAGATTTGGCTCAAGCCTATCAGCAACTGCCAGTGGATGATGCCACGGTGGAAGCTCAAACCATAGTTACTCACAGGGGAGCTTTCAAGGTTAAGCACCTACAATTCAGAGTCAGTGTTGCCCAGGATTTTTCCAAGGAGTGATGAAGCACACGCTCAAGGGTATCCCAGGCGTATGCCCATATTTCAATGATGTCCTCATAGCTGGGGAATCAGTTGACAGATTGGCAGAATGGCTCAAGGCTGTCTTTCAGCGTTTTCGCAAAGCGGGGCTGAAGCTAAAGCGGGAAAAATGTAAGATTGGGATAGCTTCAACCAAGTTCCTTGGTTTCCATATAGATGCCCAAGGCATTTATCCTGCTGAATCCAAGCTCAAAGCAATTCAGCAGGCCCCCAGTCCAAAATCAAAGGGGGAGCTCCAAGCATTTTTAGGACTGCTCATTTTTATCATGCCTTCCTACCTCACAAGGCCACAGTGGCAGAGCTGTTACACCGACTCTTGGACAAACATGCACAGTGGAAGTGGATCAGAGTCCACAATAACAGCTTCTCAGCAGTCAAATCACTGCTGTCTTCAAACTCAGTTTTAATGCATTTTAACGAAAAGCTGCCTGTCTGCATCACTTGTGATGCATCACCATATGGAGTTGGGGCTGTGCTGAGTCATTTAATGGCTGACAAAAGGCAAATTCCAATAGCCTACTACTCGAGGACCTTGTCCTCTGCAGAGCGTAATTACACTCAAATAGATAAAGAGGCCTTGGCCATAGTGGCAGGGATCAAGAAGTTTCATGACTATTTGTATAGTAGGCCCTTTAAGGTCTTCACAGACCACAAGCCACTCCTGGGGTTGTTCACAATGAACAAGCAAACACCCCAGATCATATCTCCTAGGATGTTGAGGTGGTCAATATTCCTGTCAGCGTATAATTACAGTTTGATTCATAAACCAGGTAGGGAAATGGGCCATGCAGACAGCCTTAGCAGACAGCCCACCGCAGTTAGAGCCCAACCCTGCTCCAGCCACGCACATCCTAGCACATCCTAGCTATCCAGGACCTGCCTTAACGCAGGGGGCGTGGCTGCCTAGACAGCTTCAGACACGATGCTGAGTCATGTGCTGAACTGGGTGCTCACAAGATGGCCAGAAAATAGTTCTGGGCCTAACTTTCAGAGTTTCAGTAAGAGGAAGAATGAGTTGTCAGCTCACAGGGGGTGCGTCTTGTGGGATAGTCGGGTGGTAGTCCCAAACTCACTGAGGGCCAGAGTCTTGGAGTCTCTGCTTGAGGGACATCCGGGAATAGTCTGGATGAAGGCACTCATGCGAATCTACCTTTGGTGGCCTGGGCTGGACAAAGATATTGAGGCTCATGTACACAACTACCACAGTTGCCAGCAATCTAGGCCAGAGATGCCCCATGCCCCAGTCCACCGATGAGAAACCACACACGCCCCCTGGTCCAGGATCCACATTGATTATGCAGGGTCTTTCCAGGGACAACTCTTCCTCATTGTGGTGGACAGTCACTCCAAGTGGTTGGAGGTCACACCTGTCCCTACTATGACTACTGCCAGGACTATCCAGGAGCTGCTCAGAATCTTTCCCACACATCGGTTACCCAATGTGATTGTCTCAGACAATGGGGCTCAATTTACTTCTGCAGAATTTCAGTCCTTTTTAAGGGATAATATCATCAGACACACCATATCAGCCCTTTTTCACCCGGCTTCAAACGGCCAAGCGGAGTGCATGGTTCGAACAACTAAGGAATCCTTAAAGCGGATAGTAACCAGTAACTGGCAACACAGACTGGCAGATTTCCTACTCTGCCAATGCACAACCCCATGCACTTCCACGGGCAGAAGCCCAGCAGAATTAAGATGGGGCCAGCACTTGATCACAAAGCTGGATCACCTACATCATGATAGAGTTGTCTCACAAGCAACACAGCCAAAGGCACCATGGCACTTGCAAGTTGGCAACCCGGTCTGGGCAAGGAACTACGGGCAAGGGACACTGTGGGTGGTAGCTGTGGTTTGTAAGGTGACTGGGCCACTTTCTTATGAAGTGGTCCTGGAAGATGGTCGCATGCTACGCAGGCACATCGACCAACTGCGGCAGAGGTTAGCAAACCAGCCAATAACTCATGACTTTAGTGACAGTCAAACTCAGGAGCAGCACGATTGCATTAGTGCATCAGATTCTGCCAGCAACAGCAGAGCTCTCCAACTCACGGATGAGACTCAAGCGTCTGGTGAGTCAGTCCCAACCACTGATACTGCAACCAATGGGCAATGCCAGCAGACAGCTCCATTTTCAGGACTGGGAGACTCTGTTCCACCTGTGGACACTGGCTCAGGCCTACCAGGACAGCCCAGCCACAGAGACTCGAGTTGTGATGGATGGGTCCCATAGCCCCAGTCTTCCAAGCCTGGGAGGCGAGCTGACAGACCGGGAGCCTCCAGCAGTTCTGAGGCGTTAGGAAAGGGTGAAAAGACCACCAACATATTTAAAGGAATATATTCAACAAATGTCCTTATGAACTATCTAGGGGAAAGGGGTGTAATGTATTGAGGTGAATTACTTGGAAATGTTGAAAAAGTGGTCATAAGACTCTGTCAGTTAAGAGCCAGACTTTCTGTCTACATGCTAATTACTTGTGTTAAAAGCGGGAACTAATACTAGAATCCTATTGGCCACCGCCTAGTTGCTGAGTGTATAAATAGGGGTGGAGCGGCAGTTATTCAGGCTTTGGTTTAAACCTTTAATAAAGAGTTGTTTGTTTCACCTGCTGTCTCATCCATGCCTCACCGAGCACCAAACATAACAACCAGCCTTTCTCTGAGGACTCACACCTGATGACTCATCACAAGACCCTCACTTGAAACACCCAGACCCGAAGCCCTTATAAACAGAAGAACACTGATACAGAGATCCCTTAAATTCTACTGAAGATGTTACCTAGCCTGGTAATGAAACATTTGGAAACCAACCCACAAGCTTGGAGAACGAACCTTCACCCACAATCAGCCCTGCTTATATTGTCTGTCACCTCAATATCTTTAATTGAAGTATTTTGTTTATTGATGAATTGTTAGATTGTTCTTGAAATATTACAGAGTTATAAATTAAAAAACATTTTTATTTTTCTATCCTGTACATATTCTTTTTGAAGGAAATCAATCCTTTTATTAAAATTAAATAAACATAGATAAGCCATTAATGATGTTCTCCATAATAATTTGGTTTTAATGAATCTACTTTTAAAACTAACTAGGCAATCCACAACCCATAGGGTCATCATTTCAGAGATATTTCCTTACCTAAACAGAGAAACAGAATTATCGTGGATGGACAAAAAAACAGTAGGAGCAAAGCAGCTTCTGAATTCCTCTCAGCTTCCCCCATTTTTGTGGGAAGCTGGCACAAAACATTAGAAATCTTCCTTCCCTTCCTTTTAATAAATTGTTGCTGCTGGGTGTTGGAGGAAGTGGGGGATTGCAAGACTGGCTGGAAAACTGTCACAGAACATAGAAAATGAGGATATGTGATGGCAGCAGCTGCTCTTCAGCACAGCAGCAGCCAGTAGCATTGAAGCAGCACAACTTCTCCAAATTTAATTCCTTGGGAGTGATGGGTCCTGTGTTTTGGACATATTCTGTAAATTAACCTATTTGAGATACTTTGGTTAAAAACTGTTACCCAATGATGCACCATTTCACCCAGATAAAGGTCATCATGATAATGAGAGTTTTGGAAGTATACATAGATTTAATATTCCATAGTCTTGAAGAACAATAACTGTTCATTCTAGGTCCAGTAAGATCTGTCAACATCTAGCAATTGTTTGGTGAGCTGAAACTAAAAAAATGCACTAAAGGCTGCTATTTTTTTTTATTTAAACTCAAATACAATGTAAGAATGCAAATAATAATAATAATAATAATAATAATAATAATAATAATAAGAAGAAGAAGAAGAAGAAGAAGAAGAAGAAGAAGAAGAAGAAGAAGAAGAAGAAGAAGAAGAAGAAGAAGAAGAAGTTGTAAGGGACCTTGGAGGTCATCTAGTCCAACCCCCTGCTCAGGCAGGAAACCCTATACCATTTCAGACAAATGTCTGTCCAGTCTCTTCTTAAAAACTTCCAGTGTTGGAGCATTCACCGCTTCTGGAGGTAGGTGGTTCCACTGGTTAATTGTTCTAACTGTCAGGAAGTTTCTCCTTAGTTCTAGGTTGCTTCTCTCCTTGATTAATGTCCATCTGTTGCTTCTTGTCCTGCCTTCAGGTGCCTTGGAAAATAGCTTGACTCCCTCTTCTTTGTGGTAGCCTCTGAGATATTGGAATACTGCTATCATGTCCCCCCTCGTCCTTCTCTTCATTAAACTAGACATACCCAATTCCAGCAGCCTTTCCTTAGGTGCTTTAGCCTCCAGTCCCCTAATCATCTTTGTTGCTCTTCTCTGTACTCTTTCTAGAGTCTCAATATCTTTTTTACATTGTGGTGACCAAAACTGGATGCAGTATTCCAAGTGTGGCCTTACTAAGGCATTATAAAGTGGTATTAACACTTCACGTGATCTTGATTCTATGCCTGTTAATGCAGCCTAGCACTGTGTTGGCTTTTTGGGCAGCTGCTTGCTCATATTTAAGTGATTGTCCACTAGGATTCTGAGATCCCTCTCACAGTTATTACTAATGAGCAAGGTACTCGTATACCATACCTGTACATTTGGTTTTTCTTGCCTAAATGTAGAACCTTACTTTTTCACCATTGAATTTCATTTTGTTAGATAGCGCCCAATGTTCAAGTCTGTCAAAATCCTTCTGTATCTTAAGCCTATCTTCTGGAGTCTTGGCTATTCCTGCCAGCTTGGTGTTGTCTGCAAATTTGATGAGTTCCCCGTCTATCCCCTCGTCCAAATCGTTGCTGAAGATGTTGAAGAACACTGGGCCTAGAACATAGCCCTGGGGCACCGCACTACACACTTCCCTCCATGTAGATGCAGTTCCATTGAGGACCACATGCTGAGTACGGTCGGTCATCCAGCTATGAATCCATCTGTTGGTGATGCTGTCTAACCCACATTTTTCTATCTTATCGAGTAGTAGTTTGTGATCTACTTTATCAAATGCCTTACTGAAATCCAAGTAAATATATCCACAGTATTCCTCTGGTCCACTAATTTTGTCACTTGGTCAAAGAATACAATACAAAGATTTGTCTGGCATGATCTGTTTTTGACAAACCCATGTTGGCTTTTAGTAATGACTTTGTTTGCCTCTAGGCTGATTTGTTGTTTGATTATCTTTTCCAGAATCTTCCCAGTACTGAGATCAGGCTGATAGGTCTACAGTTTCCTGGATCTATTTTTTCTCTTTTTTGAAGATGGGAACTACATCAGCTCTTTCCAGTCCTCTGGTAGTTCCCCAATGCTCCAGGATCTTTGAAAAATATAGTTTAGTGGTTCTGAGATCACATCTGCCAGTTCCTTGAGAACCTTGGGGTGTAATCCATCTGGTCTTGGTGATTTGAACTCATCTAGGCTGGATAGGTGCTCACTTACCATTTTCTTGCCTATCTTAACTTGGACTGTTTTTTCCTTTGTGTAAAGACAGATGCAAAAAATGAGTTAAATAGTTCTGCTTTCTCCCTGTTGCTTGTCACATTCTTGCCACTCTCCCCCACTAACGGACCAATCATTTCCTTAACTTTTTTCTTGTTTTTTACATGTTGAAAGAAGCTCTTTTTTTGTTATTTTTGACTTTTGTCACAAGCCTTAGTTCATTTTGAGCCTTAACTTTCCTCACTTCATCTTTGCAGGCTTGGACTATTTGCTGATCTTCTGCTTTAGTTATGTGCCCCTCTTTCCACTTTTTATACTTGTCCTTTTTATCTTTCAATTTATCAGAGAGTTCTTTATGCAGCCATGCTGGTTTCTTTTGAGAGCTGTTATTTTTCTTCTTTGTTGGTATTGTGCTAGACTTGGCTTTTATTATCTCATTTTTCAAATTTTCCCAAGCTTCTTGAGTTGTTTTCCCCTTGAGGATTCTCATCCATGGAATCCTTCCCAAGCTATCTCTAAGTTTATTGAAATTAGCTCTCTTAAAATCCAAGATTCTAGTTTGACTGTGTTCTATTGCTTGTGCTTCCAGAATGTTGAATTCCAATATTGCATGATCACTCCCCTCCCAAGGTTCCTGTGGCTTCGACACCTTCTATCATTTCATCTCTGTTAGTGAGGATTAGATCCAATATGGCTAATCCCCTGGTTCCCTTCTCTACTTTTTGGGAGATAAAGTTTCCTGCTATGTTTGTCAGGAATCTGTTTGATCTTCCACTTGGTGCAGAGTTTGTCTCCCAGTTGATGTCAGGGTAATTAAAGTCCCCCATTACTATTGTGATGTGCTTCCTACATACCTTAGTTAGCTGACTAGCAAAAAGTTCATCTATTTCCTCTGTTTGGTTGGGTGGCCTGTAGTATACACCTATGGCAATGTCATTCCCCCCTCCTTTTATATTGGCCCAAATGCATTCAAGACAGTTTTCATCATTGCTGGACTTCTGGTGGAGACGGCGGCGCCAATGGCGACTTTTTTCAGCCGTCCGCCCTGGGATGTGTCAAAGCCAGCTGAGACAGCAAGCAACAGCTGTCTCATGGCTTGGAATCTCTCTCCCCAGGCGAAGGGGTGAGCTTTCCTCAGATAGTGGTAGAGCTCCCCGAGACCCCAAAGCTTTTTTTTTTTTTTGGTGGTCAGAGGGTGAGAGCTCCCATGGAGTCTGAGGTGTCCTCCACATTCCAGGATGCCTTTGCCCTGATTTTTCTCCAGGGCAAAGCTAGACGCTGCTTCCACATCTGCGCTTAAAATGAATTTGTGAGTAAAATTTAAAGCAGACAGAGCTGATCAGGAGAGATTAAAATGGTGATTATTTTGAGACTTTAACTCTGGAAAAGAATTTATCTTCTCCCTTTTTCAATTAAGAGTGGTGAAAAATGGCACTGAGATGTTGATTCTTTGAGTGAAAGGACCGGAACTTCTATTTGGAACAATGTAACAGATTTTGTATTTATATAAAATGTAAGAATCTTCTTTTTTTTCTTTTAAGGGGGCTTTTGTCTTTTTTCGTCCCCTTTTTTTCTTTTTTTTGGTATTTGTTGATTTTATAATATTTTAGCAGACTTTTAAACAAGTGGTCTTAAAAATAAAATGGCTTCAAAGCGTCTCGGAGCTTCTGTTGTTTCTAAAGCATTATCTTTCCGGTAATGCAGACAGCTCAGCAAGCTAAGTTTACGTTACCACCACCTTCTCCATCGTCATCAGCATGTACACTTAAAGATTTACAGGATGCCTTGGGAAATATGGCACGACAGATTAAAGAAGAGATGGAGGAATTTTTTGAAAATAAAATTAGGGAACTGAGAGAGGACATAGCATTTGCGTTTCAAAAGTTTGTTGGTCATATAGATCGTCTGGATGATCGTATTGATGATGTTGTGGAAAATTTTGAAAAACTGGAAGATTGAATTGATAAAGTAGAAAATAAGGTGGAAATAATACAGGATGAAATTACTATGTTACAATATAGAGACATGGAATTTGCTTTAAGAATAAGGGGAATGAAGGAAAACACGCAAGAGAATTTGAGACAAGTGGTGGTAAAAGATATAGCTTTCATTTTGGGGGCTGAGCCTGAAGAAATACTGAGAGAAACGGAAAAAGTTTTTAGAGTTAATTCAAGAGTTGCGAGGCAGAGGAATTTGCCACGAGACGTGGTTATTTATTTTTCTAGGAGATCACTCTGTAATGAAATTTTACAGGCTTTTTATAAGCAGAGATTTCAAATTGCAGCTCAAGATGTTATAATTTTAAAAGAAATACCTTCAAAAATTCTTAGAAAAAGAAAGGATTTTGCTTTTTTGGCTGATGAGCTCAAAAAATGACAGGTTCGGTTCAGATGGGAGATACCAATTGAAATAGTGGTGAATTATGTGGGGATATATTATAGACTTAATACAATTTCAAAGGCAAAAGATTTTTACACTTCTGTTTTGAAGGCGGGCTCTCCATCATCTTTACGACCTGAGATAATAGAAGAAAAGTTGGAAGAGCAGCCAGTTGAAGGTGCTATGTTATTGGATGTAGGAGACATACAGGTTGAACCTCTGCAGCAGTCTCTTGTGACAGAAGATTTTTTAAAGAAACCAAGAATGACTCGTGCAGCCTATAGACGTAAAGAAAAAGAACAGCAGAAGGCGGATGTTGGCATAAAGAAAAGGAAATGAGGAACTTTTGTACTAGTTTTTTGAGATAGAAGATGTTTTAAAGGAATAGTGAATGATTCGTGTAATATATAGACGTAAAGAAAAAGAACAATAAATGTTAGTTTAGCTGGTAGTTTGATTTAGTATGTTTTAAAGGAATAGTGAATGATTTGTGTAGTATGTAGATGTAAAGAAAAAGAATAATAGAAGGTGTTGATTTAGTGGAAAAGTTTAAATATTTGGGAGTATATATATTATAAATTTTTAATTTAAAATGTATAAAAATAATTATGAGATATTATGGGCAAATGTGTAAAAGAATTTAAATTCTAATGATCTCTTTTGGTGAGAATTTTAGTGATTAAGATGAATGGTTTGCTGAAACTTCTTAAGTAGGAGGGTATTAATAGATTTGCTTAGGGGTAGGGGAAAAAAGCAAAGAGCCAAGTTTATCAAATGTAAGTTTGTTGGTTGGGTTATATTGGAGGGAAAATTTTGTGTTTATTATGGATGAATGGTTGTTTAAAAGAAATATACACCTCAGCGTGGAGAAGATGGATAAATTACATGTAGAGTAAATATGGGTTGGAGTTGATATGGGATTAAAAAGTATTATTTAGATTATGAACAATTTTTAGTTTTTAATTTAGAATTGCTTACATTGATATTGTTATTTTTGGTTTTTTTTTGTTTTTTTAATTTGCTTAAATTTGTTTTGTATTCAAGTTAAAGCACATTATTGATTTTGTTATTTGTATAGTTGGATAAGTTTATTTAGAATTTGCTTGTTTATTTGTAACCCTGTAACCAGCTCTGGGAAGTGAGGGGGGGAGGGAGAGAGGGGGTTATTCTAGGGGGGGATATTGTTAAAAACTTGTATAAAAGAAAAAAAGGCAGTTTTCATCATTGTTGTGCCCTATTTCTGTAGATAATAATAATAATAATAATAATAATAATAATAATAATAATAATAATAATAATAATAAGAAGAAGAAGAAGAAGAAGAAGAAGAAGAAGAAGAAGAAGAAGAAGAAGAAGAAGAAGAAGAAGAAGAAGAAGAAGAAGAAGAAGAAGAAGAAGAAGAAGAAGAAGAAGAAGAAGAAGAAGTGGTGCCTGGAGACAGCAGAATAGATGAGAAAGAACTGGAGAAGATAACAAAATACAAAGACCTACAAATAGAAATAGAAAGACTGTGGCAAAAGCAAGCAAGGGTAGTACCAGTAGTCATAGGCGCCTTGGGTGCAATCCCAAAACAACTGGAGCACCATTTGAACACCATTGGCATTGACAAATTCGCTATTAATTGAAAAAGGCGGCCTTACTAGGAACCACTTCCATCCTGCGACGATACCTGTAATACCATCAAACATCCACAACTGCCTATCCCAGGTCCTGGGTAAGGACTCGATAGGTAGACAAAATGCCAAATCCAGTCTGAACATCTGGCTGACTGTGCGATGATCCATAATAATAATAATAAAGTTGGAAAGGACCTTGGAGGTCATCTTGTCCAACCCCCCCCCCTGCTCAGGCAGAAACCCCTATACCATTTCAGACAAATGGCTGTCCAGTCTCTTCTTAAAAACTTCCAGTGATGGAGCATTCACAGCTTCTGGAGGCAGGTTGTTCCACTGATTAATTGTTCTAACTGTCAGGAAGTTTCTCCTTAGTTCTAGGTTGCTTCTCTCCTTGATTAGTGTCCATCCGTTGCTTCTTGTCCTGCCTTCAGGTGCCTTGGAAAATAGCTTGACTCCCTCATCTTTGTGGTAGCCTCTGAGATATTGGAATACTGCTATCATGTCCCCCCTCGTCCTTCTCTTCATTAAACTAGACATACCCAATTCCAGCAGCCTTTCCTTATATGCTTTAGCCTCCAGTCCCCTAATCATCTTTGTTGCTCTTCTCTGTACTCTTTCTAGAGTCTCAACATCTTTATTACATCGTGGTGACCAAAACTGGATGCAGTATTCCAAGTGTGGCCTTACTAAGGCATTGTACAGTGGTATTAATACTTCACGTGATCTTGATTCTATGCCTGTTAATGTAGCCCAGCACTGTGTTGGCTTTTTTGGCAGCTGCAGCACACTGCTGGCTGATATTTAAGTGATTGTCCACTAGGACTCCGAGGTCCCTCTCACAGTTACTACTATTGAGCAAGGTACCCCCTATACTATACCCGTATATTTGGTTTTTCTTGCCTAAATGTAGAACCTTACTTTTTTCACCATTGAATTTCATTTTGTTAGATAGCGCCCAGTGTTCAAGTCTGTCCAGATCCTCCTGTATCCTAAGCCTGTCTTCTGGAGTGTTGTCTATTCCTGTCAGCTTGATGTCGTCTGCAAATTTGATGATTTCCCCATCTATCCCCGTGTCCAAATTGTTGATGAAGATGTTGACGAGCACTGGGCCAGAACAGAGCCCTGGGACACCCCACTACACATTTCCCTCCATGTAGATGCAGTTCCATTGAGGACCACACGCTGAGTACAGCCGGTTATTTCTTATATAGAGAGCAACTCCACCTCCTCTATTATTTGGTCTGTTTCTTTCAAATAATTTAAATCCCTCTAGCTGTATGTTCCATTTGTGGGTTTCATCCCACCATGTTTCCATAATGGCAACAATATCATATCTGCCCTCATTTACCTGAATTTCTAGCTCACCCTGTTTGCTGTTCGTACTCTGTGCATTGGTGTATAGACATTTGAGTCCTTTATGACTGACCCTGTGTTTACTTTCTACATAACCTGTTTGGTGCTTGAGTTACCCTATTTTCTTACCACCTGTTTGGTTAGTGCCCTTTGTGTGGCACTCACTATTAAAAACTTGATTTTGCTTGACAGCAAGGTTGATATTCTTGTCCACACACACATCTATGTTACATGCACTGTTAACCCTGTAATTTTTTGATTGCTGGGGACAGGGATGTTCGGTATCAATTAACTCACTGTCCCTGTTGTTTAGTTTAAATATTCCTCCATAAAATCTGTGAGTCCTGCTTATTTGTGATTGAGTAGTTCTGCATCCTTAAAGGTCCATTGATTTCAAATGAAATTCTATCACATATGTCTCCCTCATTTTGAATCCTTCCCAACATGGTTGCAAGGTGATTTGCTAATGTAGACAATCCAGACTTTTTACTGTCAGAAGTTCCCAAACTGGGGCAAATGTTCACATTCTGTTAGAAATGTATTATATAACTTTAATGTTTCCCTTATGTGCCCCATTCCCCAATGATTAAGTATGATATCCATGACTTGAAAAAAATGAAATATGTAGCTGCATAGTCTTTGATCTTTTATTTGTAATGGGTTGTTGAATATTCTATTGTTTTATCAGGATACTTTATATCAGTGATGGCGAACCTTTTAGAGACCGAGTGCCCAAACTGCAACCCAAAACCCAGTTATGCATTGTTGGGTGCCGGGCGGGTGTGGCCTTTGGGTGGGTGTGGCCCACTGGGTGGGCGTGGCTGCAGTGGTAACAGCAGACTGGGTGGGACTAAAAAGTTCAATCAATCAATTCCAAATTTGCAAGATCTTTTTTTTCCCACGAGAAGTTGAAATTGACTGATTGATTGAACCTTTTTTTTTTCATGGCGGTGGAGGCCTAAAATGAAAAGGTTTTATAAAACACAGCTGAAGGCCTAGGACTGGGACAATGGCATGTGTGCCCACAGAGAGGGCTCTGAGTGCTGCCTCTGGCACCCGTGCCATAGGTTCACCATCACTGCTTTATATCAAGCATGTTATTGTCTTATTTTTAAAATATATTTTTTAGTTTATTTGAATTCCAAATGCCAAAGGAATAATCAGAATATAGAAGTGAGGAAAGATGGTAAATACTACATTTATCTGATTTTTATCACATTTACCTCACATTTATGTCATCTTGTGGCAATACATTTTCTCTGATCTTGCTCCATTACTCTAGATCAGGGGTAGGCAATCTTGGCTCTTTTATGACTCATGGACTTCAACTCCCAGAATTCCTGAGCCAGCCATTCTGGGAGTTGAAGTCCACGAGTCATAAAAGAGCCAAGGTTGCCTACCCCTGCTCTAGATACTCTCTGCTATGTCAATTAATTGTTATTCCATTTCTGTTAATTTAATGTCTATAGATTCAGTTTCTTTGCTCCAAGACTGGGTGTTTTTTGTTAGATTCTTTAGATTTATTCTTTGAATACACTAAGATTTCTTGCTTTCAATAGTTTTTAACAGGTTGTATTTCTTTCATTACTCTTTCTAAGGGCCATTGTTACTGCAAATCATAGACAACAGTGGCCACATTTTCCATCAGTTTGAAGGATTCTACAAGTAGATTCTTTTGTACACCTTTAAAGCTTCTGATGTATCCTTACTTGACAATTAAATTTGAAGGCAATTTATAGTCATGATCAGCTAAAATTATAAATAAATCCAAGAGAAATCATAGTTTTAAAATAGTCTTCTATTCAGCTTTATAGCTGTTATAATGAGGGTATTTTATAATTGTAATTCACATGGTACTGAAATCAGATTTCAATGGGTTTATACCATAATGTGTGTATGTTAAAATACCCAAAATTGACCATAACCTCATAATGTATTTTGAAAAATATATATTTGGATATCGAAGCGACTTCCCTGTTGATTCCCTTTCCTTATCAGATAATTGACTTTCCCCATGTCCTCTGGTACCCTACTCTCCACTCTTCCAGCTTTTATATTTTTGACCTAGCAAGGTAAGCATACTTCCAGACAAATCTCTGGGCTGCAGTCAACCAACCAATTTCCTTTGAAAAATACTTCTTGGCATAAAAATAGTGTTAAAGGATGTCAAATGTCCATTTGTTAATAAAAAGAATTGAAATATGTTATTGAAAAGTATAGAGGAGCAGGTTGGGAAAAGGGAAGAAATATATTAGAGACAATTGGTACCATGATTTAGACAGGCAGTTGGATTAATCCAACTGTGTCATTGTTTTTCAAAAGGAGAATTGACGATTAGTTTCAATAGGTTCATGAGCATTATTAAGGTTTCTAGATCAGTAGAGGAAGTCCTCAATTTACAACCATTTCCTTAGTGACTGTTTATAGCTACAGCGCTACTGAAAAAAGTGACTTATGACCGTTTTTCATACAACCACTGCGGTATCCCCATGATCAAGTGATCAAAATTCAGATGCTTGGCAACGAGTCCCTATTTATAATGGTTGCCATGTCCCAGGGTCATGTGATCACCTTTTGTGAACGTCTGACAGGTAAAGTAAATGGGGAAAACCAGGTTCACTTAACAACCCTGTTACTAACTTAACAACTGCAGTAATTCACTTAATAACTGTGGTAAGAAAGATTATAAAATGGGGCAAAACTGTCTTGCTTAGCAACAGAAATTTTGGGCTCGATTGTGGTCATAAATCATAGACTACCTGTACTCACTCAGACCAGGCCTGCACAATATACAGCTGATGGGTTGCCTGTGGTCTTCAAAGCAACCTGCCAGCATTTTTTTAAAAAAAAGTCAATAAATTCACTGCCAATTCTCGATTAGCCACCAAATAATTAACTGCTGCTCCAAATATTTCTTTGCAGCTTGCAATTATTTTTAATTTATTCATTTGGCCCTTTCATCTCATCAGTTGTGCAAAGTTCCACTAGACCATCGGTTGTTACTGATTTTAAACATCCTGGGGAGGTGGTTGGTATTTGACTCTTTAAATATTTGCCACATGTTGAACTGTCACTTAAAAACCTTTCATAGATGAAGACAGAACCAAAGAGAATCCTTCTTAATTTTACTCAGCAAATATATATATAAGAAAGTATATAACTAATTGCAAAAATATGCTTCCAAGATTTTTGACAGACTTGAGATAAATGTTGACATTTATGAATACAGATAGTCTTCTCTTGCTTATTAGAGAGGTTAGCAAGCAGAAAACAATACTTAGATCAAACAGCTACTCTAATTGCTTAAAAAAAGGAAGTTGCTCAGGAAGGTTTGGAAACTGAACCATCCTAGATTAATTCCTAAATTGCCAATTGAATCAGAGCTGGCAAGCTCAGTGTAATTCCTGCATGTGTCAAACCATGCTTATATTCAAACAGCTCTTCTTAATTTTGTACTGAGCTATTTATGGATCAAATACATTACACAAGTATACCATAAATGCAGAAATATGCAAAACTGAAGCTGTGTAATCAGATCTGTCCTGGCAACTAAGTGATGTACCAACATTTCAAGGAATTCTGCATCAGCTATTTAATATCTTGGAGACAGTTGTTGTCTAGTCTGTGTGGAAACGAAGCAGTGAAGTAGCTAGCAGATTGTCTGGGGACAATCTAGACCTTTCTGATCCCCATCTACCACCTGGCAAATAGATGTCTTTGTTAAAGGTAAATGTGTAAAGTGTGAGATACAACGTAACAGAAAAAACAGAAAAACAATATTTTGTGAAGCATTGGGAAATTTAACATATTACATGTTTCTCATGTAAGTTGGAAACAGAAGACAAGAACACCATCCTTGAATTGGCTCTACCTGTTTTTAGAACATATCAGAGAATTTATTGTTAACATTTTGTTAGGATTAGGGTTAATATATATGTGAAATTTGGTACCACCATGTTTCCCTGAAAATAAGCCTCACCCCGAAAAAAAGACCTACCCTGATTTTTGGGGGTGGACCTAATATAAGCCCTACCCCCCAAAATAAACCCTAGTTATGACCTCACCCACTCCGTCCCACCTCGCTGGCACAATGGGGCTGGAGGCTGTGGGGCACATCACTCGCTGCTGGCACAAGGCAAGACAGGTGGGGGAGGGGATGGAGCTGCCCCACACGCCTCACACCCACTTCCTGCAGCCCCCCCAGCCAGGCCATTTCTTGCTCAATGACCTTCCCTTTCATTCTCCTCCTCAGCTGGACTGCCATGCTATGGAGAATGGGCCAGATAGGCCCAGTCCCCCTCTGCCATTTTGGATCCAGAGGGGAGTCATGGCAAAAGGCTCTGCTGCTGCTGTGCACCGCTGGAGGGGCTTTCTTCATGCTTTGCCCCACAGATCACCTGCCTGGCAGCAGCCACCTTCTTCTCTTCCACCAATTCTCCTGTGGCTTGCAATGTGAAAGGGCAGTGCAAGGCTTCCCTGCCGCCTCCCTCCACCAGCCCTCCGTTAACACCACTGGAGAGAACGGAGACTGGGGAGTGGAACAGCTCTGCATAGTGATGCAGAGCAGAGAAGAACACTTGCTTGCCACCCTGCATTGCTCTGCATCTCTCTTCTCTGTTCTGGAAATGGCAGCCCCGTTTCCTGCTGCTTCTCCTCTCGGTGCTGCTATAGAGTTTGGTGCACCACTGCCCAGCTCCTCTCTCTTCCTGAAAGCAAAAAATTTCTTCACTGATCTGCTTTCCAGCTCTGGCACATTTCTCCCCTGCTGCAGGGAAATGGAGTTTGTGGAACTAAAAAAAGTTCAGTCAGACCTTCCAACTTCTCACAAAAAAAAAAAAAAAAAAGATCTTGTGATACGTTGGAAGGTCTGACTGAACTTTTTTTAGTCCCACAAACTAATCAATGGTGTAATAAAGATTATCATTCCTTGAGGAATAATAGCCATCCAAAGGGAGCTTTTTCACTGGACTGTATAATAATTGTAAATAAAAACAATCAATTTTAAGAACAAAGGAATAATATACTTACCACTAGCTTTTGGTGACAATAACTCTCTGGAACTCAGCCGAAAGAGGGGAAGAGTGAAGCCGAAGACATTTTTATGAAGGTTACTGCCAGCTTTTTTCACAGGGCACTTGGTGGTGATGGCTATGTGGAAATCTGGTGATTGTTTTAACTATGACTAACTTAAACTCTATTACATTGATCTGACTTAGTTTAAGTTTGATCAACTATGAATCCAAATATAGTCTTTCATATTCTCTCTGATCTAGTGATGTTCAGTATAAGGTTTTAGTATTTATGTGAATGCTTTTTGTTGTTTTAATTAAGAAAAATGAATTCAAAACTCACACTGAACTTGCTAAAAATTATCGTTATGAGTATTTGGACGAGGAAAAAAAATCTAAAGAGCTAAAAGTATGGAAATTAAATGAAGATGTTTTCAGTATTTATGGGTAATATGTCATTCCGGAGTTCAGGTCCAAGTCCAAAGGCGTGGAAAGAGGAGGCATAATAAAAATAAATATATTTTTCTTTCCTATTTCAAATGTTGGTATATCTGAAAATGGGAATACACAATCAACAAATATATGACATAATGTTCTCTTTCTATGCAAGTGACTTTAGTTACCTAATTTCTTTCAGTGCTTCATAGAAAATCTATTTTTTCCCTTTCTCTTCAGTGTAATCATAGTTTAATGTTCTGTAGATCTCATACCCAAATTTGATCTGAAAAAGAGGGAACTTAGAATTTCTTTAAAATACTCTCAGAAGGAAAATGTACCATGCTTGGATATTTTTGCATGGTATAAGCTCGTTATTCAAGAGCAATTGAAACAGGAGAAAAGTATTCTCTGTAAATAATTTATTAAATCTTAAGGTTAAAAAATCTTGATATTCACTATTTAGACAAAAGTGACAATATTTACATACCTTCTTTTTTACAATAGCATTTATTTAATTTATTTTTCTGTTGGAGTTTGAAACTACAATACAGTGTTTTTGTAATATAAGAGGGTTTTTTTATACAGAGTAGAAGTTGTATAGTTCTAAAGTAATTTATATGGAAAATAAAATTAGTTTATATATTCTCTCTCTCTCAGAATACATCTTGTGTATATGATGTATATATGTAGGTCTTTGGTTATTCGGGTTTTCTCCCGCATAAAATTGGAAGACACTTCCAATTTTATGCGGGAGAAAACCCGAATAACCAAAGACCTACATACAAACACCCGTGAAAATCTCAGAAAACAAAGATGTATATATGATGTATATTTGTGCATGTGTGTATAATACACACACACACACACACACACACACACATTGATGGAACTGAGTTTTAAAGTTCTTCCATCCTGACCAAAAAGCTACTATAGAAGCCAATTTGCATATTTTTCTAGACTATAGTTTATTTTAAGTATGATATGCTATAATGATTTGATTCAGACAACAGAAAATAATATCATAGGCTTCACAAATCAGGTTGCCATGCTTTAATCAGAGAAGCCACAGTGTATGAATTCAACCCAAGATTGAATTGGCTAAGTTGAAGAGAGAAAAAAAATGAACCAGGATAGAAACCTCTTCTGAGAATGAAACTCTATTCCAGTCAGCAAGTTTCCCCAACCCACTACGTAACATTTAAAAGAAGAAGTTGGTAATACAAGGTCAGTGCTAAAGACGAAGATGAGGAAATCTGCTTTCAATAGTTGCATTGCATACACCTACAATTTGACCAATCCAGCATAGTTCAAAAGTTAAATATTTCATGAGGTACAACACAGTTAATAAGTAAATTGAAAATACAACTTTACACATTTAAGGCTAGAAAATATAGCTTCATTGTTCAAACACCATTGAAATAAGATATAATTCAATACAATTATGTGTTAGATTTTCATAAAGCTAATACACCTTATTAGTAATAGGATTGTGTATTTGGATTTGAATATACATTTTACAGCTTATGTACAAAAATGGATGAATGAACTTTGACTTCATATAAAGGGACAAGAAATCCCAATCTTAAAACTTCAAATTAGCTTACCATAACTTCAATTAATTCTGGCATTTTATATTTATGAAGATCCCAGCATCAACTTCTAGAAATTATCTTTCCACAGGACATTTAATGCTTTTGAAATAATAGGCATATATTTTGATTTTTTAAAAAAAAAACTATTAAAATTCTACACATAAACAACACAATAAACATACAACCTGTAAACCAGTAAATATAAAACTAAACTTCTAACTTAAAAAACAGCTCATTTATGCCCTTCACTTTCTTCATGGATCCATTAACCACTTCTTATTCTTTTATACCATAGTAATTATTATTATTTGTTATCTCCCCTTATTTAATCTATAAAATCCTTTATCATCAAGCTATTTTTCTTTATTTTTAATAACATAATCAATAAACAGACTCTAACTTTTAGACACTATGCTTTTTACTCAATTCTTCTTCCATAAACCCTAATTAAGTATATATTGGATCTTCCCTAAAATCCTAAATTAAACTGGAGTAGGATGTGGTTAGAGAGGTCAAGCATCCTTTATATACTGAGGCACTATGTTCCAAACATCAGGTGGTCGAGCAAACAGATGAGCATTTATCTGAAGCATTTCTTCAGCTTTTCTGCAACCTAACAGAGACAACCACTTATTAGTTGTTTTACAACTTTTAAAGCTGTAACCATTATCTAGATCTATATAGTTCAGATATCTGTACATATAGGGACAACAGAGCAACTGACCTATAACTGTTCAGTTGAAATTCCTCAAATAGCTTCCACATTCCTTACTATGTAGCAAATGTGATATGATTCTAGAATCTACTTGAGGCATACAGTGTGTTTGAGATAGATAGGATTTTTGGGGGGGTTGAATTTTTGATTTAAAGTGGTCTTCACTATGAGTGTTCAGTTTTCATCCACTCTTGTTCTCAGTACAGAATGACCTAATCTTGAGAAAAAGAAATTGAACCAGGTGTTGTGAGTTTTCATCTCAACTACTGATTGACTTAGATCTAAGAGGAAAAGTTCAAATCAAACATCAGGTACTGATTTTTAATTAACAAAGGGATGCAAGGGATTTCTAAGAAACTTTTTATTCTCACAAACTGACAAATATGATAGTGATATTAGTTCCTGGGGCAACAGTAAACACATTGCCTATTAGAATTAGTTTTCACACAGTCAATAAAGAATATGACACCACTTCTGTCCCTACAAAAATAAGAGCACATAAAATTGGCCTCCCCATGCAAAACAGGAGTCTATTATATAAGGCAAGAATGAGAAAAAGGTGCAAAAGTCTTTGACTGTCACCTCTATCTTCTGTGTAGCCCTCTCTAGAATTGTGGGCTATGGTTTCCCAACTATCTTCACTACTTATTAGGAATCTTGAATTCTTGTGAGTTCATTTCATTGGTTTAGCTCTGCTGGGTAAAACTGACAGGGGGGATGGGGAGGATTCTTGTAACATTGCCACAGAGCGAATGTTTCCTTTGAAAAGGAAATAATAGCTGATCACATCCTAGTTCAATATTCATTTTATACAAGGTATTGAAATGATTTAATGCAATTAACTTCATGCAAATGACTTAATATCAGTGCTGAAAATATATTACTACATATCCAAATAAGTCAGAGACAGTAAACATAAAGTAAATGATCAAATTTTATATGTATCAATGGAGTCAGATACTGACTAATCTACTTAACTGAAGTTAACATTACATCACAAACATTTGTGCCTTTTCGGTGCACATAGCTTCTCACTTTGACAATAAAATTAGCTAATAATAATACAGCTTTGTTTAAACCCATTATCCAGCTGTAATCTGCACAAGAGTCCTCTGTGCTAAGTCATACAAGGTGGTGCCTTCCAGAAAAACTAAGATTGTCTCTTCTAGAATTCCAAAGGAAGTATAGCCATGTTAGCCAGAAATTTTGGGACTTGTAATGCAAACATATTTAAAGCATACCACATTGGCAAAAGCTGCATTGTTACACAAAAAGAAGTCTCCACTATGTATTTTAATACTAAATCTAACAACTTCAGAAATAAATATATTGGAAAAATAGATAAAATTCCGAGATACCATTAATGATTTTAACATCATCTCAAAAATGTTTGCAATATACAATAAGGGTAGAACCTACATCTGAAACTAATATATTCTGACAACATATGCATATATATTAGATAACAGTATCTCTCTCTCTATATATATATATTATTAATATACTGTATACTTAGTTTAGATTCAGGGATATAACTACAATAGATATAATAGGAATGCCTAAATTCAAAAATACAGTTTTCTAATCTTACTGCTCACAAAAATTAGAATTAAACTTATTCCTGGTATTCTCCAGGAATAAGAATTTTATCTACGAATGGAATGGCATACAAATAAAGACTCTCATCAAACCAAAGGCATTTTACTTGATGACTTGATTAATTAATTGATTATATCTGCATAAATTTTGCATATGATTTGCACTCTAATACCATAGGGTGAGGTTGTCCAGGTGTGAAAAGACTGATTAACTTTGCTATTGTTGTAAGCTTGAAGCAGCCTTTTAAAGCTACTTCACAAGGGAACACAGCCCACTTATAAATAGTAAATTTAGGCCACCAAATAGCTTCACTTTCTATTGCATCTCAGATCCCCTATGGCTCACTTATTAGCTAGAAAGATTACTGCTCAAGCCTGGTACTGGGCATGCAGGAAATTCAGAAGTGATGCATAGTGCCTCAGTGGCGAATGCTTTCATTTCTATGACACAAAATCTTATCTCAAGGCAAAGTGTGATTACTTGGCCCAGCCTACTATGTGTATCTATTCAAAACTAAGTCTTCTTGAGTTCAGTAGGATTGTCTCGAAGGTATAGCAGCTATTCCCAATCAAACACTGTTTTGGCAAATTCTCATTTCAGTTTCATTGTAAAGAATACAGAATCAGGTGACACACATGTATATAATGAATGTGATTTCTCAGAATATTCTTGAATTTTGTTAACAAGTTTTCATCATGAGAACCTTACCATAGAAAAGAAGATTCAAATAAATCTTTTATCCTAAGACTTCAGTTCTTGGAAAAATCACATGAAGAGTTTATTTTCCTGCTGACTTCCCAAACTGTTCTTATTGTAATTTTTCAGTTTGCTGGTGAACACAGTTGCTGTTGCTCTTTATTGTAAAGTTGGAATACAAAGCAGAGCTCTGCTATTAAGTTGTTACATTCTTTATTTAGAAAATCTTTCTTGAAAGCCATCTATAATTAAATAATAAAAGTATATAAACTGTCAAAGGCATAAATGGACTGACATTCTCAATTGCTTTAATTTATCATTATTATTATTTTTAAATACATGTATGGGCTTACCTTGCAAAACCTGTGGTAGCACTGCATAGTAATTAGAATAATTATTTCTTTTTTATTATTAATTTCAATAGTAATATATCATATAGTTTGGTCTAGTGATTAAGGCATCAGGCTAGAAACTAGCAGTTCTAGTCCCAGTTTAGGCATAAAAGCCTGCTGGCTGATTTTGGCCCAGTCACTCTCTCAGGCCAACTTACCTAACAGGGTTGTGGTTGTGGTTGTGGTGAAAATAGGAGAATGAAGAAGTATTAGGTTTGTTTTCTGCCTTTATTTATAAAAATAATAAAGGTAGAGTAAAAATGGGCAATTGAAAATTGTGTTTTAATTTCTAAAAGCCCTTATAATATTTTATTGAAAAAGTTTTATTAACAATTAACAAAAAAAAAATTAACCCCCAAATATGCGATTTAAAAGTCCGATCTACTTTCTTATTAAAAATTAAATATGCATGCCAACCATATAATAAATCCCACCCTTCAAGAGAAAGAATATTTTTGTTTGTTAAATTAAGCCAATCACTTATCAAAGTTAATGTGGCTGCATCATAATATAATTGCAAATTAGGTGCTTTAAGCCCTCCTCTTTCTTGAGCATCTTGCAAAATCTTAAACTTCACCCTTGGTTTCTTCCCAGCCAAATAAATTTATTGATACCCTTCTGCCACTCATCCAAATTAGCATCTTTTTTTAAAATGGGTATCATTTGAAGCAAAAAAAGAAACTTTGGTAGAACATTCATTTTTACAGCTGAAATTCTCCCCAACAACGACAGTTGTAATTTTTTCCAATCATTTAAATCCTTTTGTACTTTTGTCCATAATAATTCATAATTATTCTTATATAATTTTCCATTAGAAGCAGTTATATACTGTATACTCCCAAATATTTAACCTTTTTCACTATCTGAAAACCTGTAAGTTTAACTAAAATTTCATTTTCTCTCTCAGTCATATTCTTAGATAATATTTTAGTCTTATTATTATTTACTTTAAAACCAGAAACTTTCCCATATTGAGTTATAAGTTCCAACAAATGACTAATCGATTGAGTCGGTTGTAATAAAGTTAAAACCAAATCATTCGCAAAAGCTCTCAATCTATACTCATTCTTATTTATTTTTATTCCCTTAAGTACGGTTGACTCTCGAATCTGAATTAACAAAATCTCCATTGTTAAAACAAATAACAATGGGGATAATGGACATCTTTGTCTTGTACCCTTTTCAATATTAAAAGTCTCTGTCAATCCCCCATTAATAATAATTTGAGCAGACTGTTGTTGATATATAGCTTTGAGAGCATATAGAAACTTATCTCCAAAATTCATTTTCTCTGTAAGTAAAAATAAAAATTGCCAATCTAATTGATCAAAAGCTTTCTCAGCATCCAAAAATATAAAGGCCACAGGGATCTGATTATTCTTATCCAAACTAAAAGCCCTTATAATTATAGTTGAAATTGTGAATCTAAAAGCAAAATACATATGCATAAAAATTAGCACTATCAGCTTAGTTAATATTATTAAAAAGTTTTTTTAAAAAAGCACTATAATGTCTGCCTTTATATATCATATGCAATTATGCTTTATTTCAGTCAAAAAATTTTGGATAAACTATGCTGTCCTGATCTATGTACTAGGTGAGAAATCATGCGTTATTAATTACAATATGGTTATTAAATCATGCTAAGACATTATAGTTAACAGTGCATGGAATCAACTACTGCCTAATTTCAGATAATGCTTATTGTTTTAGACAACAGGCAGCCAATACAAGCCTTCCTATCAACATCAACATTATGAAATCATAGAACAAATAATGTGAATTATATAACTTGCATGAGTTGCATTATGGCATGGACACAAATAACATGATTTGCATTATTTTCACAAATGTCACAAAATACATGACATTATTTGTTCTACTCTCCCTTACAACAGGGAGGGGATGGTTTTGTGTGCGCATATGCCGCTTGCTCAAATGGAGCTTCCCGTGCTCGCCTGCTGGGTTGTGGACTGGGGGTTGTGGACCCGTTATACACAGCAGAATAAACAAGTCAAAAATAGATATTTTAGTCATGAATTATTTAGAATATTGTAGGAAAGATTGAGGACAATAGAAGAAGGGGATGACAAAGAATGAGGTGGCTGGATGGAGTCACTGACGCAGTAGGCGTGAGCTTTAATGGACTCCAGAAGATGGTAGAGGACAGGAAGGCCTGGAGGAACCTTGTCCATGGGGTCGCGATGGGTCGGACATGACTTTGCAACTAACAAGAAGAAGAAGAAGTTGGAAAATGGGGGAATATGTGTGTCTGTAAGTAAGGCAGATCAACATCTGGTAAGTGATAAACTAATTTCTTGTATTAAACTGAATTTAATTAAAGAAACATTTAGTTGAAAATAAGACAGAGCACTCACCTATGACATATGATTCTGCTGTGCATTTTGCTGCTGCTGCTGCTGCTGAATTAGCAACTGTTGCTGTTGTCTGCGCCGAGCTGTCCTCAGTTTTTCAAACCGAGCTTCCATCTCATCTAAAACTTTGGGAGTATAACGTACCACCAACTTCACATTGTCCTTAGCAGCCTTCAGAAGTTCCACTGCTTTCTCATGATGTTCTCCTTCCACACTCTGGTTGCGGAATGTTTAAAAATAGCAAAAAACAAGAGGCTTTCAGCTTTAGAACTATGAGTAAGAAAGAATAAACTACACTGTGGGTGAATCTGGTCCCACTAGGCCTCCCCACTATGGCTTTGGAGTCTGTAGTTAGGCCTGTTCCATTGTCTAACATTTCAGACCCCAAGAAAGTAGCTACTGTAGCATGTATCTCTATTACTCTCTTGCTTTTCTAGTGGAAAAGGAAAAAGGCAAAACCAGCTGAGCTGGAACTGCATCATCAAAGTCCTCCAAGTAGAAAAAATGTGTGATATATTTATTTGCAGGATCCAATATGAGCTGTTCACCAGGGACAGCGCTTTTGTCTTCTGAGCTTTTGGACTTGTGCTGGAGCCCACCTTCAGGAAACTTCTCTCTAGCAGAATATATGCTTTGGGCTGTTCTCTGTGTGGTATTTATATGGTGCCTGTTGTATGTGGCTATTTATATGGTGCCTGTTGTATGTGGCTTTTTAAATATTGATTGGGATGTTGATGGTTGGCAATTAAGTCATTGGCTATTGTTTGCTTGTGCTGTCAAGCCCTCACCTCCCAAGTACAGATTGGATCCTGCAACATTATCCTGGGACATACTGTATATATTCACCTTCATTCATGATATATTGATTTATTTATCCTACTTATATGGCCACCTCTCTAGCCAATAAAATCTAAGTAACAAACAAAATAAAAACAAAATTTCATTAAAGCAAAAAGTCAGCTAAAACTGCATTGAAGCTCAGTAAAACCACACCATTAAACACTACTACTACTACTGCCTCTTCTACATTTGTATTGGAAGTGCCTATTAAGGTGCTTCCAGGTTGAAAGAATTAGCTAGTGACATCACTATTGCCCAGAGAATGCCCAAGGGGGCTCCTTCTATTTTCTCACCAAAGTGGTACCTATTTATCTACTTGCATTTCAATGCTTTTGAACTGCTAGTGGGCAGGAGCTAGGGCAAATTGATGGGAGCTCATTCCATCATGCAGCTCACTCCCAGGTTTCAAACTGTGCAGCTGTCGACCTCTCAGTGATCTTTTGACTCAGTGTCCTAACCAAAGAGCCACCATGGCCCCAAATAAACATGACACATTCATGCCAAAGCTCCCTCATTAACAACCTAATTCCAATGCTTGGGAAGGAGCCAGGCTTTCACAGCTTTCCAAAAGGCCGGCATATTTCAAAGAGGACACTATTCTGTAGGACAAGTGCCATAAAAAAGAAGGTGCAAAAAGACAATGCTTTGCAATGCCACCTAAAGCATGCTCACTCTGGGGTAGGCATAAACCACTAGGAAGAGATGGTCCCAGAAGTAGAAAAGTGAAATGTTACGTAAAGCATTAAAGGTGACAATCAGCACCTAACACTGTATCTTTGAGCATCATTTGGGTTTGTTTGTCTTTTAGAATGGAAATTATGTGAAGGCAGTTCAGTTGTCAATTTGCGATATGTCACTTCAAAATGTTCAAATCATTGGTATAGGAATATAGATACAAAAACTCTATGTATGTAAATAAATCAATATGTGCAGTTAAACCTAGCATCAAGCATTTATATCATCAGGGACTTGTGATGACCAAAGTCTTTAAGTTTGATGCTTCCTATCTCTCAACATCAATGAACTGAGTCTGGGTGAAACTCAGCCCATTTGAATTCCAGTACTTGTAAAATCTTTTGTGCACAGACGTTGCTTGTTCAGGATCAATGCATTGTTGTGAAAAGGGTAGGGGATGGAGGTGTTTAATATTAGTAACAGGGCCAATAGCCATGCTTCACTTTCTGTATGTAAAACATTCTTCTTATATACAATGGATAAACAAGATGACAGTCTCTTAATTTTGCAATACCTTCTGAATTGAAAATAAAAACTCATTTCAGCTAAACCATAAATAAAACTATATATTAATATACGCTAGCTTGACAATTGTATATTGGAACCTCCCTCTGGATTGCTTGTTGAATAACAGTCACTTGCAAACTAAGATGTTACAGGGAGACTAAAAAAATTCTGCAAAAGTTTCTGAATGTGGTTAATTTTAAACAACAAATTTGCGTCCATTTATTCTTTTGTATATGCGCTAGAATTACCAGATCTGGGTTGCAAATTCTGGATATTACTAGAGGACAGCAAAAATACTGCAGTAGTCATCCAGATTTTTTTTCACTCTGAGGCTGTTTAAATAAGCAGAATTAATAAAACCGAAGTGTGTTCACATACCACTCCATTAACAGAAAGCAGCTGGTCTCCCCGTTTGAGTCCTCCATGCTTCTCAGCTACTCCTCCAGGAATTATGCGAGAAATATAAATAGGAGAATTTTGTTCTTTTCCTCCCATTACGTTAAATCCAAGGCCTTCATCCGTCTTTGGCAGTTCTACCACTCGGGGGTGAGAATGCCCTTCACTAGCTGCAAATGCAGCAACTGTTGCCTAGAAAAAAAAATGCAATTTTTAATATATTATGAATACAGTTAGGAGCTTTTCTGCTTATTTGTTTCAAATATTTATTCATAAGAACAATGCTTTAAAATTTGGTTTTTTTAATTGCTTCATTTAAAACAACAACAACAACAACATAAAATGTAATGTTGCCCTGCCCAAGACATCTGTGTACAGTTATATCCCAGTGGTGTTATTCTGAGGATTGGACTGCTTAAATCTCAAGGTCTCAGTTCCATGTACAGTATACTCAGCTGGAACTCCTGCATATGTGGTTATTCACAATTATATCAATGCAATTCATATCACACAATGGCTCTATGTTCTATATGTTCAAGAATTTTTTGAAAGGGGAACTCAATGGTAAACATTAGATTATTTGTACCTGTAAATAGTTTTTACAGTGAAATGGAAATAATTCTATGTTCTCTAGCAGATGATCCCCAATTCAGTCTAGATACTAATACTTGCAACACAAATTTCCCTTTCCGAAAAGGGAATGGTATGATTAGTATGTATATATATACTCAAATTCTTATTGGCTACTTTGAACACACTTCCCTTCAATATAAGCAGATTTCAAAAGATGCTTTCTCTCTCTCTCTCTCTCTCTCTCTCTCTCTCTCTCTCTCTCTCTCTCTCTCTCTCTCTCCCTCTCTCCCTCTCTCTTTCTCTCTTTTACTTTTTATTGAACACTTGGTTAAACAGAATGATGAGATGCAAATCAAAGCAATTCTTAAAGCATACTAGAATCCTTTATATAGCAGTGGAACATAAAATGGTCTTATAAAGTTTAATAATCTTTTAAAATATGAAAGGTTTGTACATATAGCCAATATAATATTAAAGGTTTCTTAAATTTTAACAGTAGCTTAAAGGGTTAGTAGAATCTCAAGCTGAATAGGGTTTTTTAAAATTTAGCAACTTTTTATCAGAGGGCACTACATATCTGAACATTTATTTGACTTATTGAAACATAAAACAGAATATATTCAATTAACTCTTTCATTGATTTAAACAGGAAAGAACATGTATAATGAATTATATGGGACTAGGCAATAGGGTGTAGAGATAGGCTCTGATCCAATTTGAACAATTAATTGAATTTGATTTGATGATTTGAAAGACAAATTGGTTCAGTTCAAATTTCTGTATTGACCTGAATATGTTTTCAGAAACAAATTGATAAGATGATATCACATTTTATGATTTAGTTCAAATCATAAAAAGTTCATTTGATTCTGAGAATTGATAAAGTTGCTTTCAAATCATATGTGCATATAATCCCACTTAATGGTGGTTAATTTCAGCTGGCTCATTTCCATGAGTCTTAAATCTCCTAGAGTAAAAGAATAGCTAAATTTCATTAGGATCGTATTTTATTAGATGGATTTTGATAGCATGAATGTATTCTCTTAGTTACATATACAGTAATATTATCATGCAAAATTTGTCATCATGCATGCCAGACACAAATGCATAAGAAAAATACAAGGCAGACAGCCCAGAAATAACCAGGAAATACTGTAATATTGAAACATTGCTGTCCAATCCTCCTGTTTCATATGAATAAGAAATGAGAATGACAGACCTTCATGAGAGTTTTAAGTATACCATATAATGACAATTTTTAACTTCACTATATAATATAAAGTTAAACAATCTAAAAACATCTTTCTAGACTCAAGTAGATTAAAACTTAAATATCTGTAGCATTTATATTAGGTCATCTTCAATTTCCTCTAAATAATATAAATCTACCAATAAGCAAATGAAAGAATATTACTTAATATCTTAATTATCTTCAATATATTTAATATTAAATATACTATATATCTTCAGTAATTTTCCTCCATAGCTTATCTCAATTTAAAATTAATATAATTCTGTTGCTGGCTATAGTGTGAAAAGAAGAGTCACATTTATTATTCTGGCTTGCAAAGAACGGTTGTCCTCTAGTATGTATTAAGTTGCTAAGGTTGCATTTTATACTCATTCCCCCCCACACACACAGACAGACCCTATTTGAAATTCATTTAAGTTTCATCAATAGGAAACAAAGGAATTGTTTTCTTGAGAGATACCTACTTTGTTACTAATTTTTATTTCTGTACAATGCAAACTAAATTTCAGATGTATTTCATAGAGTAGTATTTCTTTTGATGCAGAGAGCTTACACTGATTTATAATGACCTTTACAGCATTTGATCCTAGCATCAGTTTTTCAGGAGTTTCTGCTGCTTTTTTGTTGACGAAATACATGCTAAGAATTTCTGAACCTGGGAGCCTTATATTTTGGGCCTTACTATATACGTTGAATCTATTAGAGAAATTAGCCATAAGAGCTAATGGTCAGTATTTAATTGCAATTAAGTAGAAGCTTTGATTGGAAGGCGACTCCAATCCACTCCATCCCCTCACCCAGTCCCAATAAGCCTCGTGGCCACATACAACATTCTCTTTTCTTAAACTACAGGAGTAGCACAAAGGTTGAACTTGTCGATATGATTGTTACCTGGGAAGTAGCACTGGTTCTAGACTCTGGGCTGCCACTGATGTCTAAATGTTCTTATAGTGTACACACGAAAACCTGAAACATACACGCGCACAGTCAATTACTGGGCCATGTGGAGAATAGACCTCCTTAAACTACAAGTATCTTACCTTGGCAGTAGCCCTGGCACGAAATTCAGGACAGCCACTAACATTTATGGTTTCATGCATGTATTGATATACCTGAAGGTATACAAAGAGAATGATGAAAAGAAAATTAATAATCTGTGTGATCTCCACAGGTCCAAACATTTAGTGCTTCTTTTATTGATCTTTAATGTCCTTGAAGTTTCTCACTGCACTGAGCATACCTACCTCCAAGGACCTTTCTGAGTCTTTGGCTATTTATTTATTTATTTACCAGATTTATACCCCACATAAGTCACCTAAGTCTGGGCAGTATTTCTCCTGTCCTAGTCTACACTTAAGATGTGGAAGAATGTCAATTTTCTAAATATTCAAACACTATTTAATTTAGGGAGGAAATACCTTCAAAAGTGAACTTTGCTGCAATGGCTGTGTGAAATGTGCCTAATTAACTCAATGAAGCATTTTGGTTCTGTCTTTCATTTCCCTTCATTTCTTATGTCATTCTGGAAACAATCATTTTAGCAACTGGGAAATGTTTGGCTTAGAGTGATTACCATGTCTCTTACTTTGCAAGGTCCATTAAATTGAAAGGCTAATTAGAAAGCAATTAGCGGTAGCTTTTATGTGGCATCACCCTTTGTATCCAGGTTCTACAATCCAAATCCATATATAAAAGGGAGAACAAAGCCCACAGATAGTATAATATAATAAAAGGTAATTATCATCATCATTTTGATAATAAATATTATTTCCGGTAGTTATTTATATTGTATAAAACCATGGTTGCAAATTTTTCATTTTTCCTCTAACTTGAGGCTACATTTTTCTGTTTTGGAGATATACAATTATTCACTCATTTTGGATGCTTATATTTTGATTTATCTTCCAAGCTCAAAAAGAGAATAACTTTTTTTTTACAAGAGATTTGCTATCTGAATTCTGCATTCAGCAATGACATTGGATAGAAAGCAAGTCAAATAAAGACATTTGAAAATACTTCAACTATATCAAAGGCATGTAAGTTGTCATTATCAGTGCTAATGCCATACAGAATACACAGAATAAACAGTCACAGAATATTTTTAATGCATGCACTATCTGGATGAAAATTTTCCCCATACAGAAAAATTACAATTTCCCATGGCCCAACACTAAAGATAAATCTGTGAATCCATAAAGGAAACAATGTTGTTTCACTGAAGGATAATGAAGCAGTGTACAAATTATAACCTTATGGAATATAATTGGCTTTTGACAGAGCCCTAAAATTCATCGGCCAGAGAAATGTGTAAAATAGTGGCTCCAAAATGTTGAATACAAACTAAAGATTCAATGAGAAGATATCATACAAATCTTTTCACAAACAAATCTCTGAATATTTCTTCCTTAAAATGTCCTTCATTCCAAACATAATTTAGAGAGAGAGAGAGAGAAGGAAAAAAAGAGGTGTTTTTGTTACTGCTAAGAGATGAGATTTACCAGTTTGTTCAAATCTAGTGTCTGCCTATTTTTTGCTATTATGTGACAAAGCAAATGATCATAATGTTTCTATTTCTATGAATTGAATTAATGCATGCTGCAAACTGTCATATTTGAAATTGTCATCCTGTAGCTATAATCAAATGTTAAATAATTAATTTATTCTTAATAATTTCTGGTTTAATTTAATATACCATAACTTAGTCATATGATACATAATGATTGCATTAACTTGAATGTTTGCTTCAAGTAAAAAAAAACATGCTGGTATTCAGATAATTAGGAAGCCATCAACTAATTTTCAAAACATTTCAAAGTCTGCTTTATTATTCCTCAGTGAAATAGAACAGTAGGTTTGTTTTAGTCCTATAACAGAAAATGAGCCAGATATTTCATACAGCAAACAGTGAGAGCTGGTACGGCTCATAGACTTTCCTGTGCTATACAGATAATCCTCGACTTACAATAGTTCATTTAGTGACTGTTTGAAGTTACAATGGCACTGAAAAAAGTGACTTCTGACCACTTTTCATATTTATGACTGTTGCAGCATCTCCTATGATCATGTGATTTACATTTGGATGCTTGACAAATAATTCGTATTTATGATGGTCGAAGTGTCCCAGGGTCATGTGATTCCTCTTTGCAACCTTCTGACAAGCAAAGTCAATGGGGAAGCCAGATTCACTTAACAACCGTGTTACTAACTTAACAACTGCAATGGTTTACTTAACAAATATAGCAAGAAAAGTCATAAAATGGACAACTCACTTAACAATTTTCTCACTTAGTAACATAAATTTTGGGTTCAATTGTGGTTGTAAGTTGAGGACTACCTGTATGTTCATTTGTGGTATTTAACTTCATTGAAGAATATTATTTTAACAACAATTCTGAAGAAAAAATCAAATGCCAGGCCAGCTGCCTTCTATAGGTTAAAAATGAAAAGCCACAATTTTATGCTTTGCTTCAAGCAGCAAAATGTATTGAACCATCCTTAAATGTAGGCAAAGTATCTAGGGAGATTCTCAGTCATCCAAATTACGCTTGTCCCAAAGGTCCTTTTTTAAAAGGCAACTGGAGTTTGTTTTCCTTGTAGACATTTCACTTCTCATCCAAGAAGCTTCTGAAGTTCTGAACTGAAGAAGCTTCTTGGATGAGAAGCAAAACATCTTCAAGGAAAACAAAGAAACTCCAGTTGCCTTTGGGACAACCAAGGCAAAGGAACACTATTCTTATAGTGGAACAGCTAGTATGTAATCCTGTATTCAAAAGATAGCCATATATACTTTGGATCATCTTGAAAAGTTGTTGGAAGATGAACACTTTGTAGCTTGTTCTAACCTTACCCAAAAAAGAGAACAAAAACAATATTTCTGAGCTGAATTCACTTCATTTTTTCGAACAGTTGTTATAATGAAGAGTGCAGGAAATAGAACAACTTGCTTTGAGGCATAGAGATGCATTAAAGTAAGGAAATGCATAATTATTAAAACTGTGAACCTCAGGAAAATTAAAGTGATTAATCATAGGCACTTTAACAAACTAATGAAACATTACATAATATCTGCAAAATAATGACATAATTTCAAAGACCATAAACTCCTTAGTTAGTTCTTTAAGAGTTAATCTGGAGTCTTTTGTGATATATACTGGTAAAATATGCTCAAGCAGGAATCTGACACACCAATAATCCTTTATTATTGATAATTATATAAAATAATGATTTTAACAATGATTTTAAAGTATTGATTCTCAATTGAGACTTAAATACTTCCTATAAGAGCAACATAATAAATCATTGAAGAAAAAGAAAAGAATACAGAACAAGAAAAATCTACAATAATATCTTTATCATGCTTTTTTTCCATTACTGATTAGAAAAATGATAATCCAGATGCAGAACTTACACTTGGCTTGCTGAAGTTCTCCAATTCACTTTCTGATAACTCCAGCTAAAAAGACCTTCTATTTGAAACTCCTAAGTAGGCTACTGGAGTTAGTACGGAAGCAACATTGAAAGGCATTTCCAATGAGCCAGAAATATTGGTAACTGACCGTGCAGATATCTTCCAAAGACCTTAATAATAGATTTTATAATGAAAGGATGTTCTATCTATTTGTGCAACAGTTGATGTTTCATTCATTTCAATATATTTGACCTCCAGTCAAAGGAGTACTTATAAATATATAGTGTTAACCATCCATAGCCTCTTGATATTCCACAGATTAGTCAGAACATGGACAGATAGATGAAAATTTTAAGGGCCTTGAACCATACAAACTATCTAGTTTCTGGATCAAGCCATTTACCAAGTCCTTTGGTCCTGCCGATATTTTTTACCAGCCATCAGCTTTCACGGATAAATCACTCTCAGTGATTTATCCATGAAAAATAAAGTATATAATTTCAAATCATCAACTTCCTTGAAATATATTATCAAATCCATATTAGTTGGGATAGGTTCTTGGTCATCAGGTGGAATTTAATATCCTGTGCTGCTCCTTCTGTAGTATTAGGGCTCAACATATACTGATAGCATTTCTAAATGTCCCAGCTACCTAAAAGCAGCAGTATGCACTACAAATGTTAACATCTGATGGAGCATTTGATTGGTAAGATGAAATTCCTATTTTAGGAACTAAACCTCTTTGCCATCCAGTCCTAGCCTCCTGATACCTGGACTAGCTCAGGGAAGAGAGCTGCAGCAAATAAACTGCCCTGTCTTCTACCATACAAGATTACATAATATAAATCGAGGTTAGCATTTTCCTCCAGGATTAAATCTTAAATAATCCTAAATGATTGATGTATTATCATCAACTGACCTAACATTAAGAGGAAGACTGTTAGGTTCAAGGGTCAGCTCTCCTGCATCAGGAATTCCTTAGTTAAGTTGTAATGTGAAAGGGGCAGGAGGCTAGTTTTTTTTTTTTTTTTAAATACACCTTCAGTTCCTGTGTCTTAGGATTTTTCTGGCTTGTTTTATCTACATTGCAATTGCTTTCCAATTTTATTTTAGGTACATTGCTCTGGAAATTCTTACCAAAATAGAAGCAAACAATTTTTGCTCATTGGTAGACTACATTTCTGTGTCCAAAAATCCCAAGTGTCTTCTTTGAAAAGCTTTTTCATTATGGCTGATGATGGAAAGCAGCTCAGCTTGGACAGGGTTGCCAAAAAAAGTAACTAATAAAAAGCAAGAACAATCAGGATTGATTACACAGATGCAGGGGGCCTCAGGTTCATAAAAGCTGTGCTGAAAGTATGGCATGTATTTTTTTCATCTGAAAGAAGTAACATATTTTATTCAGAATATTGATAGCAATCATCCCTAGGAAACAAACATCTGCATTGTTGCAGCAGTTGGAACAATTGGGAGCTATGCAGCTAAGGTACGTGTCATCTTGCCTTGTGCAGTGGTTATGATGATTCATCACCAATCCCAGACTGGCAATGAACTCATGTAGCTCTTAGTAGGCTTGACATTTTTAATTAGACCATATGATAGGAATGTATAAAAATTAGTAAGTTAATTGATACTTTTTTCTGAAGGAATTTATCACTGTGTGTCTATGGGTGTAGGTGTGGGTGTGAGTGTTCATGAATATTGACTTCATTCTCAATTGAATTTCAATCCTTATATTTGGAATTAAATATCCTAAAGCACTGTTGTATTTTAAGAAAGATTATAGTACATTCTAAAACAGGTTTAGATACTTTGTTTAAGATATCTCTTTTGACAAGTAACATCCGCAAAAGAAACATCGTGTTTCCCCTACCACATTTTATACTTTGCCATTTAGCTTCATGAGAGGGAATTAAGCAAAAGTGGCATAAAGGCTGAATTGTAATGGAGCATTTCACTTAAGAAATTATATAAGTACTGAACAGATGCAAAGGACACCCCAAAACTGATTCAAAATTCTCCTTTAGCCAATTCCTGTTCTTTCACAGGGCATATCTAATATTCCATTCATCACAAAGCACTTGAACAAAATATTAACAAGATTAATATGATCTATTTTGTACAGATCATATCTACACTAACATTATGGGGCATGTTCTCCTAATATAAAAGATACCAAAGGAGAACACAGCAGTGAATGAGCTAGATTACTTTTTAAACAGGACAAGGGCAGGCAAAGAAGACTTGGTTACATAAAAACAATCACATATATGAAGCTATGAGAATGAAACCAATATATTTAAAAGCAGGGCTTTTTTTTGTCATAGAATGCACCGGAATGGAGTTCTGGCACCTTTTTTTGACAGATTTTCCAGAGTTGCGTTCTTTTCCTATTGTTGCCTTTCCTATCCTTGTTTGCTTTTGAAAATGCCCTGCTGGCAGTATGGTGTGAGCGGAATCCCCTCTGGTGCTGTCTGCCTCCATTAGGAGGAGCCACAAGGTGGTGGAGCACCACAGCCTGAGCATGGCTTGATTGACTGGGTCGGACCATGTGGTGTGGAAGCCGATGGTAGCATGGGAGACACATAAACATGGAGGCCATCTTTCAAAAGATGGTGAGTGAGCCTTTTGCCTTCCCTTACAGAAGGTGGGGTGTGAGGTTAAAAAGAGGAGAAGCGAGAGGAAAGAAAGGCGGCTGGCGTGGAAGCTCGCCCAACAGCAAAACTTTGCTGTTTCAGCTCCTTGGGTAGCTCAAGGGGATATCTACGAAAATCTCTTTTTAGTCTTTTATACTTTATTTTCAAACTGCAGAGGGGAAGAATAAGAATAAAGCCAATGTCTTGTGATTCGGAGGTATTATTATTATTAATATATATTAATTATGTATTGGTCAGATGTAAAGTAGACCTACAGTATGAGGTTTAATCAGATCTATTTATTAAATTGGGTTTACCTTAAAGGTAAATTAAAAGTAATCTGTTCACTGACAAAGTTTCAACTTTAATTTGTTTCAAGTTAATATCCATATTAAACTCCAAATGTAATTTTTTCCATCTTGTTTGACAACTTCTTAAAAATAATTCAATTTTTTACAAGCAACCAAATTTTGTTTTATTGGGCCAATTTCATTCCACAAAGAAAGCTGACATTTCCACTCATTAAATTAAATAGGTATGCCAGGGGTAAATTTCCCAAAAGATTAATAAAATGCCTTCTTGTAATTTAAAGCCATACAGTGCATGGTAACATTAATAGTATTAACTTATCTTGAACAAAATCCTAGTCTTTTAGATACACTAAAAATTGAAGGTTTTTTTTTTTTAACTACAAAGGCAAACCTTGTAGGGTAGGCAAGGTGGGTTGTTTGATGTGTGTGAGTTCTGGCACTTTTTTTAACAAAAAAAGCCCTGCTTAAAAGATAACAATTGTCTCAGCTGTGAAACTGGCAAAGCAAAAAAGAAAAACCATTTGGATTTCTGAAAAAATATTTATTGCTAGTAGGGTAATGTACACAATCTTGAAGACCTGCCAGAGCAATTCTCCAGCTCAGCTTATATCTGGTATAATTAAGGAGTTACACTGAGTCAATTTCTTACAGTTTCCTCCCTCATCTGAACTCATGAATCTCTTCTTTAAGAGACCTATTTCCTCTTTTAACAGTCTTGTTGTCCTTCCCAAGGACTGTTTGACATTCCATCATAATAAACATTACTATGTACTTGCATTTCTGAACAAGCATATCCACATTCTCATGATAAGAACTTTTTGTTTGCAACTGTCCTATAGAGAACAGTGTCAATTATATGATGTAACACTACATTCTGGGGCATTAGATTTATGCCATGAGTGCCAACAACATGCAAAATATAACTGTTTTAGACTTTTTGGACCAGAATATCAGAATGTAATAACTATAAATAATACAAAATATTACCATAAATATGCTTAGCAGAGAATTTGCTTCAGTAAGTCTTGGGTTGCTTAGCCCACTCAAATAAATTGAGATTGCAACTGATTTCATGAAACTGAAACATGAAAACAAAATTATTCTTAAAAGTTCTGATTCATGCTATCCAGGGCTTTGTGGAAGCACAAGTCAGGAAATGCTGATAGTGAAAGAAAAGAATATCCCCTTGCTCACTTGGCTTTAGGGAAAAACTATTTTTTATAATGATTTTGATTGTCATCTGTATTCTAATTGTCATCTATATTGCACATATATTTCCTAGCCTATATTTATAATTAAAACAAAAAAAGTGTCTATTTTGTTTGGGAGGAAAAGCCAAACATTTGAAGAAGGCCAAAATGTTATGTGATTACAGTATGTCAGCCCTAAAAATTCAAGCTCATGTTCAACTTATATTTCACTTCATCTTATCACCGATATGAATTTGTAAAGTAATTAATAGCTAACTCTCTATTTCTACAGAGTATGTTCAGCCTATTTTTATTTTATCTCCCCTTGATCGACAAGTACAGCCACAAAAGTGCTGGGTAGTCTATAGGAAAATGACTTGAGTTATCAAATTATAGTCAGATTAAAGATTCAGTTCAGAGTAATAGCTTAAAGGCCAAGATATGAGGTAATGCTGTTATTATTATTATTATTTTAAAAAAATGAGCAATGCAAGTATTGTAATCTTACAGTTTTTAACCAATTTCTTTAAATTTATCTGAAGAATAATTTTGACTTGGGCAATTTTCCTTTGCCCCCAAATTGATATAGATTCTAGCAGAAATGGGAGATACATCAGGGAAAGAAGAGAGGCCATGAAAATGAACAGAGAATTAGACTGGAAACAGCCATGGGTCACAGGCTAGCATTCACATATGGGATCTAAATTTTCTAATCATGGAAGCAAAATATGAAGGTAAATTTCTACAGAAAACTAAATAATTTAATGCTAATGTATCACAACTTAAGAAGGTTAGTAGAAAACAGCTTTGTAGAGGGGAGTGTATCAGGTATAATGAAATGAGTGTAGATTTGGGCAACCATACTATTCATGTGAGGAATCAATTCTAAGTAATCAATCCTTTCTAGGCAAGAGTTCAATCTGTATATTGATTTTCCCTCACAGACATATCACTTCCTGAATGTGAATTTAAACTTTGGTTCTCTATTTTTTTTTTACTTCAAAAGTAAAAGAGTAAGAAAAGAAACTGTGATGGTGTTTGATAACTGTGGTAGATAACTGTGATAATCAGAAACATTTTTCAAGATTAAAAAATGAAGAAAATGTTAGCAGTAGTTAGGATCTTTGATATCTTTTTAAACAAATACTTAAATGAGATATATTAATGGAAGAAAAAAATAATTTAACTAATTCAGGAAAGGTAGAGAAAGAAAAAAATCAGGAAAGGAAAAGTGAGAAAGAAAAAATAAGGTTCCATGCTGTTCTTGTAGTTGCTCTGGAGACCAAAGACAACCCAAAACAATATGGAGTTTAGAAGAAGAATTTTACTTAGAAATCACATAAAAAAAAAGAAACTCATTTTTGGACAGTCTCCAATGTTACTCATAACATGTATTTCACTTGTGGATGTCCATCTGTTGCCTGATGTTATGATACCATATGTCTGGAATAAAGACGAGAGAATAAATTATAACTTTGGGGTTCAGAAATCTGTCAAGCATATTATGCACACTTTGTGATGATTCCTCCTAAACATTTCTCCATCATGGCTGAGGATAAAATGTTGATTCAGGTTTTTAAAAGAAAAATAATTTCTTTTCTAAACAGAGTGCAAACTCTCACCATTTACTGCACTGAAATGAGCTTCCAAGTAATGATTTAAAAATTAATCAATTATGACCATAAACTGATAATCCAGGCATATATCTAGATTTTAAGTGGTTTTTTTCAACTGTGAGCTAGTTATCTTTATTCTATGAATATCAGAAAGCTAAAAGCAAAGAAAAATATTGTGTGTGCTGGTATATTATTTCAATATATAAATTTCTCAGAATGCAATTGCATAATATGTCATGGGTCTTTGCCAGAGTGTACAATGTTCTAAATAGCTCATAAGCTATATGCACTTATCATGAGAATTCCCACAAATTCTTGTAGGCAGCATCAACTGAAAAACTATGTGTAAGTACAAGTACAAACTATGTGTAATACAAAGCTAGTCCAAACTAACTTAAATTTTCTTCCTTCAAACAAATAATGCCAATTGGAAAATCCAGACTGTTCATTGCAGCAATATCACAGCACCTCCAGTTATCTATTCCTTCAGCTGCTAGTCACTAAAAGCTTACCTGTTGTTGCCATAGAATAGAATAGTAATGCTATTCCATCAGCAGAAATGAATGGATTCTGCTGGTGGGTAGACTGGGTGCTACTGAGGAATTCCTTAAATCTGTAGAATCCCAAACCTTCTTGTTCCCTAAACAAGGGGAAATTAGAAATTGATTTCCCTTCCCACCAACTTTACAGAAATGAACTTCAAAAGGGGAAAAGAGAACATGTATCCCCATTTTTTTGCAGTAGTTCTACAAAGGCAAAGTAGGGGAGAAAAACACTGAGTATTCTACAAAGATGCTTTTAGATTGTTTTATTCCTTATAGGGAAGAAGAAAAAAAATCAGCAGCCTGTAAAGAACAACCAATTGTTAAGCTCTGGCTAAATAGCTTTTAGTTCATTCAACCAATAGTGAATACTAATTTTCTGATTTCCTCAGTTTTTCTATATGTTAGCTGCTATTTTTCCACATATAAAAAAGTATATTTAAGCAATACCTCATTGAGGTATTAATGTTTTCTGATATGGATAACAAACTATATACATTCTCTCATCAATCAGAAGTATTCATTTGATTCAATTAAGGGCTTTATTATGTTATCTGCTCTAAAGCATTGAATAGTATTATTTATATTAGGGTTCAATAATTCTTCTATGTACTATGGACCAAAGATGAACACACAAAGATGAACACACACAGAGCAATATCAAACTCTCATAAAATCACAAAATTACAAAAGAGGTTTGAAATTTCACCATGTGATATTGTAGGTTTTCAACCAAGAGCAATGCCATTTCATAAGATATGTGGAATATAATTTTAAGATGTTTATTTGAATTTCCATCGATGCTACTTATGATTATAAAAAAGTTTTTAAAAAGCCCAGGATCCTGTGCTACCAATTCTACATTTTCCAAGCATTCAGGAAATTTTAAAATTGAGAATGCTGTTTCAATCTATATATTGTATTTGCCTTGGTTCCCTAAATTTATTTAAGTGAAAGGGAAAAAATATTTTCTAACAAGCATGTGAATACTGAAACCTTAATGTTTTGCCACTGACTACAAGTTAGTAAATTAGTAAAGCTGTAATTATTTAGTTAAAACATTCAGTTTTAATTATTTTGAAAAAATAAAAGAAAGTGCCCATATGTAGTAAAATATATCAACATTGTTTAAAAATAAGGAAGGGTTACAATCAAAATTATATTTTCATAGGAAACATTATAAATTTACATACCAAATTCCTATGCTTTGTAATTGAATAAAGGCCCTTGGTCTTAATAGATTCTATTACCTAGTAAATGTATTTAAGCTTACATTGATGATCAGATTTTTCTGGGCATATCAGTCCAGTGGTGTAGCCATCACTGATCTGCAAGCTCTAATGTTCTCACTGTGTACCTGCCTTGATGCTGAGGCACTGGCTAGAGGATTATTTAATTGGGTTGACTTCCCTGTTTAACTCTCTCCCCATCATTAGAGAACTAACTACAACAAACACTATAGGCTCTGTGAACCTCCCAGCATACTAGAACAATAAGAATGTAGCAAGAATCTAATAACTGTTACATAAATTCATTGGATTGTTCTCATAATTCCTCTGCCTGCACTTCATGTGTAATGTAACGTTATCCCCTAAATCCTCAGTATAAAACATTTTGGAAGGTAAATTCTGTTTATGTCAGATCAGACCTTATGTATTTTTATGCAAAATTTTATTTTTTATTATTGCAGCATTGATTGTGAACAAATGCCAATGAGTTCCAGAAACTCCATAGAGCAATATTTATTTATTGGCATGATACAGAGGTCTTTTCAATGGTATGTTCATTCTATCTGCATTAACAGCAGTGATAGTACTTTCAATCCCTCTCTCCCCCCCCCCAGGAAAATGTTTTGCCAAAAATTTATTACCATACCTCTCTGATAGCTGTACAAAACTCACTCTGCAGTACTTTTTTAAGCGACTGTAACTTGTGTCCTGGTAATTCTCCTGATTCTTGAAGTTTCTCTAGTAGTTCAATTGCTCTGGCAATATCTGAACAGATACAAATGAAGGAGAGTGGGAGAGGGAGAGGGAGAGGGAGAGGGAGAGGGAGAGGGAGAGGGAGAGAGAGAGAGAGAGAGAGAGAGAGAGAGAGAGAGAGAGAGAGAGAGAGAGAGAGAGAGAGAGAGAGAGATCGTTTCAGCTAAAATAGCATAGTGTAACATATAGTGAATTTTTATCATCCAGAATTAATTTAATTTTTTGATATTATGATACAGTTCAATTCTGCAATTTGGTTTTTCCTACAGTTGCTTACCTAGATAAGTAGTTAATTCTGTGTTGAAAACCTCCAAAATCCTAAGCTTCTCAAAATCTAATTCAAGGCCATCATAACTATAATCTTCACTTGCCCATAGGAAACAAAACCATGGAATTTATTCAGTGTGAAAAGAGAGTTATCATACTTGGATGGTGGGATATATTTCATTCAGTGTGGTGCATTACAGTCTTTCAAATATGTCAAGATTATTCTGAATTGTGATTTTTAAATATTTTTTAAATATTAGCTAATCACCTACACATTTAATAAGCATCCTTTTTGTTTCATCCTTGGTTAATTCAAAGATGCTAAAGAGCACTGGGATGAAGAGGGAATCCAGGGTTGTTACTTGATATTTCCTTCCCTTATGACCATTATTTGGACGCCTTTACTTGTAGCTAGTTCACATACACCTGTCTACAGTAGTTGTACTCTATATTTAGAATTTGTCAAATATTTTACTGGCATCAAAATACACTACATCTATAGTACACTATTCCTGTGATCTATTAATCCTGTCATTGTATAAAAATAAATAAGGGTAGACTGTCATGGCTTCTTACTGAGAATCCCATGTTAGTTCCTTGTGATGATGGCATTTTTTTTACTCTTTTCTGTTTTGAAGATGTAGTGCTTAAAAATTTGCTTTAGAAGCTTGTCCAGAATTAACTGGTCTGTAGTTCTGGATAATCCTGGTTTGCATTTTTGAATATTTGGGTAATATTTGTTTTCCACAATCACTGCAGTCATAACCCTAATCCCTCTATATTTTTGTGATACCTATCAAGTTCTATTTGTATTACTATGAAGGATTTTAGTTCTTCCTGTTTGCTACTATGTTCATTGCTATATAGATAATGGAGATGAGGGATGTTACCCTCTACTGGTCTCCCTGATGTCCTATCTTGAGGATTTCTAAGTAACATTTTCTGCCTTGTACCTCCACTATAATGTACAATCCTTATGTACCTGAATCAGTGTCTCTTTTTTTTCATCCCATTTAATTGAAAACCCTACTGTTAAGGTTTACAAGATCCTTCCCTACTTATGCAGGCAAGTTAAGAGGTCCAAATCTTTCTTGAATCTTCTTAGTCAATGTTTCTTTTCCAGGATTCTACTTTTGCTTCTCGTTTTTTGACTATCAAAGGAAAGATGAATGAAATGAATGAGAGATGAACTATTTGCCCTCCAAAACCTTCATCCTCCTATTCAGGACTTCATACTAGCTTATTATCCTATGAAGTATTGGATTGTTTGACCTCATATGCTAAGCAGGAATGAATAATAATCAGTTAGTTTTATGAGCCTTGAAATTATTTCCAACACATGCTAGATATATTCATATTTTCAGCAAGATCTGTGAACCACATGATCCTCCCATGCTAAATGCCTTACAAAATTGTTTGAACACTCTCAACTACCTGTCCTGTTTCTAAAGTGTGTTGGCTGAATCTGAGCTGTTAGGCGGGAAATACAGTTCCACCATTCTGCAGAAGCTGCCCCTTGCCCTTAATACCAGATGTATGGTTTGTGTTTGCAAATAAGCAACACACATATTCAGATATAAAACACTAAACTGAACAAGAAACCAAATACTGTACCACTCCCTAAAACTTAACAGATCAACTCCATCATTCAGCAGATTCCTTGCCAAAGAAAACAACAACAACCCTGTCCTTGTTTGATCCCCTGTTCATTCATTCTGGTTGTAAGCTCTCAGCTGTCTGTTTATTTCTAAAAGATATTGGGTAAATCTAATCAGTAATGATGTTGTGCAATATCATTCAAAATGTTCATCTGCTTCATTAAAGCAATGGAGGAAAATAACCATTGTTGGTCTCAAGCACTCCATGCTCCCTCTTTGGATTTGGTCTGAGAAGCCATAAAAGAAAAAAAAGATTTTTACAAATTCCACTGTCATACTCTCATGTATTCATGCCTATATGATTTACAATTAAATTCACTTCAGTTTATCATCTGTCTTTTGTACAAGTTATACATTTGATTAAAAATTAATGGACAACATGATAATAAGTATAGCAGCAGCAATATGGATCTGTGCTCTTTTTACGAAAAAGGAAATAAATTTAAAACAAGATACAACTAATATCTGTAATTTGCTGGCATTACTTTTCCAAGCAAGAATGTGGATGCATGAAATTTTCATTGTTTTCATTTATGTAACTTAAAACTGATAGACATATTTTAATGAACAATTGTATTTTTTTCAAAGCAACTATCATTATATTAATTTCTCTGCATTGTCTAATTTCCACTTAGCCACATTCTTTGCCTCATCTCCTTTCCCATTCACACTACATCTTAATAGCTATTTGAAGGTTCAGTTTTAGATTGCATTTATGAGGCCATAACCTCATCCTGTACATGGCTGCGCTTAATTGTAAATGAAAAGTAGTTATTTTTATAAGGCTTTCTTCATAGTATAGTTTATAGTATGCCTAGAATCTCCCAATAAATCAGTCAAATTAATGGTACCTATACATATATTTTAGGACATTAAGTTACACCATATTTGGAATGGTTCCAGAGTTAGTCATGCTTAGAGCAAACCCATTTAAATCAATGGGGCTGATAGTCATGGCTAAATTATCACTTATTTCACTGATTCTCAACTAACATAAATAATTTGGACTTGATATATTGATACTCAATGACTTTGGTAGCTGGATTATGGCTACTTACATGTTTGCTATTTTCCATACACAAAGCTCCTCTCTATTCTCAGTTAATATTTTTTATATTCTATCTTTCAGTTTTACCCACTGTATGTCAGATGATCTTATGTATTACAAATCCCTTAAACCCTGAAACATCCATAATTCAATCTTCTAGTTAATTGTATGCTGCACGTCCCCAGCTCTGCCACGTCTGTGCAGGCTAAATGATAAAGCTTCTCGGATTAAACTGTAAAGTGATTAACTCTTCCATTATTTTGGAAATATATTTTACATAATAAAGGAATAAGTTATTTTGTGCTGTTTTAAGAAGCTATGTGCTGACAAGAATTACAGAAAGAAGCTCATGTGCTTGAGATTCAATTTAACCAACCAGTGAAAAGTACTTTAGTTTGAAATAATTTAATTTTGGTGGTTATGTGGGTTTTTCTCAGGGGCGTGGTAACTGAGTTCTTTAGTCCAGATTTTTTAATATAGATCTTCTCTATATTTATGGTAAAGTCTTGCATCTTCTTCTAATAAATCTATGACCGCAAATGATCATTTAAAAAATGGAAGAGATGATGCAAGGCAAGAACATTATTTCCACAAATGAGATCTAAATAAAGGCTGATTGCTGTAAAATATTTTGTGGCAAAAAGAAAGAGATTCCATTTACCACATACCTCAGCATCCCATATATTAGTAACAATTCATGGGAACATAGCTTTTGCTAACTTTTAAGCAAAATCTAAGAACTTTCACTAAGTTAAATCATGGGCATTGTAAACTAACTACAGCCTAAAATTTATCATTTTGTATGGTTTCCAGTAATTCTTACACTCCCTTGGTTAATGTTTGTATAAAAAATCCTTCAATTGATTTACATAAATAGATGATAAAAGGGTGAAAACATTGACATATCTATAATATTGTAGGAAGTTATTGATAATCAACCAAGGAAAGTGAACTAGTTAAAAAGGAAAGAAAATCATTTGAAAGAGGCAATCATTTATCTATCACAGGGGTGTTAAGCTGCCGGCCCGTGGGCCAGATGCGTCACAAGGAAACCCTGCCCACCCCATTGCCGGCAATGGGGAAAAAGTTCCGATACGTCGCGCGACGTCACATGATGTCGCGAGTTTGACATGTCTGATCTATCAGTTGTCCCAGTATCTGTAATTCTGATTAGCCTGGTTCAGTGCTATAGGCTGTCAGTGCAACATTCACTGTTCTTATTTTTTCATAAGAAGTTGGAGGATATGGTGAAACCCATAGGCTCTTTCCGACTGGGCTTATGTTATTCTACTTAAACCTTATTTCCATTACCTATCTGGTTTGAGTCATACTCAACTCTTGGTAACCTCATGGATACATCCACATTGGGGGTGGGGCGGGATTGCAGTACATAAGATGGTTTTCTACTGTCTTCTTCTGGGATGCTTTTTTGACTTAGAAGTCTAGTATGGACCCCAGCATTCCCTGTTTGTCTCCTATCCAGGAACAAACAAGATACCATTTTGTTTAGCATTTCAGGCAAGACAAAATTGATCAGGTGCTACCACTACTGAAATATAGTTAACATAGGCCAAACACTGCTTGAGTGGGATTCTTCTGTGTATATCTATGAGTAGAAGGGACAGGAAGAGTGAAAGAGGACAAACAATGTAGAGCTAGGTTTCCTAGAAATTCTCTCTTTAACTGTGCAATCAAAATGCTACCTCTAAATAGGTTCTTCAAATTCTTTTCCTCTACCTGTTCCACTTTACTTGATATTATTTACTTTGAGGAGCAGCATTTTCTATTTTCTGTTTCTTTTATGTTAGATAGTTTCCTGTTAATTTTGTTTTTCAAACACAAGCATCACCGTAAGAGCACTGGAGGAATGGTTTGTACTGTACCGGATGTAAATTAGAACTTAACTTTTCCTTGGGAAGCCCATAAGAACTATATGGTAGAAACAGACATCCATAAATGTAAATGATTTACTGAGTACCAAGACTGTTGACAGCATTAACATTAATAACATTTACATGGAAAAGATTCAATTGAATTCATATGGGGAATTTTCTACCCTGGATATTCTTCAGAAAAGTTCTGTCCTTCACCTTCCCTATTAGGACCATGAAAAGCATTCAGAGAGGGGCCTTTCAATGTGCACTAGTGGGAAGAATTATTTCTTTTTAAATTATTAGGGCTATATATCTTGCAAAGGTTGCATGGCTGTTCTAAAAACTGTTCATGGCTGTTTTCAAATATATATGATTTCATTTCATTTCACTTATGTGATAATTATTTTATTATGCAAATACATTTATTAATGATCAATTATCTTCAGTGTCATATGAAATGTTAAATAGCTTAAAATTAAGTAATTAATATTGCTTAATATAACATCAGTATTGAATTCTAATCTAAATAACATATACTGAGATGTGATAAGTTTATGTAACTAAGGATTTCCTTTCCTCTCTAGTATTTATTAATTATTGTGTTCTACTTTTGCATAGCTGATTATTTACCACTTTTTTTTGCATTCTCACTAAAGTTGTAATTGCAATTTTAATATATCAAATAAAAAGTCAGGAGTAATTTCAATTCTATCTAGTTTTAAAATAAAATTTAGAAATGCATAGTGTAATGATTATAGTATGTAGTAGTAATACCACAGTGCTGCCTAATAGATTGCCATCTGTTCAATTTTTTGCTAGGAAATAATTTGTCTTGCTTTAAAGTAGTTCACTGGGATGAAACTGCAGATTACACACTGAGTTTCTAACTATTTGGTAGAAACAGACATCCTTTTTGTCAACAAACTACTAATGCTAACACTTCATATTCTTTTCTCTTTGGATTACCTATCATAAATTGTCCATTTCAGAAGTGAATTTTAAGTAAGCTTGGGCAACATATAAATTCCAGAGTTCTTCATTACACACCAACAAGCTATTCAAATTTATACTGAGAATTTGAATTTTACACTGAGGGCAAAGCAGGAATTTGGGGATTTATTGTAATTCTTTAATTACATTTTAATTATTTAAAAATTAAGGAAAGTTTTAAGAGTTCATAAGAAGCTTCAGTTATACTGTATTTAGATATCAAAATAATATTTTAAGGCTCTTGAATATTGATTTACTAAAGTGGCAATCTTACTCATATTACAAAGGAGTTCTGATAAAATCAATGGAACTTACTTCCAGGGTCACATACAGGTGGCAAGTAGTATCAAAAAGCAAATAAAATAAATTGTTTTTCTTTCCTATATTCTACATTAAGAGAACTGGTGTTTCCTTTGGCCAAACAGAGAATTGGTTTGAATTAGGGAATTTTTTCCTCCTCCAAATGCAGTTCTATACTTGTACTGAAATTTCTTCTTCACACCTCTGTCTCTCCCACCTGCTCTTCTTGCATTCCACTCCACTTAATCTGGTGTTTAGTCTATCTGTCCCTCAATTTCATTATCTTTTGGAATTGTCAATCAACATTTTCTTTTTTAAAAAGTATGTGAGGATTTAAGTACAGCCAAATTGCTGGCTTCTGCTTTCATTCAGAAATGTGGACTGCAAACATTCTGATAGCATTATAATGTGTAAATCAACATCAAGGCATCTGCAACGAACTGGCATCAGTGGCATGCAATAAGGACTGTGCCTCAAATTTTAATTTTGCAAATCTGTGAATTTTTTCTCATCCCAGATTAATATATTGAATGAAAAAGGAAACAAAACATAATCCATAGCATTTCCGCCAAGGGGATAACATATCAATAGAAAGCAGTTAAAAATAGCAGTATACAAGGGGATGCTAGCCCTTAGTAATCAAGTGTCAAAGTTATGGAAATCAGATTAATAAACATCTTTTTGCTCTGCTGGGTGAAACAGTGATAAAAGTACAAATGCTGTCCTTTCTCAATGTTCCCCTTTCTTTATGCCTGGAACAAGCGTCTCCCCCACATTACTGACTGCCAATCGAAGGGGTGGTAATGTGGTGGCTGTATTTATTTGTAATGATAGTTCTCTGCCTTTGAAACCTGCCATGTTTTAACTCCAAGATCTCCAGGAAATCTGATCTTTCTGCTGACCCTCCGCGATGCTAAACCTGCTCCTCCAAACTGGTACCCGGGCACATCCTCGGAAAAAAAAGTTTCCCCGTCCTTCCCTGCTCGTTCACCACCGCGACCCTGAAGGTGGCCCCTCTTCGTTTGCCTCAAGTCCTCCGGGCTGATATGGAGGCGCAAGAGCATGTCCCAATCGGCGGATGGCTGTCTATTCGCCGCTGCGAATAGACCGCGGGGCAAGCGGCAGGGTGGTTAAACCCCAATACGTTGCCGCCGGCTGGGCAATATATTGCTCCTCCGGGAAATCGCCTCCGGGGACTCCAATATAGCGAAGGCTCTTGGATCTGGGAAGATTAAAACCACATTCAGCCCAAAAAACAGCCTCTGACTCTGCCAACGACGAAGTGGGGAAAAGCGAGGGAAGGCGGTCGTCAGATCGCGGCGCCGAGCACAGCAGCGCTTACCTCGGTCCAGAGTGAGCGGCTGGACCACTGTCAGCATCGTCGCCATGTCTGTTGCTCGGCTGAAGCTGAAATGACGCGGGGCTCCAGCATCAGGCGGGAGTGTGATTGGGAGCGGGAGCGGGGACAAGGAGGGGTTACGGGGAGGACTGGGAGGGAGAGTGAGGAGGACGAGGGGGGAGACCGGGAAATGCGTAAATGGTGTGTGTGAGAGTGTGAAAGAGAGAAATGGGGGGAGGTGGGAGAAGGGCGCGACACCACAAGGCAGCGGTCTGGCGGTGGGGACATGGCCTGTGGGTAAAGAGCAGGAGAGGCCGGGTCATCGCGAGGCCCCTCGCATCCCTGAGCAACGGCTGAGGGTGCAAAGGCTCAAGGGAACTCCGAAAAACCGAGAGACTTGGAAGGTTTCTGCGTTTCTCCGTGGACTGAGCCATCCTTATTATGGCAAGCACCACAGCAGGTGCTAATAGGGCAGACCAAAAGAAGGTAACCGGAGAGGAAGCGAGTAAATGGGCCAGTAAGCTTGATAAAATAGCAAGACAACTCAGCTTACTGTAACCTGTTGCAACCCATTCCCCTCCATATGGCACCTTTGGTGCTCTCTGAGCTTGGTTGGTGTCCTGCAAATATTTTCCCCTATATTAGCCAGGGCAGGAGATGATGGGAGTCATCTACCATGTGCCTGAAGGTATCAAGTAGAGAGTCACTGGAGAAGCAGAAAATGAAGCTACTCATCCACCTCTTCCTGAAGTATTTACTATCCAGTGTGCAACAAGAAACTGTGGAAACAAGTTATACATTAGAGCAGTGCTTCTCAACCTTTTCACAGATTGTTCCACTTTTAGGACATGGCAATATTCAAGTACCACCAGTGTTTAGCAAGGTGTCAAAAATAGTTGACTAAAAAACAAAAGGGAAAAAAAGTACTGGTTTTAATTTCTTCGATGGTGGTTCCTTTGCTGAATCACTTTCCCTTTGCACTGACAAACATATGATAAATTTATCCATATTTATTAATATGCACCACTACTTCTCTCTCAGAAGCCTCTCCTCTTCTCCCTTTCTCTTTGTCCATCCCCTTTTCTTTCCCCATTGTCTTTTTTTCTCTCCCTCTCCCGCCAAAACTTCCTTTTATATCCTCTCCCCCCTCCTTTTCTCTTCCAGATGAGCCATTCTTTGGGGCTCAAGGAGAGCTCCAGTATTGGTCGCTACCCCAATCTCACTCCCCTATGCAGTCACCCACACCCCGGCTGGCCATTGCACACAGTGCTGATCAGCTGGATCTGCACACACTGATCCTGGGGCCTCTGCAGCTCCAGCTGACACACTCACCCCAACGTCTTTTTGCTGTTTCAGAGGCTGCCGGAAGTGCTGATCAGCTGGAGCTGCATGTTCCAATCCTGGACCCTCAACAGAGCCCTGGCAACACCGCAGCTCTACCCGACTCTCCGCCCAAAGATTGTGTGAGGCTGCTGGCCACCCCAAGGCCTCCGGAAGTGCAGATCAACTGGAGCTGTGTGCACCAATTCTGAGCTCTCAGCAGAGCCCCAGCAACACCGCAGCTCCAGGTGACTCTCCCCCAGACCTGTGTGGTGCTGCTGCCACTTCAGCTCATTCCCCCGCTACACTTGTCTAGGTTGTGTACCACCAGTGGTACATTGCATTAGAGGACCTCAAGAGGTTGCTCTTGCCAGCAAGTCCACTTGTGACATTTCAGCACTAAATGTCTGAGTGAGCTAAGTGTCTAAATGTCTAACTAAGTGATCAAGTAACATTTCATCCAAGCTGTCAAGAATTACCACAAGCTGAGAGCAGTAATGAACATAACAACTCACTCCATTGTGCACAGTCAGAGCAACCAGCTCCAGATAACTCAAATTTATCAAAAACATATGTGCATGCGTGTGCATGCGGGCGCGCGCGCGCACACACACACGGAGGATATCTCTTCCCATCTTTAAATTATGCAGGATTTTTTAAAAATTATCTATTGGATTTGATATTGACATATAAATGCATATTAGTATGAGTGGAATATCAGAAAGATCAGAAGTGATTGGAAGAAGAAGCCAATAAGATATATAACCATGCATATCTGAAAAACATTAATGCCTGGCATGTGTACCAGAAGAGCTGCAAATAATGAGCTGCAACTTGGTATTAACACAAAATGACATGGTGTCAAATGTTTTTGTACAAATACACATAGATATCTAGACAAAAATGGTACATTGGCAGATGACTTGTTAAATCAGGAGCATGCAGCTTCCATTAGCTTGATGGCTGCAATAGGCTTTGCATGCATAACAAGGACCACAAAAGTAAATGGAATCAGGCTCTGAAGACATTTTAAGGGGTGAGATGATTGCCTTAAGTATTTATAAGTTTAAGGCATTGATTTTTGACCCTAGAAATTCCCCATCTTTGTGTGTGTGTATGTGTGTGTATTGCTCTTGCAGAACAATGGAATTATGGGGGTCCTACAAAAGGTATATTGATGAGTCACATACAACCCTTAGGCTACATTTTTATAGCTTTGCATTTAGTCATAGTGTGGTTTGATCATGCTATTTAATCATAGGTTGAAATGGATGAAGATATAATGTAGCTCATAAGCTATAGTTTATAAATCAAATTGTCTGGATTCAAAGATTATGTTACATTAAAAACAAATCATATAGTTTTACATAATGAGTGAATCCAGGAACTGATGGAACAGTGAAGGGGTTGGTCTAGTCAGAAAATGCTTCCAAATGAGTGTATTATGCAGTTATCCAGCTTTGTTCACCATACTAATGGCATCTCCAGTTTTTAACCTCCCCACTTGCTTTTCTTCTGTTTCTGCCCTCAGTAGAAAATAAAAGCTGTTAAGAAGGAAAATGGAATAATTGCAAGATGCCCTCCAGCTAGAAGCATAACTGACTGATACCTATAATTAGGATTCCCTGAGTGAAAGGAATCAGCATTAATGAAGGCAGCAAGCTCTCAGAGATTTCATCCAGATTTAGATCTATTTGTTTGCTTGTTTTTATTAAAGCAGCATAAATAGAGCAAGTCTCCCTTTTCAGAGGTTGACTTCCCTAGTATTATCTAATTCTGAAATTCTATACTTATTGCCCAGAATTAGGCTAAGGAAGTTGCAAAGTAAGGCTTCTATGACTAAGTCACCAAAAATCAGAGGTATAGTTTTTCACCATTCTGAGGGAGGAAAAGCATGAAAAATATAATACAAGTCCTAAAGTAGACAATATGTTTATTTTTTAAAAAAAGAAAGTAGAACATCAAATTTTCCTCCAAAATCTAGGAGAAAATAGAAAATTCTGGCCCCACCCATATTTGTGATAGAGCCTTGCCATATTTGTATCATTACAAAGAAGGCACAAAGGGTGTTCCTTAAAATTTTAAATGAGGCACCTAATTAATCAAAATTTTAATTATATTATATAATTGATCTTCTATCAACACTTTTAAGGAGAAAGAATTATGAGGAAGGATTTCTTATTTATTCCAAAAGGGCTAAACTCCATTTTATGATGGCACCAGTTCTGCAGGTCAAGGAAAGATAAAATACAAATGCTGTTTTCTTTAAGCTATAATCTTGGCCAGGAAAAGCACATTATCACAGAAATCCCCTCTTTTCTCCACCCAGACATTTATATAAGGCATGCTGAAAGTACTGTTCCTCAGATTGCTGTACACCTGTTTGCAATTCTTTTCCCAGTTTAAAAATAATAACTGCTTAGAACAAGATGTAGAGTTCTTTGAGAAGATAGTCTTTTAAAACTATCTATATCTGCTGTCAGTTCAATTTGAATATTATAGAAATAAAACAAATACAAAACAGTTGATGCCATTTCACATTGTATGTATTTTTCTATACAACATTCAATATATTAATTAGAAACCATAGTGATAATGTTAATTGCATTGTATTAAGTTACTTTTAAACCAATGGATCGCATTGGGACAGAAGCTTGCTTAACCCTCATTACTCTGTGCCATCTGTGTATAAATGTATGTATGTACCAAATAAACATTTTCTAAAGCACTTTTGGTCTTTTTATATATCAGTTCTACTTTGGAAGCTGCAAGCTTTATAATATACAGTACTACAGAAACTGAAGTAGAATTATATGCTTGCCAAGTGAGTCAGTCTGTCAAATCTGTATCCCTTGCCAACAAAACATTTTTTTTACATGAAAGCATCAACCTTATTTCCTGAGCTATCCAGGTTATGGTGCATAAGACCATCAATCCTCCAGAGCTGTCTCAGGGCACATCTTCATTTACTAAAAAAAAAATATTTTTTGTAGTCAGCAAAATGGGCTGCTATTATACAACATTAGATGTCTTTGTGCCCTTACAAATTTACATCACATTTTTGTGGCAGATTTTAAAGAGGTCCAGGGGTTGCAAAAGGGCACAGTAGAGATTATGTACAATCTGTGTATAATTTGTAGGCCATAGGTTGCTCCCCTGCAATCTGCTATAAAGACAATAGAATTCCAACAGATTGTTCCAGGCTTCATTGAAAACTGAAGAATGGTATCTATTGCCACTTATGTAACATCACTCTCTAAAAACCATCTGCTTAAGGCTCTTTAAATGCCATCATTTTGATTAGCTCAAAGTTCACAGTAGAAGTTGTCATTTTGGCTTTCAAGTAGGGCCACATTCTGTTCCATGTTGGAAAATAAAAATTCTAATGATTGCCGCTTCTGATTTATAATCAAAGGGTTCTCCTGATGGAATGTAGACAGATGAGTTCAAAGACTGCTCTTTATGACAAATAGCAAGACTGATTTCACTGAGTAAAATGACATGACAGTTTTAACCACAACATCTAGTTTAGAGATTAAACCTATTTCTAACAATGCTTTTAAAGAATTAAAACACTGATCCATTGGGAAACAATATGCTTATCTGTGCAGTTGTGCATTGTGTTGTGATATATGGAGATCTAATCAAGGTCATATTTTGTTTGGAGCAATTCACATATAGTTCATTGGTCAATAAACAAGTCTATGCCTTATAATGGGAGATAATAGAAGGCTTACACCATGCATGTCCTCTTCTTCATAGGAAAAATCACAAAACTCACTGAAGAAAAAAAAGATGGAAAAGCAGCATAGTGTGTCATTTTTTTAAAAATGATGGAACTACAAACTGTCTATTTAAATGCATTAATATATGTTAGCCCATCAAATACTAAATTCACATACAATGTAGTTTGTAATAGGAAGGAAAAGATTCTGTGTACTCAGACTTCTAAAATTCAACTGTGTATTTTCCCCATTTTTTAAAATCCAAAGCAGTTACAGAAAAATTGTATTCTGCACTGGATGTTTAGCCAATGGTAAGAGAGAAAGGAGAACCACTTTGGTGTAGTGGTTAAAGGTATCAAGCTAGAGAATAAGAATTCTAGTTCCTCCTTAGGTGCAAAGCCAGGTAGGTGACCTTTGGTCACTCTCTCTCAGCCCTAGGAAGAAGATAATCGCAAACCACTTGTGAAAACTTGCCTAGAAAATTGCAGCACTTGTCCAAGCAGTCACTAGGAGTAACTGACTTCAAAACGTTACACACATACAAAAGCAAATGAGTCCTTTTTTGACATATCTTTTAAGTGTATTGTCTTTTCGGTTTTGCATCTTTCAGTCAGTCTTGTCTCATGGTGTCTCCAAGGACAAGTCCTTCCTGTTTTCTTGGCAAGATTTTTGGAAGTGGCTTGTTACTGCATTTTTCCTAGGGATGAGAGAGAATGGTTGACCCCAAATCACCCAGTTGACTGACTCTCTTACTGATACAAAAAAGCAGAAAACATATTTAAGACAATAGATGATAAAACAAGAAATTAGGAAACCTCCCATGCCACTATATGACATTACAGTGTGACCTTATCTAAAACATGCCTTTTTTCAATATCCGTAGCTCTGCTGTCTTTACTTCTATTCTGTCTGATCTGGCTATTTAGTCAAATTTATTTAGCCCATCAGTTCTATACATCAATTCTATAGATTCTACTTATGGACCTGACGTTTGTAAATTATATGGAACTACAGTATTAAAGCTGAATTTTATGGAGAAATGGACTCTTCTTTATTTTATTACTATAACTTGTGGCTTCATTTGTTAGATTACCGTTCTTTAGAAAGAATATATAATATTCTCTTCTCCATTTCCCACCAACAAAACAACAACCTTGTGAAATAGATTGAATTGAAAGAGATGACAAGTCCAAAGTGAGTTTTCATGGTTGAGAGTGCGTGTATGTATCTGTGTATTTATGTTCGTTCATTCATTCATTCATTCATTCAGTGATTTGTATGCTACCTATTTGCATGAATTACCTATTATGTGCATAGTACTGAGCTAATTGGACAATGATCTGTTTTTATGAGATATGGCTTCCTACCGGTAGCTTGCTATGTACCCTATCATATTGACTTATAGCTTTGCACTTCACTAAGAGTTTGTATCTGGATGCAGAAATTTGTAACTTATTGTTTTCAAATGGAGTAGCCTATTACTGTGAGCCTTGGCACAGGTGAGTATTTTGGTGTAATGGTAAAGGCATTAAACCAGAAACCGGGAAACCATGAATTCTAGCCCTGTCCCAGGAATGAAGCCAACTGGGTGATTTTGGGCTAGTTACTCTCTCAGCCCTAGAAAGAAGGCTATGGCAACACTGACTTGAATGCATAACAAAATCCTAACAACAAGAAGAAAAAACACATAAGGTTGCTGGCTTCATATTTGTTAGCTCCAGATAAACTGATCTCATTAAGCAGGCCTGGGAAGGAGCTCAGTCTAATATTCCAGAGAAATCTGACTAATCAGAGCCACATTACTTCATGGGTTAATGGTTTGACTTGGTATTCTTCATTATTTATTGGATTTATATTCCAGGTTTCTTCTTGGGCAGTGATGGCAAACGTTTTAGAGACCGAGTACCCAAACTGCAACCCAAAACCCACTTACGTATCGCCGGGTGTTGGGTGGGCGTGGCCTGCCAGATGGGCATAGCCTACGGTGGTCATGGCAGACTGGGTGGGCATGGCCAGGGTGGGCATGGCCAGCTTGATGTTGCTCCTGGAGAGGGATCCCTGTGGGGGCCGGGCAGGGTTGGAGAAGATCCAGGGGGTCTCTGGCAGGTGGGACAATGGGCAGACGAGCATCTTGCTCAGCTGATGGCTTGGGAGGAAGGGGGCAGCTACACCCCCCCTCCCAAATGCTGCTGTCTCATGAAAGCAGGATGAAAACTCCCAAAAGTGACAAGGAAAAAAAGTTAAAACAGAAGAATGTCTCATGATGGTTTTCTTCCCTGGGTGGGGTGGGGTGGGGGGCAAGGGGAGAGACTCATAAGCCCTGCAGCTCTTCCGAGGGGGGGAGGAGGAGAATGGGGAGGGGCTGTGCTGGGATCGGGGCTCCTTGTGCCTTCTGCTGCCCACCTGCGTCTTCTGCCACAGATACTGTGGCTCCGCTTGCCTGGCAGGGTGGGGTTGCGCTCGTGCTCAGGGATGCACGTGCGGCTGCTGCCTCACTTGCCATGCCAGGGCTGGGCTGGACTGGGCTGGGCATTGAGCCTCCTCGCTGCTTCTCCCCCTGTGGACAGCAGGAGCACCCACCCCCCTACCACTCATCCCAGGGCAGCTGCCGCTGTCCAGCACTCTCCAGCCTGTTGCCAGCCAGCCGGGCATGCCGAGCTTGGGCCTCGGGCAGATGGAGGCCAGAGGGGAGCAAGAGCCACGGCTGCTCGTCTGCACTATTCTGCCACAGATGCCGCGGCTCCGCTTGCCTGGTAGGGTGGGGGTGTACTCGTGCACGGAGATGCACGTGGGGCTGCTGCCTCACTTTCTGTGCTGTGCCAGGGCTGGGCTGGAATGAGAATGGAGCCTCCATGCCACTTCTTCCCCTGCAGACATCGGGAGCACCCACCCTATCTACCGCTCATCCTGAGGCAGCTGCTGCCATCCAGCACTCTCCAGCCCATCACTGGCCAGCTGGGCATGCCAGGATGCCTCTCTTCAGGCTCCCTTGGCCTCTCCTCCACCCTCCAGGCTGGGGCTGGTCAGATTCCCTCCATGGGCAGCATTGCACCCATCCCTGGCCAGCTCTCATCCTCCATCCACCTCCTCCTTCTGTGGGCAGACTGCGGCTTACCAAGCTGAGCAGCACCTCTTCCCACATGCGTCTTCAGGTGGAGGAGTCGGGCAGCCATGGCTCTCGCTCCCCTCTGGCCTCCATCTGCCCAAGGCTGCAGAGCGCCGGATGGCGGCAGCTACCCCAGGACAAGTGGTAGGTGGGATGGGTGCTCCCGATGTCCGCGGGGGAAGAAGCAGTGAGGAGGTTCCGCGCCCAGCCAGTCCAGCCCAGCACAGCTCAGATGCATGGCCGCGGAGTGATTTTGTGGCTTCCCAGCAGCCCAATCTGGGCTCCAGAGGCCTTTTCTAAGCCTCTGGAGCTCGGATGCATGGCCGCAGAGTGATTTTGCGGCCCCCCAGTGGCCCGATCCAGGCTCCGGAGATTGGAAAAGGCTCCAGAGCCCAGATTGGCTGTGGGGGGGTGGTGCAAAATCACTCTGCAGCCATAGATTCGGGTAGGAGCCTGGATCGGGCTGCTAGCGGCCCACAAAATTGCTCTGCAGGCATACCTGGACTCGCACTGGTAGCTTCCATTCAGAAAAAGGTATCTGTATTGTATGACAAAAAAGCCGTGCCTCCACCATCCAGCCAGGATCTGCCCAGCTCTTGCAGCTGCTCCCTGACTCCCAGTGCAGAGAGAAAGAGAGTGAGAGCGCTGGCGCATGTGGAGAGGGGGAGGGGAGCAGCCAGATCCTGCCCCTCCTCTGGGGCATTGGCGCGCATGCCCACAGGGACGGCTCTGCGTGCTGCCTGTGGCACACGTGCCAAAGGTTTGCCACCACAGTTCTAGGGGCATATATAAACAATACTCAGAATACTTCCTCTTATAGTATTGAGAATAAAAACTAAATAAAATTCAGTCATAATCTTCATAAGGTCCTATGACTGTGGATTTATCTATGGTTTTCTCAGCCATAACTCATCATCCTTTCTATGTATACCACACTGGTAACCTCATAATTTAAACTATGCTCACTTCACATTACACAAACTGAATTTATTCAAAAAATACTGTGAAGTTTCAAAGGCACAAGAAAGCTCCCCCCCCCATTCATCGTGTTTCAAAGCCTCTAAAAATAAAGTGTAAAAACAACATTTGAAATGCTATTTGGTAACATCTGGAGCTCCTATGAACTGTTCAGTTGATCTGAGAATACAATATAAATGGTTTTCATCAATACAGAGAATAGTTTTATTTTAATATACAAATGAGATTTGGACCAAGTACAGATTACAAATATATAACTACAAAGAGCAACTGGCTTGAGACTTTATTTGTAGCAAACAGGCCTTTTTATTCTGACTCAAAGTAGATTTAGGACAACAATATTATTCTTGTCATTGTAGTATCTGAATCAGTAAGAAATTGATGCATCTGTGTAAAACAAGGGTGACTAGATGCAGCCAACTGATTGCACACAACCTCCAGCTCTATTTTTGTGGCCCTTACAGCCACATAACACTATGCTGCCAAAATGCAGTATCAAATCGCCAAATAAATAATGACAGTGTAATTTCTAATATCCTTTTCCTGAAACTAAAGAATTAAATTAGTGATCTTAACCTACCCAGGAGTATTTTTTTTTAAAAAAACCCCAAACATTAAAAACAAACAAACCTTATTTTCATTTCTCCAGTCTTCCCTGTTATATTCTAGGTAAGTAAATAGGTAGACATGTAGGCAATAGGTAGAAAAGAACCTATTCATATAAAGGAAGTGTTGGGATTATCTTTACTCCATCATTATCTTTTCTCATCAAGAATCTTCGGAATAATTTAGCCTTTGTTGTACCAATATGATTTCTTGTGGGATAATTATATTCTATTCTGACTCTCATTGCTGTCCTTACTGGTTAACTAAATGTATTGGCCTGATAGGTGGTAATAGAAATAATATTTTGCTGATGATGCTTGGTTGATGAACAGCCAATGCCATAAATTTTCAAGGCTGAGCTGATTACATGAACAGAAACTGGAGAGGAGATGTATAATACAGTTTATATATCATAATTTTGTTGTAGCTTAAGTAAAGAAAAATATGAGGTTTCATGGTACACAAAAGCTGATATAAGATCATTTAAATCATGAGCTGGAGACAAGAAAAGGCCAGTCTCATGTGTTTAAGGGAGACCATAAATGTAGCTTAGGCTTTTGACTGTGATGAAAACTGCAAGATCTATGTAGCTAAAGAATGAGTATTAAACAGTGTTTGTCAAACTAAGTTTTAATATAAGTCCCACTGAATTGAGACCCTTTTCTGAACAGATATTTCTAAAATTTATATCCTAATTGATGGATTGATACAACAGCCAAAGTAATTCCACATTGAAGCTGACAGCATAGTAACTGTGCATAACTGGGGTATGGGCACAGGGAAGAGCTGATAAGTTACAGATATGAAACCCGACAAAAGATGAAAACTAGCGTTGCATGTTATTTCACATTATTGTCTGTGGAGATAAGATGAAGAGTACAGAAAATGTTGTTCAAGGAACAAGCACAAAGAGAATGGAGACTGGTCAGTGTTCTGCTTAGAAAAAAATATCTGTTTAAGCACAGATCATTTGATACATTCAGTTAACAATGGAATGAATAATGATCTAAAAGCTTGATTCATTGTATTGTTTGTAATATAAGACTGAGGTAATTATTAAAAATACAAGACTGATGAGAGTTTCTGAATGTGGAATAGGCCCAGTGGTGGGATTCAAATATGTGAACAACTGGTTCTCTGTGTGGATGCTGCTTCCGGAAGTCCATTTTGGACATGGACAACAAAAAATTAGCTATTGGTTCTCCTGAAGTGGTACGAACCAGTTGAATCCCACCACTGGATAGGCCATTTATTGATAGTGCTCGAGACTGATCATGAGTAAAAAATAGACATAGAATAAAAAAAGAAATGAAGGAAATGAGAGTGAAAGTAAAACTGCAAGGAGAGAATGCACGTGTTCTGTATGAAAAATTATTAGAAAGTTAATTTCCCAATGTAATGAATGTAGAGCATGTAGAAATTGTTTGGAACAAGAGGAAAAGAACTATGTTATACAATATATCAGACATGTTTGGAGTCATTGTAATAAATATTACAAAAAAAGAGGGTTGATATCTTATGGCCTTAGTGAATGGTTCCGCACTGAGCAGGCAGTAAGATGAGGCTAACCTAAGATTACTTAAGTTTTTTTACAAATATATGTAAAATAGGTGTTTGTGGTGATAGTAGTGTTTGGAACGTGGCTCAAGATCCCAAAACAAACAAATTCACTTGGAATTCCAGCCACAAAACTTTATTTGAAAAGAAGCTTTTGCAAAGACTTGGTGAGCTGAAGCACACGTAGGAGTCCAGCCACACCTTAAAGAGCTGTTTGACACATTTTTATAAACTACCCCCTCCCCCGACGCAGATTCCCCCCTCTCCTATTGCTCTCACACCCCTTGTCTAATCATTCGATTATCCGGACTGCCTAAAACCACTATCCCCTCCCATGTTCCAGGAAGCCCTTTTGTGTATGTCTTATCTATCACCATCTAATTTTCTGTTAACAAAGCTCACTCCTATAGTTATTTCTACAGTATATTTCCTCTGCTTGCGGTTTCAATTAGCTAGCAACTTCTGCTTTTCTTATTGTATATAGTTAACTTGTCTGAGTTTATGACTTTCAGATGGCTTCTTCTATCAACCTTTAGACTCATTACAAATTTCTGATTAATAATCTACTCCTTTCAGTAGGCATGTCTTGGTTGAGGACAGGGATATAGATACAACTTTATATGCAAATGAATTTGTGTTGGCCAAGAACCCAATTATTTGCATCAAATATTAAATAGAATGTGTGATATTAGAATGAATCAGATATATTGAAGATCAAGGTATCTGTGTTTGCCTCCCCCCCTCTCTCTGTGTATAAAGCCTAGCACAAGTATATAGATTGTGTACCTTGCTAGAATGTTTATATATATTTTTATTAATTTTTATAATCACAAGTACTTAATATTTTATCAGCAACATATTCTCTGGGTTCCAACATTTAACTTACTAATACGTATTATGTTCCTTTCTCTCTACCTCATTTTTATAGCCAATGATAAAAGGTATCTCATGTTCTAAAATAAACTGAATCTTCTTTCTCTTTCATTTTCAATGTCAATCTATCCATTTCTGCACACTGTAAAAAATTTTTAATTAACACTTCCTCCATTGGTAAATCAATTATGGCTAAGAAAAATAATTCTGGCTTAAAATCTATATGTTTTTAAATCATTTTCTCTAACCATGTATGTATTCTTAACCAGAATCTTTTAGCTCTAGAGCATGTCCACCAAAGATGATATAATAAGTGCCTGTTTTTTGTTTACATTTCCAACAATTGCTTGATATATTTTTAAACATTTTTGCTAACCTGCTAGAATGTTTAATAAAGCTGGGAAAATAGAGACTTTTTAAGATGAACAAATGCTGGCAGAAAGATGTTTATTGTTGTGAGGAATGAAAGGAGCGAAAATCACTACCTAAAAGAACATATTTCTGTCCACTTTGTTATATAGAAGTGATGGTTGTGTGTATGAGAAGAAACATAAAAGTAAATTGAGTACAGTTGGATTGAAAAGCAGGGCTTTTTTTTCTCATAGAACACCCAGAACGGAGTTCCACCACCTTTTTTGAATGGAACCTTGTAGAGTAGGCAAGGCAGGTTGTATGACATGTGTGAATTCTGGCACTTTTTTTTTTTTTTTTAGAAAAAAAGCACTGACAAAAAGTATATGTGATGCTACAAAAAGAGTTAGGGTAAAGAGTGAATGTGTGCTGAATATGACTATATTAAATAGAAAAGTGAGTATGCTGCATTATATAAACACCTTCCATTAAAAATCCATTCAACTCTTGGACCTAGAGGCAAATATCTATATTAGTAACTATTCCTGTTTTAATATCTCATCTCACCATGGGAGCTTTATAATGTTGTAATGCAGTGCTTTTTTTGTAAAAAAAAAAAAAGGGTGCTGGAACTCACACATGTCATACAACCTGCCTTGCCTACCCTACAAGGTTCCATTCAAAAAAAGTGCCGAACTCCGTTCTGGGCATTCTGCGACAAAAAAAGCCCTGTTGTGTAGAGATAGAGGTCATGTAGAGGCCGTGTGCAGCACACTGCCATGGCTCAAATACCTACATGATCTCACCTCCATGATCTCACCTAGTTCACACCACAGGATGTTGCAGAACACTGCTCCTGGCTGGTGCCCCTTGGCTGGTATATTCTTAAGGATTGGCAAGGAGAATCCACCAATAAAAATGCTATTGCTACTTTATCTTTTGCTGCTTGGAAAAAGTGTATAAAAGCAATAAACACTGCAAAGGCAGTCAGACATCTTTGTACCCTGCAATGACTGGTCTCTGATTCCATCATTGTTGTAATGTATAGAAAAGGTACAAGGGAGATGATCAGTTTGTAACCCAAGCAGCAAAGTATATTATTGTGTACCAAAGAGATTCAATTAAAAAGCCTTGTAAATCAACCTTGAAATAAACTCAAGAGCTGGGATAAATATTCCCAAGAATGGAAATCAGAATTATAGGCTAGAGCAGTGGTTCTCAACCTGTGGGTCACGACCCCATTTGGGGTCGAATGACCGTTTCACAGGGGTCGCCTAAGACCATCGGAAAACACATATTTCCAATGGTCTTAGGAACCGAGACACCACTCCTCTATCCGTCTCCAGGCGAGGGGAGCAGGAGGCAGAGGAAAGCCCAAGCAGGGAAGGATCTGGCCCAGCGAGGGCGGAGCCACGTTCAGGCACTGCTTCTGGAGTTCACAGATGCTGGCCCGGCTCTGGCGTGCTTCAGGGTAGAGGTTGTCTGCTGTGTTGCCGCCGGGAGCCTCAGCTGGCTAAAGCACCTTTCAGAGAAAGATCCCTGCTTTCCCCTGCAGGGTGACCCAGGCAGCAGCGTCCTACTCTCATCATTTCAGGGAGGAGGGAGAGGAGGAAGAAGAAGAAGGCATCTGCCCAGCAGGCTGCCAGCTCTGCCTCCTCGTGACGGAGAAGTGCTTTGAGGCAGATGGCAGGTTATAAAACTGACGCTCGGCTCAAACGGGGGATGGGCAGGCCTACTAAGCCACTGGTCCTCCATGGGCAGATGGATACCGGGACAGCTAGGAAAGTTCCCCGACTCTTCTGCTGTGGAGGAAGAAAACCAAGCTTTGAGATCTCGCGAGCAGGCGCGTAAATGCATCTGAGCTTGCAAGAAGCCCAGCAAGCTTTACGTTGAGGCGGGCGGTTTATAAAAGGAAGGAGCAGTCTCCTCATGCTCTGGAGTGGGGGAGGGATGGTGGTATGTTTGGTCGCTTCCCTGAAAAAGCTTCTCGGGCCATCTCCATTGCTAAAAGATAATGCCCTTGCTTTCCTATGATGTCGAAGGTGTCCTACATTAGGAAAAAAAAAAACACAATCCCCATGCAAAAACAGTCCACCCGTGATAATGCAAAACCTAATGAAGAGCGTAGCTGTTTTTATTACTCTTATCGCAACTCTGAGAAGTAAGTTGATGGCAGTTGCTGCACAGGAGTTAACTGAGCTCCCAGATAGCCCATCTTCACACAATTGGAAGTTTGCATTAGATCGCCTAAATTCCCAGTGATAGATCACACTAATGATGTATGTGGTGGGCATAAAAGTACAGTAGCTTTTTCCTCTTTTCCTACGGCAGCTGATTCCCTCCTCCTCAGAGATCCCTGCAGCCCTTCTTAAGACAGCACATACTTTTTGATTCCTGCTGCTCGATCCTTCCTCCTCCCCCCCTTGATGGCTTCCTACTTGTGGGATGCGGGGGAAGGGAGCACCATTTCACTACAGGTGGGAGAAGGAAAACTGGTCCAGGCAGTGAAAAGGGGACAGATCAAGGGGGGAGGGGCTTTGGAGATGAAAGCTGCTTTGGGTGGATGTTTTGGTCTGCAGCATGTGTTTCCCTTTCTCCTCCTGCCTGCCTTATCTCTGTTTCCTAGTGTGCCTCTGGAAAGCTGGGAAGGGGGGGGGGCAAAATGAATCTGCTCTTAGTGTGGAATCAAGAAGCTCCAAGGGGACTTTTCTTGCATTTGCTGCAGTAATGCTCCCCATTCTTCCTGCCCTGGCTGCTGCACCAAAAGCAGTTGATTATTGCTCAGTGGAACCAGCAGTGAGGTGGGAGGAAGGAATGGATTTCCATTCTGCTGCCTCTGCCTCAGTGGACAAGATCTCATTCCAAAAATCTCTGGCAGGCACAGCTCCAGAATTGAGCTATGCTGGCTCAGGAATTCTGGGAGTTGAAGTCCACGAGTCATAAAAGAGCCAAGGTTTTCCTTCTGCCTTCTTCAGAGAGAGAAGCTCTGAAGGTCATTAGGATCAATTGTTCTGGAAGGACAGGGGTCCTCTTCCACACGCTCAGTGAATTTCAGCTGGAAGTAGAAAAATGGACAGTGGCTAAGGCTGAAGAGGCAAATTGTGTGGGCCACATCACACACATGGACAACAAATGTCTACAAGTATAGCTCCCCTTGAGTATCAACTCAACTAATTCTTATTTTCTCCCACCTCATAAGTACTCCCCCCCCCATACACAATCATATTAATTTTTCACAGGTCATGCTTAACCTAATCAGACAACTTCAAGGGCTCATTTAAAGAAGAGAAAAGGTCAGGTCTCCCTTCAGAGTCGTATGTGGAGCACCCATGCTTCAAGACAAAATTTCATTTATTTGTAATTAGAAATAAATATTTCACAATATATAATTACATATTGTTTTTGTGATTAATCACTATGCTTCAATTATGTTCAATTTGTAACAATGAAAATACATCCTGCATATCAGATATTTACATTACGATTAATAACAGTAGCAAAATTACAGTTATGAAATAGCAACGGAAATAATTTTATGGTTGGGGGTCACCACAACATGAGAAACTGTATTAAAGGGTCACGGCATTAGGAAGGTTGAGAACCAGTGGGCTAGAGCAAATGTTGTTTTATTTTACAGTCCTTTCATGCAACCATTTATCTTTGCTTTCATAAAATGTCCTTATTTTGTTGCTGCTATTGCTACAAGTCAGAAATCCTACTCAAAACTACCCAGAGATCCCTTTTGTCCAACCTGTCTGACCTCACCATGATTTCTAGGTTATAATTTTTAACTCTTTGGTTATAACCAACTAATAATAATTTACATCAAACTGAAATGTTTTCACTGGAGGCAGGGATTATAAAACTATGCTAGAGTTTCTGAAATTAACTTTTAGAGGAGTTTAGACTTATTAATTTTAATTGACTAATTTCATAATTTGGCTTTTCCATCCTCAACATATGAGTATTAATTCAAACTTTTTTATATTTTTCATTTCACTCCTAGACTGAGACTCTATATTTTATATTTCTATTTAGCCACATGAATGGGAATCACCACTCTCTTCCAATGTATATATCTTATTTCTTGCACTCCATCTGCCTAACCTCTTGTTACAAGATTAAATTGCATTGTTAATATTCTGAAAGAGATAAATCTAAATTTCACTCACATTTGAAAACATGTAAAGCAGAATCTGGCAAGAAATAAGATTAGAATGCACCATTGTTTTGTATTATAGATTGAAAAATATGTTTGAATTATGAGATACAATTTTAAAACTCTTTTTAATAACATTATTTAGCTTACTGCATAATCTGCTGGACTACAAAGAAACTTTTCTCTTAATTTATAAATATAAGTGCCACAGAAAGTTCATAAAATAGCAAAGCTGAAAAGTATAAGATATGTTTACCTTTTTTTAGAAATAAAAAAAGATGTAATATTTGATGTTACAAGACAAAGGTACATTGGTGTCATTACACAGAACAATGGTTTTCAATTGTTGCCTATAGAAAATTATGTAGTAATTAATTTACCATGAACCCCTTGGTATCTTTTCAAACAAAGTTTCATTTCATCTCAGTAGAAGCCATCTCTCCTCATGCCATTTTCATTAAATAACTCACTCAGAAGATAGGCCTCATCTACAATATATTTCTATGAATGTCCCTTAGGCTCTGGCATTCTGATTTAGTACACATTCTGGAAGACAGCATTATCCCAATTTGAGGACTTCTTAAGTGAGCAATCAGGCCAGTATAACTCTCTAAGCCAGTGGTTCTCAACCTTTTTAATGCCGTGACCCCCCAACCAGTCGTAAGTCAAGGACTACCCAACTGGTCGTAAGTCGAGGACTACCCAACTGGTCGTGAGTCGAGGACTTTCCCTGCCCGGGAGCGCTGCGCATGCGTGGTACCACCCCCTGCGCCGGCCGAGGCGTAGCTGGCAAGCGGCAGAGATGGAGCAGGCCGACCACTGGCTGGGCCAACAGCTGGCCCAGCCCAAGGGAAGTAAGGACCCACTGGGCCCCATGCACGCCAGCAACCCTCCCTGCGCCTGCCAGCCTCCCACCTCCCACCCTCGGCCCTCTTTTACTTACATTTTTAGTAGTTGCTCAGCAGGGAGGGGTGGAAACTTCCAGACAGCTCGTCTTCGCTGCAGACAACTTGCAGCACCGTTTGCAGAATGGGACTTTTGGCAGGCTCAACAGGGCAGAGACAGCCTGGACAATTCCTATTGGCTTTTGAAAGCCAATAAAACTAGACTCTATTCAAGAGAGTCTATTCTATTGGCTTTCAAAAGCCAATAGAATAAAAGGGAGTAGCACAGCTAAGGAAAAGGGAAAAAAATGGCGGACTGCATTGTTTGGTGATCCCCGTGAAATGGTCGTTCGACCCCAAATGGGGTCGCGACCCACAGGTTGAGAACCACTGCTCTAGGCATTGAATACATTCTCATGAAACAGATGATCAATGTAAGATAAATTACTTCAGTGTTTAGCATGACATCTAAATCCAGTCACTGGATGAATATCTTTGAAAAACAGTGTTTACATGATAGCTATGATATGTAATACCACCATGATGCAAAAATCTTTCAGACAATTTCAGATTCGATGGTTGCAAGTAAGAAACTTAAGCAATTGGAAAAGAAAAGTCAAATGTGACCAAATATCTGCAATGCAGGGCAGGGGAAAAAAAACATCAATGACAGGTCTAGATTTTAGTATGAGTTAACTGTTTTGCCAGGAAATGAATCTATGTTCCTTGCCTACTTAGCCTTATAACATTTAATAAATATGATAACATCTTTACTTGCATAAGCATCTCACAGATTATTTGTGCATAATTGCATGCAGGAAGGACATAAATTTTAACTAGGAAAGTGCAGTTTTCTACCTTAGAATCAGTGAATATATTCCATGAAATAAATGATAATAATTGGGGGAAATTTGAAAGCCATTCTAAATGTTAAAGAGGAGGCCAATCTGTTTGAAAGACTGTGTGGTTTAGTTTTCAGATGTAAAATAGCAGTGAATTATTCTTCTAGAGAACTGCAGGTCACCCACAGCATTTCCCTAAATATAAAAAGAAGGACCATAATGTCTGCTTGGAGATCAGATACTAATGGAGGACTTTTGACCTCTGTAGAAAAGACATGTTATCATGTGATATCTTTAAATTATGAGGTGAATTTAATAAAGCTGTAATTGTATCAAAATGCAGATCACTAACAAGAATCTTTCCAGGTCTTAAAACAGGTCCGATAAGATTCATTTGGTATGTTGGACTTCCAGTCTGATGCTATGACGAGACGGGTGGAAGAAACAGGGGCTCCAGCTTCTTAGCCCAATTTCGTTCGGTCTGGCGACCCCAAGGGGTTGGAAAGTTGCCCTGGAGGGGCAACAAAGAAGAAGGGAAGCTTTGGGAGTCTGGACCAGATGGCGGTCGGTCAAGATGGACTGAAGAAACCTTTCTAAAGGATGGAAGAAAGGCTGCCTGGTAAGCACAGGCAGCCCAAGTCACTGTCAGCTGGAAAAAAAAGTGAGGAGCTGTGGTGCTCCACCAAACAGCTGATTGTCAACAGAATGCTGAAACTGGGTGAGCCTGTTTTTTGTTCCTTTTCCTTATGGACTCAGAAATACTGGTCCCCTGATTAGAAAAAATCTATGAAGTAAAGACCCCAGAAGGAATAGGGGAGAAGAGAGTTAAAAGCGGCAAGAAATTACAAGAGGAGGAAGGAATTTAAGGAATATAAAAGAATACTTAAAAAATGGAACTTAAAGAAAGACTGCTTAACCTCCAGGACATGGAAAATCTTTTTAGATTTAATTCTAGGGTAAATAACTTACAAAGAACTTTAAAAGAAAACTTTGTAAAAATCTTTTAAAGCCGGATATAGACAATACAGTGTATGAGGACATCTAGTGGTGAAAGGAGATACTACAGTAATACCAAATAATAAAAGAATTTGAAAAGTTTTTGACCTTGAAACATCTGGTATAAACAAAGTACCTTTATATGACTTTGCATGAGAAAAGACTCTCTACAATTATATCTGTTAACTCTGGATATAACCAAAACAGGAATTATTTGGAGAGAGAGGGCATTTTACATTTGTGATTTGATTGGAGGATTTGGATTTAGCTTAAAGTAGTTGGCTCAATTTTATGAATGGATTTTAGCTTATGACAGTTGGCTTTTTTCTTTTTTCTCTTTTTTTCTCCTTGAGAATTTGAATCTAGCCTAAAGTAGTTGGCTCTTTTAATGGTTTGGATTTTAGTCTAAGATAGTTGGCTTGAAAAATGAGTGCATCAAATCTCATTTGTTGTTGTTAATTGCGAAGTCGTGTCCGACCCATCGCGACCCCATGGACAACGTTCCTCCAGGTCTTCCTGTCCTCTACCATCTTCTGGAGTCCAGGTTGTTGATATTTCTCCCGGCAATCTTAATTCCAACTTTTGATTCATCTAGCCCTGCCTTTCTCATGATGTGCTCTGCATATAAGTTAAATAGGCAGGGCGACAGTATACAGCCTTGTCGGACTCCTTTTCCAATTTTGAACCAATCAGTAGTTCCGTGTTCAGTTCTCACTGTTGCTTCTTGACCTGCATATAGGTTTCTCAAGAGACAAATGAGATGATCTGGTACTCCCATCTCTTTAAGAACTTGCCACAATTTGTTGTGATCCACACAATCAAAGGCTTTAGCATAGTCAATGAAGCAGAAGTAAATGTTTTTCTGGAACTCCCTAGCTTTCTCCATGATCCAGCGTATGTTGGCAATTTGATATCTAGTTCCTCTGCCTATTCAAAATCCTGCCTGTACTTCTGGAAGTTCTTGATCCACATATTGCTGGAGTCTAGCTTGTAGGATTTTAAGCATAACTTTACTAGCATATGAAATGAGTGCAATGGTGCGATAGTTTGAACATTCTTTGGCATTGCCTTTCTTTGGAATTGGAATGTAAACTGACCTTTTCCAATCCTGTGGCCACTGTTGAGTTTTCCAAATTTGCTGGCAAATTGAGTGTAGCACTTTTACTGCATCGTCTTTTAAGATTTTGAATAGCTCAGCTGGAATACTGTCACCTCCACTAGCTTTGTTGTTGCTCAGATTTTCTAAGGCCCATTTCACTTCATATTCTAGGATGTCTGGTTCGAGGTCAATGACCACCTCATTGTGGTTATCTGGGATGTTAAGCTCATTCTTGTATAGTACTTCTGTGTAGTTTTGCCATCTCTTCTTAATCTCTTCTGCCTCTGTTAGGTATCTGACATTTTGGTCCTTTATCATGCCCATCTTTGCATGAAACGTTCCCTTCATATCTCCAATTTTCTTGAAGAGATCTCTGGTTCTCCCTATTCTATTGTTTTCTTCTATTTCTTTGCACTGTTCATTTAAGAGGGCATTCTTATCTCTTCTAGATATTTTCTGAAAATCTGCATTCAGTTGGGTGTATCTTTCTCTTTCTCCCTTGCCTTTCGCTTCCCGTCTTTCCTCAGCTATTTGCAAAGATTCCTCAGACAGCCATTTTGCTTTCTTGCATTTCTTTTTCTTTGGGATGCTTTTAGTTGCTACCTCTTGTACAATGTTGCGAACTTCCATCCATAGTTCTTCAGGCACTCTGTCTATCAGATCCAGTTCCTTAAATCTATTTGTCACCTCTACTGTATATTCATCAGGAATATGATTTAGTTCATACCTGAGTGGCCTAGTGCTTTTCCCTACTTTTTTCAATTTAAGCCTAAATTTTGCAACGAGAAGCTCATGATCTGAGCCACAGTCAGCTTCTGGTCTTGTTTTTACTGACTGTATAGAGCTTCTCCATCTTTGGCTGCAGAACACATAGTCAATCTGATTTCTATGTTGACCGTCTGGTGATGTCCATGTGTACAGCCGTCTCTTGGGTTGTTGGAAAAGAGTGTTTGTTATGACCATCGTATTCTCTTGACAAAATTCTATTAGCCTGTGCCCTGCTTCATTTTGTACTCCATGGCCAAACTTGCCTGTTATTCCAGTTATCTTTTGGCTTCCTACCTTAGCATTCCAATCCCCCATGATGATAAGGACATCCTTTTTTGGTGTTAATTCTATAAGGTTCTGTAGGGCTTCATAGAACCGGTCAATTTCATCCTCTTCAGCACCAGTGGTTGGGGCATAGATTTGGACTACTGTGATATTGAATGATTTACCTTGGATTCAAATTGAGATCATTCTGTCATTTTGAGGATTGTATTCCAGTATTGCTTTTCCTATTCTTTTATTGACTATGAAGGCTACTCCATTTCTTCTGAGGGATTCTTGCCCACAGTAGTATACCTGATGGTCATCTGAATTAAATTCACCCATTCCTGTCCATTCCTGTCACTAGACTTATGAAAAAAACTTTCTCTGCACCTTCTGTTGGAACATCTAGGCCAACAAGCCAGGGATCTATTGAAACAATGCTGCAGCATGAGAAAATAAGCACTGCCCAAACTGAGATGCAAACCACATTAAAATTAATTCAAGAATCAATACAGAGAAACCATGAAGAGACAAAAAGTAATTTTGATAAATTAAACAAACAAATGTTGGATATAAAGGCACAATTTGAAGCTCATCAGCAAATGATTGTTAAAAATGAAGAAAGAATTCAGAAAATGGAAAACAAATCAGATGATATTGACAAAAATGAAAGTACTAATGCAAGAAAATGAAAAATTAGAACAAGCAAATCAAAACTTAGAAGAAGCGGTGGCAGTTTTGAAATGGAGAAAGTGGAACACTATTTAAGATTTCAAAATATTATTAAAGACAGAGAAGAAGATATAGCAGTTGTGATTATTGATTTACTGGCAGAGGCTTTGAAAGCAGACCGAGCAGAGATACAAATGGAGATAGATGAAATATTTCGAATGAATTCAAGCTATGCAAGGAAATATAAACTACCTAGAGAAATTCATGTAAGATTAATAAAGAAAACAACAGGAGATGAAATACTGAGAAAAGATAGAATGAGCCATTACAAGAATAAAAAATTTGTGGTGTTAACTCAAATCCCCAAGAGAGTAAGAGACACCCGAAGACAATATCACTTCTTAACTACAAAGCTAATTGCAAAAGGTATAAACTTGAGATGGTTAATGCCAGAAGGGATCTTAATCAACTGGAATAATACAAGATACCGACTAGACTCAGTTTGGAAGGCACAAGACTTTGATGAAAGAAATCAAGCATTTTTAAATGAAGGAGTACAATATCAACAAAAGGAGAGAAAAGATCAGAAACAAACAGAAGAAGCAGCTGAGGAAGCAACTATACAAACAGAAGAACAGAAAGAGAAACTTAATCAAGAGAGTGAGGGAATAGCAAGAGAACAGAGGATTACGAGATCGACAAGACCTAAATATAAGTAATTGAAATGGAGAAAGAAAACATTTTTTTCAGTGAATATAAATGGACTGAATTCCCCATCAAAAAGAAATAATTTTTTTAGAAAACTACAAGAAATTAAACATAGATATAATTTGTTTGCAAGAGACACATATAAAAAGACAATATTACAAACTGTTGGAATATCCAAAATTTTACTATGCATCAGCAAAGCAGAAAAAAAGAGGTGTAGCCGTATATATTAAAGAGACAATAGACTCTAAAATGATTTATTCAGATGAAGAAGGAAGAATTGTGATGGTAGAAATATTTCTATATCAAAAACAAACATTGTTAGTAGCAATATATGCACCAAATAATAAACAGGAAGAATTTTATCAAAATCTCCACAGAAAAATAAAGAAATGGAATATCAAAATATTTCCTTAGTAGGAGATTTCAATACAATAGTGGACGGGACGACTACAAAAGTAGCAAAACAGGAAAAAGTGGAAGAAAAAGACTACCTAAGACTTTTTTTTAATATGATAGAGGAAATTGGGGTACAAGATGTCTGGAGGGAAATTAATCCAGGAAAATTACAATATACATTTTATTCAAATAGTCATAAATCCTGGTCCAGAACTGACATGATTTGGATCACATCTGAATTGAGGACAAGTTTGCAGGAGATTGAGATAGAACCAAGTACATGGGCAGACCACAACCCTTTAAAAATGTCATGGAGAGGAATACCAAAAAAATTAAGATGGATTTTGAATCAATCCTTATTAAAAGAAAAAGAATTTGTAGAACTAGCAACAAAAGAAATGGAGTTTTTCTTTAAAGAAAACAAAAAAGATACAACATTACAAAATGTATGGGATACAGCTAAAGCATATTTTAGAGGTATAGCTATAACAGTGATGGCGAACCTTTTAGAGACCGAGTGCCCAAACTGCAACCCAAAACCTACTTATGTATCGCCGGGTGTTGGGTGGGCGTGGCCTGCCGGATGGGTATAGCCCGCCGGGTGGGCATGGCTACGGTGGTCATGGCAGACTGGATGGGTGTGGCCAGGTTGGGCATGGCCAGCTTGATGTTGCTCCTGGAGAGGGATTCCTGTGGGGGCCGGGCAAGGTTGGAGAAGATCCAGGGGGTCTCTGGCAGGTGGGGCAATGGGCAGATGGGCATCTTGCTCAGCTGATGGCTTGGGAGGAAGGGGGCAGCTATACCCCCTCCCAAATGCTGCTGACTCATGAAAGCAGGATGAAAACTCCAAAAAGTGACAAGGAAAAAAAGTTAAAACAGAAGAATGTCTCATGATGGTTTTCTTCCCTGGGTGGGGTGGGGGGAGCAGGTGGAGGCCTAAAGTGAAAAGGTTTTATAAAACCCAGCTGAAGGCCTAGGACTGGGGCGAGGGCGTGCGTGCCACAGAGAGAATCTGAGTGCCGCCTCTGGCACATGTGCCATAGGTTCGCCACCACGGAGCTATAACATACATGGTGAAAAAAAATAAACAGAAAAAACAACAGTACATATTATTAAGGGAAGAATTTGAAAAATTAGAATCAGAACTGCAAATGAATCCACAAAAGAAGATTCTGAAAAGAGAAATGGAAACAATAAAACATAAATTAAACTTGTTGGATTCAGAAAAATTGGCACAGCAAATAAAAAGAGCAAAACCTTTTTTGAAAATGCAAACAAACCAGAAAGATGGTTAACTTACAAACTTAAAAAACAGAAGAAGAAACTGATAAATAATTTAGTAATGAAAAAGGTTGCCTACAATTTAAAAATGAACAAATAAAAAAGATAATTAAAGAATACTATAAGAAACTGTATGATATAGAAGAAATTCCAAGGGAGAAAATGATTTAATATCTGGAAGAAAATAATCTTCCAAAAATTTCAGAAACTTTTAAAACTATGCTGGAGGAAAAAATAACAATGATGGAAATAACAGAGGCTATAAGAAGAAGAAAAAAATGAGAAAACACTGGGGCCAGATGGACTACTGGTGGAGCTATATAAATCTTTACAAGATACCATTGAAGGAGGTGTGTAATGAACTTTTGTTGGAGGCTAAACTCCCAAATACATGGACAGAAGCAAATATTACCTTAATACCAAAAAAAGATTCAAACTTGACACGGATAAAAAAATTACAGACTGATATCATTATTAAATGTGGATTATAAAATCTTTACTTCAATAATAGCAGAGAGACTGAAAAGATTTTTAATTGAATTTATACATTCAGACCAAAATGTTTTTTTACGAAAGAGACAAATTAAAAATAATTTAAGGGTGATAATGGATACATTGGAATATTATGAATTACATCCAGGAAACAATTGGCACTAATATTTTTAGATGCCCAAAAGGCATTTGATAATGTTTCCTTGCAATTTATGATTCAGCAATTAAAAATAATGGACTTTGGACAAAACTTTATAAATATGATTAAAACAATATACAATAAACAAACAGGAAAGTGATTGTGAATGCATTTGAGATAAGAAAAGGCACAAGGCAAGGATGTCCTTTATTTCCATTGTTATTTATTTTAACCTTGGAAGTTCTAAATAGAAATATTAGACAAGATACAGAAATTAAAGGACTAGAAATAAAAGGTGAAACATACAAATTACAAGCATTTGCAGTTGATTTGGTATTTATTTTAGAAGAACCCTTGAAGATGTTTCTTAAACTACTAGGAAAGTTACAACAGTATGGAGAAATAGTAGGACTGAAAATAAACAGAGAAAAAACTAAAGTAATAGTTAAAAATCTTTCAGATAAACAAAAAAACAAAAACCCACCAAAGGTCAGAAAAAATAGAACTACAAATAGTTAAAAAGGTTAAATACCTGGGAATATACTTAACAGCAAGATGTTCAATGATAAAAGAAGATAATTATACAAAATTATTGAATCAAATAAGAGTGGATTTGGAAAAATGGAAAAACTTGCAATTGTCAATATTAGGAAGAATTGCTACAGTGAAAATGAATATATTACCGAAAAGTTTATTTCTATTCCAAACAACACCTATAAAACTTAAGAAAAAATTCTTTGAAGATCTAAATTCATTAATTTTGAAATTTATTTGGCAAGAAAAGAAAGCTAGAATTAAGATGAAAATGTTACAAGATGCCAAGGAAAATAGAGGTTTTGGTTTACCAGAGTGGGTTTTATATTATCAAGCAGCTGTATTAACATGGGTAAAAGAATGGATAATTCTTAGAAACAAAAGGTTGCTATATTTGGAGGGGCATAATTTACAATTGAGGTGGCACGCTTTCTTATGATACGGGAAAAATAAAATTCATAAGTACTTTCAAAATCACTATATAAGAAATGCATTATTAACAACATGGGAAAAATAAAATGTAAAATATATCTGAAAATTCCATAGTGGCTTTCAGCAATGGAAGCATTTGTACACCCAAATTTAGTTGATTTTGAAAAAATCCAGACATTCAGAGATATTCTAAACTCTGAAGGGAATTTAAAATCTAAACAAAAAATAGAAAATCAGGGTATCAATTTATCATGGTGGGCACATTTACAAATGCAAATTAAATATGATAAAGATGTTAAACTGTATGGATTTTACAAGGAGCAAACTTTGTTTGATAAGATATTATTAACTTCTGATGATAAATTAAGAAAATTTATAATTTTCTATTAACTTTGAAAATGGAAAGTGAACAAGTTAAAGAAACAATGAGAAGATGGGCAAAATGTTTTGGATACAATATAGAATTAGAAAAATGGCAACATTTGTGGGAAAGAAATGATAAACTGACAATGTTCAACTTCTTATAAAGAAAATTTATATAAAATGTCTTATAGATGGCTCTTGCCACCAGCAAGACTGGCAAAAATGTTTAAAAAGATGTCAGATAGATGTTGGAAATGCAAACATAAGTCAGGCACTTATTACCATGTTTGGTGGACATGTGCCAAAGCAAAGAGTTATTGGAAAAAGATACATGCTTGGCCAGAAAAGATGTTGGGAGAATATGTAGATTGTAAACCTGAACTTTTTTAAATTAGGCATAATGCCAGAAAAGACTGATAAACAAAGCATATATTTGAATTTGCATGTTACAACAGCAGCAAGAATTATATTTGCTCAGTATTGGAAAAATGAAGAAATACCATCAGATGAAGAAATAATTAAAAAAAACATTAGAATACATGGAGATGGATAGACTGGCTCTGAGGCTGAAAGAAAAAGAAGAAACAAAATATTATTAAACTTGGGACTTATTTTATCGATGGCTAGAGGAAAGAATAAAGAATTAGGAACTAAATATCTATTAGCAAATGTAAACTCAGCACGTTTGTAGAATAAATACTATTGAATGTATAGAAAAAATCAATAAAAATCTTTTAAAAAAAAGATTCACTTGGTATGTCAACTTTTTGTTACTGCAAGATCAGCACTTCTTTAACCGAATGTTATTTTTCAGTGGAGCTGATTACAGTGGAAACAGATTACAGTTTCCTTTGGTTTTGTTTTCTCTTTTATGTCCATGTTGAATCACAGTACAGCAGAGATGTGTATTTCTTTATGATTACTGCTATTTTGTGTGGTGTTTAAAGATATTAGATCAGACATGTCAAACTTGCGACATCATGTGATGTCGCGCAATGTATCGGGACAGTTTTGCCATTGCTGGCAATGGGGTGGGTGGAGCTTCCGGATGACGCATCCAGCCCGCAGGCCGGCAGTTTGACGCCCCTGCATTAGATCAATCAATGGTTCCATTGCTACATGTTATCAACAGTATTTGTGTTCATCTGATCTTCTCAATATTTCTTTCTTGCTGAAAAGGAATTAATTAACCTAGCTTCCAGGACCATTTATATAATCTTACACTGTACAGCTATTTCTATGTTTATGTAAACTACACCTTGTCAGAAATGATGTCACCATTGGATGCTTGCAGTTATGATGAATTGGCACATTATCCTCAAAAGGAACAGCCTGTTTTTTTGAGGAAAAATGAAAAAAAAATGACTTTTTTCTTATTATGAAATAGACAAAGGACATACAGTATTTGAAAAATATTCCAAAATGGTTACATTTTAAATAGCATAGCATTAACTGTATATTAGCATACTTGAATGTGGTTCAGTAATAAATAGATCAATCAATTTATATTGGCAGTGGAGCTGACTAAAGAATAGAATACTTCATCAATATTCTCTCTCTCTCTATGTATATATATATAAGTATATGCAGGGCTTTTTTTCTCATTGAACGCAGTGCAGGCACCTTTTTTGGATGGAACCTTGTAGGGTAGGCAAGGCGGCTTGTATGATATGTGTGAGTTCCGGCATCTTTTTTTTTTTTTTTACAAAGAAAGCACTGAGTATATGTATATGATATACTAATAATGTAATGTAAATTTGAATTATAAGATTATTCTTAGATATACTATCACTTTAGTTTGAAATATGCTATAATTATTCATGTGATGCTGGGGGCTTCTGTACTCAAATATTCTTTTTATGAAGATTGGAATTAGAAGGTTTGTCCAGCTTTGCACTCTATTCTTATGGATATTTAGAGTTTTTGAAAATTCTGCTAATTTACCTATGGATTTGAGCAAATGAAAATCACAGGTCCTTTTTTATTTATTAAAGTTAAATGCTTGAATATTGAAAATTGTACTTATAGCCTGTGCAGTCAATAAATGTTTCCTTAATACGCAATCTGTTATATTTTCATTTATGATTTCACATCCTATCCTTCACAAGAGGTATGTTTGCTAAGGGAACAGCAGCAACTTCATACAGAAAAGCTAGTGAAATTAGAGATCTATTCTATTGATCTAATTCCTCCCAATGGGAGGAGGATAACCAGAATATCAATCATATTGCTGCACAGCTGCATTAAACTTTGGTAATGTTAAACAGTTATCCAAAAATGTAGTTATAGTATCAAAATTAGAGATTGCATATTTGTTATCCACTGTTTCAACAACTTTACTATCTTGAGGCTGCCTAATGATTTAAGAACAAAGTTCAGAATTTGAGAAGACAGAAGAAACTTAGATAGGTATCACAATATCACTTGATAGATTCAGAAATAAATTCTTTTGTAATAACTCTACTTACAAGATACTAAATTGTAATGCCATGTACAAAAATGGCAAAAACCCATCCACTTTAAACACGTTTTAACACAACAAAGATCTTATCAAATGATTTTATACCGTTTAAATTAAAATATCCAATTCTAACATATCAATATACTCATAGAGAAAAAAAATCCCTGATGACATTCCAGTTAAGTACAATACTATGGAGATTTTATGGTCTTACTGGTACCTATATTATTATAGTTTTATGATGAGTCATTTAATTTTACTACTCTCTCTCCTCTATTCCGTACCATTTATATTAAAGTAAAATAAACTAAAATCGTAAAACGGTCTTTGATGTAGTCCACATTGAGTTTATAAAGTATATTTGAAGAGGATGGGTTTCTGCCATTCTTGTACATATAACAATAATGGTTGTTTTGTTTTATTTTTATATTCTTCAGTGATATCTTCTGATGGTGGCACAGCAACTTAATGACATTGGATCTGTGAGCCAGAAATGGTTGGTACTCCAGCAATTTGAATCCAGCACCACAGGATGGAGTAACCTCCGTCATTTGTTCCTAGCTCCTGCCCACCTAGCAATCTGAAAGCATCCCATCTGTGAGTAGATAAATAGGTACCACCATTTTGGTGGTGGGAAATGCTAGCTGCAGGGAGCAGGAATCTGTGCTGGATCTGCCTGGATGTGATTGATGGAAGACAGGTTGAGGATGATCCAACTCCTTCAAGAGTGTTGCTGGCCAGCTGGTGCAGAACTAGTTCTCCCCCCCCCCCAACCTGGTGGAGCACCAGTGCAATAAAGGGACTAGTGATTATCGGCTGCCAGAACCTCTATCTTGTATCAACATTGTAGACTCCCTGTCCTTGTACGCCGTATGCTAAATAAATAATAAATAATCTCTTCCATTTGCATTTCCCAATGAAAATCCACATGGAATATTATAGCAAGTGGGAGAGAGTTTCTGTGTGATGGAGATAGGAGGAACGGATTGGTATTGTTTTTTGGGAGTTGGCCATCACAGGGCCTTTCTTTACTCTTCTTTTTTGACCTCTCCATAGCCATCACTGCTACCACCCAGCTGCTGTGGGAGGAATTGGATAATCCCTCTTATAGTTGTCCATAGGATGGGGTTCCCAAAAAATCAGGATGGTAGCCATAACTGCATGAAGCCTGCCCCTTTTTCTGTATTTCCCACAACTCATGCAATAAGAGGGCATAGCCTTAAGCAATTGTAAGCACCCTTTTTTGAGACTCCCCCACAGCACCAATACCCACCTAAATAATAAAATCCTTTTCTCTGTGGGTAAATTCACACACTGTTCTGAACAGAATACTTCAAGTGATTTCAAAGTATTCAGTGTTTGTAATTTGGCCCTGAAAGGCTAGTACACATCACTTGTCAGCGGCTTACCAATAGCAAAACTCAGCCTTAAGAACTTGTTTACTCTGAGCAAAGGTTGCTTTGATCTGGGTCCAATGTAAATAGAATCCTAACTATCATTTAATATGGCATAATACTTTATCCCTGCTTTTCAGGTCAGGAATTATATGGCTGCTTTAAAACATAATCTGTAAGCATATTCCAGGAATGCTAATATACTAATACTAATGTATTGTAAAAAGAATACAGTAGAAGCTCTTAGTCATTGAAAAACAGAATGACTATTCTGATATTCTTCTCCAAGTCAGTATTTAAACATCCTGATTTGGGTAAGGTTCATTAAATCCTTAAATTTTCTAAACTAAAGGAAGTACTTCTAGATACACCCGAACGAGAAATAAAAACTAGCAGTATCTGCAACAAGAAAAATCTTAAGAGATGAAGGGTTACAAGCCAAATTGGGACTAGCTGAAAGAGGAACGATTATGCAATGTAACTATTGCTTTTTTTTTTTTTTCAACAAACCGGGGAGGACTTGGGAAGTAAGAACAAAGCCCGGACTGGACTTTTGCAAATCACTGTAAATTTGTTCATTTGCAATACTAAGATCGATGAGCAATTTTCCTTGTTCAGAAATCCAGCTCGACTTTTTGTGTTGACTTGGGGAAAAAAAACTTGTATACTTTTAGTTTACTGAGGAGGGCGGTCTTCTTTAGTTGTACACATACACACCCGCATGCTACAACACGGGACGGGGCGACTCCAGGGAACATGGTAGTTCAGGGCAAAAGAAGTTTGCTGCAGAAACTTGTCTGCTGTAGCCGCGTCTGTCGGGGATCGACTGACGGACTCGGGTGTGTCACACGGCCAAACAAAGCGTTTCCTCTGGTGCGGTTTCCGAGCTCCTGGGCAGGGGGGATTCCTCAAAGTCGCCCCCTTCACATAGCCAGCACTTTCGTCTCCCAGGCAACCGCGCCTGCCGCAGATCATTATGGCAGAATTTTCAAGAAATCGGTGGAGGAGCCGGATCAACTCTGGGCCGAAGCCGCTCAAGGCATCACGTGGCACAAGACGTGGAATAAAACCATGGAAAGGAAAGATCCCTTTAGCACCTCTTGGTGAGTGGCCGACGTCATAAAAAGGAGCGTCATAAAAGTAACTGGGTTTCTTCAGCTTGTTGGCTCTGTCGGAACTTTGTAACAATTGGGAAAGCTTACTGCACGCCCTTTAGTCTCCGTATCTTTGGAAAAACTATATGGAGTTTCTACCGACCATATAGTTGTTAAGGCACGACGTTCATTTCAGGAAAAGATGGTACTGTTAAAAAAAAAGGCAGAATAAGCATCATCCATAAGATTTGTCAGAGTTGAGTTGCATTTTAAATATTGCTGGGTTCACAAATTGTGAATACATGTACTGTTGAAAAAGCTGTAGTGACTGCATTTCCGGTACATGTTGAAAATTTATTCACTTACCATTATATTGAGGGCAGTATATGAGTTAAGTACACCAAATTCTTATGCACTTGAATAGATAATTAACATGCATCATATGCATGAGATTAGACATGTATTTTGTGATTAGTTAGGTGTGAAATGAAAGCTTATCTAAACCAGGGGTTCCCTACATAATGCTCTCTGGAGATGTTTATAACACTGAAGCCAAAAGGTAATCCAAGAAAAAGTTGGTCTGATGTTCCTTCCATGTTATAGAGCAGAGGTGTCAAACTTGCAATGTCATGTGACGTCGTGACGAATTGTGACTTTTTTTTCCATTGCTGGCAATCCCGCCCATGGGCTGGCAGTTTGATACCCCTGTTGTAGATTGTTCTTATAATGTTAGCACAGTGAACAATTGTAATTGTAGGCAGGATTTTTTTTGTCATAGAACGCATCGGAACGGAGTTCTGGCACCTTTTTTCAACAGATTTTCCAGAATTGCATTCTTTTCCTATTGTTGCCCTTCCTATCTTCATTTGCTTTTGAAAATGCCCTGATGGCGATATGGTGCAAGTGGGGTCCCCTCCGGTGCTGTCTGCCTCCTCTAGGAGGAGCGATGTGCTGGAGCACTACAGCCAGAGTGTGACTTGATTGGCTGGATCGGACCATATGGTGTGGAAGCCGATGGTGGCGTGGGAGACACATAAACATGGAGGCCATCTTTCACAAGATGGTGAGTGAGCCTTTTGCCTTCCCTTACAGAAGGTGGGGTGTGAGGTTAAAAAGAGGCAAAGTGAGAGGAAAGAAAGGCAGCTGGCATGGAAGCTTACCCAACAGCGAAACTTTGCTGTTTCAGTTCCTTGGGTAGTTCAAAGGCTGGGATATCTATAAAAATCTCTTTTTAGTCTTTTATACTTTATATTCAAACTGCAGAAGCAAAGAATAAGAATAAAGTCAATGTCTTGTGGTTCGGAGGTATTATTATTATTAATAATATATATTAATTATGTATTGGTCAGATGTAAAGGTAGACCTACAGTATGAGGTTTAATCAGATCTATTAAATTGAGTTTAACTTAAAAGTAAATTAAAAGTAATCTGTTCACTGACAAAGTTTCATCTTTAATTTGTTTCAAGTCAATATCCACATTAAACTCCAAATGTAAATTTTTCCACATTGTTTGACAACTTAAAAATAATTCAATCTTTTACAAGCAACCAAATTTTGTTTTATTGGGCCAATTTCATTCCATATCAAAAGCTGACATTTCCACTCATTAAACTAAATGGGTATGCCAGTGGTAAATGTCCCAAAAGATTAATAAAACGCCTTCTTGTAATTTAAAGCTACACAGTGCATGGTAACATTAATAGTATTCTTACCTTGAAAAAAATCCTAGTCTTTTAGATAGAAGGGGTTTTTCAACTACAAAGGTAAACCTTGTAGGGTAAGCAAGATGGGTTGTATGACGTGTGTGAGTTCCGCCACACACACACACACACACACACACACACACACACACACACGTGTGTGTGTGTGTATATATATATTACAAAAAAGCACTGATTGTGGGAAACTTGGAAATTAAAAATGGTTACACTATGGATGATATCAGTCTTTAATTGCTTCTTTTTTCTTTTTTGTTGTTATAGCTGAGCTCTAAAAAACAGGTTTGTTTTGCTTTCAATAACACTGTAATGATTATGCTGATTAGTGAAGGTGGAAAAACCTTGGCTAGGAGAAAGTTGTCCTAAAGTTTTAACCTTTCTGATTAGAGTCAAGTAACCTGAGCTTACATAACCTGAACAAATATTCCTCCTATATTGATACTGAGTAAAATGGGCAAAGCATACTCGCTTGCTGGCATTTTTATATTGAATTAGTATTTGGAAATTATTTTTTAATATGATTCATGGAGTATTATTGCTATTAGTTTGCTGTTTCTTGGAAATATACATTTCTGTTGGCAAATGTAACAACCTAATTGTGTCAACAACTTCTGTGTTGACAGAGATTAAAAGAAAAAAAATCCCATTGCTGACCTGAGACTTGCTGAAAGCCTTATCATATACTCTGTTTTGCCATTTGAATGTGAAGTGAGGAATAATGTACAAAAGTTGTAGTTGCACTAGTTGTTGCTGCACTGGTCCTAAGAGGTTACATTTTCTTTTTTTCTAAATCTCTTTAACTATATTACGTAGATATTGCCTCCTAGTTTATAGGATGAATACTGCTTGAAGGCTTTTTTTAAAGTGCCTTTGAGTCAGTGTTGATTCCTTGTGATTGCCTGGATTAGTCCCTGCAGTTTACTTAGAAAGATTTCTGAAGTGGTTTGCTATTGCTTTCTTCCTAAGGCTGAGAGAGAAGGACTGGCTTTGGTGTGGTGGTTAAGATATCAGACTAGAAACTGGTAAACTATGAGTTCTAATCCCACCTCAGGCATAAAGCCAGCTAAGTCACCTTGGGCCAATCACTCAAAGTCAGAGATTGAGTAGGAAGAGTTGCTGTAGCCTGTAGAAATTCTTTCTCTCTCTACTGTTTGGTTTTGGGTGGGGCCTATGGACTAGACTGGTAATTCTGCCCACCCATCCTGCCACCCAACAGTCTCCCTATGTGAGCTGGTGGAGGTCCTCTCCTAAAACATTAATTCTAGATAACTTTAGCTTCCAGCAATAGGACTATCTTAGTAGGAACGTTCAGGACTATATAGCTGGTATGTCAATTGTGGTCTCAGCTTGTTACTGGCTCATCACCAGTAGTAACTATTTTTTTCTCCTAATGAAAATGTCTGAAAGTGTTATCTGTTATATGTGTTGCTTAGTTACATCACTTCTGGTTGAGATTTAAATGACAAATGTTTCTTTTTGCAAGTGAATGTGGATGTGTAATAGAATCATCTACCTATGGAGGATGATTGATTTCAGTGTATTCCAGAAGTTCTGTAGCTTTTTCCAGGGAGTTTGGTTGAGTTCCTCCAAAGATCTGAATACTAAGATATCTAGGATTGTACACATGATTACTTCTGAACATTCTTTCCCACTTAACAGAATTTGTTCAGCCTTATACCCATATAAGCTGTGAGTGATGTGGTAAGACAGTAACTTTTGCTATCATCCTTAAGTCCTATTCTTCTTGTGCAGCAGATCTTTTCTGAATGGTTTGGTGTAGTGCCTTTTGAAATCTGGCCTAGCTGGATATCTTATTCTGCTCCCAATATGACATGTTGAGTAGACGCTTTGAGACACAATTCACCAAATATAAAGTGAACCAAGATCTACAATTCTGACTGTTCAAGCCATAAAAATGTTTAGGACCCTCATTCAGATTTCTTTGAAGGGGTTTCACTTTATGAAGACCAGGTGATGTGGATAAGATATTTGTTGATTTTGGTTAGCATATTTTTGCTTGCTTCTTGCCCACCATAATATATTTCATGTATTAGACATGTTTATAATTATAATTTCCTCCCAACAAGAATAGTAGTGCATTTTTATTTAAAAAAAGGTCATAGTGAGACCACTTCCTAGAAAAAACCCCATAATTGAATCCAGAAAATCTAGCTAAAATCTTCTTGGATAAAATGTTTGAGTGTGTAGGGGCTAATTAAACATTCTTGGGTGGTACTGATTTTCCCATTGTAAATAGGGTTTGGAGCTGGTTTTGACATTGAATTGACCTTGGTTGTCCTGTTGGATACTTTTTGTCAAAAGAAAGATAGTGAGGTGGTGGAATTGTCACCACTCAGTGGCTTTTTGATAATATCAGTCATAGTATCTTCTGGAGAGCTACGCTAAGCTATGAGTGAGTGGGTCAACATTGAAATTTCAGTTTAATCGAGAGGAACCAGTACATATTTCTGTTTAATTGCATGGCATTTATGTTGTGGAATTCTACAGAGTTCTGTTTTATCCCTCATTCTGTCCATGAGCTATGTGAAACCACTGAGTGAGATGATTTCAAGTAAAGTGTTGTTAGTATGATGATGACACCCAGATTGACCTTTTTCTTAACCTTGGATTTAGATGAGGCAATAAAATTGCTGAACCAGAGCCTGGTTTGAGTATTAAGTTAAGTAAATGGCCTCTTTGGCAAGAAGCACCTTTATCTAACATAAGCTGGTACATCAGCTATGACCTTATTTGAAAAACCTTACCCTGTAATTTCTTTTTCAGACTGCTGATCAATGATAGTTCAGAAATATCAGTTTGTACAAAAATTGCAAGAAGACAATATGAACATATGATATCAGTTTCTTACTATTTCACTGACTGTTGCAGATTATTTCCAGTCCCAATTCAGAATGCTGGTATTAATTGTAGAGACCTTGCACTGTGAGAGAGTAGAATTTTTGAAGAACTGCTATTTTCATATCCTACTTATAGCTTAATGTAATCTTTGGAGGGCATGTTCTGAGTGTCTTGCTATGGAGTATGCCGTGAGTGCTGATTCCATTCATCAGTTAATTAACTGAATGGATGGCTTTTCAGTGATGGCTTCCTGGCTTCGGAATGCTGTCGCCAGTGAGGAACATCTCACACCATCTTTTCTAGGCCAGGAAAAGCAATTTTATTTTTGGAGATCTTTTAATAATGTATAATGCTGTTCTTATATTTTCAAGTTCTTATTGCTGCTATTAATTTCTAAGTCGGCACCTCTCAACATTTCTGCAATTTGGGACCACAAAACGCAAGTTTGGAAACTGCAAGAACAGTCCAATTAAACAAATTTCTCATTATATATTTTTTTCTTTGAAAGCAAAGGAATTCACCTTTTTGACACATAAAGTAAATGGGCAGAACTGCATTTGTATCCCTTCCCATCTTATCAGTTTTAAAGGCCCTTTTAAGCTAACCTCAAAATCAAAAATGAAATTCAAAATTAAATATCTATTACAGTGCTTCTCAACCTTTTTAATGCCGCAACCCCCAACTGGTCGTAAGTCGAGGACTACTCAACCAGTCGTAAGTCAAGGACTACTCAACTGGTGCAGCACCGTTTGCAGAATGGGACTTTTGGCGGGTTCAGCAGGGCAGAGACAGCCTGGACAATTCCTATTGGCTTTTGAAAGCCAATAGAATAAAAGGGAGTAGCACAGCTAAGGAAAAGGGGAAAAAAATGGCGGACTGCGTTGGTTGGTGACCCCCGTGAAATGGTCGTTTGACCCCAAATGGGGTCCCGACCCACAGGTTGAGAACCACTGATCTATTATTTCAGGTGGGGGCAGAGGCAGCAAACAGGCTCAAGTCAGTCTCTTCTGATCAGACTATTAGAAATGGATTAGCAGTTCACTAGCCAGAGACCCTCTTGGCCTTCAGCTCTGCTTTGCCATTTCTAGCAACGCTTATCTGGAAATAGTGCTGGGACAATCTGCTGAGGCTGTTGAATATGTGAAGTTGTAGCAGATCATCTCTGGAGCACCATGCATCTCCAATAGCCTGCAGACCACACTTGGAGAATTACTGTGCTTTATTTTTTTTATTGTTCATCTGTATTTTATATAACATTTGAATGCATGTTTTATTGATTGCTTTCACCTACTGTTTTAATTGTTTATTTTTTTTTTGTAAATTGCAATGAGACTTTTAAAATCAGAAGGGATATACTAATGCAGGGGTGTCAAACTGCTGGCCCGCGGGCCAGATGCATCATAGCAAAATCACGCCCACCCCATTGCTGGCAGTGGCAAAAAAGTCGCGATATGTCACGACAAGTCACATGACATTGCAAGTTTGACACCCCTGTACTAATGTAATACCCTATAAACTCATAAATAGCAATTGGCTAAGTATTTATTGCACACTTAGCTATAAACCACTCCATATGAGCACACTTTATAGTCATCATGCATGAATCACTTGTTGAAAATTAACTTGTCATACATTGGCTTTTGGATCCTATAAATCTATTGTTTATAGGGGCTAATGTAGATTGAGGGATTCTTTCTCTAGAAAAATTGTTTTTCCTAGCGTAAAACATCACAACTCTTATTAGTGACATTGAAACTCTGTTGCCTGTCATCTCTTTTTTCTCCTCATCTTTTTTTTTCCTGAGTCTGTCTGGCACTGTTCAGGTTCTTAATTTCTCTCTCTCTCTCTCTAATAGAGAAGAACATGCTATAGGTGCTTAGCTACAGGTAAGTAATTTAGGCTTTCCCTTCATGATGTTTTTTCTTAAATAAAGTTTATTTTTATTTTCCTTCATGCAAATGCAGTTTCAAAAATACTTTTGTAGCACCAGTCTCGTAGGGAATGCTGAAGTCCGGGCCCTCCTGGCCTCCTCTTGACCTGGCTGACAGTCCAAAAAGGTCTCTTACTTTGGCACCTCTGCTTAACAGGGGCACGTAGTGCGGTGATGCTCAGTCACGGTCAGTAGCCACTCACGTGAGGCGGTGATGGTCGATCTCAGGCAGTAACAGCTTACAGGGGATGATGGTAGTCAGTCCCTGGTAACAGGAGCCGGCGTGGATGATGGTAGTCAGTCTCTGGTAACAGCAACTTGCATAAGATGATGGTAGTCAGTCCCTGGTAACAACAGCTTGTGTAAGATGATGGTAGTCAGTTCCTGGTAACAGCTGCTTGTGTAAGATGATGGTAGTCAGCCCCTGGTAACAGCAGCTTGCGTGGAGTGCAGGTTATCAATCTCTCTCTGGAGCTTACAGGGACCTTCCTTCTCCACTCTCCTTATCTCTCTCTGCTCTCATTCCACGTAATCCTCCCCTTCTCTGTCTTCTTTGCCTCTTCCAGATGGTTCTACAGAAACCACTCTATTTCCCCCCTCCCTCTAACTTTTCCCCATTAAAAATACATTCAACCCTATCAAACTCTTCCCTCACTCTTCCGCCCAGCTTACCCCAATGAAGGAAAAAAAGTAAAACTTCCCCAACCTACCCTCTCTCCCTCTCTTCGTCCAGCTTGCCCCCAACAAAGAAAAAATGATAAAAGACTCCACTCCCCCCCTCTCTCCATCTGGCTTGCCCGCAATGAAGAAAAAGAAAAGGACACAAAACCCCACGTTCTTAATCTCTCTCTCTCTCTTTCCACCTAGCTTATTCTTAATGAAAAAACTCCAGCAAACTACTCTCTCTCTGTGTCTCTTCTTCCTGCTTGCTTCTCCGACATCCAAAAATAGCCACTTTCCTCTTTTTTCCTCCTCCCAGTCGACTTCCTCCTCCTTTTTGATCCCTTCCAAGGGCCATGCCCCACCGCCAGACCAGCAATGGCTGCCAGAGCTTCTCATTTCCCTGCCCAATCTCGCCCTAGCTCTGCTACACATTCCCCCCACCCAAAAATTCTTTGGTTCCCCCCAAAAATAAGAAATACTTACCAAGAATCTGAGGTATCTGGAAGTAAATTGGAATTTCATCTAGCAGTGAGTATTACTTCTTCTGTGCTGTGGCCCAGAGCATCATATGTCAATCTTCTAATTGGGTGTATCACCCATTTTGGTCTCTGCATTTTGGGCTTAGCTATAATGCGAGAGTCATCCTCCCGTACTTTTCACCTCTAAGGGTCTCCGGGGCTTTAGGCCCTTTCTCTAATTCTGGCGATTGTGAAGCATATGGCATATCTAGGCCTATCTCCATAGACTCCTCCAGCCCTGGGGCCTCTGGAGCTAATAGTACTTCCTCCTGTTCCGATGGCTCCTCAGATTGCTCATCCACCTCAGGTTCTCTGAGAGCTTTTCCCCATTTAACTACAGACTCAGTGACATCTGGCCTAAGCTGTTCAAGCCCCATTTCAGTATCCAATGCGGGGGAGGTGTTCCAATGTTTTCCAATGACCACAACCAACCCATACAACTCTCTTCCTCCTCGTTTTCTCCTTCCATGGGTGAATCAGGTTGTGTTCGAGTCTCTGGTCTTCTTCTGATTGAGCAAGGTTCAGTTGCTTTTGAAACAGTTGACTCAGAAGCTCGTATTGCCTTGTTTAAAGGCAATAAATTATTTCGGTGCCATGCTTTCAATGGCCCTGGGCTCCCTTCTGGTTGAATCTGGTACACTGGCAATCCATTTAACTTCTCAATGTATGGCTGAGAACCCCATCGATCTGCCAATTTATACTTCCCAGGGAGACCTAGATTCCTCAGTAATACCTGATTGCCAGGTTGCAGATCCTGAACCCTTACCTTCAGGTCATAGTTCCTCTCATTTCTCTATTCTTGAACCTCTGCAACAGCTGAGGCCTTTTCATATGCCATCTTCAAATTCCTCCTCAACCTGTCTACATAATTGCGATATGACCTAAATGAGGTATTATCCATTGAAATGCCAAATGCTATATCTACTGGCAGTCAAGCCTCCCTGCCAAACATCAATAGATATGGAGTAGCATCATTTTTTGTGCTATTATATGCATGTACAACAGTAGAAATATGTTGTGTCCAATGTTGCTTCTGTTCTGCGGTCAGTGTCCCCAGCATGTCAAGAAGGGTACAATTGAACCTCTCAGGCTATGGGTCTCCTTGTGATTGATAAGGGGTGGTGCGTAACTTTCAAAGCCCAGTATGTCCAATAGTTGTTTGACAAGCCTGCTTTTGAAATCTCTACCCTGATCGGAATGTATGCGCTGAGGTAGCCCATACTGTACAAAGAACTTCTCTACAAGTACCTTGGCTACTGTAATGGACACTGATCCTTTGTTGGAAAGGCTTGTGCATAATGAGTGAAATGATCAGTCACAACCAATGCATTTCCCCGTCCACTTGTATCTGGTTCCAGATAGAGGAAGTCGATGCAAACTAGATCCAGGGGCCCATGGCTTTGTAGGTGGCCTATCGGTACAGCCCTGGATGGTAAAGTCTTTCTTTGGATACAGCGCAAGCAGGATCAACAGTAGTCCCCAGCCTCTGTCTTTATACAAGGCCAATAAAACCAGTCCCTCACTAACTTGAAGGTCTTCTCTGGCCCCAGATGTCCATGCTCATCATGTAGCGCAGTCAACACCGCTTCTCTATATTTTTCTGGAAGCAAGAGTTGCCACTTCTTGGGCCCATCAGAAGGACCCTTCTGATAAATCACACCATTTTGAAGCTGTAAACTGTTCCACTCTCTATACAACACCTGAGCTCCGCTCGACGGGTCAGTGAGTAAAACCTCTCGCTGACCATTTCTCAAAGCCCTTTCAGACAGGCCCCAAAGGGGGTCTTCCGCCTGGTCTCTTTTCAAATCTTTCTTAGTCAGAATAAACATACCCTCCCCTTTAACTTGAGTGAAGTTACAGTACAGTTTAGGGATACCTGCAGTAGTGACCCCTAATGCTTCCGCCCCAATTGCTCTTTGAACTCAGTGCTCAACCCCCTGATACAAAGCTTGAATACCGTCAGAGATCAATCGGACCCATTCTCCAACATGAACCTCTGGGCTGTGAGGTCTCCTCGACAGGGCATTGCATCCCTGTTCCTCACACTCAGCCAGTACCTCAGACTAAACCTGAATCTGGAAAGGGCTGCTAGCCACCGATGCCCCATAGCATTGAGTTTAGCGGTGGTGAGCAGGTACGTAAGTGGGTTGTTGTTTGTCTTAACCTCAAACTCTGATTCATATAGGTAGTCCTTTAACTTATCTACTTCTGTCCACTTAAGTGCCAAAAATGCACTTTTGACACTTTTGGGTGGGATAGTTCTTTTCTGCTGAAGTTAGGCCCATGCTGATGTATCCAATGGGCTTCAGATGTTTATCATGCTCCTAATACAATACCCCCCAAGACTATCCTGACTAGCATCAACATGTAGTTCATATGGCCGGTTAGGATCTGCATAAGCCAAGATGGGTGTTCGTAAGCCTCCATTTCAGCTGGTCAAAAGCTTGCTCACACTGCCCAGTCCACTCTGCCTGAATGGATTCCTGAGACATCCTGGGCCCCTTATTTTGATGGGCCTAGTTCAAACGACTAGACACATCCTCTATCTCTTCATTTTTTAACAAATCATTAAGAGGATGAGCTATCTTTGCAAACCCTTCAACAAACCTCTGATAATATGAACAAAACCCCCAAAACGATTGCAGTTCAGCCACATTTTGGGGTTTGGGCCAGGAAACAATGGCCTCAAGCTTTGTGGGGTCAGTTGATATCCCTTCTGCAGAAACAACTTGACCCAAATATATAACAGATGGTTAGTAGAATTGGCATTTCTCCAATGACAGTTTCAACCCTTCCTCATGGAGCCTTGTCAATACCTTCTCCAAGCACTCCTCATGTTGTTCCAAAGTCTCACCAAAGTCAATAATACCATCTAGGTAGACTAGCACCTCTATCAAGTTCATGTCTTCCACCGTCCACTCCATAAGCCTCTGAAAAGTCTCCGGGGGCCCTGATACCGTTGAGGCATTTGATTGAATTCATAAAATCCCAAGGGACAGATGAAAGCAGTTTTCTCTCTATCTTCTGGATGCATGGGAATCTGATGATAGCCACTCCTTAAATCCAGCACACTAAACCACTTTGCCCTGATAGACACTACAAAGCATCCTCTACTCGAGGTGTTGTGTACTGGTCCGGAATGATCTTCTGATTGAGAATGCAATAGTCTATACACATTCTCAAGGATCCATTCTTCTTCTGAACCACCACTATGGGAGCGGTATAAGGGCTTCGAGATTCTCTGATGATCCCAGTCCTCTTCAACTCTACTAAATATTCTCTAAGATCATCTAAGTCACTCAAGGGAATCCGCCGGGACCTCTTTCGAAAAGGCTTATCCTCCTGCAAACAGATTACATGTTGAGTGTCCTAGCACAGCCCACATCAAATTCATCTTTTGAGAACAGGTGTTGCCACCTCCAAAGCTGGTCTTTAGCCCTCTCTCGCCACTCTTGAGAAAGCTGCAAATTCTTAGGATAGAATTGATTGATTGAAACCCCACTGTCAGTCTTTTCCCTAGTATCAGGAGGCACAATTGGGATGGCTAGGCTCACCTGCCCCAACAACATCCGATCTCTCAACCTCACAGGGAGGTTTGTAATATTCCAGACTCCAACTGAAATCCAACCTCTGGCCTGCCGTAAGGCCTTTGTAGGGACCAGCTCTGGAATTACCACCACTCTGGCATCCTCCCTTCTAGGATTGGATTTGAGGAAGAGGTAAGGGCCAGGCTGTTCCCAGTCTAATCTAACAGGCCTGCAGACACTCCACCTCCCCTGGTTGTAGTATCCTCTTTGCTCAATCTAATTTCCACAATTGCTCCATCCCCTCTGCCGGGCCCTGTTGCTCAAGTGTCGGTATGCTGTCTGTAGTGTGGGATGAACATCCCCTATAACCGAGTCATTCCCTGTTGGGACAATTGGGGTGAGCAAACGCCTAACTAAATTGGTATTCATCCCAACAATCAATGAGCCCTGGCTAGCTCCTGGGAGATGGGTACACACAATGACCAAGGTGTCGAAAGTCACTGTGTATCCAGCAACAGAGGACTCAAATGTTAGCTGGATAGGCAGATATCCATCATATGGGAACTTCTCGATTCCAGTGCCCCAAATCTTCAAATCACACAGCTTCTGTATGGGTATATAAGTCAGATGCCTATCATAAAAATCCCAATATAATAATGTCACTTGTGCACCTGAATCCAAGAGGGCCCTTCCACTTGTACTGGCACCATCGGAGAGGGGCCCATCAGTTGTTTAGGAATTTTGGCAGTGAGAGACTCAGCATCTGGCTCAACAGCCCGTACTTGAGTCAGCAAAGGCTGTTGCTGGGATCCTGTCACTCTTGACTTCGAGGGGCTCTAAGATATGGGGGTCTCTTGCTAAAGATGGTGCTCCCATCACCCCCATCACTGATGGGAGCTTTGGGGGAGTTCCACTCATGGGAGGTAACACCCAAACCTATCCTCGGTCACCCCTTTGATTGGGGCTAGCTGATATTGCTGGGCACCCAGTTGCCTCCCTCCCTGGGGCCCTCGATAGTTTCCTGACTGAACTGAATTTCCTGATCTTCTATACGGTTTTGTACAAGTACGCCTGTAATGTCCTACACCCCCACAGTTGTAACAAATCATCGGCCTTGCCGGATTGTCAGCTGAAGTGGAAAAGTCCATCCCTGCACTAACTGGTCTAGCCCGGCCTCCATTCAAGGGTGGACCACCCATTGCCATCCATGAGGCCATCATCTTGGATCTGAGCTTGCATAGTTGTCAACTGGTCACCATCATCTCCACTCTTCCTCACTCTGAGGGCCATCCTGATGATGAATTGGCTGTAGCCTCTTTAGCCTCGTCTACTACTTCCGTCACCCTAACTCTCCTTATGAGCTCATTATACCCCCAGATATCACCTTTAGCTTCAGTCTTTATTTGATTCCAGACTGGGTCCAAGACTAAGGCACCCCAGGAAAGTTGCTCCAGCCGGGCTTGCTCCACTTCACTGGATCCAGGCCCCCCCCTTTCCACAACCTGGTATAATAGTTTGTTCAGTTGTCTTATATACTCAGACAGCTTTTTGCCTCTCTTCTAATACATGTTGTCAACACTGTGACAATGGATGTCGTCGCTCTGACAACTGAGAATCAGCAGCCATTTTTACTTTTGCTTCTAACGTGCCTTTTCTATTCTTTTAGAGTTCAGATGTAGATGGGGTAAATGCTTGAGAGTTTAGCTAGCCATAACAATGTAGAAGTGTGGGAACTCAAGGACATGGTCTGATAAGGTTTTGGCGGGCTGAGGAGTTGGTGAGAATAGCCCGCATCTTGCATTAATTGGGAAATGTGACTTATGACAGCGTTTGTGGGGTAGGTGTTTCAACTTTGTATCTGGGGGGAGGGAATCTCAGTTTTGGGTTCAACTATGTATGTGCCAATACTTTGTTTCCTAATAAAATGTTCTCTAAGGAAGAATTGTTGTCTTGTAGTTCTTTTACTGGTTTCATCTATCAGAACCATGATGCATGTGCTCAAAGTGAAACAGTAGGCTAGAAACTGTTTTAGCAGATCCAAATTCTTCATGCAATACAGAGAAGTAGTCATGCACAGTAAAATGTCCTTGGCTCAGCGTTAGGCTTCTGATAGCTTCTGCAGCAGGGCCCTTTAAACTTTCTCTGACCCTCTGCTTCTTTTGAGCATCTGATATGTCCCACTCTTCAACTGCTTGTACTGCCTGCTCCATCCATATTTCATATTCTTCCTCTCCCTCTGGTACTGGTTGCATTCCTGAGAAAATACATAGTTTCTTATACCAAGCCCCACGCAATAGCTGCCAATCAAGTTTTGGATGGAGGTCGGCTTCCCCCAGCCTTTACAAACCCTGCCTCTGCTGCCCCTACAGTAAATGAAGTATGTGTCTCCTTTTTTTGACCCAATGGTTTAGCCGAGGGTGTGACCCAAACAGTCGGGAATATCACCTCTACCCTAGTATCCTCAGTCAATTGAAGGCTCTCAAGCTGAAAGCACTCCGGAACACTTTTCTTCCACTCCAAAAGCATATAAAAATGGGAAACGTCCAAGTCCAGCCTTATGTCTACTACATATACCCTCTGGTCAGGGACAAGAGTCCCCAATGTCTGTAAAATTCGCTCTTCTGGCCAAACATCAGGGACATCAATTACTACACTTGATTTTACCTCACTATTCTGGTCCTCACACCACTTAGTAACGGTGGTGAATCTATTTTGCTCACTTGACTCATATCCCTATGTGAGACCACCTGCCCCCCTCTAAAAAGAGAAAGGCTGACAGGAAATCCTGGATGAGCCCCCACTTGTAGTGCCATCCCTGGCCTCCTGGCTTCCTCTTGACCTGGCTGCCAGTCCAAAAAGGTCTCTCACTTTGGCACCTCTGCTTAGCGGGCACTTAATGCGGTGATGCTCAATCACGGTTAGCAGCCACTCACATGAGGTGATGATGGTCAATCTCAAACAGTAACAGCTTACAGGGGACGATGGTAGTCAGACCCTGGTAACAGGAGCTGGCGTGATGATGGTAATCAGTCTCTGGTAACAGCAACTTGCGTAAGACGATGGTAGTCAGTCCCTGCTTATGTAAGATGATGGTGTGATGACCCAGGGCATGGCACACAGGCAACCCAGCTGGCAATTCAAACCACCCTTTAATTGCTCCAAATTTTCCCCAAAATGCTCCCATGTTTCTGGAAAGCCCCAGAACAAAGTAAGACACAGACACCTTCAGCAGCCTCTGGCTGCAAGTAATTTCACAAGTTTTTAACTCTTCAGGCAGGGAAAGTGTGTGTATGAAACAAGCCATCCTCCTTCAGGTTTCAACTCACACACAGTTAGATTAGAAGAGTAATTTACTCAAGGCCTCGTAGATAACAAGGAAAGAAACATACATCCAAAATCTAATGAGTCTGTGGAAATACAAGCTTGCCTGAGCAGTTTCAGAAGAGAAGCTAAAATTCAATCTGAGGTCTTTGAACACCAAATCAAGTTTGTCAGCCAGTCCAATGGTCAACGTTTCAGGGTTTCCAAGCAGAAATCACAACACAGAACAAGAGATCAGAGATTTGTTTCCAAGATCAGCAACAGCACACAAAACTCCAAGAAATCAGTGTTTGTTCCCGATAACTGCCCCTTCCCACAGAATCTCTTTAAGTCTCAGTCTCCAGGTGTGCCTTGTGGAGAGGGGCCGGGCGTTCTCCTCCCAAGTAGTTGAGCCTGCCTGCATTGTTTCCTCCTTCTCTCCACTCTCCGTGCTCTAGGATCAGGAGGGGGTAACCCTTGCTCATCACCTGAGCTCTGTCTCTCATGTTCATCCTGTCCCAATCCCAATCACTCTTCCTCTGCCCAGCTTACCCCAATGAAGGGGAAAAAAAGTAAAACTTCCTGACTTACTTTCTCTCCGTCTGGCTTGCCCACAACAAAGAAGAAGAAAAGGACACAAAACTCCTCTCTCTCTCTCTCTCTCTCTCTCTCTCTTTCTCTCTCTCTCTCCCTCCTTCCCTCCCTCCCTCCCTCTCCCTCTCCCTCTCTCTCTCCCCTCCCTCTCCCCCCTCTCTCTCCCAAACCTGGCTTATTCTTAACAATAAAACTCCAGCAAGCTACTCTCTCTCTGTCTCCTTCCTGCTTGCTTCCCCAATGTCCAAAAATCGCCACCTTCCTTTTTTTTCCTCCTCCCAGTCAACTTCCTCCTCCTTTTTGATCCCTCCCAAGGACCACGCCCCACCATCAGACCAGCAGTGGCTGCCGGAGCTTCTCATTTCCCTGCTGAATCGGCAGGGCTCCAGCAAAGCCTCTCAGTGGGCCCCAATCTCACCCCAGCTCCATTACACTTTCTTACAAGTAAAAATTGTATTCCTGACTTTAGTGTGTCTCTCCATATAAATCTTTTCTGTTAAGCAAAACCCTTCCTGACCAATATTCCTATTATGTATGCATGTGCAGAAATAAGGAGGATGAGATGGGGCTGTCCTTCATTTGTAACAGTGGTGGAGTAAATCTTGGATTGTCCTTTCTTCCTTGTGCCTTGATAGAAGTAATTTAGATAATTCTCAAAGAAGCTTGCGAAGCTTTATGTATGTTTTGAAATGTTAAAATTGGCTGAGAAGAATTGGGTACCCAATAGTTACTTGTTCAATAGACAAGTCTATACAGACCTATGAGGAAAGGGGTAATTTGCTTCTTGTGGTGAGTTTGAAAATAGATCTAAGGATGAGTGAAAGCTAGGGACAGAGATCACAAAACTCAGAATGGTGCATGGTAAACAACAACAACAATAATTGCTATTGATTTCTTTCATCAGTTTAAAAGGCAACCATCTTGCAAACATGAGCTTGGTCTGCTAACAAATTTTTTAAAACACACAACTTACAAAATAAAAACAACAAGCAAAGATAATGGGAAGTATACTATAACAACTGAGAGAATCAGCAGTCAATTCAATTAACTTCCTGTCCCATGCTTGGGAACATAGCAAGGTCTTAGCAAGGTTGCAGATACCTAATGTCAGATGGTCTGGTGTTCCAGAGCGAGAGTGAGAAGATAGCAGGAAGGGGAGAAGTAAGTAGGAAGGTTGAGGAGAAGGAGGAGAGGGGGAGAGTGAGGAAGAAGAGGGAAAGAGGGAAGTAGGTTAGAGGGTGGGTGCGGTTTGGGGGGAAATGGGTGAGCAATACTGAAAGTTGTGTGTATAAATTTATTTTACTCTTTATCTGAAGTATTTTTATGAATGTAATGCAATGCAAAATTAATAAAAAAATTTTTTTACAAAAAAAAGGGTCTACCAGTGGAGGGAAAGCAGCCAGTGAAGAAACGGAGGTCTCCGCATGACTGCAGATGCCACGATCCGGAAAAGAAAGTCCGGATTTTACTTTCTTTGCAACTTAAATTATTTAGGCTAAAGGATCCTGATTGTGAAAAAACAAAACAAATGAAATCTCTCTTCAGCCAATAAAAATGAAGACTGTGAACCCTGGAGTTAATTATGGATCTTAAAATCTTTTTCTTGCTGAATGTGCCAAGTTTAGTGCCATCACTTATAAATAGATCTCCTACTGGATAACTAGGTTACATTCTGAAGTTCTGTGCCACAAAGCATACATTTCTTTGTCACCTGGATAGTGTATCTCATTGTATGTAATCAAGATTCTAGGTTAACATCTCCAAAATCAGCTGTGAATCTCAAAATCAAATACTCAAAATCTATGTCAACATTTTCTGCTTGTGCTTTAGCATAATATATACATATTTCTGGTCAGTAATTTAATTCTAATATAAAATGGGGTTAATGTAGACATGTACACATTCTTTCTTTGGATATTATATAGGAATTGTAATTAGATTTGTTAGTACAATATACTTGTAAGTGATGTTACACAAATAAGAAAAAAACAGGAAAGAAAAATTGATTTATTATTTAATCAAATGCCCACTACATATTGATATTTAAATCTAATTTTTCATATTCCTTTTTTTTAGGTTTGTTGGAGGAGAGCTGAATATTTGCTATAATGCTCTAGATCGCCATATTGAGAATGGACAAGGGGATCAAATTGCTATTATCTATGACAGTCCTGTAACAAATGTGAAAGAGTTTATAACTTACAATGAAGCTCTTAAACAGGTATGTTTAACACACACACACACACACACACACACACACACACACACATATATATATATAGCTCTTAAACAGGTATGTTTAACATATATATATATATATATATATATATATATATATATATATATATATCAAACTGAATAACAATAGTGATAAAATGTATTCTATCATGTTTATAACATTTCAAATAAAGAAAACATAATTTCAAATACATAAATTCTGTTAGAGTTCATTTGAAACAGATACGGTTGCTCTGTGTGGGTTATTGAGTTTGTTCTACCACTGAGCCATATCTTTTGTTTGTTTTTTCATAGAGTTTCCCTTGATTTGAGTTTGACTCCTGATGACTGTTCAGATACATCCATGTTGTTTTCTTGGTCGTAGTAGATGTGGTTTCTCAATTTAATTTGCACCCCTGAAAGTTCCTGGGGACCTTCTATACATGTGCCCTCCATGTCTGACTTTACTTAGCTTTCTGAGTTAAGCTGAGGTCAGAGAGATGCTGCCCCCTGCTGTGGCTATTTACTATTTTTAATCTTTTCAGTTTAATTACATGTAACATGACAGTCAGCAGGTTAACAATTGAAAGTCATTACAAGACTGTCTTTAATTATAGATTTTTACCATAGAATAAGAAGATGTATAATTAATTTGTACTGAATATTGAGCTGAATGTAAATGTAATGTTTGTATAATGGAAGAGCTGTATGAGTGGAGATGATCAAATTATGAAGCTGTGTTCTGGTTTCTTTGTGTACTTCTGTATTTAGTATGAACAGCTTTAAATATGTTTTCAGACTGCATTTGTCTTAGTCCTATTTATATAGGCTATTGTTTCAATAAAGATTGATTGTAGATTGACTGTAGGCCAGATCTGGAAAACTGTAGAAATAGTTCTGTATAACCGATCAGGTTTAGATCTAAATCCAGCAGATTGTTGATGTCTTCCAGATCTTCCAGTTCAGGTAGCTTAATTTTGAAATCATTCCTGGTACAGCAAATACCATGTTAGCAAATAAGAAAGCAACACCCATCCACGATCTGATTCTGAATGAATAGTGATCGGGCCCAAATCACAGAGACTTATTTAAAGAAGATTTTTAAAGTGCATTTATGCAATATGTGAGGAAATTTCTAAGACAAATCACGATTACCAAATATAATTAATGTTTGCTCTTCATGCTCTTGTGAATGGATGAGAATTTGGCTAAGAATAATAATAAAAGTCTCTTCTTAATAAATTATGATTTTTTTCATTCTTAAAAGAGAGTTGTAAGAACTTTGTTTTAAAAGCCTTTTTGCTCTGTCAGGTTGCATAATTTGAAAATAGTCTCAATTTTCCATTTTTGAATTAAATACACAATCATGTGCAGCATATTGGTGTGAGCCCAGTTTGCCTCAAGTATACTCACCCAACTATATAGAAGATAGAATCTTTAAGCTCTTCCAAATTAACATTTTGCCCATATGACACCAAGCAAAAGGTACACGTAATGAATACTTTGATGTTTGATATTTCCTTAATTTATAATTATCAATATTTAAAGTATTTACTTTGTTATGCTGGTTTAGATGCCATTAGTTTACTGATGTACATACTGTATAAAGATTTAAAACACATTAACATGAGACAATTTATTATTATTTTATTTGGGTTGTATTGAATTTTTGACTAACCTTATATATTATAAAATATTTTTTTTTGAATAATATATTTTTCAGACCAAGTACATGGCCAATTTAATCTGACTTTGAACAGGTAAGCAGGGGCAAACCTGTTTAATATCTGAATGTGAGACCAAAGATTCCAGTGCATTAGACTGGGGAATATATTCTAGAAGATGACAGTGATAGAGCACTTCTATATTATTTCCCAGAAAACATTCTGGATGTATTTATGAAAGGAACAGATCAAGGTTGAAATCAGTTTTACAGGCACGCTCCACAATAAATAAAATGACATCCTTCTGTATTTAATCTAATGTAAGTAGACTAATAGTTCCCTTTGTTCCTTTCTATTTTGCAAATGCAGTAGAATTTGGTTGCTTTTGGTGGTTCTTCCAGTTTGGATTTTCACTCTCTGTCCCCTAAATTGCTTTTTCTACTTTAATATTCTAGCACAGGTAAACTATTTATTCAAATTTATCTCCCAGGACATCTAGGAGGGACAGTGATATGCCTATTATTTAGGTTTATGCCTTTTCCTCAAATCAATAGTCAGGATAAATGTTTTACTATAATTTTTCAATAGAAGAAATAGCCGCAGTCTCCAGATGAGTAATTAAGTGAGCATTCTATACTGTTTCACTTCTCAAAGAACTTGTTTTTCTTGTTTCTTCCTCCCATTGCTTATGTAATACATACGTATCTAGAATGTACCTTCAGAGGGGAGAAAAATAACCCCCTCTTTTGCTTATGTCATGGCGAGCCAGTGGCTTGATTTCATGGAGGAGGAGTAATGCCATCTATTTGAACTACTTGAAGAAGAATGGAGTGTTAATGTCTATGGCCCTTTTTTAGTTTAGAACAGGCAATCTAAATCAGGAGCTGGGAAATAAACTCCATTCTCCTCTTTCAATCCATCTGCCAGAAACCCCTTCAATCCTTCTTTTTGGGGCTCTGCCATTCTAGTGGGAGGGGGGAGGGTTTTCTTCTGCTGGGCGGAGGCTTGTGCTTCCTCTGCTTTGTCTCTCCTCAACTTTGATGTATCTTGTGTGAAGTGGAGAATGGAATGTGCCGGGGCTATTTGCCTTATCTCTGGTCCATTGCGAGATCCGGTAAAGTACCTGTGAACCGTCCCTTACCAGCTCCGGTTCCCATAACAACTTTGCAACTGTGGATTGGCTGGACGCGAACTGGACAGTTGGACTCTGGAGTGGGGTTTTTGAAATAAATGTTTTAATGTGACAATTTATATGGGAAAATTTTAGATCTTGCTTTGCTCTCTTGCCATCGCTATCTCTCAATAAAAGTTCCTTTTGAAACAATGCCTGTTTCAAGAATTCTGCTTTCTTGGGAGGAGTAGTTGAGGGAAGACCTCATACTTTACTGGCGACAAGCCAACTCTGTGAAAGAAGCTATTTTAGCTGGAATTCATAGGAGAAGAAAACAAAGTAGCTACTTCATGGGCATTGCCTACATGAAAGATACAAGAAGAAAATGTACTAAAGTTCCCATGGAAGAATCAGATTAATACATAGAAAATAGGAAGTTCCTCTAAGTTCTAATGATTGAATCCAAAGGTAAAATTTCCATCATTTTTTAAAAAAGAGAACAAAAAAGTGTAACACTCTCTTGTACCTACAAGGCAAGATACCAGAGACTGTAGTTTGAGGGTTTTGTTTGAAATAGTGATGTTTGTGCTCCAGAAGTATGCAGGGCCAGGGCCAGGGGCAGGGCCAGGGCCAGGACCCATTTTGGAAGAGGTTTCAGTAATTGTACAGGGTGAAATAAATGTATTAAGTGCCTGCAAAGCTTTAGATACCAATTTTTCCCATTATTATCTCAATTACTGATACTGGAAAAAAGTCAAAATGTTTGCTAAAACCCACCAGAATTCTGGTGAGTCTGGGGGTCACAGAGGAGAAATTTGTGGATATATTTCTTATGACAAAATGTGATCCACTGGAGAAGGAAATGGCAAACCACTCCAGTATCTTTGCCATGAAAACCCCATGAATAGTACCAAAAGGCAAAAAGATATGACACTGGAAGATGAGCCCCTCAGGTCGGAAGGTGTCCAATATGCTACTGGGGAAGAGCAGAGGGCTAGTACTAGTAGCACCAGAAAGAGTGAAGCGACTGCACCAAAGCTGAAAGGACGCTCAGCTGTGGATGCATCTGGTGGTGAAAGGAAAGTCCGATGCTATAAAGATCTTTTCTCCATAGGAACCTGGAATGTAAGATCCATGAATCAAGGCAAACTGGACGTGGTCAAACAAAAGATAACAAGACTGAACATCGACATTTTAGGAATCAGTGAACTAAAATGGACAGGAATGGGTGAATTTAATTTAGAGGACCATCAGGTATACTACTGTGGGCAAGAATCCCTCAGAGGAAATGGAGTAGCCTTCATAGTCAATAAAAGAATAGGAAAAGCAATACTGGGATACAATCCTCAAAATGACAGAATGATCTCAGTGTGAATCCAAAGCAAACCATTCAATATCACAGTAGTCCAAGTCTATGCCCCAACCACTGGTGCTGAACAGGATGAAATTGACCAGTTCTATGAAACCCTACAGCATCTTATAGAATCAACACCAAAAAATGATGTCCTTATGATCATGGGGGAATTGAAATGCTAAAGTAAGAAGCCAAAAGATAACTGGAATAACAGGCAAGTTTGGTGTTGGAGTACAAAATGAAGCAGGGCACAGGCTAATAGAATTTTGTCAAGAGAATACGATGGTCATAGCAAACACTCTTTTCCAACAACCCAAGAGACGGCTCTATACATGGACATCACCAGACGGTCAACACAGAAATCAGATTGACTATGTGGTCTGCAGCTAAAGATGGAGAAACTCTATACAGTCAGTAAAAAAAAAGACCAGGAGCTCACTGTGGCTCAGATCATGAGCTTCTCGTTGCAAAATTTAGGCTTAAATTGAAGAAAGTAGGGAAAAACACTAAGCCACTCAGGTATGAACTAAATCATATCCCTGATGAATATACAGTAGAGGTGACAAATAGATTTAAGGAATTAGATCTGATAGACAGAATGCCTGAAAAACTATGGATGGAGGTTCGCAACATTGTACAAGAGGTAGCAACAATAACCATCCCAAAGAAAAAGAAATGCAAGAAAGCAAAATGGCTGTCTCAGGAAGCTTTGCAAATAGCTGAGGAAAGAAGGGAAGCGAAAGGCAAGGGAGAAAGAGAAAGATACACCCAATTGAATGCAGATTTCCAGAGAATAGCTAGAAGAGATAAGAATGCCCTCTTAAATGAACAGTGCAAAGAAATAGAAGAAAACAATAGTATAGGGAGAACCAGAGATCTCTTCAAGAAAATTGGAGATATGAAGGGAACGTTTCATGCAAAGATGGGCATGATAAAGGACCAAAATGGCAGGGACCTAACAGAGGCAGAAGAGATTAAGAAGAGGTGGCAAAATTATACAGAAGAACTATACAAGAATGAGCTTAGCATTTTTGATAACCACGATGGGGTGGTCACTGACCTCGAGCCAGACATCCTAGAATGTGAAGTGAAATGAGCAACAACATAGCTAGTGGAGGTGACAGTATTCCAGCTGAGCTATTCAAAATCTTAAAAGACAATGCAGTAAAAGTGCTACCCTCAATTTGCCAGCAAATTTGAAAAACTCAACAGTGGCCACAGGATTGGAAAAGGTCAGTTTACATTCCAATTCCAAAGAAAGGCAATGGCAAAGAATGTTCAAACTATTGCACTATTGCACTCATTTCACATGCAAGTAAAGTTATGCTTAAAATCCTACAAGCTAGACTCCAGCAGTATGTGGATCAAGAACTTCCAGAAGTACAGGCAGGATTTTGAATAGGCAGAGGAACTAGATATCAAATTGCCAACATACGTTGGATCATGGAGAAAGCTAGGGAGTTCCAGAAAAACATCTACTTCTGCTTCATTGACTTTGCTAAAGCCTTTGATTGTGTGGATCACAACAAATTGTCTCTTGAGAAACCTATATGCAGGTCAAGAAGCAACAGTGAGAACTGGACATGGAACCACTGATTGGTTCAAAATTGGGAAAGGAGTCCAGCAAGGCTGTATTCTGTCACCCTGCCTATTTAACTTATATGCAGAGCACATCATGAGAAAGGCAGGGCTAGATGAATCAAAAGTTGGAATTAAGATTGCTGGGAGAAATATCAACAACCTAAGATATGCAAATGATACCACTCTAATGGCAGAAAGTGAAGAGGAACTAAAGACCCTTTTGATGCGGGTGAAGAAGGAGAGTGCAAAAGTTGGCTTGAAACTCAACGTTAAGAAAACCAAAATCATGGCATCCAGCTCTCTCAATTCCTGGCAAATAGATGGGGAAGAAATGGAGGTAGTGACAGATTTTATTTTTCTGGGCTCCAAGATCACCTCAGGTGGGGACTGCAGCCAAGAAATTAAAAGACACTTGCTCCTGGGGAGGAAAGCTATGGCAAATCTAGACAGCATACTAAAAAGCAGAGACATCACCCTGCCAACAAAAGTACTTTAAGTCAAGGCCATGGTTTTCCCAGTAGCAATGTATGGCTGTAAAAGTTGGACCATAAGAAAGGCTGAGTGCAAAAGAATTGAGGCCTTTGAACTATGGTGCTGGAGAAGACTCCTGTGAGTCCCCTGGACTGCAAGGGGATCAAACCGGTCAGTCCTAGAGGAGATCAGTCCTGACTGTTCTTTAGAAGGCCAGATCCTGAAGTTGAAACTCAAGTATTTTGGCCACCTAATGAGAAGGAAGGACTCACTGGAGAAGAGCCTAATACTGGGAAAGATTGAGGGCAATAGAAGAATGGAACGACAGAGAATGAGGTGGCTGGATGGAGTCACTGAAGCAGTAGGTGTGAGCTTAAATGGACTCCAGAAGATGGTAGAGGTCAGGAAGGCCTGGAAGAACGTTGTCCATGGGTCAGACACAACTTCGCGATGGATCAGACACGACTTCGCAACTAACAACAACATTTCTTATGCCCTTGCTATAAAACTTTGATAGGTCAAAAGAATTCTGAGTATTTAAGTCTAAATGAAAACATGCTGTAAAATATATATATTAAAAAAAATAAAACATACTGTTCTCGTAAAGACAGGCACATTGTTGATTTCTAAGGATATTGTATTGCATTTACCCATTATTTAAGTATTTATTTGGTTCTCAGCTTTATTCATTATGCGGGCCATTATACAAATACAACATCTTGATGGATTGTGCCAGATAAAAGCTACTGAACTATTTTCTTGATCAAATGTGTGAAAAATGTTGGTTCACCCTGATGCCATACAGAAATTCCTCTATTTAGAAAATGATGCATAATAGCAGTGCTTTCTTTGTTTCTTTTTTTTTTTAAAGGTGCCGGAACTCACACATGTAATACAACCTCCCTTGCCTACCCTACAAGGTTCCATCCAAAAAAGGTCCGGAACTCCGTTCTGGGCGTTCTATGAGAAAAAAAGCCCTGCATAAGAGTATATGTGAATTGAATTAAACTGCAAACAAAAATGTAATATTGAATATGATATAACAGTGGTATTCTTACAACATTCTCCTATGTATCAGAATCAAGGTCTACATATATACAGTAGTTAGACCATTATTTGAGAAACATTGAATAATAGAAATTAGAATGCCTTCTGGACAAGTTACACATTTCCCTCCTCTCCCCATTATATAGGATTTGAAAAGGCCAATCTATCTCCTCAATCTATGCTTTGTGATTTTGAAAGGAATAAGCTATATTGCCCTCACTGTACATATAGAGTGCTAAGGATTTCTTTTTTTCTAAGAGTATGTTACAACTAATATTTTTAAAATACAGCACATTTACTGTTGATAGGTTGTTTTTTTCTGATATTGGATATGGATATTTCGTTTTTCTAACATGTATTTAGAGACTAGGGGAGATAAAATGCAAGTCGATTGCCCATAATAGAAAGACAAAGGACTATATCAAAGGACAAATGAATTAAAATTAAAATGTACTTCTATTTTCATTTTTGTCTTTTATAAAAAATGGATGTGAAATGGTGGGACATGCCATATATATTCTAGATGATTTTGTATCAAAGTGAAACTTACTCTGTACTAATATAGAAGCCCAACCCTATGGGATTACCTTTTTATCACATGGATTCTTTTAATAAAGTTTGAACAGTAGTTAATACCACTTACTTTAAGTTCATATCAATAAATGTAAATTGTTACTTTTCAGAAGCAGTTTGCAAGTAGAAATAAAAGTACGTATATTATTTTCTTTTATCAGAACAGTCAATTAGCCATCTCTGCAAACTCCATCAACTTTTGTAGCCATTCATCCATGGTGGGAATTGAAAAATCCTTCCATTTTTGTGCATAAAGTAGTCTTGCTGCCATCAACATGTATAAAATCAGAGTTTCAATTTTTTTTCCCAAGTCTTTTTCCAGTATGCCCAGAAGAAAAGTTTCTGGTTTTGTCTTTATATTCACTTTTTCTGTATCAAAATATCAATTCTGCTCCAATATTTCTTTGATTTATCACACATATACCATAAATGATAAAAGTACTTTCTTTACATTTATATCTCCAACATTCATTTGAGATACCTTTATACAGTTTAGATAACTTATCTGGTGTTAAATACCAATGATAGATCATTTTATAAAAGTTTTCTTTTAAATTATAATTTAGTGTGAATTTTAAGCCTTTCGTTCACAATTTCTCCTATTGTTCAAGCATCACATTATACCCCAAAGTTGCTTGCCCACTGAATCATACAATGTTTTATATGTTTACTTTCCATATTTAATTTCAATAATGTTTTGTAAATCTTAGCAATAATATATTCATCACTACCACATAGTAAATTTTCCAATTCTTTTTTAACAAAATCAAACCTACAACTCTTTTTATCTAGTTTAAGTCTTTCTTTCATTTGTAAGTATGTAAAACAATGGCAGACATGACCTTTTGATTCTAAGTCTTCCTTAGACTTAAAGGTAGGGTCACCAAAATTAAAACATATTATTTTACCATAAGTCGACCTGTCTGGCTTCATTACCATTTCTTTTCTGAAAAAAGCTTCTTGGGGAGACACCCATAGAGGCAACTTTGTAAAAAAATCTTGTTTTCTATTTGTTCCAAACTCTTAGCCTGACACATCTAATAAAATGATTGTTGAAATCAACATTTACTTTAACCTTGTCATACCATAAAGAACCGTGCCATCCAAACCTTAATTCATGACCTTCCAAATCAAATAGCCTCCTGTTCTGGAGGTTCACCCACTCTTTTAGCCAGACCATACAACAAGCATCAAAATACAATTTCAAATCTGGTAAACCCAACTCCCTCTTTCTTTAGCATCTTGGCAGTAACTTATATTAATTCTTGGTTTCTTCCCTTACCATATAAATTTGGAAATCTCTCTCTTTGAGCTTGAGGTGGAAAAAAATGATACTTTGATTTTGGGTTTTACTGATTAGACTGATTTGTTGTTACAGAAATGGCTAGTTTATACTACTATAGAAATGTAAAAGTTGATGTTTGATGTTTAATGTCTTATTTTACTGCAACAAAGGGAAGTCAACACTTTTTTTCCTTTCCCCCCTCTATTCCACACTTCTCTTTTTCCCTTTTCCTTATCTTTGTTTCCTACTATTTGCTTTTCTGTTTTTGTATTTTACATTGCAAATTAAGAAAAACACTGTGATAACAAAAAAATAAATGTAAATTGCTACTTTTCCAGGTTTCCAAGCTAGCTGGTGTTATGGTGAGTCACGGTGTGAAGAAAGGAGACTGTGTTGTCATCTACATGCCAATGATACCAGAAACAATGTACACTATGTTGGCCTGCGCAAGAATAGGAGCTGTACATAGTCTTATTTTTGGTGGATTTGCTTCGAAAGAGTTGTCTAGTCGCATTGATCATGCCAAGGTAATAAACATGTCTCATATTCTGAGAGAAAATGGCAGTCTTATAATAAATATTTTAAACATAAATTTTTCCTTTTCTCAGCTTAATTGTGCAAGAAGATCAGAACTGATTCCATTTGTACTGTTATATATCACACCACAAGTAACTAATACTGATAGGTATTTTATTACTCAGCCTTGAAAAAAATGCTTACACTTACTTTGGAGTAATTTCATACCTAAAGTTGCACCTAAAAGAGAAATGTACTTATAGGTAAGCTGACCTAGGCTTGAATCAGAAGGATAATTTGATAATTCTTGATTTTTCTGAATTTGAGAAAATTCAAAGAACTTAACGCATAGCATGAATTTAGACAGAATTTAAACTTTGACAGCATGCTCTTTTAATAGAAGCTTAACTGATCAATATAAACTTTCAATCAAAAATCCATTTCTTTTAGCATTGGAAACATTGGAACTATAGAGTACATGCTGTGATAAAGCATAAAATGTATTTTTATTCAAAGGATACTATCTATCACCTCCAGTTTTCATTTCTTTTTCACTCAGAACTATTCTAAAAAAGTCACCTGAGGTAAGAAGCCTATTAGATGCTAGATATTTTGAAATATGTACACACCATGTTGATTAATCCTGCTTTGGATGATGCTAGCTAATTATTTTGTATGCTTTTGTTATCACATTGATTCATTTTTTTAAAATTGTAGTAGCAATGAACAATGGGTTTTATCAGTAATATTAATAAGATTTCCTTTGATCTTCTAGCAATAAGTTTATTAAAGATAATTCCCCCATGCGTTCACTAGAATGAATTTGGATGTTGTGATTTGTTTCTTATCTTTTTTACAGGTAATATTCATCAATTATAGTGTAAAAGAATTCCAACTGCTTCTGCCCTAGTGCTTGCCTGCTTGCAGAGGATTATGTTGTGGCTAATTATTATTTTTCTCTAGACTAACATTATTCAGAAAGTATAGTTTAAAAGTAGGAGTAAAAGTGAGTGAAATTTCTTTCAGATTCTGGAGAGGATGATTTGTTTGGGTGTTAGCTCCAGGACAAAATTAAACTCAGTTTCTTCATACTGTCCTTGGAGTTTTTTTTTTTTTTATTGAGAATTTTTAAAAGTTTTTACAAATAACAAAAAAAGAACAATAACAAACAAAAAAAACCAAAACAACCCTCACCCAACCCCTCCCAAACCACCCCCTCCATCCCCCCCCCCCGAGCTTCCCAGAGCTGAATATAGGCTTAATTAAAATTTTAAGAAACCTAAACAAATTTTAACAACTTATAAAATAGTTAATAATAAAATATATATGACATAAACATTAAAAAGAAAAAATACTTAAAAAGGAAAAAAAAGAAGAAAGAAAGAAAGAAGAGAAGAAATAGGAAAAAGAAAAAAAAGGAAAAAAGAGAAAACAATCTATAAAATATCAAAAATTATATACAAGTTATAAAAAAGCTAAATGATATTTTTTTTATATCCAATTTATGTTGTATAAAATTTATCCATTTTTCCCATACAGCAAAAAATTTCTCTTGTGATTGCTCCTTTAAAAAAGCCGAAGTCTTTGCCATTTCCGCCAGATAGGAAACTTTAAAAAACCACTCTTGCAAGGTAGGCAAAGATTCCTTCTTCCAATATTGCCCTACTAACAGCCTTGCGGCTGTAATCAAATTTAACATCAATATAACCTCCTTAGCATCACAATCAGTAACAATACCTAACAAAAATAATTGCGGAGTAAATTTTACCCTCCTTCTAAAAATTCTTTGAATATTCCACCATATCTTAATCCAAAAAGCTTTTATATTTTTACACGACCACCAAATATGATAATAGGTGGCGTCCAAACAGCCACATCTCCAACATTTAGGCTGTAAATCAGGGTACATAAGAGACATTTTTTGTGGATCAAGGTGCCATCTATAAAACATTTTATAAAAATTCTCCCTTAAGTTCTGGGCTTGTGTAAATTTAACATTCCTCACCCAGATAATTTCCCAGGTATCCAGTGGGATTGGTTCACCAAAATTTTGTGCCCATTTAATCATACAATCTTTGATTAATTCAGATTCTGAATCCAATTCCACTAGAACCCCGTAAATCCTCTTAATGTGAGTTTGTCTTTGATCCTTTACTTGTTTAAAAAGATTTTCATCTTCTCTAAGCCAGCCCATATTACAATCCATCTTCCATCTGTCCACTATTTGTCTATATTGAAACCATGAATAGGTAATATTTTCATGTACTAAATCTTCCAAAGATTTTAACTGCCAATTTTGACCATCCCATCTAAGTAATTGTGTATAAGAAACCCTATCCATTTTAACTCCTCTCCTTATCCCCTCTATCGCATGCCAAGGTATAGCCCATAAAGGTATTTTAAAATCACTCTTATAATACTTCCTCCAAACCCAAAGTAAAGAGATCCTTATAATATGTGATTTAAAAACTCGATCCACTTTTTTATTAAAAGTTAAGTAGGCATGCCATCCAAAAAGTAAGTCCCAACCCTCCAGATGGAGTATTTCTACATTTGTTAAATTTACTCAATCACTAATCAATGTTAAGACCACAGCATCATAATATAATTTCAAATTCGGTACCTTGAGTCCACCCCTCTCACGAAAATCTTGCATAATTTTAAGCTTTACCCTTGGTTTTTTCCCTGCCCAAATAAATTTATTAATGCCTTTCTGCCATTCATTTAAGTTAAGCTCATTCTTTAAAATAGGTAGCATTTGAAACAAAAAAAGAAATTTTGGTAGGACATTCATTTTAATCACTGCAATTCTACCCATAAGAGATAGCTGTAACTTATCCCAATTCTTCAAATCTTTCTGTACCCTGATCCACAACTTTTCATAATTATTCTTATACAATTTTACATTAGAGACAGATAAAGTAACCCCCAAATATTTTACCTTATCAACAACTTCAAAATCTGTTAAATTAACCAAAATCTGCTTGTCCCGGTTAGTCATGTTTTTAGGTAATATTTTAGTCCTATTATTATTGATTTTAAAACCCGAAACACACCCATCATATACCTTCCGGTTATAAAACCCGATTGATCCTTATGTATAAGCTGCTGCAAAACCCTCATAAACCTATTAGCTAAAATTTTTGCAAAAATTTTATAATCCACATTTAAGAGAGATATAGGCCTATAATTCTTTGTTAAGGTAAGATCTTGATCCTCTTTTGGAATTAAGGATATAAAAGCACTGCGCCATGACGGAGGAATCTCTAAACCCTGTAATATATTATTAAAAAGCTCACATAAAGGTTGAGTCATCTCTTCTACTAAGGTTTTATAATAAATGGATGTCAAACCATCCGTACCCGGCGCTTTACCTAATTTTAATTGCTTAATAACTGTCACAATTTCCTCATTAGTAATTAAACCATTGATTTCTTGTTTCTGATCTTCTGTTAGTTTAGGAAAGTTAGCCTCACTTAAATAATTATTTATATCTAAAGTTTGTACATTAGTACTCTTATATAATTTCTGATAATAATCTAGAAAAGATTTCTTGATCAGCTCTTTCTGATACACTAATTTATTGTTATAATTTATTTTATCTATAATTCTCTGTCTCTGTTTCTTTCTTAATTGATAGGCCAACCATCTCCCTGGTTTATTAGCATTACAAAATGTATTTTGTTTCATAAACATTAGATTAGTTGCGGCTTGATCAGCCATCAGCATATTAAATTGTATTCTTAACAGCTTTATAGCTTCTTTAACCTTTTCATCTGAAGGATTTAAAATCAAAAACTTCTCTTTTAGTTTAATCTCATCTTCCAATTCTTTACGTTTCTGAATCTGCTTTTGTCTATAAACATTATTCATCTTTATCAAGATCCCACGCATGAAGGCTTTACCTGCATCCCATACCATTGATATTGATGTTCCCTTATACATATTTAAAGCAAAGTAATCCTTTAAGCACTCCTTTAATTTTTGAACATTTTTTCTTGTTTAAATAAGTTCTCATTCACCCTCCAGGATCTCCTCTCCTCTTTTTCGACAGCCAATTCCATCCAAACTGGACTATGATCCGTCAGTGACCTAGGAAAAATGTTTACATTCTTTACCCTATTATATAAGTCTGTTGTAATCAAGAAAAAATCAATCCTTGAAAAAGATTGGTGTCTATCTGAGAAGAAGGTAAAATCTCTCTCCTCTTGGTTACGTTCACGCCAATAATCCCTCAACTCCCAGTCCTCTTTCAAATCAAAAAAGGCTTTAGGTAATTTAGCCTGTTTGAAGAAAGTAGAAGAACCTTTTTTGTCCTTTTGGGTATCTAAAACACCATTCCAATCTCCCATTAATATCACAGACCTATAGTCCAGCGAAGTTATTTTCTGATGTAACAATCTATAAAATTGTTCCTGTTGCTGGTTTGGTGCGTACAATCCCACTATAAGTATTTTCTTACCATATAGACCAAGTTCAATCATAACATATCTTCCTTGAGGATCTGATTCTACCAGGCAGGCTGGTAGACTTTGCTTAACATAAATAACCACACCCCCTTTTTTCCCAGGGGCAGGAGATGCAAAATGAGATCCCAAGCGAGCATTAGCTAAATATTTTTGATCTTTAAGTAAGATATGAGTTTCCTGTAAGCAAATAATATCATTATGTTGCTTTAGATAATAAAAGTTTTCTTTCTTTTCTGCGGGGAATTGAGGCCGTTAACATTCCAGGTCAGGAACTTTGCCATCTCCCTTGACCAGGAGCCTGGAGAAAACTGCCTGAAGATCTGCCACTGAAGAATGTGTTGCAGAACTCTTGGGTCTTGCTCCTCCCACCGGCATTGAAACACTCTCATGAGAAGATTCTTTAGCTTCTTTCTTCTGTTGTTCCTTTTCCTTACGTTTATGTGCTGCGCGGGTCATTCTCTGCTCTTTAACCTCTGTTTGGCGCAGCCATTCCACCTGTGATTTTCCAGCAGCCATCAAACCTAGTCCTTCAGACTGCTGTTCCACCTCTTTGCCGCCCAGAGCTTTCTGAATCATAGATGGAGATGAGCCTGCTCCCAGGACCATATTATAAAATTCTTTGGCTTTAGCAACCGTATTAAGTCTGTAACGTGTCCCCGCATGGCTCAAAACAATACCCATCGGAATCTCCCATCTGAATGGCATCAATCTTGTTTTAAGTTCATTAGCTAAAAAAGCAAAGTCTTTTCTATTTCTTAAAATTTTAGATGGGATTTCCTTTAGAATGATGACATCTTGGGCAGCAATCTGGAACCTCTTATTATAAAAAGCTTGTATAATCTCATTACGCAGAGACCTCTTTGAGAAGTAAATCACCACATCTCTTGGCAAATTCTTTTGTTTCGCAATCCAAGAATTAACTCTGTAAATTTTTTCCACTTCTCTACGTAATCCATCTTTATCCCTATTCAGAACAACAGCTAGATCATTCATCACCATCTCCATCAGGTCTTGATTCATGTCTTCTTTAAGACCCCTAATTCTCAAAGCATATTCCATTTGCCTATACTGAGACATAAGAATATCCTCTTGTGAAGTTTCCATCTTTTTTTCCATATCTTGAAATTTATACTCGAGGAGGTCTACTTTCTCTGCAACTCCTTCCACTCTGGAATCCAACTTCACGACCACAGAAGCCAATCCTGATAAAGCTGTAACTATGTCTTGCCTCAGAATAATATTATTCTCCACTAAAAGCTCCTTCATTTCCTCTTTAGTTTCAGATTTATTCTGTTCAAGAAGATCTTTGTTCTGTTTAAAAAGGTCCTTCATTTCCTCTTTACTTTCAGACTTGCTCTGTTCAAGAAGTTGCTTCATTTCCTCCCTGATTTGAGATACAGCATTTCCCATTATATCTTTAATATCTTGTGCAGACAAGGCTGGCAAGGGAGGAGAAGATGGAGGTGTAACCTTAGGTTGCAGCACTGGTGGTGTAACTTTAAGTTGTTGTTGTATAGTTGCAATTACAGGAGAAGAAACCACCTTAGAGACTATAGAAGCTGGTTGTCTCTTTGAAGCCATTTTTTTAAAAGTCTTATTCTCTCTTTCTTTCTTCTTAAAAAGAAAGATACTAAAATCCTTAAAATTAAAAAAAGGACCAGGGAGAGTGCAAAAAAAAAAAAAAAAAAAAACTTCCAAAGCGCTTTAAAAGAAAAAGGAAAAAGGAAACTTGAAAGAGAAAAAAACTGGGCTCATTTAAGTCCGTTCTTTCTTTCCGGAAAGGAAAAAAAAAAAGCACTTTCAAAACGCCATTTTACTTTCACTCTCACTCTCCACCGAAAAAAAAACAAAAGAAAAAAAATCAGCATAAGCTAAAAGAGAAATAAAAAGAAATAAAACTCTAACTCTAAGTAAAATCCTTTAAACAGTTCTGTCCGCTTTAAAAATCACTCACCAGAAAACTTTAAGCGCGGAGATGGTAGCGGCGTTTCACTTTGTTTCCGAAGAAACAAAGACAGCTGGGAGGCGGAGAAAGCACAAACTCCGAGGGAACACTCTTTCTACTCCCCCCAAAAAAAATCCAGGGGGGGGGTTAAGAGGTTCTACCTCTATTCGTGTGGTCTCTACCGCTTCCTTTCGCCCGGGAAGGGGATTTCGAGCCGCGGACCAGCTGATGCACGCTGTGCTCCGCAGATCTGACGCCGTCCCAGGAGGACGGCTACAAGGTAGCCGCCATCATCGTCGCTGACCACCGGAAGCTCCTTGGAGTTTGTTTTTATTCTTCCTAATCCAGTGAAATGTTGGAAAGAAAGGATGTAAAAAGGCTTGGAGCTTTTTCTATTTGCCCATCAACAGGATAACTTTCCCAAATCAGAACAAGATCGAATGTTATATGGGGGTGAAGTGAGAAAATTGAAGATGGACCAGATTTGGCTAGGAGCTGCTGAAGAAAATAATATCCTCCCATCTTGTTAATGCATCTCTATAGGGAGGTAGAGTTTTGGAATTTTGCTGACTAAGCCCTCCTTCCTTGTTACATTCTAAGCCCTCCTTCCTTGTTACATAACCCAAAGTACAATATATATAGCCCACACTGTACTTCTCTGCAGACTTGCAAAGACAGTGTTATAGTTTGAAGGGAAATACAGAGATACAACCAATATACAATTACCCAGACATATACATATACAGGCAACATGTATAGATAAAACATTTTCACTTTAATAATAAATATTTTCTTTTGGGAACCTTGCCATTTGTACAGGCTAAGTTAATCTTTAATCTGGGAAACCTTTTGAACTAACCTAAATAAAGGTTCAAAGGGTTAGTGAATTTCTGCATTAGAGGGTATACCTAATAAGGATTAAATTGTGATTAATATAGCATTACTAGTAATGATTGCACTTTGAACAATCTAAATCTGTATTTAATGTAATGAGCAAAAACTCCTAGGTTAGGCAAAAGATACACTGAGTTCAGACTTTACATCAGGCTAAGAACCACTTAGTTTTTTAGTGTGTGGGACTGCACTAAATATTGGGGAAAAATAAAAGTTTTTAATTTAAATTTAAAATTTATGCCACAGGGTGAGGAATCCAAGACTTGAAACAACTTGTAATCCTAAACATGAAAACAGGTTATTCTTTTGTCTTGCTGCAAATGCATGCACATCATTTTTCTACTTAACCAAGCATTTATGCATGTAATTATGGGGGAAAGACCCTGGGATTCTTCAATGCTGAGTGGATTCTTTGCTTGTGGAGAAAGAGGTATGATCTTTGTGCTTAGTACGACTTGAGTTTGTGTATGTGTATATATGCACCTATATGTATATATGCATATATATATTCATACATATGTATGTATAATATACTCTTTTTTTTTTTTTTAGCCAAAACTGGTTGTAACATCCACATTTGGAATAGAACCTGGAAGAAAAGTGGAATATGTGCCACTTCTAGAGAAAGCATTGGAGATGATCAGTCACCAACCAGAAAGAGTTCTGATTTATAGGCGCCCTAATATGGTAATTATAGCAACCAAATTTATGTTCCTTATTGCTCTAGTCTTTTAAATCATATTTCTCTAAATAGCCTAATTGCAATCTCTGATTTTATTAGATTGTGGCATTTTATCATTTTAGTCTGAATTTCCTGCTCTTTACAGCCTCGGAATACACATATGTGCTACTATATCTACTAACATTCTTCCATAAAGAAGCTTTGTTATTTTTTTATCCTTTTCTCTGTGTGTGTACTTAAATGCAGTTTTACAAGACATAATGTTAGTTCCTTTATATAGGGAACTGTTCCTCTTAAACCAGAACGTGATTTGGACTGGAAGGAAGAAGTGGCCAAAGCAAAGCCATGTGACGCCATTCCTGTACATTCAGACCATCCACTTTATATTCTTTATACATCAGGAACTACTGGTACACCCAAGGTAGGTCTGTATTTCAATAGAAACACTTGTGATCAAGTTAAGTTCTACTCCAGATCAGGCAATATTTTATTAAAGTTAATTTAATTAAAACAGGACATTTTTTCCCTTCTAGCCCCCCCCCATTTTTATGGGCTTTTTGATATTCAAATTCTGTTCATCCTCCTAAATGATTTGCACAACTTTTGCTTCTATGTGGAGTGAGGGATGATTAAAGGCTTGAGTGTGGGTATATTGGTGGCATAATGATTAAAATCATTGGAATTTTACTGTGTTTGTGAAGAAATAGCAACAAAAGATAAAAGAATTCTCATAAGAACAAGAGAGAGTATAGCAACGGAGCCACCTTCTGTAACAGAGACAAGAATGAAGAAAGGAAAGTTACATTTAGCTGTAAATCTAAGTGATAGAGAATGCTTATGCATCATAAATAAATATTAAAAGCATAGGCGTTTTTACAAAAATATTTCCTAATTGCCTAAAGAGATGTAGGCAGGCACCAAGTGACCTCTAAAATACATTTGTTATTTTATCATATATTCAGTCTTGATGTAAATGGGTGGTTTGGAGAAAGATAGGAGGCAAGTAGGAATAGGCTGAGTTTTTCAAACTTATCAGGCTAGGGCTTTTTCAAAATTTGGGAATAGGGAAGGAAGAATACATACTCTTTTCTTCCTTCTTTTCCTGGCTCAATTACTTCAGCTCTTATTCCAGCTATTGTTGAGATACACTTTCATAAACATTGTTGTTGCTCACCCTGTTCCAGAATCATTCACCCCCCCTTTGTGAATATTGCTGCCTTTTTTGGGGGGGGGTCTTCTGCTCATCTATGCTTTCCCCTCAACTAGCCCATCCCTTTCTGTTAAGGAGCAACGAGCACAGCAGTTATAGACACAGATCCCTTAAGAAGTAGTATGTGGTCAAACTAGCCAGATGCAGACTCAAATCTGTGATTGATCTGGGCTACTCAGTCACTCAGCTGCGGCTTTACCAGTTGACTCTGAAGGTTTGTAAGGATGGCTGGCTAATACCAGGCAAGATTGTCCATGTGTTCCAAATGCATGGGGGAGAAAAGAAACTAACTGGTGGGATGTGGTGCTCCAGCATGCGTTTTGAAAAGTACAGGGAAGGCAAGTTTTTTTAAAGCCATAGTTCAATATGTGCCTAAGCAAAACTGACCTAGTCTTCTCCAGTGTTATTCAGTGTTAGGTCTATTAAACCATTGTAGCAATTTCTCTGGCAGCACTCTAAGCCAGGCATGTCAAACTCACGACGTCACATGACGTCACGCAACGTATCGGGCTGGTTTTGCCATTGCCAGCAGTGGGGTGGGCGTGGCTTCCATGTGACGCATCCAGCCCACGAGCCGGCAGTTTGACACCCCTGCTGTAAGCTATGGGTGGTCTCTTTGAAGTCAGAAGGGTATATGTGGGTTGGAAGTACCAGCTGTCTCATTTCACTGAATTCCATTCCTTGTCTGCCTCATATGTACAAGGTAAATTGAACAATGATTTGAACCATAAAATGTCCTTCCAAAAAATGTTTTCATCAATAAAATACTAGAAATGGTAACCATGCAAATTCAAATGTATGGATTTTTCCAGCCTGTACTGTTTCCACACGAAAATCATGTGGGTCAGAAAATGGAAGCTATACACCTCCAAAATACTAACTGTATTTTGCAGTGATTTGACTGAGAACAGCTTGTTTTTTTTCAATCACTTGAAATTATTCATACATCTATTCACTCTCCTAAAAAAGGAGGGAACCCTATGACCTTCTTTCCATATGTTATTGAACTATATGTCCATCTATTATGACTTTGTTAAAGTTCAGAAGTATTTGGAGGACTGCAGAGTATTCACTATCCTTTATATAAATGCATTTGGATTAGCTGAATTGCAGAATCTCAATTTTTCTCCTGCTATGATAGAATTACACATTCCCCATATTGCATGTAAGAATAGATTCTGAATAAAGAACAAATTTATGCATCTATGCTTGAAATTCTGAAAACTCCTAGAATTAAGGTGAATAATATTAATTTCCTGCAAGAATTCATTTAATTCTAATGAATTATTTAAATATCATTTTTTTTTACTCAGGGTGTTGTCAGACCAACAGGTGGCTATGCAGTTATGCTAAACTGGACGATGGCAGCTGTATATGGACTTAAGTCTAAAGAGGTAATTTCAGTTTATATAATATGTTTCAATTAAGAAAATCAGTGCCTATATTTTAATTACATTTTATATCTCATTTTTAGGTCTGGTGGGCTGCTTCTGATTTAGGCTGGGTGGTTGGCCATTCTTACATTTGCTATGGACCTCTTCTGCATGGGAATACAACAGTTTTATATGAGGTGATTATTTTTTAAATTTTCATTATTTAATTCATTTGAGTTCAGCAAACAGAGAACAGACACAATAGTGGCCAAAATTGTGGAAACCTTTTGGGAAAAGTGTACAGTAGAATTGCCATCTTTGGTTAAGTTTCTACCAATTTTTCTTCTAATTTCTTTATAACTGTAGCCTTGTTCATTTAGTAATACTATTTTACAATACTTTCTGGGCAACCAGTCAACTCTTTGCACCATTACTTTAATTTTATTACGTTTTACAAGCTCACTAAATGAAAGAAAAAAAAAACCCAACCAACTTGATAGTGATCACATAACACACTGACAAATGTCTTCCTCTCAGCTTTAATACATGACATCAATATCTGAATCCTACTGTGATCTGATTGGCTCATTGCCAAAACAAGATGACACCTGATTGGTTCTTTAAACACTCATGCTCATTGGCTACAATCAGATGAAGGAAAGCTACCTGATATCAACCTAAGCAACTTGTGCTTCTTTTTTCTGGTTATTTGGCTATACCTTTTCATAGAATACATCAAACCTCAAAAATACACTTTTCCCAAAAGGTTTCCACAATTTTGGCCACTATTGTACAATTCCTCTGTTCATTAACATGTGTTATTACTACTTTTAGTAGTAGTGCTTTTCATCAGTCTCATATGGAATGTCTGGTTCTGAGGTGATTAGGAAGTCTTCTTGGAGAAACATAATTTGTAAAACCCTCTTATCCCTTTTAGCACTATGTAAGCAAGCTAAAACGAGATTGGATCTTGCATATTCCACATGTCTACACACTAGAGAAGATTGGAAGCTTTTCCCTCTGATTTTAAATTAAATACTTTTTCTTCATTATATGCCATCTGGAGAACTATGTTTTGTTCAAATTCCAAAGCAGTGAGTTTTAGAAACAACTGTTTTAAAAATAACATTATGCATTTTTCTGATAATGTATATATTTCTGTCATGATTATCTTTGTGTTTTGTTTTTTCTTTTTCAGTTATTATTTTAGAAATAATAAACTAAATAAACATCTAAGTAGTGAGAACAAACCAATTTCATTTATACTGTGCGTGTCTGTATGTGTATGTATGTGTACTTTCCTGTTTCAAGCAAAGGAAATTGTTGTTAGATATGACTTGATACAGGCAGAATAACTCCATGGAAGGATTCATTCATTCATTCATTCATTCATTCACTTTATTCATCAGGCATCCTCAAGTCAATAACTTGTTACTGTAGAGATTCTTCTGGAATATAGGTTGTAATTTGGACCCATTGCATAGGTAAAAGGAAAATAGGTTCCTCCATTCTAACAGAGCTACCAGCCCTCGTGGCTAGGATTCATGGAGATTTCGCTGACTGGCACGTAATCAGGATATCCCGTAATAAACACAAGTCCCTCCCAGTGGCCAATCCTAACACAGATATGACCAAGTAACATAAACTACATTACCCAGAAGGCTATCCCTTAAGGGAACAGTTCTTAATTCCTAAGCTAGCTATATGCTCTGACCAGATGGCTATATACTCTGACCAGCACATGTACATACATACATACATTTTTGTTTTTATACATTTTTTATTCTGGTTCCATCATGAGGTCAGATTAATCAGCAAGCTGTACAGTGTTAGTAAATAACCAGTTTGTAAAGTTACCATCACTAGTAATTTTGACAAATAGGGTGGCTTGGATGCTCAGGCTGTTCTTCTGCATCTTATAGCCTTTGTTATAGAAGTTATAATTAGAAGGTTGAACTAAGATTACAGAGAAACACTGTATGTGGGGGGAAGTGGGATGTTGTGGGTACCAGGCAAGTATTCTCCAGTAGGATATTTGATCAGTGGACCTCTGTACCTTATAGCCAATTGCTTTATTCCACTGTGGGAACAACAAGAAATCTTACTGAAGATGCCTGCAAGGCCCAGGCAGGTTACTAAGATAGTGATTTTTCTTGAAAATACTTACATTAGGTTGTTGAGGAATTTAAAAGGCTAATTTTGAAAGAGAAAGCATTCCCAATGTCAGGCTAACCTCTGAGATAACTTTATATAGGTAAAAGGAACCAAAAGAATGACTCATGGAAAGAGAAGAAGCCCCTTCCCCCCCAATTCAGGTGTGCATCATTACCCCATCCACCATGGTCCTCACTTGCACAAAAAAAGGTCTAGATACCATTGACTAAAAGTCTGCTCAAACTGGGGCTGAAAAACTGTATAGGATTGTGAACATAAATGAACCACATTATGAGAGAGAGAAAGAGAGAGGGAGAGGGAGGGAGAGGGAGAGGGAGGGTCTGGGATTCCCAAGTAATATTAATCAGACTTCAGTCTGCTTGAAGGTCAACAAAGTCAGCCTGGGTTTGTACCTATTGAGATGTGTATGCAATAGGTTAATAATTACCTGGTGACAATTTGATGCAGTACTTGCAAGACATGTTTTTTTGGTACCTCACTAATTTATTCAGTGCTTCACCAGACAGCTTTGACACACTAATGTGGGTACATATGAATAATTTCCTCATGTCCATACAAATTTATGTCACCATTCTGCTGACAAGTTGATGCCATAGTTGCAATGAGCCTTTAAACTGCAAAAGAATTATGAAATACTTTTTACCCAATTATATTTTTAAAACTAATCTCTTTATAGGGAAAACCTGTAGGAACTCCAGATGCAGGTGCTTTTTTCCGTGTGCTGTCAGAATATGGAGTAGTGGCTTTTTTTACTGCACCAACTGCAATTAGAGCAATCCGTCAACAGGACCCTGAGGCTGTCCTGGGGAAACAGTACAATTTGACAAGGTGAATTTTGGTCTCTTTGCTTATCATATTTGCAAATGATGCAAAATTGGGTATGATAGCAAAGCCCTAGAAAACAGAAATAACATTAAAATGGGCCTTGATAGGACAAATAGCATAAGCTCCACAAACTAGGACAGCAAGAACAAAATATGGCTTTGTTCTCATTAAACTTGTTTTGTGTTTATTTATTCCAAGTAATTCATCAGTGACTGTTAAATGACAGATGTACTTCTAATCTCATTTCTTTTATTCAGGATCTATTTGAAAGATATTGTCAGATAATTTCAGTTACCTGGTAACTTAATTCTTTTGTTTTTAGCAAACATTATTTTCTAATATTATTGCCACTTTTCTTTATTGTTAGGCCTATTCATATTATTTAGTTTTTGAAACTCTAGCATACTGTATTAGAATATGTTGGCGAAGAAGTATTATTTTCTATACTTCTGCCTTTATAGTAGATAGAACTGGACAATGAACTGGAGTGAAACTTGTATTTTTAATTGAACAGGGTAATTATCTTCTGCAATAATCTACTTTACCATTGTACTGTTTTGGCACAGTAGCTGGTTCTGAGTTTAAGAAGCTGATTCCAAATGGAATCAGGAGGACTCTAAAGGGTGATTTTCTCCTTCCCTCCTGGAACACCCAATAAGAAAAAAAAATATAAACCTTTTGTTATGTACAGAAGAATAAGTGTACTATTTGCCTTAACCAAATAATAGCCATACAGATACATAGCCAATATTACACAAGGACAAGAATGACTTGAGGTAACAGTTACTGAGTTCACAGAGAATGAGAAGCTTGCCTAGAGATAGCAGTTCATCTTCTCAATTGTCTGAGCAATCTCCTGAACAGTACATTTCAAAAGCACAATGCCCACTTAAAGTGCTCCCATAATAAAAATACAGCCACAAGCTGCTTTTATAAAAGTCTTGTGGAATTTTCTCATTCTTCTCTTGGTTGCTTGATCCCCTCTGGATCTTCCCCATTGGCCAGTTTAAATCCTGTCTGCCTCTGAAAATGAAAGTTAGGTCCCCCCCCCCCAAAATCCACTGGACAATTCTCTTGCTTGACAGCCTGAAACTTGGCAGCTTCTACAGCATCTCCCCTCACTGGTTGTTTGTGCTAACTAATCTGAATCTCGTGCACTTAACCATAAGATTATGTGGCTGCAGGGAGTTGTGAGCCTTTTGAATTTGGCCAAGAAGCAATACAAAGATTACAGGAATGTCACATTATTATTGTATGGTATAATAAACAAAACTAGAAAGACTATGGAGTTTCCCTTTGCCCCCTCACATGCCAGAGAGAATCAAGGTGGAATTATTTTGAGTTTGTTTCTTATGCTTTATTCTTTCCCAGGACTCTTACTTTTGATTAACTGTTACTGCATACTTTCTTCAAAATTATCTCAGCATATCTCTATAGGAGTGAAGTCCCAGCAGGGCACAGTACTGCAAGGAGAGGAATGTTGTCCCTTATTCCCTTTATCTCCCCAGGCTGCCTCTTACAATCATTTTCTTTTACTAGCTATTGTTCTTCTGCTCTTCTCTTTTGGCTTTAAAGGTCTGTGAATGTGTGCCTGTCTTTTGCACGCACAATAGCATTTTTTTCTTTTCTTAATGAACAAATCTAAGCTTTGTTTCTTCCATCTCTATTTCTTTTAACCCCTTGGTGGTGAACCTATGGCACGCATGCCACAGGCGGCATGCAGAGCCGTCTCTATGGGCACGCGTGTTATTGCCACAGAGGGACGCAGGCCCGGGCCCCTCCCCCTCTCCATGCATGTGGAATCCAGGAACAGCTGTGAGAGATGGGTGGGGTGAGAGAACCTATAAAAGAGCAGTTTTGGTGGGAGAATGAGTGAGCAGCATTTAGAAGCAACCAGTGGTGGGGCATAGAAGGGGCACCAGGCAGGGGCTGGGGGGGCGGCCGGCAGGGAGAAATCAGAGCCGCCATCTCCCTTCCGCAGTGCAGCCCCATTGGCATTGGTGGAGACAGCCCCGGGATAGCCGGAAAGGAGCCCTCACCTGGTGCGGGCTGTGTCTACATGGTGGCTCTGATGGGAGTGGCTTCTGTTGCTGCTCTGACCAGTCAACCATGCAGGGAAGCAGGAGGAGATGGAGGGGCAGCCGGGGACCAGCTGCCTCTGTGTATGGGGGCCGATGATGTCAGGCAGCAGATCCGGAAGCGAAGCTATGCCACCCATCCTCACGCTGGTGGGGGCAGTGGCGGAGGGGAAAGGAGGAATCTGGCATGCGCCCATCCTTTGCCACTGCTGTCACACATTGTCCTGCGTGCGCTTCCGGGCCATGGGGTGGCAGCAGGGAGAGGTGGGCATATGCCATAGCTGACCTTTTCCCACCACTGCCTCCACTAGCACGAGTATGGGCGGCACAGCTTCACTTCCAGATCTGCTGCCGGACGGCTTGGTGTTGCAGGAATCACTGCTGCTGTCTCCTACTTCCCTGTGTGGTTGGCTTTTCAAGGGGCTCGGAGCAGCAGGAGAAGCAGCAGCTGCCGCCCCTGTCAGAGCCACCGTGTAGACACGGCCCACACCAGGTGAGGGCTCCTTTCCTGCCATCCTGGGGCCATCTCCGCTTACGCTGATTGGGCTGCACTGTGGAAGGGAGATGGCTCTGATTTCCCCCTGCTGGCCGCCCCTCCAGCCCCCTGCCTGGTGGCCCTTCTATGCAATCCTACGTGACCGCAGTGTGGACGAGAGGCTCGGCTGGTGGGGGGGCGGCTTTCCTCCGTGGAGGCATCCCACCCCCCCTAGCCAGACCTCCTCGCCTTCCCCCAGCCAGGACCTGATGACTCCCACCCTCCTGCCCACACCCCAGCTGACCCCCTGAGCAGCCCAGCCTGACCAAGATGGAGGGAAGACGAGTCAGAGAACTGGTTGTTAAATGATTTGAAACTCACCACTGGTTGCTTCCAAAGGCCGCTCACTCACTTTTCCACCAAAACTGCTCCTTTTATAGGTTTCCTTAACCCACCCAGCTCTCGTAGCTGTTCCAGACTCCGCAGGTGTGGGGAGGAAGAGGGGAGGAGCCGGCCCTGCATCTCTCTGCCTGTGGCAATGGTGCATGTGTCCACAGGGATGGCTTTGCATGCCACCTGTAGCACACGTGCCATAGATTCGCCACCACGGCCTTAGTATCTAATGGTTCTACTGTCTTTGATTTCAACTTCCATCCACTACAGATGGAATCAGAATCAGATCCCCTAGCACTCAAGTTAATTTCCTTACTCTTTCTTGCAAACCTCTACACATTTGCATAAATTTATTTATTACCCAGCTCTGTTGTAAGTCAGTACCATTGTAATTGTAACAGCTATAGTAACAGAATCCTGTAAGTCTGAATCCTTCCTTTATCTTTGTGTTATCTAGGGAGGCACCTGTCTGAAACATTTACTCATTTTACTATATTAGCTGAGACTCTGTGTCCCTCTTATCTGACCACTGCCTTAGTAGCAACTCTTCTTCATCTTCTTCAGGGCCGTTCTTTCTGCTCTCTACATCTATACAAGATATTTTCTTCATCTAATAATGTGCTGGGTGTGTGTGTGTGTAATGATAGAAGAGTCTTGTTTTACCATCACATGCCATCAGCTACTTGAAAATTATGTACGTTTGCTGGGCAAAAGAAAAATGTAATAATCCTTGAACAAACAATGAACAATCAATCCAGCTTACTAAAAGGTTCTTTTGCTGCAGTAAACTAACATGATTACCCATTTGGAAATCCTTGTAAAATAGAGTATCTGAGGCTCCAGGGTTACAAGTGATCCTTAAAAAAATCATATCTATGAATTCAGAAACCTCCCAAAGTATTACAAATAATATTTAAGTGACCCGAGGATAATTGGGAGGTAATTGATCAAAATAAATTCATGTAATTATTTTTCATTACCTGAAAGTGTGATTGGAATGAAGTCAACTTGACTTTTCTCCATCAGAATGGATGTAGAATCCACTGATTGGGTAATTTAATCCCTCCTGCTCAGACTAAGAAACAAAAAAACTTTGCCATGCCTCCTTCTGGGTGTGACTTTCCCCAATTTTTTCTTAGTCTCGAGCTCAGCTAGACGCGTTTTGGAAGGCTCCTCAGCTAGCTTGCTTCTCTAATTGGTTTTTTTGGGGGGGGATTTATCATTGAACTTGGCTACTCTTAAATTCAAAATTGATCTAAATTGGCTTTTGCTTCACAACTCAGAAATCCTTGGAGATTGTGTGTGTGTGGGGATAAGGACTCTGTCCTTGCTCCTCTGCAGCCCTTTGAGCTTTGAAAAAGGGGAGGCTGCAGGCTTTCGTTCGGAAGGGAGCTCCCTTCGACGATCTGTAGACTCTTCGCGATCCATCAATCAGCCAGACAGCGGAGATTGTTTTGCCTGTGCGGAGGCCTCCGGAGCACTATTTCTCACCTCGAGGCCTCGAGGGAGACTTTTCCTGACTCCGGATCACAGCTGCTACCAATCGCAAGTGCTTGGGGACCTGGGGGGGGGAGGAAACAAAAAAGTCAAGCCTTTTTTCATTTTCCAGATTCTCCTTTTAAACAGACCCCAGGGTTTTCCCTCCTTGCTTCTCCAAGGGTTTTCAGGCCTAGCAGCCGCCATTTTGACCACATGGCTTAGCGCGGCTGTTACTAAGAGGGCCCATGTGGCGGACGCCATTTTGGAGGCCTAATTAAATTTATTTACAACATCATTTGCAGTTATTCCTGCATTATCGCAGATTTGGATTTGTTGCCTGAGTGCCTTGGTCTGTGAGCAGACCCGTTCAGTGGGGGGAAGATATTTGTGTACCACAGTGCTTGTGGTGCAGCTTGCGGGGACTACCCCAGGTGTGGGCCTTGCCTGCATCTGAGCAGGCCAAGGTGTTATTTTCTGGGCTTAAGGCCTAGAAAAGGAGGGCAAAGAGATCTTCTTTTTTGACCACCTGTTCTCAGTTTGTCAGTGACCTTTTGTCACAGGGCCTGTGCAGACAGCATTAGAACACTGTCTGGCTGCTCTTGCCATTGCCTTCTGTTCAGAGTGAGGATCAGTTTTCCATTTCTGACTGTGATCTGCGTGTTGGTTCCCCCCAGCTGTAGGTACAACTGCCTAGGAGTACCTTGATTGCAATGGCAGACAGTTCCTCACCCCAGGCATCTCAGACCAGTGCCCCCCCCGCACAAGCAAAGCGCAGATCAGAGGAATTGGACGTGGGGGGGGAAGAAAAAAGCTAAAACCAAACATTTGTCTTCTAAAGATACCTCCAAGTCAGCCGGGTGAGAGGCCACAAGGAGACACCTAGCACTGGAGAGAGAATTCTCCAAGGCACAAAGGCTCAGGTCCAGTGGGGCTGAAATGGTTTCCCCCGCCCCACTGGACGCCCCTTTGTCGGAACCTCAATTTGAATCATCGCAGGATGCCCCAAGGCCTCGGTCTCCTCAGGGGGAAACTGAGCAGGTTGGTCCTCCTCGTTCCTCCCCTTCACTGTCACACCATACAACTGAGAACAGGCGTGCCTCAACGGAGGTTGGGGCCAGCTCCAGGGACCAAGGGGAAATGTGGTCCCAGGCTCAATTCCAGGCCTTTATGCACCATGCATTCAGGCAGTTTATGTTATCCACTGAAGGCAGACAGGTGCAGTCGCATCCTACTTCTCCCACTTCCATTCCCCCACCTCGGGCGGAGTGTGGCACTAGACCTAGCTCCAATGTTTCGGAAACCTCCTCACAATTAGGGGAGGAGGGGTCAGTGGAGCGAGGGGTAGCAGACACTCCTTTGTCTGAGGAGGAGGAACCAACACCTGAGCAGGTGACCTCTTCTGGTCTCTTTGATCCGTCCGTTTTTCGGTCTCTCCTCATAAAGGCCATTGACACGGTAAAACTTACCTCGGCCCAGGAGGAGGCACCATCTTCCTCAGCCAACCGGGAAGCAAACCCCTTGTTTGCGGAAAAGGTCAAGGAGGACCCGCAGATCCCATGTCCACTAGTCTTCAAGACTACAGTGGAAAAGCAGTGGGCTTCACTAGCTACCACGCCTTCCCAGAGCAGTTTGGACAAGAAATTTTACAATGTCTCTTCTTCTTTCGCTTCTCTTCTAGAAATTCCATCTATGGATGTTCTGCTGACTTCTCTGTTCTCCAATACAGCAGTTTCTGGGGACATGGCTGAATTCTTGAAGGCTGAGGACAAAAAGTTCGAGTTCTCCTTTCGTAGAGCTCACCAATCTTCAGCTTGGGCCATAAGGGCGGCAACCTCTTCCTCCTTCTTTGCACGTTCAGCGATCATGTGGATGCAGGAACTCCAGGCGCTCATTCCGCCAGATCAGGTCAGAGCGCACCAAGCAATAGGCAAAGTCGTGGCAGCATCCGAATATATTGCGGATGCTTCCTTGCACTCGGCCAGATGTTCGGCCAGATCTATTGCTGCCTCAGTGGCTTCACGCAGGCTGCTCTGGTTGAAGCAATGGCACACTGATTTAAAGGGAAAGTGGCGCCTAGCAACATCTAAGTACAGTGGCACCCACCTTTTCAGCCCAGTGCTAGAGCCTCACATTATTGAAGGGAAGGACAAGCGCAAGGTGATGGCCCATCCCTCCAAAAAATTGGATAGACGGCCCCAGCAGGATTATCATAGACCAGCATTCCGTCCCAGTAGCTCCTGGGACTGGAGACAGCCCTTTCGGGCAGGGCAACTACGGACGCTTGGGTCAGGGAGACAATAAGAAGGGGTCTCTCTCTAGAGTTTCGATCTTCTCCCCCAGATCGTTTCATACAGTGCCCGGTTTCAAACAATACTTCAAAATCACAACTAGTCACGACAGCCATCACACATTTATTAGAGATCAGAGCCATAGAAAGGGTTCCTCAGGACCAGATCGGGGAAGGGTTCTACTCCATCCTGTTTGTAGTTCCCAAAGCCTCAGGCGGTTGGAGGGCAATACTGGACCTAAAAGGTCTAAATTACTTCCTCACTTACAGGAAATTCAAGATACAGACCCTAAAGTCCATCTTGGCAAGTATCAGGAAGGGGGATTTCCTTTCCTCCATCGACCTGACAGAGGCTTACCTACACATTCCGATCATCCAGGAACACCGCAGGTTCCTGCGGTTCTGTTACGCACGCAGTCACTACCAGTACCGAGCTCTCCCGTTCGGCCTATCATCTGCCCCGAGGGTCTTTACAAAAGTCTTGGCCGTGCTGGCAGCTCATCTAAGGATGAAGCCCATATGGGTACAGTGCTACCTAGACGACATACTGATACAGTCCAAATCTTTCCGATCAGGTCAGTCGGACCTGGCAATCACAATTCAAACACTTCAGGATCACGGGTTTTCCGTGAATTTCAAAAAGAGTCACACTACCCCCACAAGATGCCTGCTCCATCTGGGAGCATTGATAGATTCCAGTCTATGCAAGGTATATCCAGCCTATGCAAGGAGCGTCAAGTCAGCATTCGGAAGCTGGCTCAGCAGATCCGAAGAGAAAAGAGGGTACCACTGGTACAACTATCCCAACTCCTGGGGAAGATGGTCTCTTGCTTGGGCATTGTTCCATGGGCCAGGCTACACTCCAGGAACCTCCAGTGGTTCCTCCTTCCCTTTCAAAGACACAAAGTCAGTGCCTCCAACAGGAAAGTCAGGGTTCCCCATCACACTCTGACCTCCCTTCTATGGTGGACTTCGCCTTGAGCAAAGGTACCCTTTTCAAGGAACCTCCCAGAATTACCCTGACCACAGACGCCAGTCTGTTTGGTTGGGGGGCACATCTTCAGAGCCACATAGCTCAGGGTCAGTGGTCCAGTTTGGACCTGACACACAACATAAATTGGCTGGAGCTCAGGGCCATCCACCTGGCTCTCCAAAGGTTTTCTCCCTTTGTGTCAGGGAAACACATGTTGGTCCTGACAGACAACATTGCGGCCAAGGCTCACGTAAACAAACAAGGGGGGACCCACTCTTGGTCACTCATGCAGGAAGCCCTGGCCATAGGACTTTGGGCAGAGTCCACTCTGAGTTCCATCAGAGCGGAACACATCTCGGGGGAGGCGAATCAACAGGCAGACTCCCTGAGCAGGGCCACAGTGGATCACTCAGAGTGAAAACTGGACTCAGATCTGTTCAGGGAAATATCACACAGGTTCAGGCAGCCCATCTTAGATCTCTTCACCTCCCCAAACAACGCTCAGCTCCCCAGGTTCTTTTCCCGGTTCCCATCGAGGGGGGCGGAGGGAACGGACCCCCTCCGGAGCAGATGGGCGGAGGGCGTACTTTATGCCTTCCCTTCTCTTCCACTACTACAAGCAACTATCCGCAAGCTCCTCCAGGAACAGGCGGAGCTGATCTTAGTTGCTCCATATTGGCCAAGACGCCCGTGGTTTGCCGACCTGGTGGACCTGTCGCTCTCACCACCATGGAAGATTCCCCCGGACCAAGTAGCTCTCAGCCAGGGGAACCTCCATCATCCGGACCCGCAGTGGCTTCAATTAGCCACTTGGCACTTGAGCGGGAGAGTCTAGCCAAACAGTTTTTCTCCTCTGAGGTTATCTCTGTCATCCAGGCCTCGCGGCGTCCCTCGACCAACAGGATCTATGACGCCACTTGGAGAGGTTTCTGCTCTTGGTGTACAAAAAAGTGACTTTCGCCGCTTGCTGTCACCATTCCAGACATATTGGACTTCTTACTTGAGGGGTTAACTAGAGGTCTTAACCAGTACCGTACGTCGGCAGTTAGCTGCCTTGTCGACGGTCCTCACCTGTGACAACCAAGTTTCCCTGTCTCAACATCCAGCAGTTAGTGCCTTTCTCAAGGGCGCGGCCAACGTAGGGACACCTACGGTTCATCGTTACCCATCCTGGGACCTGTCCAGGGTGTTACAGGCCTTAGTTTCTCTTCCATTCGAACCTCTGAGCACTTGCTCCTTTCACTTCCTTAAAACTGAAGGTGGCCTTCCTAGTGGCCATCACGTCGGCCAGGAGAATTTCAGAATTGGCTGCCTTATCGGTCAGGGAGGACTTATGCACATTCCATGAGGACAGAGTGGTCCTCAGGCTGGATCCTGCATTCATTCCTAAGGTCAATACAGGGTTTCATCGTTCTCAGGACCTAGTCCTTCCTAACTTCTGTCCTAACCCTTCCCACCGTCTGGAAAGACGGTGGCATACCTTGGACGTGCGCAGGGCCCTGCGCCATTACATTAAACGAACCTCGGTCTTCAGGAAATCTGAGGCATTATTTGTGTCCTTTCAGCCCTCTACCATGGGTTGGAAGGTCTCTTCCTCTACTATTGGGCGGTGGATTAGGGCGTGTATTTCCAGGGCTTATATTTCTCAGTCCCTTCCAGTCCCTTCACATATTACAGCTCACTCTACACATAGTGCTGCTGCCTCGGCGGCCTGGTCTACCCAAGCATCACTCGAGGAGATTTGCAGGGCAGCGACTTGGTCCTCTCCCTCCTCATTCATAAAACATTACAGAATAGATCAGTTTGCAGCAGCGGAGGCTGCTTTCGGAAGGAGAGTCCTACAGCGAGTGGTTGGTTCTCAGGGGACACAAACCTAGACTTCCCTCCCTGTAGGGACATGAGCAGCTTTGGTGTGTCCCAATCAGTGGATTCTACATCCATTCTGATGGAGAAAAGAGTGTTGTCTTACCTGAACGCTTTTTCTCATCAGGATGGTGTAGAATCCACACCCACCCTGTTAGTGTTAGTCTAGGCATGCATGTTTTTGTTTGGAGCCTTGCGTCTGGATGCTTCGCCTCGAAAAAACTGGGGAAAGTCACACCCAGAAGGAGGCGTGGCAAAGTTTTTTTGTTTCTTAGTCTGAGCAGGAGGGATTAAATTACCCAATCAATGGATTCTACACCCTCCTGATGAGAAAAAGCATTCAGGTAAGACAAGGCTCTTTTCACTTTGCCCTCACTGCTGATATAGCATTCAAATATAAAATGTAAAAAAAAAAAGTGAGTATACATAACTGCATCTATTATAGGTTTATGTTTCTTGGTAGGAAAGTAATGTTGAAAATAATCCTATTTAATGTAGGTTTAGAACGTTATTTGTAGCCGGTGAACGCTGTGATGTGGATACATTAGAATGGTGCAAAAAGATTTTCAAGGTACCAGTTTTGGATCATTGGTGGCAAACTGGTGAGTACCTCTTGAAATTTTTGTTTCAGATTAGTTCACATGTGGGGCACCTTAAATAAGTTTGTATTTTTTTATTAATTTGGATTCCTTCTTATAGCTACTTATTGTCTTCCCACTTCATTTTGGTTTCTTTTACTATATCTGTACCTTCTATTGTCTTGATTTATTGTGTTTATGTAAGAATCATGAATTAACTGGATACTATTATCTTGGGAAAACAAAAGATTAATATGCGCTTATTTAGTAGAAAAATATTTCTCTTATCTGTATGTAAAATGGGAAGGACTAGAGCTGAAATACACCAGTAGGAGAACTCCAGCTATGTAAAAATTACATATAGTAGATTTTTTTTTCTCCTATCAGTTGAACTACACCTCAAAACTGGTAACAAATGTTGGGAGAAAATAGCTACCAGTTGCAATCTGATAGGTATTTGAAAAAAGGTAGAGTTTTAAATGGGGAGAGCACTGGCCTTGGAGAAAGTGTCTCTGAAAAATGAGTTTTCTGATGCCAGTTACATCTCTTTATCTAATCCAACCCATCAGTAACCATTTGGATTATTTGAGAGATTGCAGAGAGCAAATTCACCATCCTTTGCCTTTGGTCCCAATATTGCCATGAGGTTGAACACATAGAAAACATAGAAGTGATGCAGTTTCCCTCATGCATTGAATCATGAGTACTTCTTGAATAGTTTTGTTGTCATAGTTCATCCTGAAAGACATGGAGCCATTGCTGCAGCTGTTCCTTTGCTTCATCCAACTCAAGTGGAAGAAAAAAAAAAAGTCAACCAAACTCCAGCCATGTGTTTATTAATGATTTATCTATATTCACTGGCCAGAGTGTTGATTTAACAGTAATGAACAGAAGCTTTATGTTGTCACGATGTTAGAATATGCTGCAATTCACCACTGAGAAATGACTATTGAGAGTCTCTGTGAATTGGCTTCAAGGAGATTTTGCTATAAAAACAAACAAACATTCTGGATGAAACTGAGTAGCAGCTGAAGTGCCAGTTATGTCTAGAATGGGCTGGGTAGAGGCCCTCTGCTCCATCTGATTATTCTCAGCTTATAAAATAAAAATGGAAGTTGTTCAGAAATGCTGCCCAGGGCAAAGATACCCAGGCCATCTCAGACACATGGGTGTCCATTTTTTTTTTTGAAAACCTCCAATGATGGACCACCTATAATTCCAGGAAGCAAGCTGTGCCACTGTTTAATAGCTACTCATGATCAAGAAATTTATCCTGGCTTTGGGTTTGAATCTCTCTAAAGCGTTCACCCCTTGGTTTTGTCCTGGTCCTCAAGCACTACAGAGAATATATCCACATCCTCTTAAATAGATGATCCACAACAACTATCTCTAGAGCCATCTAAAATACCAAATGACCCCAATAAATAGATCTCTATAGTTCCTCAATGTATTAAATTTCTTCCTTCCCTTCCATTAAGTCAAAGCTTTCTTACTGCTGTGCTCATTATTGCTGGTCACTATAATTAATTTTACAGCATTCCTCAATGTACTATTAGCAGGACAATTTATAGAGGACAAGTGGAAAAATATGTACCAGGGTTAAAATACAGCACAGTTCATAATATTACCTGTTTAAAGTATCTGAAGGAGCTGCAGCTGGAACTGACATGTGAACAAGAATGTATAACAAATGGCAGAACTGGGGATTTTTTTCATAAAGCTTAGGAGAAACTCTATGAAGCAGATTTATGTGTAGTCTTACTAAATGGAGGATTACGTGGGATTACACATAATTAAGTAGAGATGTTTAAGAATTTGAACTAATTAAGTAGAGACTAATTAGTATAAATTCTTAAAGGTAGCTGGTAGTGGGGAATAGCCAAGTAACTGGGAATCAGGCAGATACAAATTGAATAAAATTGAATTAATAAAATAGACAAAGGATACATACATTTATATGTATGATTTACTATCATGTGTAATACAGAAAAAAAAGACATTTAGTTAACTTACCTGGTAATAACACTTAGGTTAGTATACTGTGAATCCCACTTTAAAAATAAAAGTGATGAAAAGATTTTGCCAAATATAGAGTTAAAGGAGACATTATAGAAATTGTAGGGTTGGGTGGTTTTTGTTTCTCAATTGTCCAAATAAGAAGATTGCATTTATTTAGTGAGAGAGGCCAGAATGTTTTGAAAACAATACTATATGTCCATTTTCTTTCGTTTCTTCTGGGATTTTTAATGGTGATGATACAAATCTTACCTGGGAATCACCATTTATTTCAGCCAGCTTTTCAAAGTGCTGTCAAAATTAGAAAAATGCATGTTCCCACACCACCCCAATTTCAATACCTCTCTTGGTAGCCCAGCCTTATTCCTCTGAAGGTATTTCCACATGCATTTTTTCTCATTTCTTCTAATTTTGGAACGGCATACGTATGGCATCACTTTCTTCTGAAACTGTGTGTATTAAGCATGAATCTAGTGTTTCTTTCCAAGCTCCCTCCTTCCCTCGTGCAAATGCACTGACTGCAGCAAAAGGAAGACTAATCTAAGTTCAAACATGGATCTAATCTCAAAATAATTTTAAGGTGTGCTAAAGGAGAGAGAGATGGTGGGGAAGTTTTTTCAATCTCATTTGTATAAACGAGAGAAGCTCTGACTGCCATTAGTTTTATATGTTTCTCTGAAAATGTTACAGTTGCTGATGTCATTTCTGTTGCCTAGCAACAGCTTTTTCCCTTGTTCTGTGACTAGAGTCTCATTAGATGACGTAGATATTTATACTGATGGTTTGTGAATAGGAAACAGAGAATTAAACTCCCTGAATTTGTCTTGTAGAAAGAATAATCCTTTGATAGATTTAAGGCAGTCCTGATGGATCTTTTCCTGGAGAAAGAGTACAAAAGAGGTTATGAAACACTAATCCTTGCTGTAGATGGTTTTTCACATATTTAAAAATAGCAGATGTCTGATATGTTCTCTTTTGTCTAGAGTGGTCTACTGACATTAAAGCAGACAATGCTTTTTTGGAAGCAGTTACATTGTAAATGTTTAGCGCTAATATATGAGATTCTTTTGTGTTAATCATCTGCATCTTGTCCATTGAACATCAGTTGTTAAGTACCTTAAAGGTGGAAATGAGTAAGATGTTTTGATTCTATTCAAAATGGAAAAAAAAATAAAGATTTTCATTCAAATGCTGTGATATGTTGGTACACGAGACAGTAAAAAATACTGGCAATAGTCTTCAAGTTATTTCTGTTCTTTGCCTTAACAAGTCATCTCTGTTTATCTTCTCCTTTCCAAAATACAGCTGTAATCAAGATCCTCATTGCTTTTTTCTCCATTCTGTAGGATGTGCTATGAAAGAAAAGTTTCGCTTTCAAACTGGGAAGTTAAATAAGTAAAATAACCATTTCAGCTGTCTGAATTTTAGGAAGTAACTAATTCAATGATGCCACTCAGTGTATAAACACAATAGGATGAAAAGCAAGACAAAATATCTTGTTTGCCATTATTCCTATAGATTGTCCTGCTTAATTAATAAAAATATGACTCCAGATCCTTAAAACTGGTATTCTTCAATGTTTTTCCAGATTAACTATCTTTAACAACAGACTTAGTAATCTAGCTAAACAGATATTTCTTTGGCTTGACATTAGTCTGTTCCTTTTTCATGTTCCATTTATTCTGTGGACCTGCTAGACATTAACTTCCAAGAATACAGCTGGATTTTTTTGGAGGGGAGGAGCATATGCTGGCTCTAACTCATAAAATTGTACAAAAGCTCAAGTATTGTGTTATGTGGAGATGGGCATGTGCTTTCCTACTAGGAAATATTTTAATACAGGGAATGAAGTTTGGATGTTTTAAATCATTGAAACTGTATGGGGGGGGGAGAAGAGAGAGAGAGATTGAAATTTGTGTCCATGTGGCAAATCAAATGTGTTGCCCTGATGATGCCGGCAGGTGACGGCGAAAGCTTGGCGTTTTTTAATTAAACTTTTTATAGTTTTAACTACCGTGGTGTTCATTTTATTTTTTATATATATATATATATATATATATATATATATGTGTGTGTGTGTGTGTGTGTGTGTGTGTGTGTGTGTGTGTGTGTGTTTTCTGAGGTTTTCGCGGGTGTTTGTATGTAGGTCTTTGGTTGTTCAGGTTTTCTCCCGCATAAAATTGGAAGTGTCTTGGCGACGTTTCGACGAAGTCCCATTCGTCATCTTCAGGCTGGTGTTTTCAGCTTCGTGCTTTCTCTGTTCAGAACATCATGTCCTTTTTACAAGAAATCTTCACGTATGCATTAGCTACAAGATGCTTAAAGAAATGTGTTGATACTCTAGTGGCCAGTCAGCAGGAACCAATAGGTTCTTAAAATTCAATAGGTTCAAACCCAGTTGAAATGGCCAAAGAGGATTTGATTGAATAAATAGAAGAAAATTAATATAGAAAGAGGTAACAATCTACATCCCTTCAACATGTCAGGAACTCCAGGAATGGCAATGACAGAACTTTTGGAGCTGACAGTTGTGCAGGACCTTATCGAGGTTCAGATTCTTTACTGGCTTTTGCCACTTTCCAATAACTTTAAGAGACAGGAAATATAAACAATAAAATCTGGAGATGGCTTGGCAGCCCCTCTTAATTAGGGACTTTTTTCATAACTAGTGGAATCTTTGCCAAGAATATTTTTAAGGAAAACCAGATTCTTAGCAGATAGCACTTTTGGGCTGCCTGATTTGGGTTTCCTAATTACATATCTTGTCAATACCTTGAAAACTTTGCTAAGTGATCTTGTGAAAACATTGTTCTTAGTAATTGTTCCCCCTTTTATTGACAGATGTCTTCATTTAGGAATTAGATGAGGGAGCTGGCATTGTCCTCTTTATCATAATAGTTACAAGCAATGATACAACTATGGGATAAACAAGATTGATTAACAAGAATGGAGTTCGCAGAACATGCTGAACAACTTCTAAATTCATGTATGGAGGAATTTGTAACTCAAAGCTTGCCAGGTTTTGTACAAAGTTATTGGCTGGCCAAATAACCCTTTCTGCATATCTTGTATATTCAAAGGGAAAGACTTGTCCACACCACTAACTATTCATCAATCTTCTATGGAACCAGGAGAAGAAGCTGTCTACTTGGAAGATTGAATCATTGTACTTTTAAAAAGTGATTCAGTCTTCTTATTTTTTTTTTTATTAAAATTTTTTAAAATTTTACAATAAAAGCCCCTTCCCCAATCCCTCCCAGCCCACCCCAAAACCCTCCCCCATTCTTCCCAGAGCTGAATACAGGCTTAACTAGAACTTAAAAGAAAAAAAGTTTTAAGCCCAAATAAACCTTAAGCAAATATAATTACACTCAATAAACAAGTTGTAAAATACTTTAACTCCATTATATATAAAAAACAAAAAGAGGAAAAAAAGAGAGAAGATAAAAAAATAAAAAAAATAAAAAATTAAAGAATAATAATAATTACACTTCTAGATAATATCTTAAACTTTAGATATAAATTATTCAAAATCTAGATAATATTTTCTTATATCATACTTATATTGTATAAAATTTATCCATCTTTTCCACACCAAGAGATACTTCTCTTGCGATTGATCTTTCAAGAAAGCCGAAATTTTTGCCATTTCCGCTAAGTAGGAAACTTTAAAAAACCATTCTTGCAAAGTAGGCAAAAATTCCTTCTTCCAATATTGCCCTATTAACAACCTAGCTGCAGTAATTAAATTTAACATTAAAATAATCTCTTTGTCATCACAATCCGGAACAATACCCAATAAAAACAATTGTAGAGTAAATTTTATCCTTCTTTTAAAAATTATTTGAATATTCCACCATATCTTAATCCAAAAAGCTTTTATACTTTTACATGACCACCAGATATGATAATAAGTAGCATCCAAGCAACCACATCTCCAACATTTAGGCTGTAGGTTTGGATACATACGAGACATTTTTTGTGGATCAAGGTGCCATCTATAAAACATTTTATAAAAATTTTCCCATAAGTTTTGGGCTTGCGTGAATTTAACATTCCTCATCCAAATAATCTCCCATGTATCTAATAAAATCGGTTCATCAAAATTTTGTGCCCACTTAACCATACAATCTTTAACTAGCTCTGCTTCTGAATCCAATTCCACCAAGACACCATAAATTCTTTTAATATGGGTTCAACTTTGATCTCTAATTTGTTTTAACGAATTCTCATCCTCTCTAAGCAAGCCCACATTATAATCTATCTTCCACCTTTCCAATAGTTGTCTATACTGAAACCATGAATAAATAATATTTTCTTGTGCTAATTCATCCATAGATTTTAATTGCCAATTTTTACCATCCCACTTAAGTAATTGTGTATAAGAAATAGTATCCATCTTAACTCCTCTCCTTATTCCTTCTATTGCATGCCATGGAATAGCCCATAATGGAATTCTTGAATCACTTCTATAATATTTCTTCCAAACCCGAAGTAAAGAAATTCTTAAGATATGAGATCTAAAAACCCTATCAACCTTTTTATTATAAATTAAATAGGCATGCCATCCAAAAAGTAAATCCCATCCCTCCAAAAGGAGTATATCTACATTTGTTAGATTAACCCAATCACTGATTGATGTTAAGACCACAGCATCATAATACAATTTCAAATTCTGTATCTTTAGTCCACCTCTCTCTCGTATATCTTGTAAAATTTTAAGTTTTACTCTTGGTTTTTTCCCAGATAAATTTATTGATACCTTTCTGCCACTCATCTAAATTTGCTTATTTCTTTAAAATAGGTATCATTTGAAATAAAAAAAGAAATTTTGGCAGAACATTCATTTTAATCGCTGCTATTCTCCCCAAAAGGGACAATTGCAGCTTTTTCCAATTGTCCAAATCCTTTTGTATTCTAACCCACAGCGTTTCATAATTATTTTTATACAGTTTTGCATTGGAAGCAGATAAAATAACACCCAAATATTTTACCTTATTAACGACCTCAAAACCTGTCAATCTAATCAAGGTCTCCTTATCCAAGTTGGTCATGTTCTTAGGCAATATTTTAGTCTTATTATTATTAATTTTAAAACCTGAAACTTGTCCATACTGATTTATCAATGGTAACAACTCCGTTATGGAATGAATTGGTTGAGATAAAGTAACAACCAGATCATCTGCAAAGGCCCTTAGTTTATATTCTTTTTTATTAATTTCTATTCCTTTTATTTTCGATGATTCCCGAATTTTGATCAATAAAATTTCCAAAGTTAAAACAAACAGCAATGGGGACAATGGACAACCCTGTCTGGTCCCCTTTTCAATTGAGAATACCTCTGATAAACCTCCATTAACTATAAGTTGTGCCGTTTGTTTTTGATAAATGGCTCGGAGAGCCTGTAAAATTTTATCTCCAAAGTTCATTTCCTCAACCAATCTTAACATAAATTGCCAATTTAATTAATCAAAAGCTTTTTCAGCATCTAAAAATATCAAACCTGCAGAGATTTGGTTGCTCTTATCCAAATATTCTATTAAGTTAATAATTTGTTAACATTATTTTTCATATACCTTCCAGTTATAAAGCCAGTTTGATCCATATGTACTAGTTGATTCAACACAATCATAAATCTATTAGCTAAAATTTTCGAAAAAATCTTATAATCTACATTCAAACGAGATATAGGTCTATAATTCTTTGGTAGAGTAAGATCTTGGTCTTCTTTTGGAATCAAAGATATAAAAGCTCTACCCCAAGACAAGGGGGTCTCTAAACCCTGTAATATATTATTAAAAAGTTCCCTTAAAGGTTCTATCAACTCATCTATCAAAGTCTTATAATAAATTGATGTCAATCCATCAGTACCAGGTGCTTTTCCTAACTTTAATTCTTTAATTGCTATCATCATTTCCTCTATAGTAATCAATCCATTAATTTCTTGTTTCTGATCTTCTGTTAATTTAGGAAAATGAGCATCTTGTAAATATTTATCTGAAACCTGTACTTTCCTGCCCATATATAATTTCTTATAATAATCTAAAAAAGATTTCTTAATCATTTCCTTCTGGAATACCAATTTACCATTAAAATTTATTTTATCTATAATTAAGTCTTCTTATTTTTTGTAACTGTCTTCTGTTGTGCTTTGTTAAAGCTTGATAATATATGAAAAATATGCAAATGAGCCAAAGTTCAACATTGTAAAGTGCAAATGTAATTTAATTAACTGAAAAATTAAATATATGCTTGGTTTATCTATGGCAGAGTCATAATAATAGGTACTATATAATTAGTGTGGTTGTTTTTGAATATTTGAATTTTTTTCTTGACTATAATTGTCTTATACTATAATGCATTCAACTGTATCCAGTTATGTATCCAGTAATTCATATTTTAATTACCGTGACATGGCAGTTTAAGTCCAGAATGTTCCATTTGTAAACTCTCAGATTATCTTCAGTGTTCATGTTTCAAAATTGCACCCAAAATTTTGGGAAGATGTTGAGCATCCCTGCTTCGTAGCTCATGTGCTACAGTCTAAATCTGGATTTATCTCCTCAGCTGTAGTCCAATAGAATGATTTTCATTATGCTTTATTTTTCTCTTTTTTTCTGAAACTGAGGACTAACCTGGATCTGTTTGCTTCTGATTAGATTTTATCTTTTTATAAACTTAACTTATGGCTTGTTTTGTGTTTGTTTGCCCTACAGCCAGACAGCTGATTTAAAAAGGGTTGCTGCAGGACATGTCAACTTAAATGTGCTCTTTCTATACTTCTGGTCTTTACTCTGCTTTGGTAACAAGGCCAGTGAATAATTGTGAAGCTTACTGCAGGGCAGATTAAAGTTCAGCCACTGGTTTGTTTCCCAAATGGAAGTAAAAAAATCAGTTACTGCCATTAACATGGACTGATGGTAAAAGACAGCCAAATTTTGACAGCTGGAGTAGTGAGTTTAGTTAGTTAATTAATTAGTTAGTTTAGTTACTTTGCTTTAGGGAGGTCCAGATCTAATTTCTTTGGTAGTCTTAATGCTGCTGTTAAAAGTGTAGGTCATGGGTGTCAAACTGCCAGCCCGCAGGCTGGATGCGTCATCCAGAAGTACCCACCCCATTGCCAGCAATGGCAAAACTGTCCCGATATGTTGCGCGACATCATGTGATATCTCGAGTTTGACATGTCTGATGTAGGTACAGCAGAGCTCTCTAAGTATTTGGAGAATCCTTGACCTACTTTTCTAGTAATAGCAATACCAAGATTGCTGGAGGAAGCACTCAGAATGCTCCAGCTATAATTTTCTCTAGTTACATCGGTGCTTCTTTTCCTTTTGGTATTATGTCAGTCCAGTATGGGAAAGCAAAAAGGCCTTGTAGAAAAGTTAGTTATGGTATTAACAGGTTCACCTGCTACAATCAAAAGCAACTAGTAGAGCAAGGCACATTCAATGCACTGACATCACTCATCATGGAAATAGCTAGGTTTGTTTTAGGAGAAGATGAAAAAATTACTTCTCTACCAGATTAGAAAAACTTGCCAAATGGCCTTGGCAATATACATGGTCATGCTGATATATCTTTTAAGAATAGTAGACAGTTATGAAATTGTGTTAGTGTGCCCCTGTTCCTGACTTCTGTCTTCTATAGGTTATAAAAAAAAGGTAAAGGAGTCCATGTGGACTTTACTTTGTTAGTGTTGCTGAGTATTGGGGCAGTGCTCATGTCTGTTTCAAGGCCATTGAGCCAGCGGTGTCTGAAGACCTTTTTTGTGGTTATGATGAAGTCATCTTTAAAAGTTAGGTTAATTTGTTAACAGGATTTGCATACTTTCTATACATATTCTAACATTAGCAGAAGTGTCATGTAAGGGACTGGACTGAATGTTCTTTAGTTCATTATATTCTCAGATAAGTTAGGTTGAGTAACTGGCTCCACATCACCTAATGAGCTCAATGCTCTAGTAAGGACTTCTACCAGAGTTTCTTTGGCACCAGTTCAACCCATTAACAAGTGTGCTTATTAGTTTCCTTAGGTCAGTGCTTCCAGAACCTGAAAAAAATTACCCAAGATTGGGAAAAGTGGTTTTTCTTTGGATAAATGACAGATGAACCCATTAACCAACCATACTAGGTGTGGGGGAAATTGCACGCGTAGCAAACTGCCATGTTTTTCCCCCCACAAACCTCATAACCTCTTGATACCCTTTGTCCTAATGAAGCAGCCAGACGGTCATCCCCTTTTGACTTAATATCTCACCTACCTAAATAGATAATATGCTTAAGTTACTTCCTATCTCTTCCTGCCTTTGTTAGTTCTTTCACCTTTTGATCTATCTGTATTTGTTTTTACCTGGTCTCTGATCAGGTAATATGTTACTAGAAAATAGTTGCTTATATGAAGGAATTTTCCACTGAAGAAACTTTATGTCAGCATCTAATGGTTAAACTTATGAATGTAAAATGTCAGCATTTAATGGTAAAAGCCTATGTATGTAAAAAGTATATAAAAACCAATAAACATACAGAAACTCTCAAGCTGTCTCAAGCTGTGACAAGCAGCTCTGCAGCAGCTTCAAATCTCTGCTCAAGACATGCCTGAGTCTTTTTCTTTACAAATAGGGACATTTAAAGAAGGATTTTCTGATAAGCCATAAAAAGGACTTATAAGCAGTTTTGAATAATGAAGGAAAATGTCTTTGACTGTTGAAATTCTAAAAAAAAGTTGTGTTTAATGTGAACTTCAAAACCAATTAATTTACACATGAAAATAACTTCTAATTTAACATTACATTTAAAAAAAAAACATTTTTCTTTTTTTGTTACAGAAACAGGCTCTCCAATAACAGCTTCTTGTATTGGCTTAGGAAACTCTCTAACTCCTCCTGCAGGACAGACTGGAAAGTTGGTACCAGGATACAATGGTAAAGTTGAAAAGTAGATGCTATTAAAATACACTCTGTGTCTACGTGTGTGTGTGTGTGTGTGTGTGTGTGTGTGTGTGTGTGTGTGTGAGAGAGAGAGAGAGAGAGAGAGAGAGAGAGAGAGAGAGAGAGAGAGAGAGAGAGAGAGAGAGAGAGAGAGAGAGAGAGATCTTTTTAACTATGCTTTTCCCGACAAAAAGGAACAGGTAAACAATCTTTAAAGCTTAAGTGTTGATGTTTTGACAGTTTAGAACCAACACAACTTTGATCTTTTTTTAACTGCTTCAAAATTCCTGTTATCTCCAAGATGAAAGAAACCCTGCAAAAGATATCTTTATGTGATATATTTTTGAAATTGTACCATGGATCAATTGTTTTCTAAAGCTGCAATAAGTGTTTTCACTCTGACATCAAGGCACAACATAATTTAATGTGGACTGTTATTGCTTCATTTCTTGCTTGGATTCTTTAGAGCAGGGTGTCCAATCCTGGCAACGTTTAAGACTTGTGGACTTCAACTCCCAGAGTTCTCCCACCAGCCATGTTGATGTCTACAAGTCTTAAAAGTTGCCAAGTTTGGACACCTCTGCTTTAGAATATCCCAACCCATATAGGTTGTCACATGGGGCTTTCTGTTCTGTAGAACAAATGCCCAGGAGAATCACTTATATATTGAATTATATGGGGCAGAATCAATAAAAGTCAAAAAATTAACTTAATACAAACTGCCTCACAGAGATTAAATTGCTTGTGGGCCAAGAAATATATCTCTCATAGTAAATTTGGCCAGAACTGCAGATACTTCTTGAAGATCTGTATGGGAGAATGAATTTTGTAGGTTATAATGAAATCATGGCAACTGCCCTACATTCCATGGGTGTTCCTGACATATTCTGAAGAAGATATTTTATACTGTTGCATTTTTGTATTTATATTATAGTATCTGCACTAACATATGAAAGAAATCTTAAATTGAGGAGCTTTTGAGCTTCGTATTTGCATATTCAGAATGTATCGATTTGGTAACCTCCATAAATATGTTTCACGATTCAGAAAATCTTTATTGAAATTATCTAGAGTTCAACTACCTTATCAGGGAGACTTTTATGAACCAGACCTAAAAAGGCAATAGCTGTTTCTAATTTGAATAACAAGTGAAGAAAAAATAGAACATGCAATCAAAATTAAAGAAGTAACACAGTTTTCATAATGTTCTGATTTAACTTTGAACAGCAAGGGGTGTTTTTTCTTAAAATATAATTAAAGCTAAAATTGTAAAATGAAATTATGAAATGTAGTTTAATTAACTCAAACATAGCTGATTATTCTTTATATAAAGGATGCATGGAAGGAAATGCTTTTAAATTTTTTATATTCTCTTTTCCTATTTTGATAAGATGCCTGGTAATGATGAAGCAAAAAGAAATTCAGATAACTATGGCAAATGACCCATGTTTATTAGCCTAGAAATAGATATCGGCTTCTACTTCCTCATCTTTCATTGTTCTCAAGACTGTAAATTTTGAAAACAACAGCAATTTTCATTCTATTTAACTTTCTGAAGTTGGTTAACCCTGAAATACTTCTATTTTAATTAAAATTGAAACTATTATTCTTGTTTTTATGACTTGTGATGCTTTTTTGTTTTAGTTGTGATTCTGGATGACAACAAGCAGCCTGTAAAAGTGAAGACTCTAGGAAACATAGTGGTGAAGTAAGCAATTTATGACTTCCAAAACATTTACAACTGAGCAAAGTAAATAGAGATGAGGGAATGAGAACATATTCAAAATGGACAATTGAAGAATAATTTATATTGTTATTATGGGAGACCCAAGTCTACTGATAGGATATTGTAATATTGATCTGCTGCAATATCTGTTTGCCAAGAAAATACTTGAAAGACAATCTCCATTTAAGGAAAAAACCTAATTGAAATAGAAAACATAGGTTCATGTACTGAAAGATAGAACTGTATTCTGAAAAAGGTAATTACTTCAGGTAAAGATAGCTTTTGATCATAAAATCTAGGTTATCATGTTGATTTAAAGATGGACACTTGAAGCTAGCACATAGAATATTTTGTTGCATTACTTCTAAATATTGTAGGCCAGAATATGTTCCTGTTTATTTATGTATTAAATAAACAGGAACATATTCTGGCCTACAATATAGTCTATAGGGCTTACTGCTTTCTATGTGCTGTACATTATATATAATCTAGCTCAATAATCAAACCAACAAGCCAATTCATTTATTAAATGCCTCAAAAAGGATTAACAACCATGAGCTATAAATATTTGGTGAATAGTCTCAAGATAGAATAAGAGGCATCATTTTGATGGAAACTTTACTGAGAAACTTTATGAGTTTTAGCAGATGTTGTATGCCAATTCCAGATACCGTAAAACACCATCACAAATTCTTACATTTTCCCTTTATTATTGCCTAAGCACATTTGTTGCAAGTCATCAGGTAGAATTCATTTAACACAGAGACACACATACAGAGAGACACATACAGACACAGACACAGACACAGACACACACACACACACACCACATATATATAGGGAGGGAGGGAGGGGGAAGACGGAGAGCAGAAATGCCAGAACAGCCGCTCTTTGCAGGACTGGGGGGGGGGAATTACGGTCGGGATGACAATGGCCTTGTGGGTGGGGAAGGATAATAGCCCGACAGTGGGCCTGGATCATAGCGTGAGATACAACACTCAAGATCCCCCCAGAATGGGAGGGGAGGGAGACCAGGCGCAGGGACGTGTTGACAGACACCCTCCAGGTGCTTGCACATGCGCCAGAAGAGCACTTGAGGATCGTAGAACAACCAGTGGGGCCAAGGACAGGTTGCCAGATGCGGAACAACTGAGCGCTGAAAGGATGAGTACAATCAGCAGGCCGATGACACACTAAAGGAGCCAGGCGCAGAGGCAGGAGGTTATATGAGTTGGCTCCCAGATCTCCTTTTACTCCAACTCTGACAACGTCAGCAGTTTGGCCAACAAAAGCTTAGTGACTCTTTTTAACCACAGGCTTGTTTCTATTAGAATCCATGGCTCATGGCCCAAATGTTATAAAATTAGGTTGATTTACTTGCATAACACTTCACAGTGTGCAGCATTTGCTCTCGGATATTTAAATTATGAATCGCTTCCTGTTGCTATTTTGTGTTATAAGATCTTGTGTGGAAGGTCTTCCTGGATGGATGATTTAAATTTTAATATAGATTGTACTATGAACTCAAATGTCATTCTTTTGGGGGGCATAAAGGTGGAAATAAATGCCTGCTTTGTTTATTTTACTTCTTTCCATCCAACCTTCTATACTTGCAACACCATTGAAAATATACTTTTATTGTTTCTTGAAAGGGGTTTTTTGAGAGACTTATTTTTAACAATAAATTATGAAATCATAACACTACTAATGTTGTGGAAAACTCTTGAGGAATATTGAATTCTTTAGAAAATTTCACATGAGTTTCTTCTTGTAATACATTTGAGGGTATTGTAACTATGGTATTTTAGCTATAAATTAAATTTATGTATTCTAAATGATAACAATTCTTGACAATGTGTGAGAATGAAAATCACTGCTATTAATCATGTTTGGCTTGCTTCTCTTCTATTAGCCACTCTATAAGGAATAATTGTTTGTGTGATATGACTAAAGGTAAATACTGTGTCTTAAGCATAAGACTGTTGTGGTTGCCCTAGACTTGCATAGGAGGGAGAAATCAATTTGACAGTGGTCTGGTAGAGGAAAACTAGAGTTGATAGCTGGAAGTTCCTGTGCTCAAAGTTAAGGAAAAAGTAACTTTTCTAGCCCTGCATTTAAAAGTATTCTGAATTTAGAAGAATATATTTCATTATTTTTTAGTTTTCTGTATTATTGTATTCTGCATTTATATCCCTCCCATTTTTTAAATATACAATAGGTTGCCTTTGCCACCAGGAGCCTTTTTAGGTCTTTGGAAAAATGAAGAGCTTTATAAAGAATTATATTTCCAAAAATTTCCGGTAAGAAGAGATTAAATATATAATAGTATACATTATTTAAAATGTGAAATGCTCTATATTTTTCCTTTAATTTTGATCAATGGCTATCCTCACTTTCCTTTTACTTATTTCCCATTTGGCTTTTGAATCCTGAAAGCTTTTCTTAGCTTTATGGAAATGTTTAATTTTCAGTCTTTAAACTTGCTGACTGGTTTAATTTTAGTTAAAATATATCATTTTATATTAAAATATTTTACATGGTAAAAAAAATTCCTGTGAGCTCACACATGCATGCAGACACATATACACACATGTGGTATATTTAGGATAGCAAAAGCTTCAGTTATGCCAAATCTGTATATTTTTCTTTCTCTTCCAAAAATCTTTATCAGACGGGATCACATAGAAGATGAACAGCACTCATGGTAAATGCTTTTGTATGTTTCATATTGAATTTACATAGAAAGCACTTTAATGATGTGTCAACCTGTCAACCTCCATGAACAGAACCATGAAGTATAGACTGAAACTTAGAAAAAATGCCAGGGATCAAATGAGGTACTTATTTGGTAATGCATTGATTTAGGAGCAAAAATGTAATATTGTTGTGTCTAATATTCTGAAGCATTTTTCATTTATCTACTTTTCTTCTTAGGGATATTACGATACTATGGATGCAGGTTATATGGATGAAGAAGGCTATCTATATGTCATGTCTCGTGTGGATGATGTGATAAATGTTGCAGGCCATAGAATTTCAGCAGGTGCAATTGAAGAGGTAAAGATAAAACAACCAGGAAAAATGGTACCTCAGTCTCAAATGCACAAAAAGAGGAGAGGGGGGGGGGTCTGTCTCAAAATTATTTTTTTCTGGTGAGTCTCTTTTTTTAGCAAAGTTTTCTCCATGAAGACTTAATGAATAAGTGGAGCAACAGGAGCAGTAAATGGGAGCAGTGCTCTTATCATTACTAGACTGTTCCTCTTATATACTCACTGAAAGCCATCATATTAACTTCTGACAATATTCTAGACTAATGCTTTATCCGAGACACTGAAGAAAAAATAAATGGTGGCTCCCTGACAGCATTGATTGGAATGCAGGAAAAAGAAATAACTGTTTTTAAGACAGGGTAGAGAGGATGCATTGTTCAGCCTCGTGAGGGTTTAGTGAAGCATATCTGTTCTGGACCGTATAGCTCTATGTAACTTCGTATAGCTCTGTGTAACCCTAACTAATGAGCATGTATCACTATGTTAGAATATCTGGCAGTTATTGGGTTAAATGCTGGGTTTGTTGATGGGTCAGTGGGAGGAGTTTCTAAAGGGCATTGGGAGACTTCCTGGACACAAGCCAGATTGGAATGTCTTTGAAAGAAGCATGGGCCATCAGATGTCACCACGATGAGCCTGCGCCGTTATAAAGATGGTATGGAAGAGAGCATCATTCTTTTACCTATAGGAATGGACAAAAGATGTATTTTCCAGAAGTAACAACCATAGCATGAATGCAAGTAATCTTTCTGATTGAAATATATTTTTTGTTATGAAATCATTTCTATTGAGTTATCTATCTGACTTGATTTAAAAGAAGGCATTTTTAACTCAGAGTCAGAATAGTAAAAGAATGCTCAGAACTCATATCAGCTTTATAAAGGCAAACAGTAATTTGATGGGGCCAGTCTCCCACTAAACGCCTGCAAAGTAAAGTCAGTGTGTTTGTTTGGCAGACAGCGGTTCAAAAAGGTGTAATTCAGATGCATTGTTTTGTTAATTCGCTGTTAACTCTGCAAGTAGCCACTGCATGACAAAGTTTATCTGTATAGACGAGCATCTGCTGGCAAGGATTCATTACTAGTCAAACTCTGCATGCTAGCCAACGTTTTAAAGAAAAGTAAAAGTTATAAAGTGCTTTGTGTTTTGTTTGGATGCTTCTGCTAAATTGTCTTAGGATCTGTTTACAAGCCAACGTTTAAGTCAAAGAGATATTGTGCTGTCTATCTCAGGAAAAGTTTAGCCTTCTTTAGCCACTTTCAAAACAGTTGTTAATGTCGTTTGCATGTATCTCCGTTCAAGAGAAGAAAGCAGTTGTGTATTTCTATAGCTCTACTCTTTCTGTGGCTTTTCACATTTGAAAGGATCAAAGGAATTGTGAGCAGCAACCCCCCTTCTCCCTTTCCTTTGCTGGCAATTCGTCTTGAGGCAATGAGGGGATGGTTTCAAAGGATTGTCTGTGAATTCAACTTTGTTTGGAATGTCTGGGAATGCATGAAACTGACATGGAAAGGATTTCTTGCTAACTTTGGCAAATTTCTGTTGGCTTTGTTTGATGTTCAGAAAGGGTGATTCCCCCCTCTTTTCTGGCCCCAACACAAGCAATAAAAACATTTGTCGCCTTAGCAACCAGGCCAAATTCCTTGTCACTAAGGAAAGCAATTAAGGCAATTAACCACCCAGCCAGAGCACTGGTAAAAGAAGCTAAACTCCCCCCTCCCTTAGGAATGCTTGGAATTTCAACCAATGTCAATGGAATAAGAAGGCATCTGGTTTCAGAGGCAGAACCAACCCCAATAGCATTGCAGTAGCACCCCCTGGTGGTCAATTTATACATGACACCCTTATGCGATTTCTTGCTTCTTGCAAGAAGCATCTACATGCTGGACTACAACAACTGACGATTAATTCAGCACATAGCAGGCTCATAACAAGCCAAGCTAAGAGAACCCCATAGAGGGAAAGAAGTGAAGCACTGCATGCTTCACTAATTACGCAGAGTAAATCTGATAATTAAAGAGCAAGTTACTTAACTTTATCCCAAGCTACCAAAACCCCCTAGAGGGCACAGAGTAAACTTCGCTAAAGTATTCACTCACTCAAGCTGACGACCAAGTTGTTCCAGTTTGAGGGAAATTAAGGAGAAGAACAAGCAGAGCCAATTGTCCTTACTTATTATCACAAGCTGATGACCAAGGGGTTCCAGCCTGCAACTTAATGGCCAGGTGGGAGTTTTGTAGCTCTACATTCTCTCAGTGGCTACTAGCAGTAACGTGGTAATAAGAGGAATTTTGGCTGGCCTTTCTTCAGATGCCCTTGGGGTTAAAGGAGGAACTACACGCAAGCCTTTAATCATGCCCAAAGCCAGCCCTCTAGTGGACAAAGGGTGAACCTTGAAGGAAGAGCACCCTGGTAGCCGACCCGCAGCAAGTGACCCCTAGTGGTGAAGGGGTGAATTGCGCTGAAGTACCCACAAACGCAGGAGAATGCACCCAGTGGCGCCTCCACCCACAGACAGCACCTCTGAAGCTGATCTGCAAGTAGCGACCCCTAGTGGTCAAAGAGAGAAGTTCTTCAAATTCGCTTCAAAATAGCTGAGAAGAACACTGAACCTACCCTAGCCATGGCAGAGTGTCCCACTCGTCTAGCAGAAGGGATTCAACCAACCAGCCTAGATGAGGCACCCCAACCAGCCAATCAAGGAGAAATGCTGCAAACAGCCAACCTTGACTTGTACACAGAAGCTGAAGCTCAAGCCTCAGCAAGGCCAAAGGCATGATTTGATTTGAATTCAAGATAAATCAAGGAAAAAAAGCATGAATTCATGCAAACCGTTTCACAATTTGATATAGGAAAATTTGATCCATGGAATGAGGAAGTATTAAAATTCCTGCGGCACTCCGTTAGAGGCAGGCAGAATGGGATGAGAATAGCAAATCTAACCTCTGTGAAGGATATTAATCTGCAAAGTTTTACTGGATTTTGTAAATATTTGTATGAAATATTTCTCCACATCATTTTAAAAATGAACCAGTAAACGTGAGGAAAGGCCAATACAATAGCCATCATTGAGCAGAATCTATAGAGACTCAGTGAATTAATTTAGAAATTGTTCTAGTCTAAATAAAAAATATTTTAAAAAACATTTAAGGTTTAAAACTATTTTAAAATAAACTCATGCCAGGTGATCTCCTCAGCATGGTGGTAAGTTGGGCAGGACACATTGGCAAGGTTTGGCATTTCCTGAACGGGACTTGGTTGCAGCTTTCATTGCAAGTTGTATTGGCAGGACAGGGCACAGAAGTCTTATCATTCCGTTAACACAAGAAAGAACTAAATTAATGTTTGTGGCCTTGCTTAGCACATTAAGAAGCTGAGAATTGGGAAAATCAAAGAAACTCATTAAGTTTTGCCACCCAAGGAGCTCTGTTAGAAAACTGATTGGTTACATAACTCAGTCCCTTGCATTCTCTTTCTATAGAACTGATATTGCATCATATATTTTCTGTAGCAACTCCAGAGGCAGTGTATCATATATAGAACTTATAAAATGTTTATTAAAGATAGTCCTCAACTTACAACCATTCATTTAGTATAGCATTTGAACTTACAACAACACTGAAAAAAATAACTTACGACCAATTTTCACACTTACCTTGCAGTATTCCCATGGTCACATGATCAAAATTTGGGCACATGGCAACTGGAATGTATTTATGATAGCTAGCTGTCCTAGGGTCATGTGATCACCATTGGTAACCTTCCCAGTTAGCTTCTAACAAGCAATCAATCGGGAAAAGCCAGATTCACTTAATGACCACATGATTTACTTAACAAATGTAGTGATTTGTTTAACAACTGTGCAAAATATTTCCTAAAATGGGGCAAAATTCACTTAACAGCTGCTTTGCTTAGCAACTGAAATGGATTAAAGCAGGTCTCTGTTTTAATTTGTGAATCTGATTTGTTAAAGTGATTTGATCAAAGCTTCAAACTGAAATATCCTTTTGAAATTTGGAGCATGATCTAATTCAAAACCATGTATTTATTTCATTGAAATTAGATAGGCTTCTTCCCACACAAATGCTTGGAAAGTTACTCCTTGCTGTTTAGTGAAAAGTTACATTTTATGGGTTTTCCATGCTACTCTCAGAATTTAGGAATCTATTTTAGTATGGAGGTCCAAGAGGAAATGAGCAGTCTACTCATATATTGTGACTCCTGCACATTCCTTTTTCTACATATCAGAGCCAACCACCACATAAATTATCCCACTACAAATTCATTTATAATCATATATGATCTCAGTCAAACATGGCTGGGAAGCATAGAGTTTTTCAGACTATATATTATGAAGTCCCCGTTAATGTTTGAAAGAGCCACCATATAATATGCAAATAAGTTTTTATTGGTACAGATTATCAAATGGACCATGATATCTAGATTTCCACATTCTCTGAGATGGACCTTGGATGTTTGTTCTATTTTAAATGAATTCCCGAGCAAATTTCTGCTCAGAATACTCCTGCTGGTGAAAAGAACATTTAGTAGTAGCCTAATCCTTGTGCCTCATCCTAGGCTACTTATCCCATGTTTCTGAGAAATCTCAAAACTGTATAGAGCAGATTTTTAGGGTTTTGTATGCGAAGGAGGACAAGCCTATTAATGGAGAGCTCCACCTTATTGTCCATAGGCTGCTGTTCTGGACCCATCTTGTCAGATAAGTAATGGACATGCCCGTTTTATATTTGTCTAATATAGTATTTTTATTCTTTTCTCTCTTCAGGCTGTTCTCTCCCATATGGCTGTGGCAGACTGTGCAGTTGTTGGTCAAGAGGATCAATTAAAGGGCCATGTTCCTCTAGCATTGTGTGTTCTGAGAAATGGTGAGAACTTGTTCATTTACAAAGCTGAATTTATCTTTAGAGTTTTGAAGTGAATGATTTGCTTGAGATTGTTGTCTTGATTTGGCTGTGATAGCCAATAAAGCCACTTATCTTGTGCTCTTATATGCTTATTAGAAATTGATATTGAAGAGGAACAACTGTTGGAAGAAATTGTTACACGAGTTAGAGAAGATATTGGTCCTGTGGCAGCTTTTCGGAAAGCAGTATTTGTGAAACAAATACCAAAAACCCGTTCTGGCAAGATACCACGATCAGCTCTTGCTTCTCTTGTGAATGGGAAGCCATACAAGGTAACTACCATAAATACAGAATATAGTAAGGTACTAGACAACCTGTGACCCACCATGTCATTGTTTCAGAGATATTTCCTTACCCAAATACAATAGAGAAACAGACTGACCATTGGTGGGCAAAAAGGAGAGGGAGCAATTTATTAATTTGTCATGTCCCTCACAGAGTGACTCTGGGCAGTGTACAATTAAATATTAAAAGCATAAAAAACAGTAGGTAAAATTTAAAAGAGGCAAGGAATGTTAAAAATTGATTTAAAAAGAGGGGGAGGGCTTTCAGAGTGCCAACCAGCCCCACAACTGCATTTTCAACTGCTTTTATGGCTTTGTGGAAGGTAAAGAAACAGATAGGCACCCAATGCAGCTTACACAGCAGAAATGTTACATGCACCAATCTTTGGATGTCCAGGATTGCCTTTATGGCTGCATTTTGTACCAGCTGAAGCTTCTGGATACTTTTCAAGGGTAGCCCTATGTAGAGTGCATTGCAATAGTCCAGATGGAAAATGACCAGGGAATGGGTCATTTCCTGGCAAATAGGTGGGGAAGAAATGGAGGTAGTGACAGATTTTATTTTTCTGGGCTCAAAGATCACCTCAGATGGGGACTGCAGCCAAGAAATTAAAAGATGCTTGCTCCTGGGGAGGAAAGCTATAGCAAATCTAGACAGCATACTAAAAAGCAGAGACATCACCCTGCCAACAAAAGTGCGTATAGTCCAGGCCATGATTTTCCCAGTAGCAATGTATGACTGTGAAAGTTGGACCATAAGAAAGGCTGAGCGCCAAAGAATTGAGGCCTTTGAACTATGGTGCTGGAGAAGACTCCTGCGAGTCCCTTGGACTGCAAGGCGTTCAAACCGGTCAGTCCTAGAAGAGATCAACCCCGACTGCTCTTTAGGAGGCCAGATCCTGAAGTTGAAATTCAAATACTTTGGCCACCTAATGAGAAGTAAGGACTCACTGGAAAAGGGCCTAATGCTGGGAAAGATTGAGGGCAATAGAAGAAGGGGACGACAGAGAATGAGATGGCTGGATGGAGTCACTGAAGCAGTAGGTGTGAACTTAAATGGACTCCAGAAGATGGTAGAGGACAGGAAGACCTGGAGGAACGTTGTCCATGGGTCACGATGGGTTGGACACGACTTCGCAATTAACAACAACAACAAAGGGAAGGCATGCAGTCGGTGGTATAAGTTGGAAAAAGTGCCTGGGGTGCATGTGAAGTGCCGTGTGGGTTGGATTGGGCATGTAGTGGGGCAGTGCAGTGCAAGAAGAATGCATGGGAGTTGCAGGGATATGTGAGAAGTGCTGTGCCAATGGGGCATGGTGTTGTGAGGTTGGGAAGGGTGCCTAGAGGTACATAAGAGCTGCCACATGAGTCAAGAAAGATGTGCAAGGGGCAGTGTGCATTGGGAAGAGGACATGCGAGTGCACAGGAGGTACTGCATGTTATCAAGGAAGGTGCACAGGTGGGTTGGGGAGGATATAGGTATTGTAGGTGTGCAAGAGGGCTGGGAAGAGTACCCAGATTTTTTTTCCTCCCTGTTCCTTTCCCCTTTCTTTCCCTCAGCAACAGCCAGGTAAGTGTCTTCTGCTGGATGCGGGAAGGAACAAGGGATTGCAAGACTGTCTGGCAAACTGTCACAGAACATTGTAAATAAAGACCATATGACTATAGCAGCAGTTTGGTATTGCAGCCACCGCCAGTATAACAGAAACTGCACAACTTTCCCAAATTTCATTCCCTTGGAAATCATGAGTCCTGATTTTGGTCACATTCTGTAAGTTGGCTGATCTGAAATACCTTTAATTGTTGCCCTATGATGCATTGTCTTTTCATGGGCAAATACTGTCTTATATATGATTTTCACAATTTTAATTTGCCATATTAAGATTCTTGTTTTTTTTTTTTCATTTTTTTTTCAGATAACCCCAACTATTGAGGATCCTGCTGCGTTTAAACATGTAGAAGAAGTGTTAAAAAGATTAAAATAACATTTAACAAACACTAAAATGTAAGGAAGACCTGCATTACTTACTGCAATTTGTTACGCCAGAAATACAAGTAAAATGTTGATTTTATTTCTGTAAATGTGTTACTGAATCTTAGATTACAGTAACAAGTAATATTCAGTTGGTGGTGTAAATTTTACAATGAGCTATTTAGATGATTTTAAATTTTTTAATTGTAATTAAAACTGTATGAGCAAATATTAGTAATACACACATTGTTCTTAAGTACAGTGCAAAAGATGACATAATTTAAATTCTGTTAAAATTATATTTGTTTCTTTCAGTGCCAGGATGAAAATTAATCTCAGGCCTTAAAGTTTTCTTTGTCTGAAACACCCATACTTGCACTGAAGTTTTTTAAGTAGCTCAACATTGGTAGCTACAATTTGTTGTTGTAACATACAGATTTAAATTTTGAGTAATAAGGTAAAGAAAATGGATGCTAATGGAGTTAATCACTAGTCTACATTTATCTATGGTCTGTAATCTGTGCTCTTTAGGCAGAAATTAGGTGTCCAGTTCAGCTCTTCTACTCTATCGAGCCTCTGCACTATCAGCCCCCTCTACCACAAAGATCCTGCAGGAGAAGGGCAGTGTGGGATCTGGCAGGGTGAGAACTGTGAACCATAAACACAAAGCTTTTGCTGTGTCCCTGCACAACAAGTACAGTGCCCTTGCTGACCTTAATAAGGACATTAAGGGAGACAGGTAAAGGTATTTGCGATGATAATTCAAATAAGCAGGGGATTGTGGTCCGAGATGAAGAACTAGTTTTTGACAGGGAGAAATACGAATCAGGTATTACACATCAGTCATCCAAGAACAGAAAGGCATCGAAAAAGAGAAGCCACCTTTTGGTTGGTGATTAAATTATAAGGGATGTAAATTTAGGAAAGGACACAGAGGTTTCGAAAGAGGTCAGATGTCTTCCAGGTGCTACTGTCAGTAGGGATAAGAAGTGTATTTCTAAAATAATCAAGAATGCCACTAAGGACTGTGATGTGGAGGCTATTGTTCATTTTGGCACTAATGATCTGTCCCCAAAAAGATGTACTCTCTGTGCAGAATGATTTCCAGAGCTTGGGGCAGGAACTAAGCAGAATAGGCTGTAAGCTTACTTTTTCCAGAGGTTTTACCAATGTATAAGGAGCAAAATGAAAAAGGCCAGCATATAGCAGAATTCAATATGTGGCTAAAGGAGTGGTGCAATGTGGGAATAATTGCATAGATCTGCTTATAGACTTGCTCTCATACAGTCCTTGACATACCAAAGCAGACCGTTCCAGCCACGGAACACATCCATCAGCCATTTGGACAGGCTATGATAAGAACACGGGAAACAAGATGAATGAGTCATTACCCACCTGCACAGCCTTGCATCTGGAAAGTATCTGCTATGTGATACATTGTAACCGCCCTTGTATACGCCTTTTTATTACGCCGTGTGATGTAGAAACTATTGTAACAATAAAAGAGGGTCTTGGAGTCAGCTCTGGGCTCTTATCCCGAGATACCTACGTCCGTGTCTCATTCTTCATGGGAGACCACCACAACTGGTGACCCCGACATGATCCACTAAGGGATACGTCCCTGCCGACCCTTTACTTATTGCCTGGAATAGGCTTAGTGCACCCGACGACGTTCCTGGCGACACTCCTCTTCGTAAATATGGGGGGTGGAATGTCTCACACTCAAAAGCATCATGTGGAAGAGCTGAGACTACTTGGCAGGAAAAAATATCTTACTAATCAGGAACAGAAAGTAACCCGTCACCTTTCTAAATCTGAGGCTGTTAAATTGCTTGCTTACGTATGGGCTAACTGCTCATCCTATCTGGAGTCTGGATCTTTAAAAGTAGATACATGGAGAAAAATTGGCGCCGTTCTCCATCAGTCTCCGAGAGCCCCACCAGAGATTTTGTGCCTTTGGAAAATTGCCTATACCCTGATTCAAACCCATGCTGACTCGCCTCATCAGCCTTTATTAGACCCTCCACCGTACAAAAGTCCGTCTGTTATGTTGGCCACTCCCTTGCCACCCAGAGCTGGTTTTAACCCTCCTTCTGCCCCTGAAAATTCTATGGATCCTGATAAACAACAAACAGCCTCTCCTGTTCCTGCCACGTTACCGCCTGTCTCCCGGCCCGGAATCATCCGTGGTGCTTTTCAAAAGGCTTTGAAAAATGGTGATTTGAGCGTCTCTGACCTATCCGAGACAGAGTTGTTCCCTGTTACTTACCAACAGACCGCAGCGGGCATAGTGGTTGATTGGGAAGCACTTCCCCTGGCTATGATCCGAGAATTGAAAAAGGCTACAAAAGATTATGACATAACCAGTCCCTATACTCGGGGACTGATACACTCAGTTGCTAGCGCATATTGAATGTTGCCTCAAGATTGGAGAGATTTGTTCCGTATGCTTCTTAACGGAACGCAATACGTAGTTTTTGAATCTGAATATAAGAGAGAGGCACAAAACAGAGCTAATCACCCAGGTTCACAATGGACAGCGGAACAACTCTTCGGAGAAGGCACTTTTGCTACCCTTAATGCTCAGGCTCAAACTTTCACCCCCTTCGCATTCCCGATCATTAATTCTTGTGTTCTTTCCGCCAGGCTCGCGTTGATGAGTCTGGCACCCCGATTCAGTCTTTTTCTGCCATTCGCCAAACCGCGACTGAATCCTATGCAGACTTTGTGAATCGCCTGCAAGTTGCCATTGAGCGTCAAATTTCAAACAGAGATGCGGCAAATGAAATCCTCATAAAATTGGCTTATGAACATGCAAATGCGGACTGCCAGTCCATTCTTAAACCACTTGTTTCCAGTCCCACGGCTACTCTTGCAGACTTTCTTAAAGCCTGCTGCATTGTGGGAACCAATGCTTTTCAAATGGACACTCTTGCAGCCGCAATCCAAAAGGGGAATCAACCCCAAGGCACTTGCTTCAATTGTGGAAAACCTGATCATTTTAAAAAGCAATGAAGAGCCCCAGGAGGCGGCGCGGCTCGACCCGCTGCCATCCCCGGAGCCAAGCCCAAAACTGTGTGCCCAAAATGTAAAAAGGGTTTTCATTGGGCCAATCAGTGTCGTTCCTCTCAGTCCAATTGGGGAAACTAATAGAGGGGTCTGCAGCTAACCCCTCTCGAAAGGCTGCACCCTTTTCAGACTCTACTCCTTCTTCTGCTTCGCAATATTTTTCTGGCATTGATTTAATATTGGCTTTTGATCTTTCTGTTACTTTTCCTAACCTACTCACGGTTGCTGAAACCCTTTATTCCGGACCCTTGCCTCTGGAAACGGAGGGAATGATCCTCCCCACACCTGTTGCCTGGGAACAAGGAGTGTTTGTGCTTCCAGGTATGATAGATCCCACGTATAGAGACACCCTAAAAGTCCAATTTTATACCAACCTCTCTGTCACAATGAACCGGGGGGATACGGTGGCACGCTTGGTTCTATTACCGCGTGCAGCGCTATCCCTTCCAGAGGCTGCATATGTGCCTCACTCTGGGAACCCTTCCTCTGATTTATTGGCACTAACAAAGCAAATTACTCCCCAAAAAATAGTGATGCCTTTTTTAATCAATGGCATTCTCTTCTCTGGTCTTGTAGACTCCGGTGCGGATGTCTCAGTCATAAGGACAGCTGAATGGCCCTCTAACTGGCCCCTCGAATCCTCACCGGCAGTCAGGAGAGTGGGAGGACTTCAACAAGCAAGCTCCAGTAAAAATTGGCTTACTGCACAACGAATCACAAAAGGCATTTCTGCTAAATTTAAACCTGTCGTCCTCCCCCTTTACACAAATTTATGGGGCAGAGACTTACTCTCTCAATTTGATGCGAAGTTAATTCTTGAAGACTAATAAAGCCTTCTTCACCCATGAAGCTTATGCTCCTTTCTGACACCCCCATATGGATAGACCAATGGCCACTTACTTTAGAAAAACAGCATTGCAGAAACTGATATATCAGCAAATACAATCTGCCCATTTGGAACCAACCATCAGTCCTTATAACACCACAGTATTTGTAGTCAAGAAGAAATCAGGCAACTGGAGAATTATTCATGATCTCCGTCTTATCAACACAATAATTAAACCCATGGGTCCGCTACAGTGCGGAATGCCCAACCCAAATATGATCCCCAAAAACTATGATTTGGCGGTTATTGATTTAAAAGACTGTTTTTTTACCATTCCTCTACACCGTGATGACAAACAACTTTTTTCCTTTTCTTTGCCTCAAACTAACATGTCCTGACCTACTCCTCGCTATCAGTGGACTGTTCTTCCCCCAGGCATGCTTAACAGCCCCACTATATGTCAAGCTTTTGTGGACGCTGCCTTGTTGCCTTTTCGCAAATTCTATCCTAACTTTTTGCTTTATCACTATATGGATGACATTCTCCTAGCCGAACCGGGTCCTCCCGGCACGGTGCAAACTGTCCTCCCCCAACTCATTCAGCTTTTAGCTTCTTATGGCTTTATTGTCGCCCCGGAAAAAAATTCAGACCCATTCTCCCTTTTTATATCTGGGACACAAAGTCCTAGCCTCTCATTCTATTCCAGTACTCCCTACCATTCACCTTCCTTCTCCTCTTACTTTAGTTGTTCTACAACAAATCTTGGGCACCATAAATTTTGTGCGCCCATTTCTTGCACTCACCACTGCCCAATTGGCACCCTTGTTTTTGGCTCTGTGTGGCCACACTTCCCCCTCCTCTGTTGTTGTTCTTAACCCCACTCAAAACAAGTCTTTGCCTTAATTAATAGTACCCTCTCCACCCGCTGGGTGGACCGAGCCATTCCCAATGAGCCTCTGTCTTTGGCTATATTTAATACTCCTTCTATTCCTACAGCTGCCCTTCTCCAACATCAAAAGGGGAGGGTCTCCATTGTCGAATGGATTCACCTCCCCAATACCCCTCGCAAATCTATCAATCCACTGCCATGTATGTTTGCTCTTTTAATTACGAAGGGCCGTTTTCGAGCAAAATGTTTAATTGGATTTGATATTGTTTTTTTATATGTCCCCATGTCTCTTACTATATGGGAACCTTTATTTGCCTCTTCAGATGTATTGCAACTTTCTCTTGCTGATTGGGCAGGATCTGTTTCCTGTCATATTCTCTCTGACCCTCGCTTCCAACTCCTTAATAATGTCTCAATTTCTCTGCATTCCCCTATTTCTTCTTCTCCCATTCCTAATACTGTCACCCTCTATGTTGATGGTAGCAAGACCTATGGCTCATGTGTATGGAAGGAGGGTGAACAATGGCACACAAAAATTACTCCTCCTCAAACTTCTGCTCAGCGTGCTGAACTTGCCGCTACAATCTTAGCTTTACAAACTTTTCCTTCTGAACCTTTTAATCTTATTTTAGATAGTCTTTATGTATATAAAGTTCTCACCTCTTTATCTGACTCATATGTGTCACCCTCATTGGATGACTCTCTCCTTAGTTTATTTCTCACACTCCAGTCCCTTCTCCATTCCCGCTCTACTTATTTTTTTCCTGCTCATATTAGAAGTCACCAACCTTTCCCTGGTATTATCTCCGAAGGCAATGCCAAGGCGGATGCTGCCGCTTTGGCCGCCTCGACTCACCAGGACGTTTCTGTCCTTGTTTTATCTCCCATAACCCCATGAGACAGCCATTTGTATTTTCATCAAAATAAGAAGGCTTTAATGAAACAATTTTCTTTAACGGCTACGGAGGCTGCGGCTATCATACAACAATATCCCACCTGCAGCCTCCAAGCACACTCTGTTCCTCAAGGGGTCAACCCAAGAGGGACGCAGAGCTGTCAACTTTGGCAAATGGATGTTACGCAATATTTGCCATTTGCCCCCTGGAAATATTTGCATGTTTCCATTGACACATATTCAGGTTTTATTATGGCCACCCCTCAAAGGGGTGAGTCTGCTAAACATGTTATTAATCATTGTATTCGTACTTTTTCTATCCTGGGCAACCCAAAAGAAATAAAAACAGACAATGGTCCTGCTTATACCAGCACCTTTGCGCAGTTTTGCACTCACTGGTCTTTTGTTCATAAATTTGGCATTCCATATAACTCCACTGGTCAAGTGATCGTGGAATGAGCCAATCAAACCGTAAAAAGGGCTCTAGACATGCATGCAAAAAAGAAAGGGGAAAATACCCCCGGCTTGCCTGGGATACAAAACACTCTTAATCTTGTACTTTTTACCTTAAACTTTTTGAATGTTTCTGGCACCCCTGGCTCAACCACCGCAAGCAGGCATTTTTCTGCTTCTCCCACAGATTCTTCACGCCCCCAGGTCTACTATCGATGTTTGCCTGATCCCACCTGGAAAGGGCCTGCCTCCCTCATTACTGGGGTCGAGGCTACGCTGCAATAGACGACCATGGCGAGATCATTTGGACTCCAGCTCGTTGTGTTCGTCCTTATATGGCTCAACGTACACCACCTCAGCCAGGCATATGAGGATCAGGGACTGTTGGCTTTAAATGCTTTTGTACGGGATGCCAGGCGCACTGTTCTTACACTTAAAGTCACGAACTATTGGATTTGCATGCAAATTCCTGGTGACAGTCGTGGTGGCCTCATTTTTCATGCCATCCCGTTCAATGAAACAGGATGGAAGCAGCTGTGGAACGTAACAACAGAGACATTGAATATGACATATGCTGTGGGCGCTCGTATAATGGAACCTGCCAGATTTTGTTTTTATAGCACAGGACTATTCAGTACTGCCACTTATTTGGGAAATTATAGTAATTGTCAACAAGTTATTATATGGAATTCCGCAAAGAAATGCAAATCCATCAAAAGCAACCTTACTAAGATAAACGACACTTATCGAAGCAATCAATGGACGAACGTCAGTACCTACATGGCTTGCCTTGACATGGAATCCATAATAACATTTGCTAATGAGTCTCGCCAGGATTATTATGAGTTATCTGATATGTGGCTACTATGTGGCCGTAGAGCCTATCGCCAGGTACCTAAGGATTGGAAAGGCACCTGTACACTGGGCCTTTTGACCCCTGCTGTATATGCCTTGCCTCATCTCCCTGATGGACGCCTGCAGAACAAACGTGATACTAGTTCCTTGGATCCACCCCTAACATTGGGCGGTTGTTTAGAGATTCAAATCAGCAGAGGGATACTACCCAATCTAGGAGTTGCCATGAACTATCGGGACCTTCATTTGCTTAACAATTGGACTGTTCATATGTTTAATGAAACAATCAACAGCATTAAAATGATTAATCAAGAAATGGGGGAAATAAGGGAAGTAGTTTTGCAAAATCAGTATGCTTTAGATATTATTTTAGCCTCAAAAGGCGGTGTATGTGCTTTAATTCATTCTCATTGTTGTATGTATATACATGATTTTCAACCTAATATTTCTGCTACAGTAAGAAAAATGGAATCTATGATCCAAAACAGTCCCTTACGCAGCGATGGATCAGGCACTGTGGACATTTGGGGTGCCCTTTGGTCCTGGCTGTTGGATGGATCCTGGCTACGATCTTTGATTTCTATTATAGTAACCATTTTGATATTAATTGTATTGCTATGTTGTTGCATTCAATGTATTCCCTCCCTCCTGCAAATGTGCAAAAATGTTACGCCCTCCACTAGGAAGGACGCCTTAATCAGTGAATCAAGATCCCTTCTGGAACTGGAGGAAAGCAACATTGAAAAAACACAAAAGGAGGAGATGTGGGAATAATTGCATAGATCTGCTTATAGACTTGCTCTCATACAGTCCTTGACATACCAAAGCAGACCGTTCCAGCCACGGAACACATCCATCAGCCATTTGGACAGGCTCTGATAAGAACACGGGAAACAGGATGGATGAGTCATTACCCACCTGCACAGCCTTGCATCTGGAAAGTATCTGCTATGTGATACATTGTAACCACCCTTGTATACGCCTTTTTATTACGCCGTGTGATGTAGAAACTATTGTAACAATAAAAGAGGGTCTTGGAGTCAGCTCTGGGCTCTCATCCCGAGATACCTACGTGCATGTCTCATTCTTCATGGGAGACCACCACAGTGTAAAAGGGAAGGCTTTGGTTATATTAGTCACGATGTCTATAGCTGGTCCAATGAAAAAATGTACAAAAGAGATGGTTTGCATCCATCAAAGAAAGGCACTGAGTTACTTGGCAATAAATTCACAGATTTTCTGAAAGGAATATTTAAACTAAACAATGGAAACAGTGAGTTAATTGATACAGAACATCCCTGTCCCTGGCAATCTAAAAATTATAGGGCTATCAGTGCATGTAACATAGATGTGTGTGTGGATAAGAATTTCAACCTTGCTGTCAAGCAAAATCAAGCTTTTAATAGCACGTGCCACACAAACCAAATAGGTGGTAAGAAAATAGGGGAACTCAGGCACCACATAGGTTGGGTAGAAAGTAAACACAGGGTCAGTCATAATGGACTCAAATGTCTATACACCAATGCACAGAGTATGAACAGCAAACAGGGTGAACTAGAAATTCAGGTTAATGAGGGCAGATATGATATTGTTGCCATCACGGAAACATGGTGGGATGAAACCCACAAATGGAACACACAGCTAGAGGGATTTAAATTATTTAAAAGAAACAGACCAAATAAAAGAGGAGGTGGAGTTGCTCTCTATATATGAAATAACTACATCTCTACAGAAATAGAGCACAACAATGATGAAAACTGTCCTGAATGCATTTGGGTCAATATAAAAAGGGGAAAAAATGACATTGCTATAGGTGTATACTATAGGCCAGGGCTTTTCAACCTTTTCACAGATTCTACCACTTTTAGGACATGACAATATTTGAATACCACCAGTGCTTAGCAAGGTGTCAAAAACTTGATGACTAAAAAAAAGAGGGGGAGAATTTTGGGTTTTACTGTTTAGATTCATTTGTTGTTATATAAATGGCTGGTTTATAATATGGAAAAGTAAAAAGTTGAGTTTCGATGTTAATACTTCCTTCTACTGCAACAGAGGAAGTCAGAAGTCAATGCCTTTTCTTTTTCCCTTCTCCCCCTGACTTTTTCCTCCTTTTTCCTCCCCACTATGTCCTACTATTTGCTTTTATATTTTTGTATTTTATTCTATAATCTAATAAAATATTACAAACTAGAAAAAAGGAAAAAAGTACCAATTTTAATTTCTTTGGTGACTGTTCCTTTGCTGAATCACTTTCCCTTTACACTGACAAATGTATGATGAATTTATCCATGTTTATTAATATGCACCACTACCAGCTAGCTCAGGGGTCTTCTAACTTGGCACTTTTAAGACTTGTGGACTTCAACTCCCAGAATTCCTCAGCCATCATGGCTGGCTGAGGAATTCTGGGACTTGAAGTCCACAGACCCCTGAGCTAGCTAGTCGGGCCCTTCTTCCTCTCTCCCTTCTGAGCTCTTTCCACAATGTAGTAAGAATGCACCCCCTCCCCCATCCCTTCACTGTACCTTTAAAGACACAGGAATCAACTGCAAACGAAGAAAGGCTCACAAAATAAAGAAACACATAAACTCCTTTTTTTCTTTAAGCTGCCCCAGGCGTGTCACAATGTTGCAACTGAGACTGAAAGGCTCCGGCAATTGTGAAACGCTTTAGCCTTAAATTAAGCATATTTACCTTCAAAGAAAACTTTCTAAAAGTTATAGACAGACTCAAGATAAGGGGGTAAAACTAATTACATTTGTTTAAAGGGATTAAACCTACGGAAGTCAACACTCATTGCTAACTTAAAATACAGATTAAAATATTCTAATAACCAAAGCACACAAACCAAGCCTCTGAATTACAAAATGCTGTAAAAACTGCACAAAAATCCTTATGGTAACCCACTGAAGCTGCCAGCTGATCCAGAACTAAATAAACCCATCTCCTTTCCAACATGCTTGTCTGCTGGCTTTTCATTTCATCAGCGCTGATTGCATTCTCCTGGCTACAGAAAATGAACCAGGGTACCTTTTCTTCCAGCAATAGCTGGTGCTTCTTCCCTGTTTTCGCGCTGCCTACTGAGCTCCCCTTCTCTTTCCCTGTTATCTTTTTTTCCTTTCCCACCCAAACCACCTCCTTTTATATCCTCTCCTCCCCCCTTTTTCTTCAGTTCACCTCCAGCTCCGCACTGCCTCTGGAAGCACCAATCAGCTGGAGCCCTGACAGCTCCTGGGGCCTCTGCTGAACACAGACAGTCCAGCAGTTGCAGTTGCCTCTCCCTCAGGCTTGAGTCACTTTGGCTCATTCCCCTCCCCCGCTACACTTTTCTAGGACAGTCACGTACCACCTGCCATGTGGCAAAGTACCACAGGTGGTACACGTACCACCAGTTGAAAAGCCCTGTTATAGGCCACCCAACCAAACAGAGGAAATAGATGAACTTTTTACTAGTCAGCTAACTAAGGTACTGTATGTAGGAAGCACATCACAATAGTAATGGCGGACTTTAACTACCCTGACATCAACTGGGAGACAAACTCTGCACCAAGTGGAAGATCAAACAGATTCCTGACAAACCTAGCAGACAACTTTATCTCCCCAAAAGTAGAGAAGGGAACTAGGGGAAACAGAGACAAAATGATAGAAGGTGTTGAAGCCACAGGAACCTTGGGAGGAAGTGATCATGCAATATTTGAATTCAACATTATGGAAGCACGAGCAATAGAACACAGTCAAACTAGAGTCTTGGACTTTAAGAGAGTTAATTTCAGTAAACCTAGAGGGTGCATGGGAAGGATTCCATGGATAAGAATCCTCAAGGGGAAAACAACTCAAGAAGCTTGGGAATTTTTGAAAAGTAAGATAATAAAACCCAGTCTAGCACAATACCAACAAAGAAGAAAAATAACAGCTCTCAAAAGAAACCAGCATGGCTGTATACAGAACTCTCTGATAAATTGAAAGATAAAAAGGACAAATATAGAAAGTGGAAAGAGGGGCACATAACTAAGTCAGAATATCGGCAAATAGCCCGAGCTTGCAAAGATGAAGTGAGGAAAGCTAAGGCTTGTGACCAAAGTAAAAAAGAACAAAAAAAAGCTTATTTCAACATGTAAGAAACAAGAAAAAAGTGAAGGACATGATTGGTCCAATAGTGGGGGAAAGTGGCAAGAAGGTGACAAGCAACAGGGAGAAAGCAGAACTATTTAACTCGCTTTTTGCATCTGTCTTTACACAAAGGGAAAAAACAGATCAACCTATCAAAAATAGTGCCATAAAAAAACAGAATAGAAACACAAGTTAAAATAGGCAAGAAAATGGTAAGTGAGCACCTAAGATGCTTAGACTCTAGAAAGAGTACAGAGAAGAGCAACAAAGATGATTAGGGGACTGGAGGCTAAAACATATAAGGAACGGTTGCTGGAATTGGGTATGTCTAGTTTAACGAAGAGAAGGACAAGGGGGGACATGATAGCACTGTTCCAATATCTCAGAGGCTGCCACAAAGAAGAGGGAGTTAAGCTATTCTCCAAGGTGCCTGAATGGATGGAAAATGATCAAGGAGAGAAGCAACTTAGAACTAAGGAGAAACTTCCTGATAGATAGAACAATTAACCAATGGAACAATCTGCCTCCAGAAGCGGTGAATGCTCCCACACTGGAAGTTTTTAAGAAGAGACTGGACAGCCATTTGTTTGAAATAGTGTAGGCTTCCTGCCTGAGCAGGGGGTTGGACTCGATGAACTCCAAGGTCCCTTCCAACTTTATTATTATTATTTATTATAAATCACCAGGACCAGATGGATTACACCCCAAGGTTCTCAAGGAACTGGTAGATGTGATCTCAGAACTTTATTTTTCAAAGATCCTGGAGCACTGGGGAACTACCAGAGGACTGGAAAAGAGCTGATATAGTTCCCATCTTGAAAAAAGGAAAAAAAATGGATCCAGGAAATTACAGACCTATCAGCCTGACCACAATATCTGGGAAGATTCTGGAAAAGATAATCAAACAACAAATCAGCGAACACCTAGAGGCAAACAAAGTCATTACTAAAAGCCAACATGGGTTTCTCAAAAACAGATCATGCCAGACAAACCTTATTGCGTTCTTTGACCAAGTGACAAAATTAGTGGATCAGAGGAATGCTGTGGATATAATTTACTTGAACTTCAGTAAGGCATTTGATAAAGTAGATCACAACCTACTACTTAATAAGATGTGGGTTAGACAGCATCACTAGATGGATTCGTAGCTGGCTGACCGGCCGTACTCAGCATGTGGTCCTCAATGGAACCACATCTACATGGAGGGAAGTGTGTAGTGGGGTGCCTCAGGGTTCTGTTCTGGGCCCAGTACTCTTCAACATCTTCATCAACGATTTGGATGAGGGGATAGATGGGGAAGTCATCAAATTTGCAGACAACACCAAGCTGGCAGGAATAGCTAAGACTCCAGAAGATAGGCTTAAGATACGGAAGGATTTTGACAGACTTGAACATTGGGCGCTATCTAACAAAATTAAATTCAATGGTGAAAAAGTAAGGTTCTACATTTAGGCAAGAAAAACCAAATGTACAGGTATGGTATACGAGTACCTTGCTCATTAGTAGTAACTGTGAGAGGGATCTCAGTCCTAGTGGACAATCACTTAAATATGAGCCAGCCGTGTGCTGCGGCTGCCAATTAAGCCAACACAGTGCTAGGCTGCATTAACAGAAGGATAGAATCAAGATCACGCGAAGTATTAATACCACTTTACAATGCCTTGGCAAGGCCACACTTGGAATACTGCATCCAGTTTTGGTTATCACAATGTAAAAAAGATGTTGAGACTCTAGAAAGAGTACAGAGAAGAACAAAGATGATTAGGGGACTGGAGGCTAAAACATATAAGGAACGGTTGCTGGAATTTATGCACAAGAATCTGGTCAACTAACAGCACTAAATTGGTGATAGATAAGGGTCAGTGGAATTCAAGGGAGGAGGGCTGGACTTGATTTCTTGTGCTAATGCAAGGACCCTAAATTAATGACGCATTTATATCTAAAACATATAAGGAACGGTTGCTGGAATTGGGTATGTCTAGTTTAATGAAGAGAAGGACAAGGGGGGACATGATAGCAGTGTTCCAATATCTCAGGGGCTACCACAAAGAAGAGGGAGTCAAGCCACTCTCCAAAGTGCCCGAAGGCAAGACAAGAAGCCACGGATGGAAATTAATCAAGGAGAGAAGCAACCTAGAACTAAGGAGAAACTTCCTGACAGTTAGAACAAGAATAACCAGTGGAACAACCTGCTTCCAGAAGCGGTGAATGCTCCAACACTGGAAGTTTTTAAGAATAGACTGGACAGCCATTTGTCCGAAATGGTGTAGGGTTTCCTGCCTGAGCAGAGGGTTGGACTAGATGATGATGATGATGATGATGATTGTTGTTGTTGTTGTACAGTATTAGCAAAATCCTGTAATTTAGGCCTACCGGTGACTGCTGAATTAACTGAAACTGTCCCCCAGCCATCTAAAGTTTTCATTTGTAGCTAAGGACAAGATACAGTGAATGCAAAAGTTTCTGAGGTATGGTAAAACTCAGCTGAAACTACCTGGATAGCGATAAGCTGCTTTATTTTTCACAAATACTGATAAATTGTACTGTATAGGTAGTCCTCATGACCACAATTGAGCCCAAAATTTATGTTGCTAAATGAAACATTTAAGTGAATTTAGCCCCATTTTACGACCTTTCTTGCCACAGTTAAGTGAATCATTGCAGTTGTGAAGTTAATATGATTGTTATAGGAATCTGGCTTTCCCATTGACTTTGTTTGTCAGGTTTCAAAAGCTGATCACATGACTCCTGGACACTGCAAATGTCATAAATATGAAATATGAAAGCATCCGAATTTTGATCATGTGGATGCTGCAATGGTTGCAACTGTGAAAAATGATCATGTCACTTTTTTCAGTGCCGTTGTAACTTTGAATGGTCACTAAATGAACTGTTGCTAAACTGAGGATTACCTATATTCCTATCTCCCACTGTCCTTTTCCATGGTAACTTTTTCATTAGGTTCTATTTTCATGGGCAACTAGGTAACTTGGCAGAGAGGTTGGGTAGCATAAAGTGGCAGGAGGAATTGGTTTGCTCAAATATGTTCTTTGTGAGAGCTGAAGCAGCCCAATTTATTTAAAAAAAAATTGTGTAACCTGATGTATGATTTTACATAGTAGAACCCTTTAAGAAATCCTTTAGAGCAGGATTTGTGTGTCAGCCTGGAAAGTCAGTCCAGACAAGGAAACCAAAATATGAATACTAATATATTATCTATATTGTAGGCTTATAATAACAGAATCTTGCAAGTCTAAAAATGCTCCCCCCCCCGGCCTACTTTATGTTTCAGAGAATTAGGGAGGGTCAATTTTGAGATGCTTTGTCCACCCTCCATTCCTGCTTTGGACTCAGATTTCTCTTATCAGACTATTGTCTAGGCTGGTCTCCTTCCTCTCCTTCCTTTCTCTCCAAGTTATTCTCATAGCCCATTACAGTAATTGTGGCTGTGTAGTATGCCACAAGCTATGAATATAAGTTTAAGGAAGAAAAAAATATCTCTATTTGGAATGGCCAGATACTCAAGGTAAATAATAACTTGTAGCCACATAGCAATTCTGTTAGGAACCAAGCCGAAAAGGAAATATAGTTCAGAAATATTACCCCCTAGTGTTAAAACATTGAGAGATGTAGTCTCTAAAATTGTGCTGCGTTTTCTAAAATACCCAAATTATTTTAAAACACTGTTATACATTTTTATAAACAGATATTTGGGACTTTCACCACTTGGCAGTCATGAGGAATAATCTTGGTATATGTTTGATCATCCTACAATTCACAGGGTTGTTATCCATAATGTGATAATTTATCATTACAATGAATTTGGGTACGACTCTTTTCTTATTATGAGAGCAAGTCGACCAGAGGGAGTTATTTAATAGTTGAGGCGTTCTGTTGCTATAATACCTGAAAGCATTTTCTTGTACCTACCTGCACCCATACATGTAGTCTGAAATCTGAAAGGTAGGGAAACATCCCCAAGGTGTTTATTTGGGGAGGAGGGTCAAATACCATACAGATATTCCTTGACTTACAACCACAATTGAATGAAACATTTGTTAATTGAGTTTGCCCCATTTTACCACTTTTTGGCCACTGTTGTTAAGTGAATCATTGTTAAGTTAGTAACAAGGTTGTTAAGTGAATCTGGATTCCCCATTGACTTTGCTTGTCAGAAGGTCACAAAAGCTGATCACGTGACCCCGGGACACTGCGACCGTCATAAATATGCATCTGAATTTTGATCATGCAACGGTTGTAAGTGTGAAAAACAGTCATAAGTCACTTTTTTCAGTGCTGTTGTAACTTTGAATGGTCACTAAATGAACTGTTGTAAGTTGAGGACTACCTGTATTTTTCTACGAGTAATTTGTTGGGGCCTTTCATGTAATGAGGCTATTTGGGTGGGGATGAAAATAGCTTTTTCTTTCATTCTGACATCCTCTTTTTCTTTATCCTTGACTTACTTTAAAAAAATGCGAGAAAACAGATGGTATCCATGAATTGTCTAAGCTATTTGCTTGCAAAGAATTTTGAAATTAAGGGAAGAGCTGTGATACTAAGTTGAGGGTTGTTCAACCTCCTTGTATGTAAGTCAGTAAAAAATGTTTAATTTAAAATAAATTCGAGTAAACCTTTTGTCTATTATCCTGTCTCTCCCCCACATGCTGAGAACTCTTGCAGCCAAATGTGGAATGAGTCCAGTTGCTTTCAATGGAAGTTACTGATTAATACAGTACAATTTAGACTGCAATCTAAGGAATCCCCTTTGATTAAAAGGGAAGGCCAAGTTTTCTTATGTGTTAAGCAAAGATGGGTTGGACAAGGTAGTTGTGGGCAAGTACAGTTATACTTTGGGGGGAGGTAATGGGATGGGTTTTAATCCAAAGGCTACCTGGTCTCTGGCTTTCTATACAGACCACCAATATATTTTCTTAGGAAATAACACTCTTTTTCTTCTGCTCTTCGGTCGTAGCCTAATGACGCAGAGCACTGAATTGTATTCACTGATGGGAAAAAAGAGCAAGCCAATATGAAAAAAAATGCAATTTACAAAACACTTGGAACAGAAGTGTAGAATGATCTACAACTCAAGCTGGTAGATTGTAGGTTATAAATTCCTCATTTCAGCTTTAGAAAAAACATGCCCTCTTCTGTGCCTCCACAAGGATCATAAAGGTAAGGCAGAGAACAAATTAAAAATTAACAATATGTATTTTCTGTCTGGAAGATATTCAGCTGGAAAAGGCACCATAATGTACTGAAAAGAAACATTTTGCAATATAACTAGAATGAGTTGAAACTGGTGTATTTCATAGTACTGTGTGCAAACCACTTTAAATTCAGATACTTTTGAGTAAATCAAATTATTCAATTTTAAAACATTGTATTTCAAATATGAAACTAATATTTTGAACATTTTTGAAATGTACTGATCTCTGATACAATAATTGAGACAGTATACCGTGATATGTAATAATCATTTTGAACTCCAAACAACTGCTTCAAAGTCAAAATGAGGTCTCTCATATTTCCAAATCATTGGAATAGGAAACATTCTGTACTTTAATAGACTGATAAATGAGAATGTCTTGATTATATTTGTCCCTTAAACAATGTTTATCTTTAAAAATTAAGGTTGAAACCATGATATATTGCACTGTACCACAGACAGAACACATAAAAGAGCACTGATTTTATTTTATTGACAAGGGGAGAGGAAAAAAATTGATCACCATTTAATTAACTGAAATCTGTTTAAAATTTTTAAAATGCAGTAAAAAAAATGCACGTGCAGATGTTTTGCAGATAAGCCTGCTGAAGGACAGGACTTAAGCTACAATAAGATCAATCAGGCAGCAAGATTATTAGCAAATAGAGTAGGTAAATTACATTATTAAATATTTCTTACTTTGAAACTTCCAATATAACAAAGGGCAAACATCAATAACACCATTAAATAAAACCACAGCAGGTAATAGTTTCTCCTCTAAACTTCTATACAGTATATAATAACTGTTTTGTGTTTTAGTTATTTCCTCTGATAAAGTTGACTTCAGTGAAGTCTCAGCAAGGCCACTTTTGAATGAAAGCCTAACATTAGACAAGCAGCTGTTCCAATACCCTATTATAATGAAGACATGGAGGGTATTGTTATACAACTGAAATGTTGAAAATCAGATTTATTTTCATCTCATTTTGTTTAAGGCCAATTTTAGCTAGCATGTGAAAAATTTTGAGAAAAAAAAATACTAGCAAAGCTAGCTGCTTCTTGATAATTGCTTCTTGGTAGCCATTGAGGAAAATGTCTCTTGCTTTCTGTAATTGGTTCTGATTTTTGCAGTTTTTCTTCATGTTTGTTTTAGAAAAAAGAGCAGTCACAGTGCTTTTCTATAATTTTGTATGCATTTCTGTGTGAATGTTTGTATATGTGTATGAGAGTTCTGTTTTGCCTTTAGAGGTTCATTTTTGGCTTAAGTTTCATGTTTAAATCTTTTCCCTCTTGATCATTAGAGGCAAGAATTCACTTTAAATAGTGGTATATATACATTTTAAAAAGTAGGAACATGATGAAGTATCTAACAACTTTTTGCTATCCAATATCCAATTGACTTTGCTACAATTCAAAATTGTAAAAAATAGTGGAATGAAAAGATACAAATATTACCCCTGACAATGTATTTGTCAAGTGTTTTCACTAAGACCCCATGTACCACATATTTTTTTAAAAATGATATTTATATCCATTTACATGAGACACATATTAAAAGAAATTCACCATAAATACATGTAATTCTAATATATTACAATAAAACAGATGGAACATGTTTCAAAATGAAGGTCCTCTTTTGATAAAAGCATTATTTCTGCACATTGGCCAAATTTGTCAGGATGTGTACTTTTAAAAATTAGTAATTATTAATTAAAATACATCAGATGTGCAATCTGGACAATATTGTTGCTACACACTATTCAATCATTTCAGTGGAGATTGTGACCAACTTTCGTGTCAACTCCACAGAAAGGATTAAAAAATTGTGCGACAGTAGTATTTGGTAGGTTGCACATTACAACTAAATATGTAAAAAGATCACCACACATTTTAGTTTGATAAACATTTATATTTTCTTCCCTATTACCCTGTACTTGGAATAAAAAGCTTCTTAAGATGGTGGTAGTGCACTTCAGGTAAAATAGAAGAGGTGGCATCTAGAAGTAAGAAAAAATAGTTCATTCAATAACAACCTTTATGCTGCTATAGATTCATTTACAGTAATAATCTCTGAATAGCAATTGTAAAATAAAGCTTAATTGAGGCAGGAAAGAGGAAAGGCAATGTGAAGGTGGGATCAGTAAAAATATATGGTGGAAGATTCACTGGTTGCATTTAAGTTCATCTCTAAGAACAGCTAAAATAGCTTTAAGAAATCTTGTAATTTTCTATTTAAATGTTTGTTTCAAAAACTAATGTCAGAATAACATGAAATAGAGATGTTTATACTGTACACTAAGAATGCAGATACAGGACGGTAACTGCAGAAAAAATCTCAGTAAAACCAAGAGAGTTTATTTATTAAAACAGTCGTATAGGATTAAAGTTCCTGTGTATCTTATTTTTCTTTTAAACACCACTACCTTATTTTGAAAAAAAATAAATTGATATAATTTATATAATTTATATAAATTTATTTTAATGAATAGCATGTTTTAATAAAAATACTGAAGTTGCTATTCTCTAATGGGAAGGCTGTAATGTTTAAGATGTATTTTAGAAAATATATACATTTTGAAAGATGATGTTTTCATGATTATAGGATTTGTCTAGTTACTGCTGGACAAAGTATAATCATTGTTCTAATGAACACAGTTGCCACTGCATTGAACTGTAAGTGACATCACTGTTTGAACAGTAGTAATTGTAAATTACGTGGATAAACTTTTTATTTTTGCTTACATTTTCAGAAGTGATTATTTTTATAAAAAATCTGTGATTTATATTTTCTCCCTTGGCTGTCATATGTTCAACATATCCTGTTTTAAAAACAGATTAAATAATCAGAGGATCAATGTCTACTATCATTACATTATTGTTTTTTAAACTTATGTTAAAGGCAGATACACTTAGCAATCATGATATCTTAATGGCTCAGATTTCCAAATATTACTTAACTTCAAGAGAAAGGATAATGATTTCAGCCAGCTTTAAATTAATTAAATTAAATTAAATAAATTACATATGAGAGCAGTGTATTTAAATAAATGTAATCAAAGGTAATTTGTTTTATTTGAAAAAAAAACTATTTTTTATAGCAGATCAAATTCTTTAAACACCAACCCCATGCCATATTGTTTACTGTGAACAGCATCTGGGTGTGGGGGGTCAATATCAGGCAGGAACAGAGCAGACTTCAGCAAGTGAGCAATTAGTATAGAGGAAGATACAATTGGTATTTGTTAGATTTTTTAGATTATAAATATTATACCCACTCATAGAAAGAATGTGGGGTGAGAGGTAAGAAAAATAATTTATGATTTTCAGAAGACTGTTTTAGATAGGCCAGAGACATTCCTGGAAGAACACAGCCACACACTTAGGAGATAATTTTAAGAACATAAAATATTATTGGATTTTGCTTTTTTTCCAGCTTTCAAGGAGCCTAGTGGGCCTACACACTATACATTAAATTTTGTAATAGAAGAAATGATTGCCATTCAATTACATATTTACTAGAGAAGCATCATCATCAAATGTCTTCAATGTTACGATCAAGAGTTTGTGTAGTTCTTAGTGCTCTCTGAGCTTTGTTGTTTGCTTGAAAATGTTTCATTACTCAGTTAGGTAACATTATCAGTATGAGTATGGGGATCTCCTCTCTGTGTGTGAGTGTGTTTGTGTGTGTTTGGGCGAGGGTATAGTTTCCTCTATTGGAACAATAGTTTGTTTTCCCAATTTGACCATCAAATAACAGTGGTACATCAAAAAAAAAAAAAAACCAAATTAGAATTGTCTGTTACTTTCTGAAGAAATACAAAGAGGATTTATTATTGGGTCAGAAATGTAGCTCTTAGAACATGACTGAAACTGGTCCTCCTCCCCCCTCTTCCATTCAATCATGTTCCATTGTTTGTGGCTCTAGAACATGGCTGAAACTGCCCTAAAATGTGGCAAATTTTGTATATCATTCTAACTATTTGCAGTAATCCTTTGGAAGTTAGCGTGAACAAACAAGTACAACAAAAACTAGTATCTAAGTTATATCTTAAGGAAATTAAGGCTGTAGAGCCCATCTAGGATATGAGATATCAAAAAAATTCTTGGCATAGAGGGATAGTTTATCATATGTATCTTGTCCATCTCAACTAGAAATGTTACAGCCCAGGTCATTGCAAGCATTGCTGAAATGCACAAGCCTCCAGCAGAAGCCCAAAGCATCTTTTCCATAAAGAATGCAGCCTTTCATGTATTTTTGAATGAATACTCACTTCAGTTCGGAGCTCTTTTTCATGCTAGATATGTCAACAGGAATATGTGCGAACTGTAGAACTGTCTAACCTCTGCAACCGAGCTGAAGCAACTGCAAATAAAAACCCAATAATATTAAGAAACTTGAAAGAAGGTGAAAAATATCATTACTAGAGCTTTTCTAATATAATAAGTAGCTGTGAGCTATTTTATTTTACCTTTAAGCTTATTTAGTTCCAATTTCTTAGTTTCTTCTTTTACTGCTTTGCCTAGAATGATGTTATTTCATCATAAATATTAACAAACATAAGCATTTTCCTCCATGATATATAAAATCAAGATCAGACAATATATTTCATATCACTCTTTGAATGGAAGGCAGGTAGAGTATATTTGTTCTGCTTCGGATATTTATCTGTAGGCTAAATGTGCAAATAAAGTTTATGTTCATATGTCCAAATTGTATCGTCCATATATAAATTAACTCTGAACCTGAATATGTAATCAGAATTAATGACCTGCAGCCATCCAGTGGAGCTGGAGACAGGGAAAAATGTCCATCTGTGTTGGGTGGGGTCACTTGGGATTTCCAATAATGCATTAATCCAATAATGAAACAAATCCAGCATTGGATAATTTGCTTTGAGAAATAGCAATTAAATAATTAATAATATTTAATCAGCTACTGAAACACTTAATTTTTGGTCAAGTGTCTTGAAAGGGAGACCTATATTGTTTTCTCGTATTCACAAATATCTTGCATGCTTTCTTCATAATGGACATTGCCAGGGCTTTTTTTGTCATGGAATGCCCAGAACGGAGTTCCGGCACCTTTTTTGGATGGAACCTTGTAGGATAGGCAAGGCGGGTTGTATGACGTGTGTGAGTTCCGGCACCTTTTTTTTTTTTTTTTTTTTTACAAAAAAAGCACTGGACATTGCTAATAATCAAACACTTTACAAATGTTAATAGTTTAAAATATTATTTGAAAAGTTTACTCCAATCTCATTGCCTTTTTCCTGCCTCTAGAAGATATATTTCTTTTATTCTCTATTAGCTGTGAAATAGATGTAACTGATTTGAATATTTTACATTAAGTGTAACTAACAGCCATGCAAAGTTGGAACATTCATTTTGAAAATAGGTGTTAACTGGCTTACCATCAGTTGCCATTTTTCGTGACTGTCCTGATGTTGTAGTTAACCTAAATCCAGCTGGCAGTGTTTCTGAAGAGCCAGGCATCATGCTGATTCCATGAACTTCACGTGGAGGAAATTGTCTTCGCCAGGAAGAGCCACGCCTAAAATTCTTGTCATCGCTCTGCAATATACAGTATTGAATTTTGGTAAACCTAAAATCTTTGGAGTAGCTGTCATTCCTAGTTTATGAAATGTTATATTCAGGAAAATAGATTACTGCCAATAGGTTTTTACTGCCAAAAAAGGTTTTTGCAAAAATGTATACTATGGAAAACTTTATCTGGTTCTAAGGTGGCCCATGTTGGCCTTTGCATCCTTTTTGAAAACAGGTTAACAATACATCCACCCATTATATCTGTAATGATATAGCCAGAGTACACTGATAATTACAAAAGCTTCAGAATATAACAAAAGGAATGACAAAAAATGTTCAATGATTAAATGGTTTTCATTTGATTTAGCAGTTGTGACTAGGAGGGTCTTTGCACAGCTTTGTGCACCATACTAGATTAAGAGGCTCTGCTTATAGTCACCCATGCCCTAGTCATCTCCAGATGTGTGAGTCCCTTCTCTTGAGGCTGGATTCAAGGGTTCAGTCAGGCTTGTTGTTGACATACCTGCCTCCCAGCTATGTGACAACAGCCCTGCCTGAGCTGCTGGAGGGGGTAGCCGGGTTGGTGGTGGAATTCCCCAGGCTTATGGTGCTGGGGGATTTCAATTTGCCGTCACTCGGCGAATCCTCTGGTATGGCTCAGGAGTTCATGGCTTCCATGACAACCATGGACCAGACCCAGATAATTCAGGATCCGACCCATAGGGGAGGACACACGCTCGACTTGGTATTCCTCTCGGGGCAGTGGAGACGTGATTTCGATTTAAGGGGTATAGTCACTTCTCCCTTGTCATGGTCGGATCACTTCCTGTTGAGGTTAGATTTCTTGGTCCTACTCCCCCACCGCAGGGAGGCAGAACCGATTAAGTGGTTCCGCCCCAGGCATTTAATGGACCCAGAGGGTTCCAAATAGTGCTTGGGGGTTTTCCTGATTCCCTCCTCCACGAACCGGCTGAGTCCTTGGTTGCTGCTTGGAATAAGGCGGCATCAGGGGTGTTAGACTGGATCGCGCCTTTGCGACCTCTCCGTGATTGTGGATCCCGGAGGGCACCTTGGTTTACCGAGGAGCTACGGGAGATGAAGCGTCAGAAGAGACGTCTAGAGCGACGCTGGAGGGATAGTAACTCCGAATCCAACCGGACACTTCTAAGAGCCTATATTAGGACTTATTTAGTGGCGATACGAGCGGCAAAATGTTCGCCGTGACCCGTTCCCTACTTAATGTTTGGGAAGCAGGGGAGCTCTTACAGGGTAGAGTGGAGGAATTTGTGCAATTCCTATCAGACAAAATCGCTCGGATTCAGACAGACCTAGACTCCTATTGGGCAGGGCCTTCTGAGATGACTGGGGCAGGTCTTAGCTCAGTTTTATGGGATGAATTTGAGTCTGTGACCGCTGAGAATGTTGACAGAGCAGTGGGAGCAATGAGCGCCTCCACTTGTTTATTGGACCCGTGTCCTTCCTGGTTGGTCTCGGCTGCCAAGGAGGTGACACGAGGCTGGCTCCAGGTGTTGATCAACGCTTCCTTGAGGGAGGGGTCTTTCCCGCAATCCTTGAAGGAGGCAGTTGTGAGGCCCCTGCTCAAGAAGCCTACCCTGGACCCGGCTGATTTAAATAACTTCCGTTCAGGCTCCAATCTCCCCTTTGTGGGGAAGGTTGTAGAGAGAGTGGTGGCACTCCAGCTCCGACAGTCTCTGGATGAAGCGGATTATCTAGACCCTTTTCAATCTGGCTTCAGGCCCAGCTTCAGCACAGAAACCGCTTTGGTCGCGCTGATGGATGATCTCTGGCGGGCCCGAGACAGGGGTTATTCCTCTGTCTTGGTGCTACTCGACCTCTCAGCAGCTTTTGATACCATCGATCATGGTATCCTTTTGCGACGACTCGAAGGGGTGGGAGTGGGAGGCACTGTTTTATGGTGGTTCTCCTACTACCTCTCTGGCTGGTCGCAATCGGTATTGGTGGGAGGGCAGAGATCAACCCCGAGGCCCCTTGAATGCGGCGTGCCACAGGGGTCGGTCCTCTCTCCCCTCCTATTTAACATCTATATGAAGCCGCTGGGTGAGATCATCAGACAGCACGGGGTGAGGTTTCATCAGTATGCTGATGATACCCAGTTATATATCTCCTCCCCGAGCTCTCTCAGTGAAGCGGCCAATGTGATGGGCCGTTGCCTCGAAGCCGTGAGGGTCTGGATGGGGGTTAACAGACTCAGGCTCAATCCTGACAAGACCAAGTGGCTTTGGATGTTGCCTCCCAAGGATCATGTTGACTGTCCAGTGTTGACTCTTGCGGGGGAAAATATACCCCCTTCGGAGCGGGTTCGCAACTTGGGTGTCCTCCTTGATCCACAGCTGAATTTGGAACATCAACTGACGGCTGTGGCGGGGAGGACCTTTGCACAAGTTCGCCTGTTGCACCAGTTGCGACCCTACCTGGACCGGGAGGCTCTCCTTACAGTCACTCATGCCCTTGTCACCTCACGTCTGGACTATTGCAACGCGCTCTACATGGGGCTACCCTTGAAAAGTATTCGGAGACTACAGTTGGTCCAGAATGCAGCCGCGCAAGTGATAGTGGGTGCTCCTCGATACACCCATGTTACACCTATCCTCCGTGAGCTGCACTGGTTGCCTATTGGTCTCCAGGGTCCAATTCAAGGTGTTGGTCATTACCTTTAAAGCCCTATATGGCTCAGGGCCAGGCTATTTGCGAGACCGCCTACTACCTCATAGTTCCCTACGTCCGGTTAGATCCCACAGGCTGGGCCTCCTTCAGGCCCCGTCGGCCAAGCAGTGCCATTTGGCGGGGCCGCGGAGGAGGGCCTTCTTTGTGATGGCGCCCACGCTTTGGAACCAGCTCCCCCTGGAGATTAGGACCGCTCCCACCCTGTTGGTCTTCTGTAAGCTACTTAAGACCTGGCTTTTCCGGCAGGCCGGGGTTTATAAAACCTGACCCCTGGATGACTGTCTTTGTACTGTTTGTTTGTTATGTTTTATGTGTTTTTTTATTGTTAGCTGCCCAGAGTCCTTCGGGAGTGGGGCGGCTTATAAATTTTAAAAATAAAATAAAATAAAATAAAATAATAGACTGAAATACTGCAATGCACTGCATATGGAACTGCCCAACTAATGCAAATGCAGTGGTGCAGACAAGTTACATGTGCTCCCAAAACAGCACATCATACTTCTGTTTCATGAGCTGCATTGACTGCCAGTTTGCTTCTGGATTTAATTCAAGGTGCTGGTTTTAACTACTGTTGTAGGTTCATAATGAAAATTATGTGGCTAAAAGAAACTGATAGTATATCCTATTGCTAATTGCAGCTTTATGCATTAACATGCATATTGGCAATTAGGGCTATTTCTGCAAAAATATCATGTATTAAATATCATAAGGCTTTGTCTTGCCAAAGAACTACAGGAATTTTGCATGGATGATCTTTTTACCTGTTTTCTCATTGGATACATAACTTATTCTGAATTAATTTGACTACATCCTTTTTTTCTAATAAAGTCAGCATAGCCATAATTCCTTCCTTTCACTATTTTCTCATCTATGTATAATTATATTTGCAATGATAATAATGCTCAACAATCTATTTTAAGGTATTTATTTCCTTTTCATATATTTTATAGAAAGAACAAATATCTATTGTTCTCTGTTGTTCATAATTCATTATATAAAAATAAGACTACTTACTTCATCAAGGCGTCTATCTGTTCCTAGTGCCAATAAATTGTTGTATTCCCTCTCGAGAATCTGCCGTGCCTATGGTTAACAAATCACCCAATAGAATAATGTAAAAAATACTTCAAATCCTATGGAAATTGAATGGATTTTAAATAGTTAATTTATGTACCTGGGTATTCTGTGTTGGAATCTGCAACAATAAGGCTAAACTGCTATAATCAAAGTTATCATCTAAGGCTATGAGTGACCCATGCACACCACTTTCTAACACATTGTTTGCATAATCTCGTAATCCAATTGCTTGTATCCAGCGTATAACTCTGTCATTGCTCCACGCCAACACATCTGTAAAAAAAGGCAAAAAAGTGAATTTTGCTAATAACTAAATTTTAAAAACATAATAAAAGATCTGAACTAAACCTAACATAGCTATTTAAATTATACTGTATTCCAATGATATTGCTATACCTGTTCTAAAATGTAAAGCAATTTTTCCATGAAATGGATACATGGAATTTTTATAGACAAATTCATATGATGTAACAAGAAACATTTATGTTGATATTCTCTAGTAATGTAATTGAAAAATACTTTAATTACAAATCTAATTAATTATGAAGCTAGATGCTATTTTTAATGTTTTCCTCTTTATATTGTCACACATGAAGGGTCACAAGGATGAGCTTACACTGATAATGCACACAGACATGAAAAGCCTATTCAATGTTAATGTATCTCTAGATTAATAATGTTAGCTGTTTAATGTAATGCCATCTATTAATAGTTTTCCATTACAGATTGATATCTATTAAGCTAATAGATGGATACTATTTCTTGCAAACAAACCTGTTACTATATACTTATTGCTTTAGTTATTGTTTTGAGACGATGGTTTGAATTTATCTGCACATCAATGTACTTTTATGAGACTGTTTCTATTTAGAATATTTTATAGGATGAGCATTGAGAAAAACCTATTTTATGTTAGTAAAGCGTTACCTTTTATTTCATGCTGACTTGCTTCCCTTCTCCTTTCTAATTCTTTTCTATCATAATTCAGTTTCTTTAAACACATGATTCCATATTGCAGACTTGTTCTGATATTAAAAAAAATTAACATAACATAAGGCAATTGGAAAGTCTTATTATTGAACATTCTTATTCAGTTTCATAAATACTGGAACTATTTTGTGGCAAATAATTTGGAGTGAGGAGAAAGCAGAAATCAAAATAATATGTTGACTATTAGGGTGCTTGATTATGTTTCTATTCTCTCATATAAAAATGTTAACATTCATTTAGGAGTTGTACAGACCTCTATCAGTGAAGATTACGCACGTCTGTTATTAAAAATGTTATAACTTACCGATGAAAACTATCCACCATTTTTAAATGTACACGGAGATCTTTTTTTGTTAGATGATCTAACATCCTTGCATCCACCAAACATTCCATGAAGTAACTTCGGTACTGTGGTAACCCTAGACTGGGAAGCCATTCATTACCAATCCATTCATGGTTCATATCACCATAAGCCAGGGTCTATGGGGGAAAAATAGGGAAACATGTTTACCTTATTACCACACCAAACACACACACACACACACACACACACACACACACACACACACACACACACTAAGGTGCTTCAGTGCTTGGATGAGAAATGTTTTCAAAGAAAAAAACCCTAGATTTGGAATGTCTATGGAAATTTTCAATCAATTCCTGAATGACTAAGTAGCTTACAATTTAAAAACAAGAATAGCAAAGCAAGAATCTACCATATCTTACAAGACTTCACAGCTAATCTACCCCAAAATTCAGGAGAATAAATTTTAAAATTCCTAGCCAATTTAGAAGGCATTAGGTTAAAGAAGAGCATTATAGGTGGACAACTGTAATTACATGGCATTCCTACTCAAATATGTCACCAGGTAACAGCATTTAATCAACTTTGGCAGATCTGAGAAACAAAGTGGGGTTGGCCCTAGTAAATACCTGGATGGGGGGTTGGCTAGGAATTGAAAAATCATAAGCATTTTGGAACAAGCAAAGGCAACCTACTTCTGCAATACCACAAAGAATACCGTATGGATGCCATGCAACAAAGGGAATAGAAGGAAACAAACAGAAAACCTTTCCACAAAAAGTGATTCTGGATATGGAAAGAAAAAAGATAGTTCACATCATCTAGTTAGGGACATGTATTTCTGCCAAAATGAAGTGTTCATGCAAGCAATATAGAGAAAAGATTTATTAGCTGTATTCATGTATAATGTAATGCTAAAAGCAAACTTAAAAGAGTGCATTTTTGTGATGGTTGGTTTATTTCATAGTTATGGAATCATTGGTGAAATAACTAGCATAATTAGCACAAGCATTACTTAGCATAATTATGTTGCAAGGTATTGTTAAGGCACTTATGCAAAAAATTGCATAAATGGAAACCAAGGTATTGAATGTGCACTCATGTGAAAAAGAGATTTTCACTTGGGTAAAAATTTTGTGCTAGCTTTGGGATTATAGCACACAATTCAATGACTTGTACCTCAAACCAATAAAATTATCTTCGTAGGTATTAAAATATTTACAATAATAAAAATACAAAAACAATTTTGTCAAGCTGCAACAGAATACTGATTGAGTTGACCTTGTAGCTGGTGTAATATATAAACTTTCCATTTTCCAATTTATAGACATATAGATCCTTTCAGTATATGGCCATTTAGAAAAACAAAAGAAAGGAATTTTGCAGTAGAACTGTGCCAATCCATCAGCTAATTTCTCATTGTCAGCTACCAAACTTTTCTGCTTAAGACTAGAATAAAGTGAAAAGCACCACATTGGTGAACTCCCCCATCTTGACTATTGCTTGTCTACAGTTTAAGCAATGTGCTCTCATCTATACAAGGGCTGATCACTCCTACTCCCAGAAAATGAACTACTGTTTGCCATGTTGAAAAAAAAAAAAACATGAAAAGGAAAAGGGTTTTACCTGAGCCCAGCTGCCTTCCTCACTGTCCTTCTGCAAGTTGAAGAGAGCCATTAGCAATGACAGTTAATAACAAAAAACATAGAATATTTAGAGCAATATAATAAATGCTTATAATCCCAGATTCTTTCCTAGATTGTCATAAAATTTGGTCAGTAGGAGAGGAAAAGAGACAGTAAATAAGCCTCTTGCCAGCCCAAATTTTCAGGATGCTCCAGGCAGAAGAATTACTAGTTGGTGAGTCAGATGACAATTATGGGCACCGACATTAAAGCTTCTGCACCATGCATCTTCCTCTGGGAGGTACTGGTCAAGAGCTTTGACTAGCCAGGAATGGAGAGCAGTGACACTACTGGCTTTTGAACTGTCTGTAAGCTTTTGTAAAGCTTGAACAGGATAGGTGGCCTCAATACATATGCATTGTGGACAATCCCATGGCAATCATCTAAATCTGTCAGCTGGGCCAGCAAGCTACTGACTGCCCTCCCCCAAGATGTCCTGGCCAGACCTCTTCCCTGGTTGCCAAAGGAATGGGTTTGGGAAGTGCAGTGTCAGAGCAACTTGTTATGACTGCTTTCTAACCCTGGAGCTTTCTGAACAAGGTGGGATTTGCACATGAACAAATATGCACTAAACAACTGAGCACTGAGTTGATTTCTCAATTTTAATGCATTTGTATTTATTTTGATACAAATTATTTAAGAAGTTTATAATTGTCTACAACGCATTTCAGACATTTTCACAAAACAGCCTATACATATGAAGCTTATTGTGTAAAACAAAGAAGATCGTTTGTAAAATTATTATATTTAGTCCTCCTAAAAATTTCCTACAATGACACTGCAATAACAATGACAGGCAATATTAGAACTAACCGTTTTGGTTGGAGCTGCAAGGTTTTCCATTTCTTCATGGGTTACCCAGACGTTGCCTGAGGGCTATTGTCCATGCCCACAGGATCAGGCAAAATCCATATTAGGTAAGCAGTGTTAAAGAAGAAAGGCAGCAACACTGTAAGTTAACCGCATACAGCATCAAAATGAGCACAACCACATCCTTGTCTCAGATGAGGTGCAGCTAGAAAGCAACGTTAAATAGCTGCTTTCCCCCTGCAATTTGAAAAAAATCCCTCAGTTGAATTATTCTGATATGGAAGGGTGCATCTGCATTCTATTAAACAAATGTGAACAAATAATCCCTACACACTTCTATTACTGTCTTCATAAGTATTATTAATTTAAAGCAGCTTTCTTTATCTGATTTCCTCCAGATGCACTGGAACTGTAATGTCTGTAATTTCTATTGAGCATAGCTAATACACCGAAATGTTAGATTTTGCAATCTCAACAAATCTGGATCTTATCACCTTGGAGAATACTGTTTTTATATGGAAATAGTAACATTTCACTGAATCTAAGGATATCATACATATTTAAAAGTACAGAAATTGCCCTAGAAATGTGTAGTCCTGCATATCAGAAAATCATCTGTGAAGTTGATCCAAGAGATACTGAACTTTCAACTGTTGCTACACATGACCTGAAAAGTAATATAATGAAAGAAATGAGGATTTAAGAAAATAATACTTTAATCCCAATTGGGCATCATATTGTTTTTAATAAATAAATATATTTGAAGTGATATTAGCCATAATTTTGGAGTATAAAAACCTTGGTGAACCATCTGAAGGATTACAGTTCAATCAGTAACTCTGTATTCTAGATAAAGTACAAAGAAATCTTATTAAAGATAAAATAAGATAAAATAAAATAAATTTATTTCTTAATAAGAAATAAATAAGGAACATCTGACCTGAAGTCCTAACCTGGTCTATCAAGCTGGTCTATTTGGCTTCTGCATTTTAAAGTGACCCCTTACTAATTCCCAAATATCCCATATGATTTTCAGTTTGATGGTTGTAATCCACAAAAGTAAACAGTAATCAATAGGTCTGGGAGCTTTCCCAAATTTTCCCAGACAAAGAAAGGAATTGAGGAGCTCCAGGAAGTTGAGCTACCATGGGTTTCCACGTATCAGAAAAGCATACAGCAGCTATCTTAGTCCTTGAGGGAAATGCAGAGAAGTGATGGCTCCCTGCTTCAGGGGTGCATTCTCTACATGAAAGGAAAAGACAGCCTTCTGCTAACACCATAGAAAAACAGATAACATCAAGATGACTTTTTTGACATAGGCTGATTTTTAGTCCATTGAGTCCATTTACTCTAATGTTGTCTGGTTTGTCATCTGAATCTAACTTCTGGACTAGAACTCTTTCACCCTTCTACAAGAGAAGACAGGACCTGCTGAGAAAGGATATATTTATCAATGCCTATCATATAGAATGGCTAAACAGGGTTTTTTTCTTCAGAAGTTACTGAATATTTACCGGTTGCCGAAGAACACAAGTATCCTCTTCATTTCTTGGTTGCCCAGAGGCACCTACTAGGACATATACTGGCCTTTTAACAGATCCAGCAGAGTTCCTTTTTATGCTAGGCGACTCACCGTTCTAGAAGTTGGAGGGGCTGATGGGCTTGTGAGTGACACCATCTCTTGAATTGCCAGACGGAGCTTCAGGCGATGGAGAGGATTGCTGATTCCAATTTCTCTCTGAATTTCAGTATCTGACAGTGCAGACATGATGGCACCACTTTTCACATTTGCACGGCAAGCAGCAACATACCATGCAGGCATTCCCAGCCACAGCTGTTGGGGAAGGAGAATCAGTAGTTAAGAACAATACGGTTTTTCTTGTTACCAAAAGCTCAAGGCTGAATTAAATTGGGAACTTGCACTGAAATAACATAATAATGATTGGGTAAGCAAATTCAGGCTTAGGTATTGGGGTTTAAAAGGCAGTACACCATTCTGACATTAGATTTCTTATAATGTTTTTTTTTTCAAAAACTATGAAACCACCAGATCTTTTTCCCAAAACATGAATATAATGGTGTCATCTCATAATCCATTGTAATACTTTATCAGAAAAGCTATTTTTTCTAAAACAAACAATAATCTAAATACAATAGTCTAAAAAAATAATCCTGACAGGAATTATAAATGGATATAAACTAATGCAAAGAAGGTAAAAATTTTAAAAACCTGCCTTTCATGTTGAAAGCATCATGAAAAATGCTTGCCTTCTGACTAACTTAATGTGCTTTAATTGATAATTATTCTGATTAAACAGCAAAATTATAATTATCTGGGGATCTAGTAATTGGTCACCGAAGCAAAGCTCAAGACCAAGATTATTACTAGAGTTAAAGTTAACATAACATTCAAACATAACACACACAACATTTATGGCTACAAATGTTTTCTTGTATTAATTTATTTCTGGATTGCGGCTTTTAAATTTATTTTATAATGATACTGTTATGTCCTGTGCCTGTGACTGACAGAGCAGGTGCAGGAAGCTGCAGAGAGACCCGGGCAGACTACGTGGCCTGTCTGGGCCAGACAGGCTGTCTCCAGCCTACTGCGCTTGCGCAGAACGGAAAAATACATTGCATTTATTGGCTGACGTATTCCCTGCAAAAGGGTATAAAAGGGATCAGCGCCATTTTGTGTTGTTCTGTTGGAGCTTTTAATAAAGAAGCATCTGTTGTACGACTGCCTCATTTCAATGCCTTACCAACACACAGAACAGAACATTGGCAATGAAGGTGGGATCGTGCTGCAAGGAAAAAACAAAAGAATACTAGGCTGACTCATCACGGGAGGCCGAAGTGCTTGGAAGTTTAGCGTTCCAACTTGTGCGACTCTGCCTGCCAGTATGAAGACACTGGAGGAGAGCTCGTCAAGATTCATCCTGGAACCCCTTCACAAGCCTGAGCAGCATGAGGCGTTGGAAGAGGCCACCAAGAAGAAACTATGGCTAAGATTGGGCGTCTGTCTGAATTTGATACATCGCACCCTGAACGTTGGAGCTCCTACGTTGCCAGGGTGGAGAACTACTTTAAGGTAAACCAAGTTTGGGAGGATGGGCTCAAAGCCGCAACGTTACTTTGTGTCTGTGGGGAAGAGACTTTTGACATTGTTGAAAACTTGGTTGCCCCAGCACCTTTGGAATCCATCGCTTATGTAGAGCTGAAGAAAATGTTAAAGGAACATTTTGAACCAAAACTATCGGTGATTGCATGGTGGGACCAACACGAGTCCCGGAGAGTCTGCTGCGAACTTTATTGCTGCTCTACGTTAAGCTGCAAGGCCCTATGAGTTCAAAGACTTGGAAGAACGGCTACGAGATCGGCTAGTTTGTGGGCTGAGGAGCTGAGAACTGTAGCAAAAGATTTTCGCAAAAGAAGACGTTTCCTTCCAAGATGCGTTAAGGGAGATCGTGGCCGACGAAGCAGCAGGAGGAGCTGTTAAGGCCTTGCGGCTTTCCAAGAATCCTACGTGTTTGGGCTCAGTCCATCAAGAGGTTGCTTGAGAGGTATCTGAACTGGATTCCAAAAATGAGATCGATCGTTTGCATCAGCCGGCAGAGAGAAGGCCCCAAGTGCAAGCTGACAAAGGGTCTGACAAAGCACTTCCATTCCCTCGGTGTTTCAGATGTGGAGGCTGCCACAAGCGCTCCGACTGCCGTTTTCGCTCTGCTACTTGCTGGGCGTGTGGCCAGCAAGGCCACAGAGCCACCATCTGTTTGGGTTGCCAGAAAGACCATCCATCGGAAGAATTGCCTTGGAAAGGTATCAGGGTCCCCAGCTAGAATAGAGTGGTTTTTTTTAAAAAAAATATATTTTATTGGTTTTATAGTTTTGACAAAAAGTGTTTGAGACACACTGTGGTGTTTGGGTAAACAAAGATTCCCAACATAAAATCACAGAATAACAGCTCAACTTAATACATTCGCTATCATCTCTCTATTTCCCTCAAGTAACATAATAAATTTAATATATTTCATTTCTATCCTAAATTTCAATTACTACTAAACCTGTTTATTAAAACTTTATCAATTTCAATTACCATAATCAAATAATGTTTTACATCAACATATTACCCCTTCAAATATCTCTTGCAAATAAATTCAAGTTCTTAATCCCACTCATCCCTTTTTTATCACCAATCTTATTTATTTCTTCTTCTAATAATAGCTAATTTAGTTTTAAAAAAGACAATATTATCATATCTTATCAAATTGTATTATTATACACAAATATCTCTTAATTAAACATTACACATATATATAGTTATAATTTTCTTACTTCTAAATCTAGATCATTATCTTTAACCTCTCAGCCAGTAAGTCCATTTTTGTTGCTTATCGTAATCATTAACTTAATTCATTTCCATTCATTAAACAAACCAAATTCCATCCATTTAATTAGCATATCGAAACATATTATCATACACAAAAATCTAATTAATTAAACATTTCAAAATTCCAATCTAAATCAATCTATTACTCCAAGAAATACATTCTTAGTCTCTGTAAAGCCAAGTTTCTTTTTTCATTCCACATTTAACTTTCATATTTCTATACCAAACTTCCATGAAACAAAAAAGTCATCAAAGTAAATTAAACACACATGAATATAATTATATATTTCTTACTTCTAAGTCTAAATCATTATCCTTAAAACAACCCATAGAACCAACATTGCCTTTTAATCCATTCAACAATTTTTACTAATTTAAACACGCATGTGTTTAATTGCATTTTTAAGCTCTAAATCATTATCCTTAAAACAATCCATGAAATCAACATTGCCTTTTACACCATTAAACATTTTTAAATTTGTTTTTGAGTCTAGTTCTGGGTTTCTTTCTCTGCCACACTGGCTTCCATGAAGACGCTTCCCTTTCAACCAGTAAACCCATTCTCGATACTTGTAGTAATCTTTGAGCAAATGTATGTCCCTTTCTCTGTAGTAAGCATCTTTTTTCTTTTTCAACCAATAGATCAATTCTTATTGCTTGTAATAATCTTTGAGAGAGTATAACTCTCTTCCTCTGCAGTAAACGTCTTTTTCTGTTCTCTTTGCGATGTAGTTCTTTGTATTTTGAAGTCTTAGTCTTTGTTTCTTCTGATTCTCTAAGTTGCTGGAGAAGGGATTGTCAGATGAAGTAAATTCCACTTCTATCTCTGTAAATTCCTCTTCTGGCACATTTTGATTTATGTCATAATCAGCTGTAACCTGGACATCAGTTTGGGCAAATATAGTAGAGTCTCTAGATCAGTGGTTCTCAACCTTTCTAATGCCGTGACCCCATAATACAGTTCCCCATGTTGTGGTGACCCCCAACCACTTATACATCACCAGGTGCCAGGGGCATGGCCAAAGAAAAGGGAAAAAAAATGGTGGACAGCCTTGTTTGGCGACCCCTGTGAAATGGTCGTTCGACCCCAAATGGGGTCCCGACCCACAGGTTGAGAACCACTGCTCTAGATCTTGATTCTAAAGTACAGTTTTTAAATGTAGCCTCATAAATCTTTTCCAATATAAATGCACAATTCAGTTGTATCTGAGGTTTCTCCATTTTAATACTAATGCTTAAAAGGAGATCTCTTTTTCTTTTTTGTAGAGGCTTTGTTTAATGTAGAAACATCCACCCCCATATCTTCACAGGTGCAAAGCTTATCTTTAGTGTTTTAAAGTTCGTAAGAAAAAATAAGCAAAGTTGCAGTATTAAATTTTCGCCACTAGATGTCCTAAGATGTCCTAAGATGTCAGTAAGTTAAGAAAGTCCTTTCCAAAAATCAATTCTATTTTTTCCTGTCTTTTAAGATAATGTATATATATATAAAAAGTAGAAATAGTAAATTTCTTAAAAAGAAAGGAGAGAGAAATCTTTTCCTTTTTTTTCCTTTTTAGTGTCCCAATAAAAATAGATTATAGCCTTTTAGTGTTTATGAAATGCCTTTCTTCCCATAAAAAAGCTAAAGCCGCCTTTCCAAGCCAGGGAAATAATTTTAAAAGCACTTTACAGGCATACAAACGAAAAAATAAACGGCAAAGAGAGAAAAATAAAAAGAAATTCTCACCTGGATTCACCACGGGGGCACTAAAAGCTTAGATGTTGTTCGACTTACAGTCTTAAGCAGCAGCGCGATTGGCCATTTTCATGGCCGATCTTCTTCTCTGTCGGTCTTCAGAGTTTTGTCCAGACAGTTGGAGGAGCTGCCGCTCCTCCACAGCCGGACCGCAGCCTCGACAGAACTCGCACCCTCCAGGGCGACTTTGGACCCGTATAAGGGTCCACCGACGGAGGGAAACCTAGTCGACGAGGAGAGAAGTCTCCCCGTGTGACTAGTGACACTGTGAACTGGAACCGGAAGTCAGAATAGAGTGGGTTTTTGTGCATCCCGAAGGAGCGTATTGAGAACAGGGACCCACCGGCCATTGAAGAAGAAGCTGTGTATTGATGTCAAATTGCAGGGGGTCCCCTTAACGATGGAGCTGAACGGGTTCAGCTCTGTCAATCATTTCCCAGAACACCCTCAAGCAGATCTTGCTATAGAAGCGGCCAGAGAGTTAAACTCAGACCGTTGAATCTTATTCTAACAGACTTCCAGAATTCCCGAGTCAGTGTGAAAGGGGAGGCCATGCTCAGAGTGCAGCGTAGGAATTTTGAAGGTTTGTTGGATGTTGTTGTGGTTGAGGGTGACCACATGAGTCTAATTGGACTCAATTGTTTCGAGGCACTTAGAATCCAGGTGACTGGGCTACACAGTTTGCAAACCACAGGTCTTGCAGAAGTTTGCTAACGTGTTTAGCCCAGAACTAGGGTCGTACAAGGGGCCTCCAATTGCTTTATGGTTAGACCCCTCCATTGCACCAATTAGGATTAAGCCTCATCGGGTGTCTTTTGCGCTTAAGCAAAAGATTAATGCTGAGCTGGATAAACTGCTATAGCAAGGCATTTTGGAACCTATGGATAGCAGTCTGTGGGAAACACCCATAGTCATGCCACTCAAGGCCAACGGGAAAGTCCGCATTTGTGCTGACTATAAATGCACGCTAAACAAAGCGTTAAACAAAGCAGCACTCTTATCCAGTTTCTGTGGTGAGCCACATTTTGGCCTCACTTAAAGGAGGCTGAGTTTTCACCAAACTCGATTTGGCCCAGGCCTATCAACAGCTACTGGTTGATGATGCAACGGCAGAGGCCCAGACGATTGTAATGCACCGGGGAGCTTTTCAAGTCAGAAGACTGCAGTTCGGGGTTAATGTAGCTCCTGGCATTTTCCAAAGCGTGATGGAGCGAACACTCCATAACATTCTGGGAGTTTGCCCATATTTCGATGATGTCCTCATTGCAGGGGAATCAATCGAAAACCTATCTGAAAGGCTTTGGTCCGTTTTGCTGTGTTTCCGTGAAGCGGGGCTGAAGCTTAAGCAGGAAAAATGCAAAATTGGAGTAACTTCCACTGAATTCCTGGGGTTTCGCATAGATGCCGAAGGCATCCATCCTGCTGAATCTAAGCTCAAAGTGATTCAGCAGGCCCCTAATCCCAAGTCGAAGAGTGAGCTTCAAGCCTTCCTTGGACTGCTGAATTTTTACCATTCCTTTTCCCCCCACAAGGCCGCAGTGGCAGAGCTGTTACACTGGCTCTTGAACAAACAGGCTCCATGGAAGTTGACAAAAGTTCACGAACAGAGTTTTGCTGAGGTCAAGGCACTGTGGTCTTCAAATGCTGTTCTAGCTCATTTCAATGAGCAATTGCCAGTGTGTATAGCTTGAGATGCATCCCCTTATGGGATCGGGGCTGTCTTAAGCCACCTCAGGGCTGATGGAACACAAGTTCCTGTGGCCTACTATTCAAGGACCTTGTCTTCTGCTGAGCGTAATTATGCACAGATAGACAGAGAAGCCTTGGCCATTGTGGCTGGCATAAAAAGTTCCATGATTTTTTTGTATGGTCGCCATTTCATGGTCTTTACAGACCACAAGCCACTGCTGGGGTTGTTCACAACGAACAAGCAAATCCCACACATAATTTCTCCTAGAATGTTGAGATGGTCAATATTCCTCTCTGCCTATGACTATTCCCTGGTTCACAAACCAGGCAAAGAAATGGGCCACGCAGATGGCCTTAGTAGGTTGCCTCTACAGCTTTTAGAATCAGATCCTGCTCCAGCTAACCACATCCTGGCTATCCAGGATTTGCCTGAGTCTCCCCTCAATGCAGGGGATGTGGCTGCAGAAACAGCCACTGATAACACGCTAACATGTGTGTTGAACTGGGTGCTGTCAGGATGGCCTGACACGTGTCTTGGCACCAATTTCTAGAGTTTCTGGAAAAGGAAGCACAAGATTTCCACCTTTAAGGGTTGTGTCCTGTGGGGTAGCAGGATAGTGTTTTCAACCTCATTGAAGACTAGAGTCTTGCAGTCTCTGCATGAGGGACATCCGGGAATAGTCCGATGAAGGCGCATGTGTGCAGCTATCTCTGGTGGCCTGGGCTTGATAAAGAGATTGAGACCCAGGTCCAGGGGTGCCACATTTGCCAACAGTCCAGGCCTGAAATGCCACAGGCTCCCATGCATAGATGGGAGGACACACATGCTCCTTGGTCAAGAGTTCATATTGACTATGCTGGCCCCTTTCAGGAACAATTCTTCCTCATTGTTGTAGACAGTCACTCTAAATGGCTTGAGGTTATTCCAATGTCCATCATGACTACTGCCAGGACCATCCAGGTGCTGAAGGGGATCTTTGCCTCTAACAGGCTCCCAGATGTTCTTGTCTCCGACAACGGACCTCAATTCACCTCTTTGGAGTTCCAGTCCTTCCTGAAAGCCAACATGATCCGTCATGCTACTTCGGCGCCCTTTCATCTGGCTTCCAATGGCCAAGCTGAGTGCATGGTGCGCACCACAAAACATTCCTTGAAGAGGCTCAGTCATGGGAGTTGGCACCACAGGTTAGCTGATTTTTTCTTTGCAACCGCATCATACCTTGCACAGCTACAGGCAAGAGCCCAGCTGAACTCCGCTGGGGTCGCTGTCTTATTACCAAAATAGACAGATTGCACCCAGACCGGGTGGCTTCACAGGTGTCACAACCGTGGACACTGAGGAGACTACAAGTGGGCAATCCAGTTTGGGCAAGGAACTATGGACCTGGACATCTTTGGGTAATAGCAGTGATCTGCAAATTCACTGGGCCACTGTCATACGAAGTGGCCTTGGAAGATGGTCGTGTGCTACATCAGCACACTGACCAGTTGTGATGGAGGCTACCAAGTCACCCTTCCGCTCCTGACTCTGCTCTCGGGGGGGGGGAGGAGGAGGACCACGATCATGATTGTGGATCTCAGTCTTTCTGCGAAAGCAGGGATTTGCACTCTCCAAATAGGGGCTTTGCCAACGAGGCGGCTCCTGACTCTGGCACTGGGTCCATAAGACATTGCATGCAACCGGCTTTTCAGGCCACACCTACTTCAGGCCTTGTGCCTACAGGACAGTGCTCCCAACTGGGGTCTCTCGCTGATCCAGGGAATTCCACCCTACCAAGGAACTTTGGTGTGGGCTTACCGGAAAGAGCCAGCCGAAGTCAAATGAACAAAGGGTTGGGCCTACTGGACCAGGCCAGCCAGCAAGATGTGGGTTCGCCCACATCAAATGGGCCTCAAAGTCCCGGTCTGGCGAGCCTGGTAGGTGAGCTTGCAGACCGGGCACTTGCAGCAGCTCCGAGATGGTCGGAATGGGCCAGAGGCCCTCAAAAGTTCTTACAAGATTATGTAAGGTTCCTGTCAGTAAGTAGGCAGGCCTAGTGTTCCCTAGAAATAAGAACACACTCAAAAGAGTGACTTGTAGTAGTTAAGAGAGTAGTATATATATTTTTTGAACCAAGAGGGGAGGGGTGTTATGTCCTGGGCCTGTGATTGACAAAGCAGGTGCAGGAAGCTGCAGAGAGACCCAGGCAGACCACATGGTCTATCCGGGCCAGACAAACTGTCTCCAGGATATTGCGCTTGCACAGAGTGGGAAAATACATTGCATTTATTGGCTGAGGTGTTCCCTGCAAAAGGGTATAAAAGGGATCAGCATCATTTTGTGTTGTTCTGTTGGAACTTTTAATAAAGAAGCATCTGTTGTACTATTGCCTTGTTTTAATGCCTTACCAATGCACCGAACAGAACAGATATAATTTTAAAAAACAAAGAATCTGCTTCTAGATTCTATGTAGGTTTTCTTTATAAATGCTATGTATTTTTCTGTCATATATGACCTTATTTCACATACATCGCATGAGCATTATACCCTATTTAAACTATTTTAAAATTCCCACTTCCTTAAGAATATTTTTTCCCTTCTCTCTCAGATTATAAAAATATAACTTACATTTCAATTTCCAAAGTATGAGTGGACTTTTGCTTTATCATTCCTACAGTTTTTGGCTGAAATATACTGAACTTTTTTAAAAAAAATGGGTCATTTTTTAAAATTAAAGTTCTAGTATGATATGTCTTGTGAAACATCCTTTTTTTTTTAAAAAAAGGAAATCATTTTGTCATTCTGTATAAGAATGAACTGCTTATAGACATTGTTTCAAGAGGGAAATAAGAATAACAGTTGTAACAGGATCTTTATTCCTGTTTTCAACCTAAATTATAAAATGCTGATGAAGAAGGTAAAATCAGGTATACTAATGCTTTTAAAAGGTTTTCCTAAAGCTTACCTCTAGCCAGGCAACTACTGTTGGCCCATCCCACTGTGCAAAGGGTAATCCCTTCCTCCGAGCTTCCTCCAGAAGTTCATGCCTAAAAGTGCATTAGAGATAGTTAAAGCAGGAGCTAAGACCTAACAACATCACAAATAGAATTCAGAATGGATGAAATAAAATTGTAATGCACCAAGTCAACTGATAATACAGTACATGTTATAGTTTTTCATATACTCTTTGAACTTCAGAAAGCACCCCTCTTTTTTTGTTCCTCACTTTGCAACAGTATTTATTTTTCTTGGAGAAAACATTTTCTTGTTTTCATAGATGCATTTCATCTTGGCATATTAATAATAATAATAAACCAATTTTCCTAACATCATATTCCACGCTTTCACAAACTGGTTTATAAAACTATCATTATTCTATTTTGTTAGAAGCTGTCCCTAAGCACCTCAACATATTTATGCTCTAATCATAAAGTAAAAAACAATCAGACCTTAATGCAAGAAAATGTCCAGGTTGTTTAACAAACAAGACTTTCACAACTTGTTCAATATGTGTTAACTGTAGATTTCCTCATAGTCTGTCTTCAATTAATTTTTCTTTTAAAAGACTGCAGATTTTTGTTAGAGTAAAAGTTTCCTATAACTTAACAAAAGTATCAAATAGCTTGTAATTTGATAAGGCTGTAAATGCACAAGTATATTTTCTATACACAGGAGATGTGTGATCTGTGGCCCTTCAAATATTGGTGGACTTTAACTCCAACCAGTTTGCCCTGTGATGAAAGAACTAGGTCTTCTAGATAGGCAACATTTGCAGGGCCTTTAATTGTTCATCCCTGCTATAAATCTTCCTATTTCTGAAATGGTTTCTGCAGAGATGAAAAATAATATCATCTAGATGGCTCAAGATATTAAAATATGACTTCTGGAGAAGAAATGGTGAATTGAAGATCATAGCATAATGATAAGCCAGTGAGTAGACCAACTTGTTGTAATTCCTCTCCTAATAAGGAGAGGACTTGAGATCATCCACAAATACTCCAGATGCCAGTAGTTGTTCCTCATAAGGAGACTGCAAAACAACAGTCTGGTGGTTTTAGAGCTATGGGAGATGGGGGACTAATGATTTTGCTCAAACCATCATTGGCACCTATAAAAGGACACTGGGTTTGCATATTTTCTTTTCTAATCACTTTCAGAAATTGCTTATTAATTGCTTTTCAGTTACTGAGAATTTTTACTGAGTCTGAAAAGACGAGATGAATTTACTTCAATTCTTACTGAAATAAGTTCTAAATACAAGTTTAAGGACCTTTTTTAATAAAGAGCAAAAGGTTGATTAAATTTTTGATTCTTGCAAGATATAAATGGACTAATGGCCTAGATGCATTTGAATAAGATTTTGAAATTATTTATAAGAATCATTACTGTGGGAAATTGATTTTGTTTTGAATTCTTAAAAAAAATCATAGGATGGGACTTTGAAGGTTGGATACTAGAAGAAACTAAATATTACAATTAAAGGAGAAGAACACTTACAATACATTTGACTTATTAATACAGAATGGAACAACATATTTTCATTTTGGATATACTGAAGGATATTTTTGAACAATGGACTTAGAAGTTAATTTTAAGAATGTTTGTCTCTATGGTCAGACTGTCTTTAAAAGATGTTATGGAAGAGAATAAGTTTTACTAGAGCTTATAATTTGAGACTGAGACTGATCTGAAAGTGGATTTAAAAGTGACAGGCTACAAGAGTGATATGGAAAAAAATGGTATACTGGACATACAAAAGATGTTTTGCATTTCTTAATGCAAATGAGGTGGCTGGATGGAATCACTGAAGCAATAGGCGTGAACATAAATGGACTCCAGAAGATGGTAGAGGACAGGAAGATCTGGAGGAACGTTGTCCATGGGGTCGCAATGGGTCGGACATGACTTCGCAATTAACAACAACAATATTTAAAAGGGATACATGAGTAAAAAATCAAGGTAACAAATCTCAATAATTTTCCTATATTGAATTCACAAGAGAGACTTGTTAAAGCTTTCAAGAATTTTGTGAGAAGGGACAAAGAAAATAATGAGAAGAAATCAACTTCTGGGACATTATATAAAGGGACTAAAGATCAAGATTGTTAAAAGTACAAGGAAGGAATATAAAGATGGTGTATTTGATCAAGGTTAAAACACGTATGCTGCTCTCTCTGAATATGGACTTTTGCTGAGCAGGATTGAAATGACAAAATTGTATTTTTGTATTTTAAGAGAAGGTGATTAAGTTGTTAAAATTGTTATTACTTGTGATAATGGGGGTCACTTCTTTATATATTTCTTTTCTTTTTGTTTAATATAGAGGTAATCCTTGACTTATGATCACAACTGAGCTCAAAATTTCTGTTAATAAGCACAATAGTTACTAAGTGTTGTACTATTTTACAACCTTTCTTGCCACTGTTAAGTGAAACATTGTACTTAAGTTAGTAATATGGTTAAGTGACTCTGACTTCCCCATTGATTTTGCTTGTCAGAAGGTCACAAAAATTGATCACATGAACCAGGAACATTGCAAGTGTCATAAATACACGCCAGTTGCCAAACATCCAAATTGTGATCACATGACCATGGGGATGTTGCAACAATTATAAGTGTGAAAAATGGTCATAAGTCACTTTTTCAGTGCTATTGTAACTTCAAATGGTCACTAAATGAATTATCATTAAAAAATATATTCCACTACAATCTTCTCTCAACTTTCCTTTCAATTGTAAATGTTTTGATCCAAGGGCTGTCACAGTTTTTTTTTCTGGGGCAGGGGGATACAGGTCTCAAAGTGTGTGACCTGATCAATGATGTGGGTAGTGTTAGGTTTTGTTTTTTGTTGTTTTTTTTTAACTCTGCAGTGCCTAGGACTTGTACAGACATTTTCATATATTTCTCAGACTAATAGGAAAGCTACAGTTTTCAACAATCATAGTGAGATTACTCTCTCTTATTGCAACTCTGTAAGATACATTCTAAAGTTCAGTGGCCTCCCCATTCAGACCCTCCACAGCAGTTTTCTGGGAGATTAAGGTAGTTTCAGAAAGGAGAAAAATGCATGCACCCCCAGCTGTTATTTGACATTGTTGAACACTGAGTAGCACAGCACAGGATTAACTCAATCTTCTAACAGCAGTTCTCAAAAGTATCTAATCATATTTGCAAATTGAAATTTATGATTATATTTGAAGGCAGGAAAAGCTTGGAAAAAATCTTCCATCATTCCTTTTGGATGGTTAAGAGATAAATGCTGAGAAATTAATTCATCACTTAAGTTTACTTATTATTTAGGTATTATTTCAATATTTCTGAGCGATATAAAATTAATTCCAAAAAAATTAAAACCAAGCACTATGCATTTTCAATTATGTTAAAAGTATCTGGACCTTCTTACAATATACTTGACTGTTCCCACTATTGTATCAGTCACATTAAAAAAATACAGTAAAATTCCAAATTATAACAAAAAAGGAATATTATTATAACTATCCCAAAGAAAATCAAAATCTAAATGCAGGTGTCCCTGGGGAAACTCAATAAATGCAACTTTAGTTGAGAATTGCATTTATAGCATTCTGAGCCCCCAATTTTACATGACCTCTGCCATCCATAAAACTGGTGCGACATGCAGCAGATTCATTATATTTGAATCGATATATACTTCGTAATTAATCTTAGCCATTTAGTGGTGCAATATATCCATAAATATTTGAAAATTATAAGGCTAATTAGTAATAAGTAGAATCCATTTTATTTTCAAATCCAGATGTTTAAAAATTTCAGTATTAGTTTGTTTTCCATGGAATGTCAAGCATATTTTCTTGTGATATCAAGTGAGAGTGGCATTGTAACTTCATTTTAAGAACTCAAGCCAGTTCAGGCACAGATATGAGATACAAGCTAAATATGGAGTTTATGATATTTTTTTCTTCTAAATATTATAGGAATGTGGCCTAATTTAGCACACAAAACATTAATTCATTGAGATTAATTTATACAATATTCATATTTATTTTAGAAAATAGGTTCTAATCCAGTTTGCCAAGGATGGAAAGTAGAATCCAACAGGAATATTCCATACTTTGTTAAACTAGATCAGCTTTTCCAACTTGGCATTTGTCAGACATACTGAAATATAACTTTCATCCTCCCCAGTCAGCATGGCCAACAACTGTAGTCTAAAACTTTTGGAGGATATTAGATTGGAGAAAGCTGGTCTAGATGAAAAGTAAATTTCAATGTAGAGCATAGAAGAAAAAAAAAAGAAAAATTAAATTAGTCATCTACACATTCATTTATTTATTAATGAAAGATAGGAATGAAATCAATTGGTAAAACTCAAGTTTCAATAATGATCAATCTTACATATGTTATTGTGTAATTTTATTTTTTAAAATTTTTTTGATTCATTTAGTGCAGTGCAGTGCAACAAGCTGAATCTATCACTTCTGAATTTTTTTAAAAAACACATGTTAGTGCAAATTTATCATAGAATAAAAAATGTGAAAGCAAAACAAAAATAAGTTTAATGATTGTTTAGATCTAATGACAGAAAAATTAATATAGTCTATAGTAACAAAATGTAATATATTTTGAATAAAAGTTCAGCTTGCTAAAATAATGCTGTTACTATGTTTTAATAAATAATGAACATTATCACTTTCTTAAATGTCAAGGTTATATAAATGCAAAAAATTTAGAATACAAGGTAATCAGTATTGAACATCTATAAGTAATAAGGCTACTAATATGCCACCATTATGATGAATTGATCAAGTTACCTAATGCATAAACTCATTTTATTGTAAATGAAAGCAATTTCAGATACTGGAAACTTAAGTTACATTAAAACTATAATGTATGTAGTCCATATCTTACGACTGTAATGGAATGTGCCCATTATACTGTAGTTGTAAGTTGTGGCAGTCATAAAGTGGGTCACCAACATGACCAACCTAATGTTACAAACAGTTTTGCAGTGGTCATTAAGTGAACAAAGCAGTCATAAATTGAACATTTGGTTGACAAGTGAACCCATTGTTTACTATGGGGTGATTTTGCCAAAAACCGAAGGAAAACACCAGTTTTCACAAAAAACAACATAAATTGTAGCCTTGTGATTATGGGATGCTGCAAATGGCCATAGATGTGGGTTACACAAAATGTGATCATGTGACAGTGGCAAGGCAGCTGTTGGAACTTCACAATTGGGTCATAGGTAGCTCTTGGGGGTCTGTTGTAACTTCAAACCATCATTAAGTGATCGGTAGTAAGTCAAGAATTGTATACAGTATATCTATATCTATTTGTCTGTCTGCCTCTCTATATGTGTACATGGTGCCAGTTTAGACATGACAAACCAGCAGGGTGACTTTGGTTCAGTCATTCTCCCTCAGCCCAATCCACTCACAGGGTTGTCATTATGATGAAAATAAAAGGAAGAAGGAGTATTATAGTGTTCGCCACTTTGAGTTATTTATAAAAAAAATAAAGGCCTAATAAAAATAACTAAATAAATATTCAATAGCAGCCATAATAGTAATACCTTTTCTTGAAAAAATTTAAATGAATAAGATTGACTTTCAGCAAGACGACTTTGGGTAAATCTCCAAAACTGATCCTATTTACATTATATCAATTCTTACAAATAGCTTTGTTTTCCTTCTAGATTTTCTGATTGTTTATAAGATAAGAAAGTGCAGTCCTATGCATATTGGTTAGGAATGAGTCCTGTATTTCAGTGAGTCTTTCACCTAGGTAAGTAAGTTAGTTTTGCATTTTACTGTTTTAGCCAAAATCTCAAGAGCAATAAAACATATTTTCAAATTTGCAAATTAACTGAATTGCCAAGAGATGAAATCAAGAGTGAAAGAAATTAATACAAAATATTGTTGTTCTATATAATGTTCATATAGAACAAGTAAATGAATCAAATGACTGAGTGCAATCTAAGTTATATATAATATTTAGAACATTTTGATAATTTATTTAAACACATTTAGAATTTCACTCAGTTCATTTAAAAATAAATTGATATATCCATAAACTAAATGCATACTTTGAAAGGGTGTCTAATGTTGCCAATTTAAAATATTTATTTTTTGTTCAGTTCTCAGATCATCAATTCAAAATAGTAAGATAAATAAATAAAAATGAAGTAAAGGAGGAAATTTAAACATGGTGCTGAAAATGAATATGATCAGCAACCATTGTGATTTAACTTACCCTGATGTGCTTTTCATGAGATGGAGAGAGATGGATGGAAAAGAAAAGCACATAAATATTAATGAATATATGTCAATTTATAAAATAAATTATATGACAGAGTAAGAAAATTAAAAAGCAGCATAGCAAATAGGATTAAAATGATTAAAACTCATCTTTCTTTCTTGAAACAGAATACAAGCAGTAATTATTTAAAAACAATATATCTCCTTGATAAACAGATACAAATCATCCCAAATTAATTCTGAATTGAAGACAGCAAATGTAGAAAAGAGAAAAATTGTTACAACAGACAAAGCCTCAGGTCCCAATTAAGCATTTGACTTTCCAATAGTTATGATTTGCAACAGTTCCTAAACCATTATTTTAAATATTCATCTTTCAACTTGTCATTGATAAAAAAATGTTTTGCTTGTACTATACTTGGTCCCAAACATAAGAATGTTTATTATTTTTATGTATTTATTGCTTTAGAGCGAGAAGCAAATCTGTATATAACCTAGAGGAAGGAAGTAGTATTTTGGCAAAATAATAGATATTACCAGGCTTCTCAACACATCTAAAAAAATGTCCTAGTAGACATTTTATGAACCAGCTATCATTGGTACATTTTTCAACTCCAACTGAGACTTGCAATCACTGCTGGGGATAGATTTGGATCACTTGTGCACTGCATTAGTTCAAAATTAGCCACAGACTGGGGATTCTGGGAAAAGTAGTCCTTGCACTGTTAGTAAAAACCACACGTGACTCCTAGAAAAGCAAAGGAGAGATGCAAAACAGATCAGTCTGCTCAGAGGTTTGTGTGCCTGTATCTCTTTGTGTATGGGGGGTGGGGGTAGAGACAGTTATTCTGTTGTGCAGGAAGTAGAAAAAAGTAGGGTGAATTCTTGAATCATTTCAGTTGCTGATTTTTTTTTCTTTTGCAAGTAAGGTGCTGTTGGAACAACACCCACATGCTTCTGTACCATCAAGTTTATCACAAATTGTAGCACAAATGTACACATTCAATAACCAAGCTGCATTATCTTTTTACCTTCTTTTAGCTGATTAGAGTGATATACTCTAATACAGGGCTTTTCAACCAGTGGTACTCTGAGGAATTCTTGGAGTTGAAGTCCACAAGTCATAAGTGCAAGTTTGAAGACGCCTGGACTAGCTGGTAGTGGTGCATATTAATAAACATGGATAAATTCATCATATATTTGCAGTGCAAAGGGAAAGTGGTACTCAAATATTGTCATGTCCTAAAAGTGGTACAACCTGTGAAAAGGTTGAAAAGCCCTGCTCTAATAGAGTGATATACTCACTTGCAGTGTCACCAATTTTTTTTAGTAGCCAGCAGATTCAGCAGAACCTCGTTAGGATAAATTTGATTTGTCCTAATTATATTTACTCCAATTTACTGTAGTTACAAAATATTTATTTTTCATTCATACTGTATTTTTTGTTATAATCAAAATAAAGTAGCTTAGCTTATTGTCTCATGTTTTCTTTCCCCTATCAAATGGGTTAGGGTACGGTTATTGATCAATGGTTGACAGTTATCTCTGTGAATATATATATCCATGCTATAATTCACAGGGATACTGCACCAATTATGTCCACAGCAGACAAAAGCATTTGTTTGGACATGAAAGATTAATACTAGTGGCTGTCAAAAAGAGAGAAAAAAGCTTTTAATTTTTTTATTTGTAAACAGTTGTATGCACATTCATTTGCTTGCTTACTGCTGAAATTACATATCTAAAAAAACGTGGATGGGGGTACTGAAGGAAAGCTGTTTCCTTCTTCTTTTTTACAAGTTCCTAGAGGTTGGCTGGAGTGACAGCATTGACTGATTGTTTTCAGTATTACAAATAAGTAACTGTGAAGATGATCAACAGTTCAACTTCAAACTGCCGTGAAGCGAATTGGAGGCAGAAAAGTAAAAAGATCATATAAAAGTGCCCTTTGGTTTGAGGCCATTATAAAAAAAAAAACAAAACCCTTTTCTATTCATATTAGGATCCTAATTTCTTTTGAGCTCCTTGAAGTCCCCTGAACCATTTTGGCTTGCATACTTTTTTCTTTCCCCCTTTTAAAAACCGGCAATGTAAAGTTAAGCCACATGGTTAATGTTTCATCCTCTTTGGTGCTCAGTGAATGGATGTTTTCCAAATGAATGCATGAGACAAAAAGAAAAAGGTGCTGCATGGTAACCATAGATTCTCTGGAATAGCATAGTTTAGATTTTTTTTTGTCTATGCCAACATTTCAAATGATAAACAAAGTTCCCTGTCTGGATGGGGTAATGAAAACGTGTGGTTGGACAAGAAATGCTGCAATGCTGTTTTCATGCTTTTAGCAGTTTCTAAGCATTACCATACTTGAGAAGACTCTGACCTGAACATATCTTAATGGGGGGGGGGGAGTTACGGGGAAGGTAAGTCAACATCTGAAACCAAATGTTTCAAAACCTACCCATGCGTTTAGAAAAGTTGTATTAGATTTTTTTTTTTTAAAAAAAGACTATATTTAAACTGTTCCAAAGGGTTTATTAAGTTTACCTAGCTGTGCCAAGGTAAGTATCCCTTGTTTCTTTTGCAGATATGAAGGGCTAGGGGGTGGGGGTTCAAAATAGTCAAGATGGCAGCATGCCATCATGATTAAACCCTTGCCTGCTTCTACATGCTATAAAGTAAGTATGAAGAGTGGGACTTCCACTGTGCAATCTTGCCTACCATATTGACCTGACTCCCTCACCTGAAGATGCACTGTCACCCAGCACTGATGTATACAATGCTCTACTGAGTGAGCTGTGTGTTCAGAAGAGAACAGTATTAACCATAATTATTCTAATGATTATTATTCAATAAAGAAACAAATAATATTTCACATTCTAATCAACTTTAACAAACACTGATTATTAAAAATAATTAAAGAGATAGTAAAAGTGTAATTATTCTTCTGGGCTGAACAAAAATGAACTCTACTGGCACTGCAAATAGATTATGGCAGCAATAAGAATGAGGGAACATTTAGACTGCTCATTATTATACATAGCTCAGTGCAATTGCTTAAGATTGCTTTTAATTACTAAACTTATTAAAACCATATTTTATTTATGACAATGGTAAAATTGTTATTTTAACTAAAGATGAATAGGGCAACCCTGTGTAATTAAAACTTAACTAAAATTTAAAAGGAGTTCTGACACAATAATAGATAATCCAATTTACTGAAACTATTGAAAAGGCCTTTGCACACAAATTGCTCTCTGTGTCTGCACAAAGATGCTGCAGTGGTTAGATCGTAATCTTCCTGCATTTAGCTTTATTCCTAGACTTAGACAGTGTGCTGGGTCCTTCAATCCAACCCCATTTTGGGAAGAGGTGTAGGCCCGCCATTATCTTTGATGTAAAGCAATTTGGAAGGCGAAAGAGCACCACTTCATTCATAAGACTATGGTTTGAGGCTAAGAAGCTGAATAGTTTTTAAAACTCAATGACTTTCACATTTTTCTTTAAATTTATTATAGAAAAGTTAAATTGGCAAAGGAGAGCAACTGTATATTACTTCCTCTTTTATCTGGGAAGAATTTCATGCCTATATGTTACTCAAATTAAATCAAATCAAAGTATATATATTTCAGTTAATTACAGTTTTTTTCCTATGTAGCCATATCTCCATTCCCCCCTTTTACAGCCTATTCTTTGAAGTGCCCTCATATTTACATACAGATACTTCAACTAAGAATTGCTCTATATACAAGTCTAAACCTAAGTTTACACTCACCAAGTTGTTATTATTAGCTATATTCATCAAGAATATAGTGAGATATCTACTGTAAATATAGGTATTTATAGATTCGCACAGTCATGCACACACAGAAAGTACAAATGTCATATTTCATGTTGTATTTTTGCCAAAAATAGCTTATTTTTTCTAATTATACCAAGAAAGTATATTCTATCACCAAAATTAATTAGCAATCAAATGAGTGTTAAGATTTTAATTTCTTGTGAGGAATTATTTTCCTCCTTTTATATGAATAATTGACTGGAATTAAGGGACAATGAAGGCTATGATTATTTCTATTCTATTAATTATTTCTCCCAAGATTCAACAATTGAATCCTCATAGAATGCTTGGATAAACTAATAACATCTTTCTTCACATATTCTATGAGAACTTAATAGAACAGATAGCCCTAAAGCTAATGTCACATAATATATTTGTCTGTAAGACACCCCAAATTTTATTTTTCATGATGACCAGATTAGTATTGTTGTATAGCATTCTAAGCTATCATGGAAGTTTTAAGAAGGAAAATAAGAGAAAAAAAATACATATAATCCACATTTCTGAAAGGGAGCTTTTCCAGTTCCTCTCCCGTGCCTATTTTAAGTCAGTTGAGCTGTTTCTGGAAACTGATATAGCACTTTTAAAAAGTGGTAAGATAATGTTACAGAAAAGAAAAGAAAAGAAAAGCCTGACAGGATTAAAGCCTGACACTTGCTGGAGCAATCCAGCAAGTGATCTCCATTTTCAAAGGAACAATGATGTTGAAAGAGTCCAGTGTTCAACAAATCCAGTTTTGACCTTGTGAAATGCAGTGCACAGAAATAGCTATTGGAAAATCCATGGAGAATGTGCACACAATGTGGGCTTCTGGATTTTGCGGCTGTTATTATCCTAGGTACAATATCAACAGTCATTATCATGTCCTCTGATGCATTTTTTCCAGCCAGTATTCCACACTAAGTTTTATGAGGCAGAGGTTTGGAATCAATGAAATGATGGGCACAAGAAAGAGCAACTATATAAACTATGCTCTTTTTGTTGCATTACAGCTAAATTCATGTCATATCATGGTGCACCATGTTTGGATAAAATGTACAAGTAGATTAGTTATTTTCTTTTGATATAACAGCTGTTATGAACAGAGATCTGCGTTTACTTTAATGATAAAGAAAATAGGATCCATTATTTTTGTGGCAGTGGAAAATTGTCTTTACAGTATTTGTCGTACAGTGACGTTCAAAACTACAATGGTTCTTCTGAAACAGGCAGCTTTATGCCCAATCCTCCAAGTTATGGCTGTTGTAATGTCTCATGGTCACTTGATCACCTGATTAATGGAGCAGCTGGCAGGAAGTTGCAATTCATGATAAACAGGACATTGTGCCTAACAACCGCATGGGATTCTCTTAATGATCACAACTGAATCTGCAGGTACTGCTGTTGTAAATTAGTGTGGTTACATGAATGTGTCGTTTAGTAACAGAATTCCCAGTCCCAATTGCCATTGGTAACTGACAACCAACTAGATTTAGACAAATTTAGAAATATGTATCTTATGAACATTAAAGGGAAAAATATATCCTTTGATCTATTTTTAGTGCTGTATATGAGGTCAGATGAAAACATATAGGAATCCATATGCATTTAATCTGATCAAAATGTTAGAATAAATTGAATTGAATTCTAATATAAACAAGAGACAATTAACTAGCAGCAAATTATTCCTGAAGCAGGTTTTAAATACAAAAACCATAGTATTCGGACACCCAAACTTCTTGTGTGTCAGACATTTTTTTTTGGCAGCAGAATATATTTGGGAACTAAAATTAAGAGAAAAATTATGGGGTGTTATTTCTATTCACTAACTTGGTTGATTTTATAAAGTAGAAAGCTATTTTAAATGTTTCAAAATAAGCAAATGGTGTGAAACTTCTATGTGTGTCTCATGAATTTATGAAGATATAGGATGGACAAAGTATTTGGATATGTTTGCCACTTGAAGTATTTGTAAAAATAATAAAAGTGAGATATACATAAAGAAATAATAAAGGCTCCTAATAGAAATTATTCTCCATGGACATAAAAGCACAGGGACAATGGAGCAACCTCAGATATAAATACAGCCTCAGATTATAAAACTAATATAACAACAACAACAACAACAACAACAACAATAATAATGACAAATACAGTCTGGCTGACTCTGCAATGAACCATAACAACAATAACAAGAATCTGCCATACAACATCCGAAACTTAGCAAGTATTGATAAGACAAAAAATCTGAATAGTGGACATTGCAATACTGTGAGACAGCAGAAGAGAAGAGAAAGAATTGGAGAAAATCCAAAAATGTAAAAACCTGCAAATAGAAATAGAATGACTGGCAAAAAAAGCAAAGATATCAACAGTAATAAGCACATCGGATACAATTCCAAAACATCTGGAGCACCACTGGAACACCATTGGCATTGACAAAATAGCCATCAGTCAATTGCAAAAAGCAGCTTTACTTGGAACAGTACATGCTACAACAACAATTTTAACATCATCAAACAACAATATCTGCCTTGGGAAGGACATGATAGGTAGATAAAACTGCCAAATCCAATATAAATATCTGGTTGACTGTGCAGTAAACCATAACAACTGTAATTCAGAAGCATAGGAAGGTGAAAATTCAATCAGAAAAAAAACCCTGAACAAGATTTTTTAAAAAGAACCCATTTCCTATTTTTCAGATTTTTATTTAACCTGACCAATCTTTCCTTGTTCCCTTTCATTTAGAACAGTGTAGAGTAGAGTAAAGTAGAGTAGAGTAGAGTTGGGTAGAGTAGAGTAGAGTAGAGTAGAGTAGAGTAGAGTGGAGTGGAGTGGAGTGGAGTGGAATGGAATGGAATAGAATAGAATAGAATAGAATAGAATAGAATAGAATAGAATAGAATAATTGGAAGGGACCTTGGAGGTCTTCTAGTTCAACCCTCTGTTCAGGCAGGAAACCCTATACCCGTGGTGGCGAACCTATGGCATGCGTGCCACAGGTGGCATGCAGAGCCCTCTCTGTGGGCACGCATGCCATTGCCTCAGTCCTCAGCCTTTAGCTGGGTTTTATAAAACCTTTTCGCTTTAGGCCTCCGCCGCCGTGTTAAAAAAAAAGTTCAATCAATCAATTTCTCGCGGGAAAAAAAAGATCTCGCAAAGTTGGAATTGATTGATTGAACTTTTTAGTCCCACTCAGTCTGCTGTTACCACCACAGCCATGCCCACCCAATGGGCCACGCCCACCCAATGGGCCATGCCCACCCAATGGGACACGCCCACCTGGCACCCGATGATACATAAGTGGGTTCTGGGTTGCAGTTTGGGCACTCGGTCTCTAAAAGGTTCGCCATCACTACCCTATACCATTTCAGACAAATGGCTGTCCAATCTCTTCTTAAAAATTTCCTTGTTGGAACATTCACAACTTCTGGAGGCAGGTTGTTCCACTGGTTAATTGTTCTAACTGTCAGGAAATTTCTTCTTAGTTCTAGGTTGCTTCTCTCCTTGATTAGTTTCCATCCATTGCTTCTTGTCCTGCCCTCAGGTGCTTTGGAAAATAGTTTGACTCCCTCTTCTTTGTGGCAACCCCTGAGATATTGGAACACTGCTATCATGTCACCCCTAGTCCTTCTTTTCATTAAACTAGACATACCCAATTCCAGCAACTGTTCTTTATATGTTTTAGCCTCCAGTCCCCAAATCATCTTTGTTGCTCTTTTATGCACTCTTTCTAGCATCTCAACATCTTTTTTACATCGTGGTGACCAAAAGTGGATGCAGTATTCCAAGTGTGGCCTTACCAAGGCATTATAAAGTGGTATTAACACTTCACGTGATCTTGATTCTATCACTCTGTTAATGCAGCCTAGCACCATGTTGGCTTTTTTGGCAGCTGCAACACACTGCAGGCTCATATTTAAGTGAGGACTCAAAGACTCTCTCACAGTTACTACTATTGAGTGAGGTACCTCCTAAACTATACCCGTGCATTTGTTTTTTCTTGCCTAAATTCACCACTGAATTTCATTTTGTTAGATAGTGCCCAATGTTCAAGTCTGTCAAGATCCTTCTGCATCTGAAGCCTATTTAGTCATGATTATTCTGCCTAGGAATGAGCAGTATGCAGAGCTTTCTTGGAATCTTCTAATACACTCATATGATAATTACCAGTTTTACACTCCACAAGTTTTTTTCTTTCAGAACTAATGAAACAATGCAATTAGCAGCAAAGAACACAGAAATATTTTCTAATATTTTATCATGATAAATATATTTTGCAAATCATGTAATTTCACTACTGGGAAGCCAACTTTGTCTTCAGAATTACATCTGAGATGGTAAACTGTAGTAAGGATGCCTTTGGATTTGCTTTGTTAATATACATGAAACTCTCATTCCTTTTGCCTCTGCAAATCTGTTAAACCTAGGAGGTTTTTAATTTAGGTAGATAATTAGAAGGAGTCATGGAAAACAACTTACATACTGAAATACAACATTATAATTTTAAGCAACTTAAGATGGGATTTCCCTAATATACATATTTTGAATGTAAACATGTTTATGAAAACTGTTCTGTATTTTTGTGCTGTTAGTACCAACAAAGCTGGACTTATTTAATGAAAAAATACAGTAAATCACCTGGATTAAACTTTGATGCCATGGTCAATGTAGTGTAAATAGCTTTATGCTCCCCCCCCAACATAACTTGTTCATTCATAACCCAGATTTAGCTCAGAGTAATTTATATAAAGTTCCAAATAGGTTGAAATCATTATATGCTTGAAGGGTGCCAATAAAATTTAGAGATTTCAAGCATCTTTTTTTACAAAGATCTCTTGTCAGAGCTAAGACTATAACTGATCATAATCTCATTTACATGCCTTTTCCCCATGGAATTATCTGGTGAAAGCTGATAACAGAAAAAGTAATTAGAAAATGGATAATGAAATAAAACTCCTTCTAGACTATTAAGGAAAATATGTCAACAACTGCTATCATATTTGAAGAGAAAATTAAATGCTCATTATTGTATCTAAAATGTGTTTCTGCCAGCAGAAAATCAATGAAAATTATTAGGCAGAGATGAAATTGAAGTATAGAAAGCAAAACCAAAATCTTTGGAAAAATATTATTTAAATCATCACAACATTATTATTAACAGATATCAAAATGTATCTAACTACTTAATACATAAGTTGTATAAAAATATTTAGTGATGTTATTTTTTTTTTGGACTGCTGGTAAAAACAAAAAAGATCTTACAAGATTTATACCTTCTAACCTTATAAAGAAACAACAGCAGCAAAAAAAAAATAAAAAAAAAATAAAAAAAAATCAGAAGTTACATTTATAATCCAGAGCAAGAATCTTATATTATTAAATGTAATAAATTGTTTATCTAATACTTCTATATTATTTTAGAAGAAAATGTTTCTGATTGAAATATATTTATTAAGTGTATTGTTAATTATGTCTTGTGGAAATAAATATAACTAAGCAAAAAATGCATCTCTTCTCCTTTTAGAGTGCGAATTTTAGTGGTTTTTCAGACAGCATGAAATAATCTTGTTTGGTATCACCAATGTTTTCTATATAGTCACAAATCTGTTATGCATTCTGATAATCAAAGTAATCTACCTAAGAGTGCTACATCATAATTTTGACAGGTAAAATGCTCAAGCTAAACAATGGACAGCCTATTATCAAATATGTTTTCCCACACAAGATACAAATAAACATTGCCAAATGCTGGAAAGATTTCAGGTAAAACAAGCATCAAATATTCAAAAAGATAAGCAGAAATTAAGTTCTGAAGGTAAGTATTTTCGCAGTTTTTCTCCAAAGCTATCCTTTGTGATTTTGTAAAAGATTATTTTCTTTAGGGAAATATGCGAGGTATCAAAAAATAATAGCACTTTATCATAACCTTTGTACACAATGAATGAATTAGGATTTCAAGGAAATGTAATGGGAGACAGCATATCATTGTTCAGTAACTCACTGATCACGTTGCCATATAAGAGTGGCAGATTGAATCAAAATAATTACTACTCTCAGTGGAAAACATCTGCATTTTAAAATACCGTAGGCTACCAATAGGCATATCCAAAGAATCTTCCTGCTATGTTTCTTTAATGTAATCCATATAGAAAAGTAGAAATTACCTTTCATTATGTTTGGCTTTTTAAAAATGCAATTAGAATAAGTACTAATAAATCGATGTTTTTTCAACAAGCAAATATACTTGGTATTTTATTCAAAATTCATGCCAACCTACTTTTTCTTTAGTCTTCGGTCTTTTTCTGCCTGGGTTCCAAGTTTGCTTAATCCCAGAGATTCCTGTGCTGCAGCGTCGGTTTCCATATAGCCTCCTGTGTTTAAAAGAGCAAAGAGATTTTCTCTTTTTATTTTTTAATATGTTCGATTGGCTTACCAAAAATGATTTAATTTGTTTTCTGAGATACACATATACAGATAAAAATGGTGTAATAACCTGAAATCTATGGAAAATAAAACTAAAGAATGTAGATTCAACTAATAACTTTTTAAAGTACCCAACTAAAAGTTATTCTCCCCCCCCTCCTGTTTTCCTGTAAGGAGCAAAGGCCAAACATTGTCTCCTTGATCAGGCTGTCTCATCTCCTAATTTGAGTTTCTGAAAAGACAAGATTCCCTTTCAAGCCAAAATGGCTGTTCTTGGCAGAAGGAATATTAAAATAGCGTTATTTATACCCAGTTTAACCTAAATTTGCCCCTATTTAAGGGATTCCTCTGTATGACATCCTAGATCTGTAATTGTGTTGTGATTGTTCTGATTCATTTTAAAATAAGGCATTAAAGGCTGCACTGGATAGGAGAGAGGAAAGTTTGATTGTATCTTTTATATTTGCTCATTCATATTTTGCAAATAAAACATACAAAATCAGCTTCCAAGAAGCAGGAATGCAAAGGTGATTCATGTTGTAAACAGTAATTTTAGAAGCTACCCAGGTAGATGTATCATATAAATAGAAAAGAATATAAAAACATTACATGAACAGTGCTTACAGATATTACAAAATAAACCATAATTTTGCATCACTCCATGCAGATATTGTTAAATGATGAATACATTCATCTCTGCTCTCAATGTTTATTTAATGGGGGTGTGGAACATTCTATTTTATTATTTTACAAATGAGAATGCATTTCAACTAATTTATTCTTATATTTTCCTATGTAACTGTTTTAAGATCTTTCCTTAGGATCTGAGTAAATAATCGATACTGGAGACATTAAATTGTACTGTACTGCACTATACTGTACTATAACTAATAAAATCATATATCCATGTGATATGGACAGTTATACAAATATGATAAATAAAGCTTTATGCTAGGGTTATGTAAATTCTTCAAGAAAGATATAAAGTAGACAATTCTTTTTTCAAGTTAGCGTTATTGCTTCAGAAATTGTTTTTAATCTAAGAAGGATGAAAAAATTGACAAAGGAAAAATCTTGCCAAATAAGTCATGGGTGAAATCTATTTTCTATCAGAATTCTCTATAAATTAGAATCATAGAATGATAGCTACAGTACGGTTATGTTCAGTTGGTCGTCCCGTCTCATGTCACACTTGTGACATATTTTTTCTGACAGCTATCCAAGTTTTACTCTGTGTGATTTTTAAATTTCAGCAGATCTATCTGTGAATAGACTCTTTTCACAAAAAGTGGCAAATACTAGCAAAGGAAGCTTAGTCCTCGACTTTCAACAGTTCATTTTGTGACTGTTCAAATTATGATGGCACTGAAAAAAGTGACTCATGATCATTTTTCACACTTATGACCATTGCAGCATCCCTGTAGCCATGTGATCAAAAATTCAGACTTTTGGCAATTGACTCATATTTATGACGGTTGCAATGTCCCAGGATTATGTGATCACCTTTTGCAACCTTCTGAGAAGCAAAGTCAATGGGGAAGTCAGATTTACTTAGCAACCGTGTCACTAACTTAACAACTGAAGTGATTCACTTAACAACTGTGACAAGAAAGGATGTAAAATGTGGCAAAATTCACTTAACAAATGATTCACTTGGCAACAGGAATTTTCAATTGTGGTCATAAGTTGAGGACTATCTGTACATTGCACCAAGGACTCAACAGCTCAATCCTAAACTACATATATTCTCTTATATTGCAAGCTTAATATATGTCATTTAATCACTTAAGAAAATATAATTCTATGATAATAAATATGATTGATGATAGCAGAATGACATGGAAAAAAAATTAATCATTTTAAAAGGCAGAAAAGCAAAATGAAACCATGATCTGAACCTTACTTAGCTGTCCAAGTCGTGCCTTCTCTTTTTTACCAAACAAGCGCCCAATTGAAGACTTTATTCCTTTCTTCTTGGGAGCTTTGTGCAAGGAATCCTGGCTGCTATTGACACTGCCAAAGCCAATACTTTCTGGTTCCAAGGATGCAGTCAAACTACTAAAAGAGACACACAAAAATTATTGTCCTGATGAAGTCCCATCATGAAGTCCACAACTTGTCTGTTGAGGAAACAAGTTTTATGAAATCTAATGAGAGTGTCTTAGTAATTGGAAATAATAATCAAATTAATTTCTGGTATGTATTGTGATAATACCAAAATCTTTCTGGTATTATCACAATATTTAGAACTGCACATTTTTTTCATGTTTTAATCTTGATTGAAGTAAATTAATGAAAAGACAGCAGATATAATTTATCAAAACTCTGTTAACATAACTATGGTTAGAAACATTTTAGAATGCTTTTTATAAGAACCAAATGTCCGTCCATCCATCCATCCATCCATCCATCCATCCATCCATCCATCCATCCATCTGCCCATCCATCCATCCATCTACATGGAAGGTATTTCTATGTATAGGTATGATATCAGATTCTTAACTCAAAACGCAAATCATATGTATACTATTTCTCATTTATGATAAGTTCAGAGATATGACAATTATAGTTCACATGATTGACTCACAAATTACTCTTATTGAATATGAAGAATTATGAATCTCTAATAAATATATACTAGAATAGGTCTCCCCTTCCAGTTGTCCTCCATATAAATTGGGACAGGTGGTACAGTGGTTAGAATGTAGTATTGTGGTTACTCAATGTGTGGATTAAAATTAAACAACAGAACTATACAGAAACATCGGCATGGCTCTCAACACTGGAAGCGCTAGTGCATCCAAACTTTATGAACTTGGGAAAAGTAGTCACCTACAGAGATATTTTAAATGAACAAGGGAACTTAAATCTAGACAAGAATTAAAAGAAAACAGGGTACAATTGGAATGGTGGGCATACCTGCAAGTTCAGTCATGTTATAAGAAAGACAAAAAGGAATGGGGTATACAGAGAAATCTGATAACACTTGATAAAATATTATTAGGAACGGATGAGAAAGCAATCAAAAGAACATATAAATATTTATTGGAATATAAAATAGAAGAGGAGCAGGTTAAAGAAGTGATGATAACATGGGCCCAAAATTTTGGATATAATATTGACCTAGACAAATGGCAAATGTTATGGGACAGAAATAGAAAACTAACCTTGGCTACCTCATATAAAGAGAATCTGTACAAAATGTTTTACAGGTGGCATTTCTCCCCAATAAGATTGGCAAAGATGAGAAAAGATGTATCACCACAATGTTGGAAGTGCAAGAAAATGTTAGGCACCTATTATTACATGTGGTGGACCTGTTCCAAAGCCAAAGAATTTTGGCGGCTAATAAAGACATGCCTGGAGGAAATGTTGGGATTGAAGATAGATCCCAGACCAGAATTGTTTTTATTGGGAATGACAGATGGGAAGTTCAACAAAGGAGAGACATATCTAATGTTGCATATTATAACAGAAGCTAGGTTGGTGTATGCCCAAAACTGGAAAAACAGAAATTCCCTGGTGGAGAGTGAACTAATTAATTTTTTTTTTATATGTGCAGAGATGGATAGATTACCCTTAGAAATTAAAGACAAGGATGAAACAGAGTATTATGAAGTTTGGGATAAGATGTATTATTGGTTAGACTCAAGGAGAAAAAGTCAGAACAAAGAAAGCTCGTCTGGAAGAGAGAAAGTGTAGATTTTCAACCTCAAAGTGAGTGTAAGATAGAGATCAGAAAGAATATGAAATAAGAATGGAAATGGAAGTTATGTTATAAATAGATGTAAATATATATGTAAATATATAAATATGTAAATAGTATAAAATGCAATATGTAAATGGTATAAAAGATCAATGACTAGGAAGATATATGGCATATGGTATATGGTATAGTATGTATAGCAAAATAACAGCCAGAAAAGTCACACTGTGTTCAACCTGTTTTTAAATGTTTACTTAATAAAAACTATTATATATATAAAAAAGAATGTAGTATTGCAGGCTAACTTTGTCCACTGCCAGGAATTCGATCCCAACCGGCTCAAGGTTGACTCAGCCTTCCATCCTTCCAAGGTTGAATAAAAAGAGAACCCAGATTGTTCGGAACAATATGTTCACATTTGTAAACTGCTCAGAGAGTGCTGTAAAGTACTATGGAGTGGAATATAAGTCTAGGTGGTATTGCTATCTACTAAGAGCAACTAAAATTTTGGGGTTTTGTTTTATTGATTGAAACTGATAAGTGTAACTATTTGTAATATATCCTTAAAGGTGTCAATTCTCAGATCTCAACTTCCCCTTTTTCCTGTTACTGCTTATAAAACCTTTCTTCCTTAGCCATCCTTTAATTTATCTTTCTTAGTGGCAAGGATATACAGATACATAATAATAATAATGTGCTCTAGAGAGCAAAATCTCCAAATTTGGCCTTGCCAACATGCAATATTTAATTCTTCAATTAGGATGAAAGTGAAAATAATTATAGTACTTTTTTACAGTCAAACATAAGTTCTTATACAAACAAACCCTCCCATCGTGGATTTTTGTTATGTTATAAAAAAGCAAAAAAGTTTAAATCATTTTTATTATTTTTTTTCAAGGGCTATTTTTTTAGAAATTCCTTCTACTTTCTGAATTCATTAGGCATCTCTCTACTTCCTCCAGGCCTTTTTCCCCTCCACTAGGGCTGAATTACTGTTTTTCCCTTGAGGTATGAAATTTCTTTCTCTGACTACTTCAGAAATATTTTCCTTACACTGCTAATTCCCCATCACCAAACATCCATGTGTAAAATACTGGCTGTACTAGTTATATTAACTCTCTTCATAACAAGTGACATGGCAAGCTAGAACAATGTATTTTAATTACACTCTGATCTGTTTACTTATAATCCATAAAAAGAAAATATCAGCAAATGATCATTATCCAAAAGAGTGTAAAATTAAAGACCAGTTATTCAAATAGAAAACATATCTGAAAAACTGATCTAAATAAATTTCAGGACAACTGAGTTTAACTGGCATATAGCAAAAGTCATGTAAAACTCAACTTGAAACTCAAGTGGATGAATGCTCTTAAAAGATACACAACATATGGCTGTGCCAAACAAACCAATTCCTACCTTCTGGCATCATTGTGGTATGAAGAAGGTAGAGTGTGAGTCATTCTAATGGCTCTAGGGGTTGGTGGAGGAGAGGTTTCACATTTTATTGTGGCCTTGTCTTCATGTCCATCTTCTTCAACTATTGCAATCTACAAGTAAACAGTTTTGTAAAATGCAGGTGAAAACCCTTTAAAGGTGTTGGGAGTAAAAAAAAAAAAACCTACCGGAAAGCCAACTCCTTTCCAAGTAAGGAAATCAATCAACCAAATACACAAATAGCATTCCATTCCTACAAGATATGGAATAAAAGTGCTAAACACAAGTTATACAATGATAGGAATATAGTTCCAATTTCCGGGACTGAATATGGCATTAGGTACACATTTAGTTCTTGCTATTGTTGTTGCTATTGTTGCTGCTATATTATTATTATCGATCATCGCACAGTCAGCCAGATGTTCAGACTGGATTTGGCATTTTGTCTACCTATCGAGTCCTTACCCAGGACCTGGGATAGGCAGATGTGGATGTTTGATGGTATTACAGGTATCGTCGCAGGATGGAAGCAGTTCCTAATAAGGCCGCCTTTTGCAATTGACTAATAGCAAATTTGTCAATGCCAATGGTGTTCAAGTGGTGCTCCAGTTGTTTTGGGATTGCACCCAAGGAGCCTATGACTATTGGTACTACCCTTGCTTGCTTTTGCCACAGTCTTTCTATTTCTATTTGTAGGTCTTTGTATTTTGTTATCTTCTCCAGTTCTTTCTCTTCTATTCTGCTGTCTCCAGGCACTGCCACGTCCACTATCCAGACTTTTTTGTCTTTCTTATCGACAATTGTTAAGTCTGGGGTGTTATGTTGCAGGTGCTTGTCTGTTTGAATTCTGAAGTCCCAGAGCAGTTTAATTTTATCATTTTCTATGACTTTCTCTATTTTATGATCCCACCAGTTTTTGCTTACAGGCAAATGATATTTTTTGCAGATCTTCCAATGCACCATTGTTGCTACTTTGTCATGCCGCTGCTTGTAATCAGTTGTGCAATCTTCTTGCAACAGCTTACCAAGTGGTCCACTGTTTCTTCAGCTTCTTTGCATAGGCGGCACTTACTGTCTGTTGCTGTCTTCTCAATTTTGACTTTGTATGCATTTGTCCTTAAGGCTTGGTCTTGTGCAGCCAGAATTAGTCCCTCGGTCTCTTTCTTCAATTTTCCTGCTCTTAGCCATTGCCAGGTTTTATTATTATCTGCTTTCCCAGCTATTTTTAATGTATTGGCCATGTAGTGCTTTGTCTTCCCATGCCTCTATTCTGTTCTTCATTTGGTCTTTCTTGTAGGCCAGTTTGGTCTCTCCAGTAGTCAGTAAGCCTTCCTGATATACTAATTTCAGTGCATCTTCATCATTGTTCTTCAGATATTCTTCCAAAGCCATTTTTTCTTCTTCAACCATCTGATGTACTTGTAGCATTCCACGCCCACCTATTTGCCTTGGTAGATAAAGTCTATCAATGTCACTGCGTGGATGAAGGGCGTGATTCATTGTCATTATTTTTCTGGTCTGCCTATCCATTGCTTTTAGTTCTGCTTGAGTCCAGTCCACTATTCCAGCTGTGTACCTAATGACTGGGATTGCCCAGGTGTTGATTGCCTTTATGGTATTTCCTCCATTGAGTTTGGACTTTAAGATCTTCTTCACTCTCTTGATGTATTCACCTCTAATCTTTTTCTTGACTTCAGTGTGCTTGATGTTGTCAGCTTGAAGGATACCCAAGTATTTGTAGTACTCTTCCTCATCCAGACTCTTAATGTTATTTTCGTGGGGCATCTTGATTCCTTCAGTTTTCACTATTTTTCCTTGTTTGATAGTAAGTGTGGCACATTTGTCCAAGCCAAACTCCATTACAATATCTTGGCTATATATACGGACAGTGTTGAGCAGCGATTCTATTTCAGATGATGTTTTTCCATACAGCTTCAGATCATCCATATAAAGGAGGTGGGATAGTCTAGCAGATGTTTTTGATGTTTGATAACCATGTCCTGAGTTATTTAGTATTGTTGACAGAGGAAACAGTGCAATAACAAATAGTAATGGTGATAATGAATCTCCTTGAAATATTCCTCTCTTGATATTAACCTCTCCCAGCTTTTCACCATTGATCTGCAACTGTGTCTTCCATTGTGCCATCGATCTTTGCACAAATTTTCTGATGTTTCTACTTACTCCTGTTATTTCTAGGCACTTGATTATCCAATCATGTGGCAGAGAGTCAAATGCCTTTTTGTAGTCAATCCATGCCACATTCAGGTTGGTCTTCCTTCTCTTGCAGTTTTCCAAGATCATTTTGTCTATTAGGAGTTGATCTTTTGTTCCTCTGCTATTGGGGCGGTTTCCTTTCTGCTCAGGTGGAAAGAGATTGTTTTCAACTAGATGCTGTTGTACTGCATCAGCTACCACACCAGTTAGTAATTTGAAAGTTGTTGGTAAGCAGGTAATTGGCCTGTAGTTACCTGGTGTTGCCCCTTTTGCTGGATTTTTCATTATTAGGTAGGTTTTCCCAGTTGTTAGCCACTTTTCAATTTCTCCTCCTTGTAGTATATTGTTGAACTGCTTGGCAATGAGTGGGTGTATAACAGTTAGATGTTTCAACCAAAACCCATGCAGTTCATCTTCACCTGGTGCTGACCAATTTTTGATTTTCTTTGCTCTTTTTTCTACCATTTTTGTTGTTATTACTAGTTCTTTCATTTCAACTTCTGTTTTATTTGCATCCACTTCTTTTAACCAAGCTGCATCCTTGTTGTATTTCTTTGGGTTATCCCATACCTGCTTCCAGAATTGCACTGTTTCTTCCTTGTCAGGTACTGACTGATTCCTTGCAGTTTCTCCATTGATGGATTGGTAGAAACGTTTCTGATTGGATTGAAATTGGAGGTTCTGCCTATAGTTTGCAATTCGAGCTTCATATCTACTGATTTTCCTGGCTATAGCTGTTATTTGTTGCTTTATTATTTCCAGTGCTTCCTTGATCTTCCTTGTTTCTAAGTGGTATTTCTTGATTAGGTATTCTTTGGTCTTCTTGTTCTTCAGCTTCTTTTCTTTCATCTGTTCTAGCTTGCTTGCATGTGATCTTAACTTGCTGATCTTATTTTCTAGTCTAACCTTCCATTTTTGTGGTGCACTGTTTGTTTGTTTTTCTTTTTTGTTGATTTTACATCCCAGGTATTCTGTTATAACTGCAGCTGTGCTGTACATTAATTTTATTATTATTATTATTATTATTATTATTATTATTTATTATTATCGATCATCGCACAGTCAGCCAGATGTTCAGACTGGATTTGGCATTTTGTCTACCTATCGAGTCCTTACCCAGGACCTGGGATAGGCAGATGTGGATGTTTGATGGTATTACAGATATCGTCGCAGGATGGAAGCAGTTCCTAATAAGGCCGCCTTTTGCAATTGACTAATAGCGAATTTGTCAATGCCAATGGTGTTCAAGTGGTGCTCCAGTTGTTTTGGGATTGCACCCAAGGAGCCTATGACTATTGGTACTACCCTTGCTTGCTTTTGCCACAGTCTTTCTATTTCTATTTGTAGGTCTTTGTATTTTGTTATCTTCTCCAGTTCTTTCTCATCTATTCTGCTGTCTCCAGGCACTGCCACGTCCACTATCCAGACTTTTTTGTCTTTCTTATCGACAATTGTTAAGTCTGGGGTGTTATGTTGCAGGTGCTTGTCTGTTTGAATTCTGAAGTCCCAGAGCAGTTTAATTTTATCATTTTCTATGACTTTCTCTATTTTATGATCCCACCAGTTTTTGCTTACAGGCAAATGATATTTTTTGCAGATCTTCCAATGCACCATTGTTGCTACTTTGTCATGCCGCTGCTTGTAATCAGTCTGTGCAATCTTCTTGCAACAGCTTACCAAGTGGTCCACTGTTTCTTCAGCTTCTTTGCATAGGCGGCACTTACTGTCTGTTGCTGTCTTCTCAATTTTGACTTTGTATGCATTTGTCCTTAAGGCTTGGTCTTGTGCAGCCAGAATTAGTCCCTCGGTCTCTTTCTTCAATTTTCCTGCTCTTAGCCATTGCCAGGTTTTATTATTATCTGCTTTCCCAGCTATTTTTTTCATGTATTGGCCATGTAGTGCTTTGTCTTCCCATGCCTCTATTCTGTTCTTCATTTGGTCTTTCTTGTAGGCCAGTTTGGTCTCTCCAGTAGTCAGTAAGCCTTCCTGATATACTAATTTCAGTGCATCTTCATCATTGTTCTTCAGATATTCTTCCAAAGCCATTTTTTCTTCTTCAACCATCTGATGTACTTGTAGCATTCCACGCCCACCTATTTGCCTTGGTAGATAAAGTCTATCAATGTCACTGCGTGGATGAAGGGCATGATTCATTGTCATTATTTTTCTGGTCTGCCTATCCATTGCTTTTAGTTCTGCTTGAGTCCAGTCCACTATTCCAGCTGTGTACCTAATGACTGGGATTGCCCAGGTGTTGATTGCCTTTATGGTATTTCCTCCATTGAGTTTGGACTTTAAGATCTTCTTCACTCTCTTGATGTATTCACCTCTAATCTTTTTCTTGACTTCAGTGTGCTTGATGTTGTCAGCTTGAAGGATACCCAAGTATTTGTAGTACTCTTCCTCATCCAGACTCTTAATGTTATTTTCGTGGGGCATCTTGATTCCTTCAGTTTTCATTATTTTTCCTTGTTTGATAGTAAGTGTGGCACATTTGTCCAAGCCAAACTCCATTACAATATCTTGGCTATATATACGGACAGTGTTGAGCAGCGATTCTATTTCAGATGATGTTTTTCCATACAGCTTCAGATCATCCATATAAAGGAGGTGGGATAGTCTGGCAGATGTTTTTGATGTTTGATAGCCATGTCCTGAGTTATTCAGTATTGTTGACAGAGGAAACAGTGCAATAACAAATAGTAATGGTGATAATGAATCTCCTTGAAATATTCCTCTCTTGATATTAACCTCTCCCAGCCTCTCACCATTGATCTGCAACTGTGTCTTCCATTGTGCCATCGATCTTTGCACAAATTTTCTGATGTTTCTACTGACTCCTGTTATTTCTAGGCACTTTATTATCCAATCATGTGGCAGAGAGTCAAATGCCTTTTTGTAGTCAATCCATGCCACATTCAGGTTGGTCTTCCTTCTCTTGCAGTTTTCCAAGATCATTTTGTCTATTAGGAGTTGATCTTTTGTTCCTCTGCTATTGGGGCGGTTTCCTTTCCTTTCTGCTCAGGTGGAAAGAGATTGTTTTCAACTAGATGCTGTTGTACTGCATCAGCTACCACACCAGTTAGTAATTTGAAAGTTGTTGGTAAGCAGGTAATTGGCCTGTAGTTACCTGGTGTTGCCCCTTTTGCTGGATTTTTCATTATTAGGTAGGTTTTCCCAGTTGTTAGCCACTTTTCAATTTCTCCTCCTTGTAGTATATTGTTGAACTGTTTGGCAATGAGTGGGTGTATAACAGTTAGATGTTTCAACCAAAACCCATGCAGTTCATCTTCACCTGGTGCTGACCAATTTTTGATTTTCTTTGCTCTTTTTTCTACCATTTTTGTTGTTATTACTAGTTCTTTCATTTCAACTTCTGTTTTATTTGCATCCACCTCTTTTAACCAAGCCGCATCCTTGTTGTATTTCTTTGGGTTATCCCATATCTGCTTCCAGAACTGCACTGTTTCTTCCTTGTCAGGTACTGACTGATTCTTGCAGTTTCTCCATTGATGGATTGGTAGAAACGTTTCTGATTGGATTGAAATTGGAGGTTCTGCCTATAGTTTGCAATTCGAGCTTCATATCTACTGATTTTCCTGGCTATAGCTGTTATTTGTTGCTTTATTATTTCCAGTGCTTCCTTGATCTTCCTTGTTTCTAAGTGGTATTTCTTGATTAGGTATTCTTTGGTCTTCTTGTTCTTCAGCTTCTTTTCTTTCATCTGTTCTAGCTTGCTTGCATGTGATCTTAACTTGCTGATCTTATTTTCTAGTCTAACCTTCCATTTTTCTGGTGCACTGTTTGTTTGTTTTTCTTCTTTGTTGATTTTGCATCCCAGGTATTCTGTTATAACTGCAGCTGTGCTGTACATTAGTTGGTTTGTTTCTTGCAATGAATTGGTGCTTATACTTGATATTGCAATATTTGCATCTTTTAATGCTTGTGCTAGCTGTTTCTTTGGAACAAGCTTCAATGCAGGTAGCCTTATTCTGTTGTTTTTGTGCTGTTCTAGATGCTCAGTTATTCTTTGTTTCAATTCTTTTATTTCTTTAGTTAGAGGGTTTTGTTCTTCCTGAGGTAGAGGTGCCTGGTTTCCAAATGAGAACAGTTGTATATCTCTGCTAGATTCCTTCACTGCCAACTCCCCCTGGTTTGCCTCTACATTCTGAATTACTTCTGGTAAGGCTTTGATTTCTTTGCCCTGGGTAAACCTTTGCAGTTCGTCCAATTCTGTTTCTGTGAATATTTTATTTCGTGTTATAAATCGGCGTTGATCTGCTAGTCTCTGTTCTGTTATTTCTGATTCTGGATGTTGTTCTTTCCAGAACTGGTGCATTCGTTTTAGATATCCTCTTCTTGTTGGACTTGATCTGTAGTAACAGATCATTATTTCTTTGTTTTCCATCACTGTGTATCTGCGACGGGTAAACACCTTTTCTTCCAGTAGTTCTGCAGCTGCTGGCCCTGGTTGCTCAGCCAACAGTCCTGAGTCCTGTAACCCATTTTTCACCAGATATCCAGGAACTCCAATATCTAGTGCGGACCTTGTTAACCCGGGCGACGTCCGAGCCGGTATGGCATTCTGAAATTTACGTCTCACCATATTTTTTATGGGAGAGACACTCTTTGTCTGACTCCTCTGATGAGACCTGTCCAGTATGGTTGAACCTCTGGCATAGCTCTCATCTTCCTCAGAGTACACAAGCCCCACAACCACGTCAAGGTAGTGCCTCACTGGGGGATTATTATTATTATTATTATTATTATTATTGATCATCGCACAGTCAGCCAGATGTTCAGACTGGATTTGGCATTTTGTCTACCTATCGAGTCCTTACCCAGGACCTGGGATAGGCAGATGTGGATGTTTGATGGTATTACAGATATCGTCGCAGGATGGAAGCAGTTCCTAATAAGGCCGCCTTTTGCAATTGACTAATAGCGAATTTGTCAATGCCAATGGTGTTCAAGTGGTGCTCCAGTTGTTTTGGGATTGCACCCAAGGAGCCTATGACTATTGGTACTACCCTTGCTTGCTTTTGCCACAGTCTTTCTATTTCTATTTGTAGGTCTTTGTATTTTGTTATCTTCTCCAGTTCTTTCTCTTCTATTCTGCTATCTCCAGGCACTGCCACGTCCACTATCCAGACTTTTTTGTCTTTCTTATCGACAATTGTTAAGTCTGGGGTGTTATGTTGCAGGTGCTTGTCTGTTTGAATTCTGAAGTCCCAGAGCAGTTTAATTTTATCATTTTCTATGACTTTCTCTATTTTATGATCCCACCAGTTTTTGCTTACAGGCAAATGATATTTTTTGCAGATCTTCCAATGCACCATTGTTGCTACTTTGTCATGCCGCTGCTTGTAATCAGTCTGTGCAATCTTCTTGCAACAGCTTACCAAGTGGTCCACTGTTTCTTCAGCTTCTTTGCATAGGCGGCACTTACTGTCTGTTGCTGTCTTCTCAATTTTGACTTTGTATGCATTTGTCCTTAAGGCTTGGTCTTGTGCAGCCAGAATTAGTCCCTCGGTCTCTTTCTTCAATTTTCCTGCTCTTAGCCATTGCCAGGTTTTATTATTATCTGCTTTCCCAGCTATTTTTTTAATGTATTGGCCATGTAGTGCTTTGTCTTCCCATGCCTCTATTCTGTTCTTCATTTGGTCTTTCTTGTAGGCCAGTTTGGTCTCTCCAGTAGTTAGTAAGCCTTCCTGATATACTAATTTCAGTGCATCTTCATCATTGTTCTTCAGATATTCTTCCAAAGCCATTTTTTCTTCTTCAACCATCTGATGTACTTGTAGCATTCCACGCCCACCTATTTGCCTTGGTAGATAAAGTATGTCAATGTCACTGCGTGGATGAAGGGCATGATTCATTGTCATTATTTTATTATTATTATTATTTTTCCAGAAAATTATAGACAGGTTTCCTGAGCTGGGGAGGATATGCAAAGTAGGGTATGAGTGGAAATAAAGTTTATTTAACTTTTTCTCATCTTTAAATCCTAATAAAGGACCACAGAACAAGATTCATTGTCCTTTACCATTCAAATAAATAATGTTTGAAGTACAATGGACATGTTGGTAGATAAAATTGGCTCCTTGTATACCTGGACTTTTCTATTTTCTGTGAATCCAATATAGGTTATCCTTGAGTTACAACTGTAATGGAGCCTGCCTATTATGGTTGGAAATAGTGATGGCCATTAAGTGAGGTGACCTCACTTAACAACCTCACCCCCTGCTCTCCCTGAAGCAGCTGTTAAATGAACACACAGGTCATTAAGCACAGCACAAGGTGTATCAGGACTGTGGGAGAACCTGGGAGGCCTATGCAGGTTCTGACTCACCTGCCTCAGGCTTCCCAAAGCTACCCTTCCCCCTGTCACCCTATACTCTACTTCTCACCCCCAGGGTCCCTGCAGTCCATCAGTTTCCTTGCCACCCAGAGACGTAGGAGAGGCCAAGGAGAGAACAGGCCGTCTGCAGATTGCAAGTGTTCAGCTGCCTTCCCACACAGGGACTTGCAGGATTCAGCTTGCTCCGGGGCCCAGCAACATCCAACTTCATTTTTTGCAGGTTCTAAGAGGCTCCCAACCTAATACAAGATCAGCTTTGTTACTTCTTTCTTTGCTTTGTAACAAACACAATGCTATTCTGCAAAAGGTACTATTCTTGTGATACTGTAGAGGGCTCCATTTTCTAAGGAGTCTCCATTTGTTTGGTACAGGTTCACAAGAATAACACCTGCTTTGCCATGAGACTTTATAAGAATGCTGAGTGTTGCTGGGGCCTGGAACAGTTGAGTCCTCCAATTCCCTGAATGGGAAGGCAGCGGGAAGCTAATAAGCTTCAGACGATCTGATCTTTCCTTGCTCACTGAAGGATTGCAAACTCTGGCCAGCATGATTTCCCCTTCCTCACTGGATGGGAAGAAAGCTGGAGGATTGCAAGTTCTAGCTGATTTGCATGGGCTATAGCTGGCCCGATCTTCTTTGGGTGGATGAGTGGCTGCAAAGACATAGTGTGGCAGGATGGATGGGTTGGTGAGTGCTGCTGTATCCCTGTAGTTTGTTGTAATGACTGCAGGAGTGCTGTAGTGGCTGTATCTTTGCAACTGGGTCATAAGTAGCTTTTGGGAGGGTCTGATGTACTTTTGAATGGTTCAAGTATAACACCAGATTGAAGGCTGTTCTGACTGCCCACTTCCCTTTCTCCTCAGCTTTGATATACATATTTATTTCTATCAGAATAGTATAAGATTCTACACTAAAAATGTAGGCTGTTTTATAAAAATGGTTCATAATGAACCAATGTAGTTTTATATGTATAATATATGTATTAAAAAGAATTATTGTAAATACAATTACTAGAAAATGAATCTCAGTGATGGCACAAATTAATTTATTTTGGTTGGATTTTGGGAATGGAAATTCTTGAACTTGTTAGCTTTTAGCTACTATTGTTTTTTTTTTATCAACAAAGGAGAATATTTGTAGCTCAGGGTTGAAATGAGACGTACTTGGTGCTGAGCTTGCTTGTTTTCTTACAGATATTTCATTACCCCTAACTAGGTAACATCATCAGTGCTAGTAAGGAGTGCTGTTTGCTGTCAGTTTATATTCTGGTGTCTTGCCTGTCTGGTTGGGTGGGGGCGGTTTTAGGGATCTATTGTGTGCCTTTAATCATTAAAAATAATTTCAGAACAAAGTTAGAGCATAATAAAAGTAATAAACCACAAACATTTCCAGCATGTTAAATCATTTTACTGCTAGAACAGAAGAAGCTAAAGCAAGGAAGCTCTCAATCATTAATTAGCATGTACAAAAGTCCATCACCATAGAGAGGCTGAGGAAACCCACAAAGAGACTTGATCTGATCACTACTATGTCTCCAAGCAACATACCTCATAAAGTATAAATTGGAAAAAGACACTTCCAGGGAAAAGGTGAGATATGTAATAAATACAAACAATATGTACCTAATAAATATAAACAATATCAAAAATATGTTCTTTTTACGCTGTCATGTAATTAATTCCTAATAGACGTGACATAGAGTCTAAGACTTTTAAACACTCAGATAGTGCTCCATTTTGTTATAAATCTTCAGTCCAATGTGGGTTGCCTGAGAAGGTGCTGTCTACCTCGCCATAATGATCTCTTCTTGTATCATACAGATTATCTGCTTCAACTAGGTACAGTTGAAGGTATAAAAAGGTTGAGATTTGAAGGGATTTCCACATCCTCAGAAAACTATATCTTGTGGAAATATTTGTAAAGGTCTGAATTTGAAAGTTCTAGAAATAATTAACTCTTGTCGGAGAAAAAACAGAAACATATTTTTTAAAAATATACCTTTCTTCGATGTTTCCTGAGATCACTTGGCTAGAGTTGATAACAAAGAAAAGAAAAACAGAGTATTATCAGACATATTATAGATTTTTATAAATCTTGTGTTTCTTTTCATTAAGATTGATTTTGAAGTTCTTTAACTTCTTATTGGCCCTTATGATGAAATTTCCTTCCATCACACCAGCCCAACTGCCATTGAATCCAAAACAAAACTTGGCTGGAACCCAAGGAGATAGAGTGGACTAAGTGTTCACTTATATGTATAGTTTTAAGAAATATCATTAACATTATAAAAATTGGGTATTATGTTAGAAATACACAAATGATAGCTTGAGTCTTTATGTCAACAATTTATTAACACATTACATTTTTAGAATTTTACTTTATCTTGTATTAACAGTAGGAATTGTTCCAAATCAAAGATTTATAATGATTTGTATTAACAGTTAATAAGATATTATCACATGTGCTTGCAAGCACACGCAAACACCCATGCCTACACACCAAAAGATGAATGGTAAAGAAAAAGGAAATAAACAAGAAATAAAAAATAACCCTATGTAGAGGATTCCTCAGATATTAAATAAATGTAGTGATCAAGAGAAAGTTATACTTCTTACCAGTGTCATGATCCCCATCCGGTCCATCTCCCTAGCTGGGCTGCGTGGAGTGAGTTTAGGAGTTGAGTGGCCACTGGGAGGAGAGGAGCTTGCTAATGAAGATGCAGTTATTGAGCCAGTAATAGATGTTCCAGGATGAACCCTGGCCAGATTTAAGCCTTCTAGACTCACACTAGCAACTCTGTTTTCTATTTCTTCAGCACGCAGTTCTGTGGATTCTTTTTCTTCCTGGATTAACCTGTAATAGTGAACCAAGACAAAGCTAAGTCATTTTCATGAGAATATTGCTTTAATATGAGTGTTAATAGGAGTTGGGATAGTTCTCCCTGACCACTACTTACTATTAAACACTAAATTTCCCATGTTTTAACATTTTTTTAAAAAAAGGTAGCCATGATGAGTACAAATTACATTAGGAGTTGTTTTTGCTGCTGGAATGATAGTTTAATTTTTATTAGGGTTTTGTAACTATGCAGCAAAGAATAATTTGGCATATTTATCTTTTATCAATGGGAATCTCTTTTTCAATTTATTAAATATAATGTTCATCCAGAGCAAACAAAATATTACCACTGCTCTAACTTGCATCCCTGATTTTTGCTTGTTTAAATTTTTCTAAGAACATTCAGAGACTAAGAAAGACTTAGAAACTGAACAAAGAATTCAGCAAGTTTTCTGAAGTCATATTCTGTGTGTTTACAATGTTTAGGTTTCCTCATCATTTCAATGTCAGCCTCCCCCAGGTATTTAGCTTTGAGAAACACTGATTATAATCTGGTCTACAGAAAACTAATGCCTTTTAATTTGGGGAGTTTGCATATTAATATTTTTTAAAAAAAAATCCAAAAGAAGGCAATGGCAAGCCACTTTTATATTGTTTCAAAGAAAATCAGATGTCAATGAAGAAAATCAGAAATCATATCAACATGTTTTACCCTATTGGGGGACAAAATATTCGATTGTTCTAAGGTTTTCTTCAGGAGTGTGTGTGAAGTAAGCATACCTGATTTCTTTATTGATTGCATCTAGTTGTTCCTGAAGCATCATAGCAAGGGTCTGAGCATCTGAATGTCCACTTGGTGACAAAAGATCCATTGAACTGAAAATTGTATCTCTATCATCATCATCTATATCAGACATTTCAGTGTCACTCTCAAAATGATGGCTGCTTAGAATTCCAACTGGCTGGTTTCTATTCCACTCGTGATCTCCAAAGGATTTTACCTAATTACAAATTGTAGAATGCATATAGATCAGACTTATGGTAAATATTAATTTTCACATAGAGCTTATATTTTAAAACACCATTGCAGTTATTAACACCTTTCAATTTTCTCAGCCATTTGTGCACTTAAACCATTCTTATTAATTTCTAACAGCTGCATTGTGATATCACACGGATCTTAATTTCAGTTTTTTATAAAAATACCAAGATTTATTTTACAAGAGGCCCGAAATAGTTTAAGGCAAGATGTGGAAGGTTTCTTTCTGTATTGGTCACATAAGTCAGTTTAGATCAGTGGTTCTCAACCTTTTTAATGCCGCATCCCCCAACCGGTCATAAGTCGAGGACTAAAGCGGTCGTAAGTTGAGGACTAAAGCGGTTGTAAGTCGAGGATTACCCAACCGGTCGTAAGTCGAGGACTTTCCCTGCCCGGGAACACCACGCATGCGTGGTGCCGCCCCCTGCGCCGGCCGAGGCGTAGCTGGCAAGCAGCAGAGACGGAGCAGGCCGACCACCGGCTGGGCCACCAGCTGGCCCAGCCCAAGGGAGGTAAGGCACCCGCCGGAAAAGGGGAAAAAATGGCGGACAGCCTTGCTTGGCGACCCCGTGAAATGGTCGATCGACCCCAAATGGGGTCGCGACCCATAGGTTGAGAACCGCTGATTTGGATTCATACTACAATATAATGGATATCCCTGGATGATTTAAAATTAAAGGCAGCATTTCTAAACACTATACCGGTACTTTCATTTTTTTAGAAAAAAAGTGCATCAATAAAATCAAACTATACTGGAAACTATACTGAAGTCTATGGCTTCCAATCCAGTAAAAGAAACAGAACAATGGAAGAATGTTTCTTTTTTATTATTTTTTAATTTGTTTAAAGTTTTTATTGAGTACAAAGAAAAAAAGGCTTAAAAACATTGAACATGGTAAATCATCTTTGACTGACATCTCAGTCCATATTGTACATTAATTACATATAATATATCTATATACAACTATACATTTCTGATCTCTATCTTAACTTATCTCTTTACTATGACCTCCATTTTTTCCCCTCCATCTATAAAATTTATTCCATATTTGATAAAATTCAGTTTCTTCCTGATTTTTTAATCTTTTGGTTATCCTATCTAATTCTGCACAATACATAATTTTCTTTATTAGTGCTTCCCCACTCGGTACTTCCATTGCTTTCCACTTTTGAGCAAATAGTATCCTTGCCGCCGTAACCATGTGAATAATTAAATATGTGTCTTCTTTATTTTCATTTTCCTCTAGTACAGTGGTTCTCAACCTGTGGGTCGGGACCCCATTTGGGGTCGAACGACCATTTCACGGGGGTCGCCAAACAACGCAGTCCGCCATTTTTTCCCCCTTTCCTTAGCTGTGCTACTCCCTTTTATTCTATTGGCTTTTGAAAGCCAATAGAATAGACTCTCTTGAATAGAGTCTAATTCTATTGGCTTTCAAAAGCAATAGGAATTGTCCAGGCTGTCTCTGCCCTGCTGAGCCCGCCAAAAGTCCCATTCTGCAAACGGTGCTGCACCAGTTGAGTAGTCCTCGACTTACAACCGGTTGGGGGTCGCAGCATTAAAAAGATTGAGAACGACTGCTCTAATATTCCTAATAATAATGTCTCAGATTTGTATTGAATGTTTTGCCTAGTCATTTCTATTGCCCATTCCCAGACCATACGCCAGTACACCTGTGCTTCTCTACATGTCCACCATACATGAAAAAAGGTGCCCTTTTCTTTTTTACATTTCCAACACATAGATGAATATCCGTTATACATTTTGGCTAATCTGGCCGGAGGGAGATGCCATCTGTAAACCATCTTATACAGGTTTTCTTTATATGATGTCGCCACTGTGATTTTGTTATTTTGCTCCCATACTTGCTGCCATTGATCCATATTTATATTATATCCTAGATCTATTGCCCATGTCACCATTGTTTCTTTAACCTGCTCCTCATATAGCTTATATTCCAAGAAGTGTTTATAAATATTCTTTATTTGTTTTTTTCTCCGGGCCTAGCAGTATTTTATCTAATCCCGTATCCTGTCTGTTAATACCCCATTCTTGCTTATCTTTCATGTATCTTGCTTGTATCTGGAGATAACACCACCACTCCATGTCTATTCCTTGTTGTTTTAGCTCTTGTTTTTGTTTTAAATAACCTTCTTCTGTCAGGATGTCTTTATATATAATAGCTTTGTCTTTCCTCTACAGATTGAGATATGTGATTGCCTCTAATGGCGATAGCCAAGCCGGAATCTTTGTGTAATATTGATGTTTAACTATATTCCAGCTTTTTATTAATTCTTGCCGGACCTTATGTCTTAAAAAATATTGGTGGTTTCTGCTTTGCCCCATCCATATGTGAGCATGCCAACCCTGCTGGAGGTCATAACCCTCTAAATGTAAACATCTTTTATTTTCTAAGGTTATCCAGTCTTTAATCCATGTTAGGGCCACTGCTTGGTAATATAGCTCCCAATTTGGGAAACCTAAACCTCCCCTCTCTTTGGCATCCTGTAATGCCTTTAATTTTATTCTTGCCTTCTTACCGGACCACACAAATTCTAAGGTTAATTTATTCAGCTCCTTGAGAAATTTCTTGTCTAATTGAATTGGGATATTCTGAAACAGGAAAATCATTTTAGGTAAGATGTTCATTTTCACTGCAGCAATTCTCCCAAGTAATGAGAGATGTAAATTTTTCCAATGGTCTAAATCTATTTATATTCTTTACCAATTTGCCATAATTGTCTTCTTTAATTGATGAGCAGCGTGCAGAAATAACTATTTCTAGATATTTTAATTTGTAACTATTTGTATACCTAATTTTGCCTCGAGATTTCCTTTTTGTATGTTAGTCATGTTTTTTGTAATAATCTTTGTTTTGTTTCTATTTATTTTCAAACCTGCCAGATCCCCATACTCTTCCAATATTTCGAATAGTTTCTGCCCTGATTGTTCTGGGTCTTCTAATATAAATGCTAAATTGTCTGCATAAGCTTGCAGTTTGTATGTTTCTTTCTTAATCTTAAATCCTTTAATCTGCTCTTCTTTGTCTTACTACTCTGGAAGAATGTTTCAAGCCTGAGAAAATTGCCTAGAGCAAAAGGTGTAGTAAATAGCAAATGGTTCTATCACATTACTTATTATAATTTGATTTGTAATTGTGTTTTATGTTTGATATTATATCAGAATTGTATTATTAATGTAATTTTAAGGCCAAAATGTGTAATCCTATCTCTCCCTCCAATATCAAAACTGTTTTATAGCCTTCAGATAATATGTACTTTTACTCAGCGAGAGTTATCAGAGAGAACTCAGACAGGGCCAGATTGTCCACTGAGCACAACAACACAGTGCTTAAGTATATGAAGCTTTTGGGATTTTCCAAAAGGTTTTAGGCCCAAATAGATAACTGAACAATGAGAAATACATGGGGATGCATGCACATACAGAAACACATTTTTTCTACATTTTAAATATATGAATAACAAAACAGTCATATGTTTGAGAAATGTGGTTTTATCAATTGAATGATTAAACAAAATCTATGATCCTATTATATATTCCACCTAATGTACAATATATAATTAAAGCTATTATCTATAGAAGTATCCAAGGACGACTTTAGTCAGCAAAATGTCTTAAGTCAGCTGTACTTATGACTGCAATCTTATTAAAGGAAAAAATGATCAAAACATAAACCTTTGGTTCATCTCTTCGGATTCCCATACGACCTCTTCTAGGTCTTCTTATCACTTTAGTAGACCTATAATCTGGTTGACTATCAACTAGTGAGCCCACAGAGTACCTCAGTTCTGCTGATGAGTCAAGATGTGTTCTGAAAAACAATTGTGGCACAGGATTTAGATTTTAAAAAAGACTCAAAAATTCACTTAAATATATTTATTTTTACCATATGCAGAGGATATCATCCTACAGTTTGATACCAACACAGCAATAAAAATGGAGTATGCTTCCTTGCATACTAAAAAAAATTGTTTTATAAGGTTTCAATTTTAATGAAAAAGGAAAAGCTAAAATATATTTTGATCAATCAATATATTTTTATGTAGGAGTATGGTTTGTTGTCAGAAAAATCAGATTGGATTTATAGAGTTAAAGGCTAAAAAACTCAAACTTCATTTCACTAGCAATTTGAGTCCTCTCTCTCTCTCTCTCTCTCTCTCACACACACACACACACACACACACACAGGGAGGGAGGGAGAGCGAGAGAGGGAGGGAGGGAGGGAGGGAGGGAGGGAGGGAGAGAAAGAGAGAGAGAGAGAGGGAGGGAGGGAGGGACAGAGAGAGGGAGGGAGGGAGAGGCTTAAAAGGGAAGCCATGAGGATTAAAGTTGGGTCATACCAATATGAACTAAAAATGTTCCTTTCTTACTTCCAAGATTAACATGCAAATTGTTTCTTTGTCAAATATCTAGGCGCCCAAATCTAACAAGGTGGCAGCCATACAGATTTCAAATGATGGGTGCAGTGACAGAGAAGGCTCATTTACTTAGCTCCAATAGATAACACAGATTAATCAACAAGACCAAAAGCAACCCAACGCCAATGAATTTTGTACTGTACCTCTCCATTAAAAAATTATTCTGGGACAATATATGTCTAGAAATATGCATTTAAAAAGAAATCAATTTTAGAAATTTATATTTAATGCAAAATATCAAAAGAATGTACCTAATGAAATTGTTAAGTAACCAATTAATATAAAATTGAATATAGTTTATAAAACAACTCATCTGATAATGAATAGACCAGAAATGATCTATTTACTGATCTGTGACATTTATAACATTTGAATTCTGTGAGAAAAAAATAGGAATACACATGTAACTAATAAGTGAAATTCATTTAACTAATTTATTTTCCTATTAAAATGTTCCAATAACTGAAAAATAAAATAAAATCACCAAAAATAAGTCCAGAAACAATAAGGTAAATAATAATCTTAGTTTCCTTCCAGCCTATGATTCTATGATCTCATGATTCCTTTTTATTATTGACAGTTATGGTTCTTTATTTCCACAGCTATTTAACTATATGGTTAGAAGGGCAGCCATATAAATTTGATTGATTGAATGAATATTTCTATGTCGTAAGGATATAAACAGCCACAGCTCTGTTCTATTGTGACTTTTGACCTGCTGATATTTAAGACATCTGCTACTGACTAAATAATAGTCATGATATTTCTATTTCAAATTTCACAATTCCGTAAACAGCAATCACGATTATGGATGATGAAGAGTGTTTTAAATATGTGATGACTGAATTTCAAAATAATGTTATTAAAGAAAATGTCATTATTTTCTTGTGCTACCTTGACAATGTGGGCTCCATTAAAGACCCTGCTCGTATTTTCAACTGGTCAAGTTCAGCTCTCAGCTTGTCTATCTCTTCTGCTAATCTTTCCTGAAAATTGAAACAAATAATAATAATTGATTAATATAGATAGATGGTAGTTCAAAATTATTCATCAAATTTTATTGTCATATAATATCAGTTCTGAATAGTTGAACCATATGCCAGAAAACTCTACATGAGTTACCTAGCTTTCCTCCAGTACAAACCTGGATGATCTTATCTGGGCTTGGAAGCTAAGATACTCAAATCTTGTTAGTTTTAGAATGAAAGCCTATAGGGAATCACAGCAGTACACTATCCTTCATGAGAAGCTGTAAACATCCCAGAAGGTGGCAATGATTAAACTAGTTCCCAACTGTAATATCTTGCAAATATATTGTTAACTCCCACAATCATTATCCAGCATATTGCCTTGGGAATTATGCAAGGCTGGGGACAGTAGAAAGGTGAATTAGATTAAATCTTTATAATGGATATTTGTTAGTAAAGTATATGTGTGAAAGAACCATTAAAACCATCTGATAAAACATGCCTACAGATCTGACAATATTAAGGAATTATTAATGAGGGATTTGTGGACAAAATTGGTATTGTCTTGATACGTTTAAGTGCAACTTCCATTCTCAGTGCAGAGTGATGAGAAATGGATCAATTCATTATATACACAAAATTACATCTGGAAGACCATCATTAATAAGCCTGGAGATTCCAGATTTGACAAACAGAAAACTAGAAATACTTTTCACATATTCCAAAATTGTTGCATTTTCACCTATTTACATTTTTTTGTACTATTTTAAAATAATTTTAATACAGGAACAGCTTACAATAAATAAAGGCATCAACCTAACTAAAATTAGCTGTCACCAGTTACAAGCAATGAGGCTTTTATGTGTAGCTGTTGGTAATTTTTCCAGTGTGGTGCTTATTATTATCAAGATCAAGTGCAAAGAGTGAGCTTTCTCATTAAAAAAAATAGCCCAGTATTATAGTTTGAATTCATATTTATTGTAGGACAAAAACACTGGCCTTAATGGAGAGTTACATTTTAGTAAGCTAGTCCTGTTAACAAAGTTACAGCCTAGAAACATTTGTCAAATATAATTCAAAATGTTAGTGCAAATAAAATGTCAGTTAAGATACACAGGATTTTATGTACTAGTCTTCACATTAGTTTTGGTTTTCTGAAACACCTCTATTTTCCCCTTGGAAGAAATATTTTCAATCATTTTCCTAAATTTACTTTATTTTAGATTCTCTTTCTTATCCAGAAAATAACTACCATTTATTCTTCCCTCCATGTGCATGTTCTCTCTCTCTCTGTATTTATAATGGTTTTTATTATTTAAGTTATGACTTAGAACAGGGATGTCAAACTGCTGGCCCATGGGCCGGATGTGTCATGCCAAAACCACACCTACCCCATTGCCGGCAATGGAAAAAAAGTTGCAATATGTCATGACACGTCACGTGACGTTGCGAGTTTGACACCCCTTACTTAGAGAATCTAGCATTTTAGTAATCTGGCAATTTCCTTATTCTCATACATACTTTTCAACATGAAACAGTATTATTTTTAAAAAAGAAAAGGAATCGCTCCTCTAAAATCTTGACACAACTTGGCATTTAACTGGTTTACCATTTAGAGTATTCTCTACCTGTGCTGACTTTCAAAATGCATTGTAAACAAAAAGAATTGATACAGCAGGTGGTTAACACATTAAGCTAGTATTGCACAGGCTCCTAATTAAATTCCAGTTGAACCAAGAAGTCTACTGGGTCACCTTGGGCCAATCACTCCCTTTGGGCCCATTCAATATCATAAGAAGCAGTTCTGGGGAACAAAATGTATATTGCCACAAAATCCTTGACCATGTTAAAGAAGAAAAAAAGCACCAATTAATACATCATAAACAGCATGTTTGGAACTGGGTGAGAATATTGATCCTTTCTTTACTATTTTACAACTGAATTTCCTGGAAAAGGCTCCCAAGAAGCTAAAAACCTCCGAATGTAAATGGAAGCGGCGTTTTAATTTTATGGGGGATAGAAACATACAATACTGAAGTGGAAGTAACATAAAACTACAGTTTTGATAAATTTGAGAACTGAGATAACTATTAAGATTTTCTCTTTGAAAAAAAACATTGAGGCGAAATATAAGAAATCAATTCTTTGTTTTAAGACTGGAAAATGGACTTTGAATGACATTTAGTTGTGGATTTGTGTATAGCACTATACTTTGCTTCCTGGCTGCTTGGTGATTCCTAGCTTGGGAGAATAGCTGGCAATAAAAAAAATATTTTGGCATACTTATCACCCTGACCTTCTTGGTTTATAAATACCTACTGAGCTTGGACTTTTAACTTCAAGAGCGAGTGGAAGAGAAAGAAAAATTTGACCTTGGACTACGCCTGTCTGGGAGAGACTTTTGAGGTGTTTTCAGAGAGGTTGAACATTTTGAATGCTTCCAACATTATGGATTACAACCTTGCCTGATTGACAATTTTTGGATACTTGAGACAAAGATTCACTATAAAATATTGCTTTCAGGACTGAACCTATACTTTGGAATCTATTGGATTATAAAGGATACATATAAAGATGAGAAAATTAGAGGAAATGTTGATCTACTTTTACTGAGACTGGTGATACTAGAGGATCTCCAGGAATGATGCCTCAAGAAAAAACAAACACCTTTCAGAAGGAAATATATTCTATGCTACAACTAATTCACCAAACAATTGTTGAATATAAAGAGGATACAAAAAGAAATCATAATGAGAATAAAAACAATATAGACAATATAAATGAACAAATCTCCAAATTAAATCTACAACTAGAAAGTTCCCAGATAATGACTACAAAGTATGAACAAATAAACCAGAAATCAGAAGATGAAACAGAGGAAATGGATTTAGATGGAAGAGATAAAAGAAGAGAAATATAAACGACTATATACAAACAAAATACTTAGCTATAATAATGAAAATACAAAATACCTTTTACCCCTTAGGTCTGCAAAATATAACTGATGACAAGCAAGAAAGTTTTAAAAAATGGAATATATTGCTGTTAGGGGAAATGTCACAACTTGGGAGACAAGGAATGAAAAGAGAAACAGAGGGACAAAGGAACTGAGAGTTGTTTAAGGAATATAAATGGGCAGAACTCCCCCCCAAAAACACTCTATCTAAATTGTGTTCCTCATGCCAAGCAATTTTCACAAAAATAGAAAGAAAATTCCTGGGCGATCTAATTGCCCTGGCTTGGAAAGCTACTTGGCAAAGAAAGAAAGTGAGAGTTAGATTTAAAAAACAGAAGATTTAACCTTTTAGAGAGGGCATTATATCTTTAAATACTTGTTTGAATAAGATTAAAAGAACGGATGACCCTTAGATATAATTAGACTTTTATAATGAAAGATATGATTTAGAACTAAGATAACATTTTTTTCTTTTCTTTTTTTTGATATGGGAAATATAAAGATAAGAGGATTGATATGAATAAAACTTTTAGCTATATAAATGTAATTAATATTAAGAAAATCATAACTGACAAAGATATTTCAAATACCAATGGGAAATCAAACCTTAACAAGAGCATGAAAAACAGGATATTGATTTATGAATTGACATTGATTTATGAACTGATATTGTTATTTGTATGATATTAGTAAAATATGATGAAAATGCTTATATTTAATTCTGTATATATTAACATTACCAAAAATTGTACTGTTAACAGTACCAAAAACTGTCCAATGAGGGGAAAATGGAAAAAATCTGGAGGAGGAGGATTAGGGAAAAAATACTGGCATGTGTAGTACTGAACAGATTTATATTGAAGAAGTTAATGTTAAATATATGAACCCAGACAACATGTTATTTACTAAGCACTAAAGACTGTAATTCTTAAAAATTAATAAAACTTTTATATTGAAAAACCTGTGCTCCTGAGACATAAGGGATTTTATACAACAGAGAAAGGAAAAATAATCACCAAAGCTCGGAATGTTGGTGGCTGTTTTATACAAGCCAAAGTTTCTTGAAAAAGAAACCTGATTTGATAAAAACAGTTTAAATGGTACAGATAAGCATAAATAGAAGAAAAGACAATACTTTTATTTTGTTTGGATGAGCACATTAATAACACTATAATGTTATCATTAATGTTATCTGGATAGATGTTGAATCAATCTATTATGTAGAATACTTGTATAAAGACAACTGTCTTACTCTCAAATATATGTGCATACAATTGCAGCCTAGAATTAATTCTTATGATTGCTTTTTTTAAAAAAAACATTATTAATAAAGGCTGTAGTTAATCTAGGGTACCTTATCATGCAGAGATTCTTCCAAATTCTTTCTGAAGTTTTCTGATTCTTCTATTAAAACATTCTAAGAGACAAAAATAAAAGCTAAAATAAGGTCTAGTGAAATAATTATTACCCAATCAAGGTTAACAAATAAATCAACCACATATCAATGATATTTAAATTATTTTTATCTCTAACGTAAGACATATTGTTAAAATTCTTTCATTAATTCAATCCAAGACTGAATATGTTAAAAGATACTACCACTAGTACAATTACAAAATTGATATCAACATACGATTAATAATGTAAAATTAAGAGATTGTTTTCATTTGTGACCTGCAGGCATTGCCAGTTACATTCAATCAGAGCAGGTATGAGGGGACATTTGCAAAAGGGTGAGAATACTGAATAAAAAGCAGGAAGCACTGAAGTTCCTGATTCCATTAGCATAGTAATTCTCAACTTTGGCAACTTTAAGGTGTGTGGAATTCTAGAATTCCTAAGCCATCCATGTCTGGGGAATGCCATCCATTGCCCACTATCCACTAACATTACAGAATATAGACAAATTATAGTTTCATATTCTAATAAGTACTGTACAAAGGATAAGCATATCTCAAATAAGTGTTTGTAGTGATGGCAAACTGCTATGACTGTACCATAAGGCTGGGACTCTACCAAAAGGTTTATGGAAGTGAAAGTAGTGACAATGAGAGACAGTAGAAATGGGCAAGGACTACTACCACCATGCTGTAAACTTTTTAAATTCTGGTGGTGGTTTCATGTACCATTATGGGAAGCTGATGGAGGAAGAAAGTCAACAGGAACTGCAGAAACACAACAAAAAGAATTTCTTATTGAGGCCATGGATTGTGTCTCAGATTTTTTAATGCCTTCATTCTACAGGATAAAATGAAGAAGGAAAATAACTATGAATATCTATACTTAAATGAAGCAAGAAGCATGCACGTTATTTGCTTGTTTTTCTTTACCTTCTCTTCCAAAGCTGCCATTCTCTCTTTCAAATGCAGTTGCAAACGTTCATTAGATTCTGTCAAAAGTCTGTCCACTGTATCAGACAATCTTTTGTTGTGCTCTTCATTCATTTTTTCTCTTTGTCTTGCCTTTCAATAAAGTTCAAAGGAAATAAAGCAAGCAGGTTCAACATTAATTAAAATCAAAACACTAGTTAAAGACTCACATTGATTTGTTTGATTTGAAGTTGTAATATTAATACTACGATAAAATGGCATGTAGAAAAACAAATTTATTTCAAAGAGAAAATAAAATTGAGCAGCTCCATAGAGAAACAAATAAATTTATTAGTTGAAACATTTAGTCATAGATTTGTATATAGATGTAAGGATTTTTTTTCTTACAATAGAGATATGTGCCCTTCATTTATTATTCATATTCAGAAGGACACTGTAATTTTAAATCAAATATTTAGAAGTGCCACAAAGTGCAGCAGAACTGAAGAAGCTTCTTAGATAAGAAGTGAAACATTTTCAAAGAAAAAACAAAGGAAGTCCAGTTGCTTTTTGAAAAGCATCTTTAGGACTCACTTTTTCATGTTCATTCCTCATGAAAGTACAGTAAAATTTTAGGTCACAGTGACTAATACCAGTTCATTAGACTATTATTAGTTCTGTGTATTTATATACTTTAAGCTATTCCATTTAAACTTTTTAATATTTTTAATAATTGTTTTTATATATTAACTGCTTTATAGTTTTCTTGCATGCTGCCCAGAGACACTTTTGCATGGGATGGGTGGCATACAATTTGATGAATAAATAAATGAATCTACAATTTGGGGCTAGTGCATTTGGTTGGCTACCACAAGAATTACTCCTGTGATCACAGCAATTGTGATAATTTAAATAGGGGCAACTTGAAGCATCTTCTATCCCAATGCTGGTGAACCTATGGCACGCGTGTCAGAGGGGACACTCAGAGCCCTCTCTGAGGGCACGCGCACCATCATCCCAGTGCAGAGTTTGCCAGAGTAGCGAGCAAGTGAGTGAGCAATGGAATGGGACCATAAGGCTCCTACTTTTGGCCACGCCTCCTTCTCCTTGAGCCTCCCACCTCTGCCCATTTGCCTCCAGCATTCCTCCTTGGCTGGCCCATCCCCACCCATTCTCCCTGGCCAACGGGTCCCGCGCCCTCCACCTCACGCCCTTCGGCCCAGCCCATTCATCAAAGCTGCCTTTGTCCTGGGCTTTTGGCTGCAGTTTGCCACCAGCCAATCATATGGATGGCAGACAGCAGCCATGGTACTGCAGGAGCAGCATGCAATTACCAGTAGGTGATTGCAAGGGCTTTAGGGGTATGCGTGGCTTCTGCTGTTGAAGTGGGGGCATAGGAGGCGTGTCGGGGCACTAGTTGGTTATCCCCCAAAGATTCTCTAACTTTAAAACAGCTTTTGAGTGGCAACAGTAGCTCAGCACGAGGGGCTCAGGGGGTGTGGCAATGCTAACTCCCAAGAATGAAGGGCTCAGAGGCAGCTATAAGCAGGAGAGGCAGGGAGGGGGACAAAGAAAGGAAATCAAACCTAATTGACAGGGAGCATAGTAATCATGCCCTACTCCACAGAGGGCAAATCCCCATCATCCCAGCCTGGCAGGGGTCTTCCTATCCCACCGTTGCAGACAAAGGGGGGCTCCAGTGAGGAGGAGGAGGTGGAAGAAGAGGGTTTAAGCAAGTTTAGCAATCAGAGTGGGGATCCCCCCCAAAACAAATGTGCTTTCTGGGTAACCTCGCAGCATGACAGAGGAGACCAAAATCTGCTGCAACCACCCAGCAGACGAGGGGGAATAAAAACCAAACAGCCCCCCCCCTCGCCTTTTGTCATTGAGATAAAAACAGAAAACTTCTGCTGATACCCACAGTGGAGCTCTATAGCTCTGAGTGCCCCCTCTGACACACGTGCCATAGAATTATTCTTCCTCCACAGAGAGGTATTCAAAGTAACTATGAGAAATACCAAGTCTGATTGGAATTTGGGTAAACTCATAATTAGTGCGTGAAAAGTCAGTGCCAGAATGTGTTTTTGAAGATTAAACTGGACTATAATATATTATTCCATCAGTATCCTGATATTGTACTCATCAAGCTGTAAGTTCATGAAAAATAACAATAACAATGGCTACTATTATAATTTTACAGATGTATGTGACATGGGATAAATAGTTGAACTCAAACTATAATATAAGTATGTATACCCTTTGAAGTTCTTGATTCTTCTCTTCCAACTGAGCCTCTAGGTGCCGCATGCGTTCTTCAATATTGCCATGTCTTTCTTCTGCCTATAAAAATAATATATGTTGGTGTGAAACATTAAATAGCTTATTAAATCAGAATGGTCATTTTCAAAAAAGGAAATATAAAGCAAGCTACTACTAACTGCAAAACTTAATTTTATTCAAACAGGCAGCTGAACAGCATCGCTTGAAATGTGTCAGCTACAAAGGCCTGTTACATCCAAGCATCCAGCAAAACATTGGAGTTATTTATGAGCAATGAAATCAGCCAAATGTAACATGCAGACTGTGCATGGTTTGAACACAAACCTGCCATCATAAAATTGTAAGCTCTTTAAGCATTGAACTGCAGAATGGTTGATTATCAATAAAATAAATACAGAAATTAAAAGAATTCTTAAAAATATAAAAACAAAATCAGATGAGATTCTATTTAGCAATAGAAAGTAAAGTCCTGTAGGACTACCTTCCTACGTATGGAGATCATTTCTTGTAGTTTAGCTTCCATAACATATTGATAATCATCAGATGAGGTAGAAGAGGTTGGATCAGACTAACATCAAGGAAAAGGAGAGGGACAAAATTGAAAAATCAGAACTAAAGACACCACACTGAACAGAATACAGCACAGAATGCTTAAAATAAAAGTGTGATTGCAAATTTAATATTTTAACTGACAAAATTTTATGTAGAATAAACCACACTTACAATAGGGTGATATGAGGCAGTTGATGCAGATGGAGTGAAAACAATGGAATGCTAAAAAAGCCAACAACCTAAGTATGGAAATTCCAAGTTAGTGATGGCTGGCTGATGAGAATTATTCTTCCTCCGCAGAGAGGTATTCAAAGTAACTATGAGAAATACCAAGTCTGATTGGAATTTGGGTAAACTCATAATTAGTGCGTGAAAAGTCAGTGCCAGAATGTGTTTTTGAAGATTATCCTACAATCATAATGAAAACAGGGTATACAGTGTTACAGGTTGTATTAAATAAATGGATTAAACATTTTTAGAATAATGTCACGTAGATTCCCTTTAAGGTACAAAAGCAAATAAATGATACTGAATTTCTAGGTAAAGGAACAAAGTCCTCTCCCAATGAAAAGTACTAAATAGGAGTGAATATAAAGCAAATATCTAATTGCTTTACCAAAGGCATAGACCATGACTGGATACACTATAGCATTTTGTTGGGCACTAAACTACAATCTGGGGAAATATATTATTGTGAACTCTATGCTGACTATAAACATTTAGTAAAACTCTAAAATGTATTGTGGGTTTTGTCTTTACCTTACCAAGCAATGAGATTTTAAGTCAATCTTATAAAATATATCTCACATTAAATTCAATCAGATTTATTTCTAAGTAAGTGAACACATGATTGTGGCGTAAATTTATAATATTAGATTGGCACTTTTGAGTCAGTCCTTTTCACTTCTGTAAAAACATGTACATTGTTTGAAAACAATTTGTGATTAAATACAGCTGAGTATGAGGGCCAGTGCTGTTTTTACTATCCATGCCAGATCCTAAAATCAGAAAATTGTTTTGAGCTTCTGGAAGATATCAGAGATGACTAGAGAGAAGCATTTGAACTTGATGGCACAAAATTAAGAGAAGACATTAATGATTATTTCAGGGTACTGATTATGAAATAACGCAAAACATATTGAAGAGTCATTGCAAAGCATAAAACTGATCTGTTGCTTCAATTATGCTTCAAAAATGGTTATTTTATTTAAAGGGAAACATTTTTATTACCAAAAATTCCATGAACATCAGGAAGATGTTCTCATAGCCTTCACTGATAGTTCGTTCTGTTGACTACAAAAAGGATCAAGTTGATAAAATTACCACACAGAGGCCTTATCTGAAACAAAGTTAAACTCTCAACTTTTTCTGAAACCATCAAGAAAATATTATTGCCAGAGGATACATCTCAGAAGTCAAACTTTCTAAATATTTAATCTTAGAATCAAGCTGCATGATCTAGGTAAGTGACTCCACTGTCCTGTTAGAAAAAAGATTTCACAAGTTTTTCCTTTTTTCCAATACTCTGGAGGAGGTAATCAGAATACCTTAAAAAAACAACAACACAGCAGTTCCCAAAGAAAATAACTATTACTCACTTTCAGATCCACAAAAAACTATTATAAGATATAGGTTGACTCAGCCTTCCATCCTTCCGAGGTAGGTAAAATGAGGACCCAGATTGCTGGGGGCAATGTAAATATATATATACATTGCTTACTGGTGTACACCGCTTAGAGAGTGCTTGCACTTAAAGCGGTATATAAGTCTCATAAAATAAATAAATAAATAAATATAAATACAAAAAGACTCCAGCTGAATCATGCCAAAAAACATTCTAGTCTATCACACAGTAGCCCACTGAAATATGTGAGAAGTCCACAAGACACACTAACCCCTTTTCCTATTACCTCTCAACAAAGCATGTTCCTCCATGATTCAGGAGAAAATAAATATTAATATTATTTGACATGGGTAGTTTAAACTTCCATGACACATTCAGAACTTTTTGATAGCTACTGGCCCTTAACTGGCTGCCATTACTACATATCCTGACAGCAAATTCCTCAATATTATGTGCTGTGTGAAAAAATACTTTGTTCTATCAGACCACAATTCTTCCTGCATTTTATTTCAATGGATAAACTAAAATTCTATTATTATGAAATGGTAAAAAACTTTTCTGTATACAGATTAACTATGCATGGAAGCCTTATACACGTCTGTCTTCCATTACTCTCAGCAGTTATTTTCCTTGTAAGTCAACAATATACCCCAGAATCATATGGTCTGATATTGATCAATTCAGTCTACTCCACAATAATGGATTTGTAAGGAGTTAAGGCATGAATGGGAGTAGAAGGCATTTGGAAAATAAACTATTCCCGTTCTCATCCTTAAAACCCTTTCTCAATGACATAAACTTATCACTCTTGACTTTTACCCTTCTCCCTTCCAAATTTCAGTGATGTGGTCTGATTATAAGTTAAGATTTGTCACCCTTGCTTTAATTTATGATTATTACATTTTTTGCCCAGACCAGACTACATAGACTTTGTCCTTATCAAATAATCTCATAAAGATAACCTATCAATTATGGCTATAGGTTTTGGTCAAAAACCTTTACTGCATATGCAGAAAAGTAGCTTCCAAACCATAGTATCAATCGGGATTTTTTTTAGTCATATATAAGTCATGTCATTCTCAGTTCTTTGAAATTAAAAATTGATGAAGCATTAAATCTATACATTATTAAAACTCTTATGTCTGTAACCATTAATTAGACGAAATGGTGCATCATGGGACAAAACTGTTTGGACTACTGTGTAGGACATCAAACCAAATGTATAATCTACACTGTCCTGTTACTAAATTGTAGTTAAGACTATCCACCTTTAGGCTTAATGAGAGCTAAAATTGGCTTCAGCTCTCTTAACAATCCATAATAATTCAGTCAGTCTGGAAAAAAGCTTAATCAGACAAATTGGTGTCACATGACATTTCATCAGAGCTCTTATTATTAATACTGTATACTTTAAAGAGACATTAAAAGAAGATAAGGACAAAGTGATATAATCTAATTTTCAATGATCCTCAAAATTGGATATTAGTATGAAGCCTGTAAACTGTCTTCCTGTTTTAGTGATTGAATTTGGATGAATTAGATGGAGTAGGCTGATGCTTCTTATCCTCAACTTTTGTCTCCTTTCCCACAGAACCTTTATTTATTGATTTCTATTCTGCCTTTATTATTTTCAAAAATACTCAAGGTGCCAAACATATTCAACATACCTTCCTCCTATTGGATATCTGGGCAAACTGCCAACTAAGTGCTATATTATGGAAGATTAAAGGCCATGCCTGAGCTGGATTTGTAAGAACTATTGCCTACCACTCCTCATATTTCAAAGAAGATCCCTGCTGTGTTTTTGCTTGGTATTTCAGATACTTTGCTTGTAGAAGGGTCAAGTACTAAACCTATCTTTTGAACCCACTTTAGCTATATCACCTATAATGTAATTATCTAATTTAGGACCCTCTAACCTAAACACCTTTTAGTTGATATAGAGAGTTGAAATCTCTATATCAAGAAAGAACACAGACTGAGTTGGCTGGTTTAAATAGAAGCTTCCCCCTACCTCCTTAAAGTCATTTAACCTACACACAAATCTAATTTACACAACAAAATTTAAATGAAATACAGTATATAAGCCATAAATATTTACTGAACAACAGAACTGAAAGGTTTGGGAACAGCTAATATGTTTATAGTACAACAAAAATAGCTTATAAGTAATATCACCGCAAATATTAATATTACCCTTCCTCACCAACATAGAGACAGTAGAGAAGATAGATAAGACTGAACCACTTTGGCAGGCTATATATTGAAAAATAAATCTTATACTTCTTATTTTCATCTGACTGCATAGTAGAGAACTCTAAATTAGAGAACTCTAAGTTGGAATAATAAATGTTGCTTTATAGAGCATTAATGTATGCATTTGTCTTAATTTATTCAGTTAGAAGATATAGAAGATATACAAAAACATTCATTCATCTACTCTCTCTGTAGAAAATGTAGAAACATTCATGTGCATTGATGTTTCCTTTTCAAGACATCACTTTGCAGATTAAATGATTTTTTGTATATTACCAGAAACCCTAACAGAGCAGGAAAATATTATCTCATTAAACGGTTGCATGAGCAACTGAAAAGTATTTGCACAGGTAGCCAAGAAGGAATAATCCATTAATATTTTGAAATGAAAGCAGGAAACACAAAATCATTTTTGTACCATTTGAAGTTGTTCTGAGTTTTTAATATAACATTTTCATTGAAAAGGGCTTTCTTTCTACTGAATATCATTCATATATGTTTTACAGACTTATCAAAATCAAATATGCCATTTCTCTGCATCTTTATTCAGGAGGTGAGTGTTGCAGAAGAGAAACTGGGCATTGTTGCACAATAAGATATGCAGAGGAAACTCCACAGTACAAAGCAAAACACTATGGTTTCAAAGCTAATAAAGAGGAACTGCAAAGGATTTACAAGTGTAGTGTGCCTTTACTTTTTATAAGTTGTTCTTCCATAACAACTAAGCTTGGCAACCTGTACATTTTACCATGGAGCCAATATGCAAATTCCAGAGATGTGGACTGCATATTACTGGAATAATTTATCAAGCACTTGTCCTATCCAAGCTCTTAATGCTCTCATGCAACACAGAATCCTTCATGTGTGGCCAAGGAAAAAAAAACCTGAATCTTGAAATTTATTTTAATGAAAGTGATCTCTGTGTTTTGCTAAATCAATGTGATGTAAAAAAGAAAATTCGATGACAAATAAATTTCATGATGTTTAGCTGAACTGGGTTAATCATAATTCTTTTATAATACAATGTATTATAAAATAAACTCCTGTGGTATATTGGCAGAAATATATGAAGCCATAAAAGAAACACAAAGCAATACCTCTGCCATTAAATTAAATTAAACTAAAGCAAGTAACTTTGTCTAATTAATATTTATTTACGGTGCCATTAAGTAGAATCATCTTGTCCACTCCAAAAGTCTTTTATTGCTGCTGACGGTGCTGAAGGGAGGAGAAATGGATGAAAAATCAATTTTAAAAGAAATCAATTTTCAGATACTAACCTATTCTTAAACTTACATTACCTTAGTCAGTGCTGCAATTCTCTGGGCCAATTCTGCCTCCACTTCTGGTAAAGTCTCAGCTTTTCTCATTGTTTGTTGTAGCTTTTGCTCAGCTAGCTCGAGACGTTCTTGCAGCTGCCTGTTTTTTTCCTCCATCTAAAATCCAGAAATTGTAAGATTAAAGATTAGATTAGGAACTGAACAATGGAGGGAAGGATAAGAAAAAAAATACACATTCATAGAAACAACTGGAGATTAAAATTTCCCAAACCAATATGGTTCATTGTATAATTAAATTTCTAATAAGTTAAGTAAATCTCCTGTTTCTGCAAATACTATATCATCCACTGGTGACAACTGCTGATCCTTTCCCATCATATGCCCCAATGAAACTGAAAAAAACTGTTTTCTGTGTTATTTATTTCCAATTAATATATCATTCAAATATTAAAAATTAATAAAAAAGAGGGATGTCTTGGTGGGAAAATTTAGTAAGTTAAGCCAGCTTTCATTGACATTTTATGTATCCCACCTATATCAACCAAATATTACACTTTTCTCTGAAGTATGCTAATAGTATGATAAGAAAGTGGAAGAAATTATAAGTGGCATCTATAGATCTACTGTACAAGAAAATTCCAAATTAGCATAATAAAAATCTCATACTGAATTTTAATATATTATACAACTCATGTACTGTTCTCTCTCTCTCTCTACATATACACACACCACAATTTCCTACATTATTGTTGTTTTGGAAATTTTAATTTCTATCTTGTATGGGCTTCAATTCTATATCTCAGCTAGTATTCTTTGCCAGCTGCTTAAGAACAAATATTTCCTTGTTCCTAAATTATAAGTAGTAAAGTAAGATAAATAATTATATATAAGTAAACCGAATTAACATTCACATGATTGAATGCCATTTGCAGATTATAAAGTTCATAAGGTGTACCAGGGAATCCAATTAATAGCTTAGTTTACCTCTTTCATATACCAAGAGGAGAATATCTTGCCATGTTTTTTCTTTCTTTTTGTGCCAAAATTAGAGCACAGTCCCTTTGCCATAACTTTTACAAAGCAGTCTCATTGAAAAGGTGAACATTTTTTGTGTTCAATTGTATTTACTATGATTTAACTCTTAGTTCATTTTGTAACTTACTATTAAGCTATGTTTATTAGCATAAAATAACAATGTAGAATACTGTACAGTTAATGTGTGCCTACATATGCTGCTATGTATCTGCCACCCCTTTCATTTGATTTGCCTCTGTCTTACCTTAGAATATTCTTAAATGTTTGCTTCTTAACTTGGCAGATACCTGGTCTTACAACCCAACAAATTCCAAAATAATATCTTCTCATGATGGCATTTTTTTTAAAAAAAGGTCTAATCCTACACATGATTTGTGTTAGCCTCTCACCTTGATTATATGAAAATCCAAATTCATTCCTGACTTCAATCTGTAGAAATCAATGAATGTAAACATGCCTGTTGTAATTTAAAACAAATGTAATGCATAAATAGGGGAGGAGGGGGCTAATCTGAATAGTTTCTCCTACAATTCATTTGAGCTGTAGCCGCAATCCCAATACAGAACCTGACGTAGGATGGCTTCTTTGTTTGCCAGTTCATTTTCCAATTTGTCATTCATGTCATGTATGGAAGTAGATTCCCTCTGTGCACTTAGGTAACGTTTCTCCAGGGTAGTTATTCTTTCTTCCATATCTTCTTTCTGGGCCATAGCCTTGAAAGAATTAAGCAGCACATTAGAATACAACGTTGGAGTGGCTAGCAATTGGTGTCCTATTCAACAGTGTGGGAAAAGTTTGCAATGAAATTTACTCACCTAGAAATAGACAAACTGAAAAGCAGTTTTAGCATTAAACCTAATGGAGAAATTATTTAAGTGTGGATTCTAAAAAAAACATAATTGCTAGAATTCCAAGATCCTGATGCAGATCAAAATATTGGATATCCGATATTGCTTGTCTGTCTAGTACTGCATTCATTCATTATAAACAGATTTTATTTACAAAAATGTTGTTAAATGATTAGTTCTGTCTTATATATTTTTGCCTCTATATTTCTTACATATATTGTGACCAAAATAATAATAAACATGTACAGATATATCCTTCTAATATAACAAAGTTAAAGGGGGAGAAAAGAAATACAACTGATAATTTTGACAGACAGATAGACATAAACTTTATTTGGTCATTGACCAATAAAAATATGTTCAGTAAAGCAAACAAAACAAGGTTAACATCTAACAGTGACTACTGGCAACCATTGTAGGTGAAGCTGTTACACAACGTAGCAAAATTAGAATAATAAAATATAATTAGATCAATTTTATTTGGTAATTGACCAATAAATACAGAGAAATAGATTTATCCTGGTTATGGAACAGATAATGCAAATAAAAATAGGATGCCCTGGAAATTTACACAAGAAAGGGCTAAATGGCTGGTGGTGAATGTGCCTGTAAAACTGGGTTTACAAAAGAACATGGACTTTGGTAAAGATAATTTAGGTTTTTTTAATCCTATTTTCCATAGTTCAAAACCAAGATTTGGATATGAGGACAATTCTTATTATCTTATGATAATAAGGCTGCTTCCTGACAATGTAGACATATTTTAAAATGCAAAGTATCTCTTCAAATCATCTATTCAATTTACTTTTCTGGATAATTTGTATTTTTATAAACATGTTTTATAAATATTTTATCATTATATTTTATAAACATTTGGAATGTTTTCTGCTTTTTCTCCAACATTCTATCCTATTGTAATTCTTCACAGTGTGAAAATCCTGAAAAGTAAACATATTTTAAATGCAATTAAATTAAATTATTTTAAATAGCAAAAGAAAGAGCATTATGGTGATGTAAATTAACAAAATTAGGACAAAATAAAGTTCTGCTCAACATGTCATCATTTGGGAATGAGCAATTAGCAGGAGAATTTAGGAATTTTCATTTAGTTTTGTCAACAGATGTCACAGAAACAATATATTAAAAACAATGTTATAGTGGTTAGTACTAATTTGATGATTAACCTACCCTTCTTGACTAGTCCTGCACTGCAAATTATGTTTCTACAATGTATCACAAGTTGATTAGTTTTGTGTCAAACCAACAGATCTTCTCTGTCTCTCTGAGTTGTTTCATAGAGCAAGCTCTTTATTTCCCTTGGTAAGTCGTAGCGAAATAGTGCTTAAACTGCTACACATGGATGCAAAAATACAAGTGCTATCAGAATATTCATCTACTATTAAACATCTTAAACTGAATGCTAAATGTTAAAGGCAAATTTATTTTTCCCCAATTGGCTGTGGAAGAACTCTATTGCACTAAATAAAATTATCCTCAAACCTGAATAGATGACAGGATGAATATCCAAAAGAGATTTACCTCTCTAATATCTCTCTGATATTTGCTGTTCAGTTCTTCAGTTTTAATGAGGTCCTTCCTAGCAGTTTCTGCATCTTGCTCCACCTCTCCAACTCTGGAAGACAGTGCAGCCAAGCGATCCTTCATCTGTGCCATTTCATAATTTTGCTTTTCGAGAAGTTCTTGCAGTTCTACCAACTGAGCAGTCTCATCATTTGAGTCTATAGAGCCATTTGACAGACGCTGTTCAAAAAAACCCACAAACTCCGGTAAGAAGGCAAGAATAAAATTAAAGGCACTACAGGATGCCAAAGAGAGGGGAGGTTTAGGTTTCCCAGATTGGGAGCTATATTACCAAGCAGCGGCCCTAACATGGATTAGAGACTGGATAATCTTAGAAAATAAAAGATGTTTACATTTAGAGGGTTATGACCTCCAGCAGGGTTGGCATGCTCACATATGGATGAGGCAAAGCAGAAACCACCAATATTTTTTAAGACATAAGGTTTGGTAAGAATTAATAAAAAGCTGGAATATAGTTAAACATCAATATTACACAAAGATCCTGGCTTGGCTATCGCCATTGGAGGCAGTCACATACCCCAATTTGTACAGGATAGACAAAGCTATTATATATAAAGACATCTTGACAGAAGAAGGTTATTTAAAACAAAAACAAGAGCTAAAACAACAAGGAATAGACATGGAGTGGTGGTCTTATCTCCAGATACAAGCAAGATACATGAAAGATAAGCAAGAATGGGGAATTAACAGACAAGATATGGGGTTAGATAAAATACTGCTAGGCCCGGATAAAAAACAAATAAAGAATATTTATAAACACCTGTTGGAACAAAAGCTATATGAGGAGCAGGTTAAAGAAACAATGGTGACATGGACAATAGATCTAGGATATAATATAAATATGGATCAATGGCAGCAAGTATGGGAGCGAAATAACAAAATCACAGTGGCGACATCATATAAAGAAAACCTGTATAAGATGGTTTACAGATGGCATCTCCCTCCGGCCAGATTAGCCAAAATGTATAACGAATATTTATCTATGTGTTGGAAATGTAAAAAAGAAAAGGGCACCTTTTTCATGTATGGTGGACATGTAGAGAAGCACAGGTGTACTGGCATATGGTCTGGGATTGGGCAATAGAAATGACTAGGCAAAACATTCAATACAAACTGGAGACATTACTATTAGGAATACTAGAGAAAAATGTAAATAAAGAGGACACATATTTAATTATCCATGTGGTCACAACAGCAAGGATACTATTTGCTCAAAAGTGGAAAGCAATGGAAGTATCGAGTGGGGAAGCACTAATAAAGAAAATTATGTATTGCGCAGAACTAGATAGGATAACTAAAAGGTTAAAAAATCAGGAAGAAATAGAATTTTATTGAATATGGAATAAATTTTATAGATGGAGGGAAAAAAATGGAGGTCACAGTAAAGAGATAAACTGAGATAGAGACTAGAAATGTATAGTTGTATATAGGTATATTATATATAATTAATGTACAATATGGACTGAGATGTCAGTCAAAGACGATTTACCATGTTCAATGTTTTTAATCCTTTTTTTTCTTTTTACTTAATAAAAAAAAATTTTTTTAAAAAAAACCCCACAAACATATCAAATGCTGATAGCAATATACTTAAGAACCAGAACAAGAGGGATTAGAACTACATAGATATGTAGATTATATTTTCTTACCAATCCTGCATTGGTTATGCTCTCTGAAATATACTTACAAAAAGACTAGGTACCTATGTAGAAGTACTCTTAGAACATTAAACTATATTTAATGTGCAAAATCAGCAACTCATTTGGAAGAATTTAGAATTTTAGAATTTTTTTCAAAATTGTTTTTGTAGAAGTTTATATTCTTTTTGTATCTTCCACAAATTGGATATATAAATGTTTTCTGATCATTTAATCCGCTAGATAAAGCTGGATTTATTACAATGGTTGTATGTGTATGCTGTGTTTTCCTTTTTCATTTGATTTATTCTTCAAATATTTTGTAATGTATATATGTGGTAAGCTGAACTATTATTTTTAAAAAATGTTTACCTTGAAAAAAATGATAAAGCAGACTACGCCAAATAAACATTATTACTATAGTCAATTTTTAGTGTGAAATTCATTTGCTCAAACATGGAAGCATTGTAACTGCAAAATAACACATTTTTAATATTAATGCAATAAGAATATTATTTTAAAGCCTTAGAATTAATTCCTAGTTTATATTACATTTAGCTTATTTTCATAAGTAATTGTTTGAATAAGTAATTTTGCTTTATTTATAAAATAGATTGCTTCAAAGATTTAAAATATTTCTACTCTTTTGAGCTTTAATAGGAGATTAAATATATTTAGAAAGTATAGCAATAGCTTAATGGGAAAGGATTCCAACCTTCAGAAGAGATAATAGGTACCACTGTGATTTCTATATAAATATTTACCTGATGTTAAGATGATCATACTTTGTGCTAACGGGATCTCATTTTGGTCAACTGCAGTATGTGCTTATTGACTCATACAGTTATTTTTTTGGCTCAAAAATAGCAATTAATCCTATATTTATAAATGACTAACATTAACAGTTTTATTCAAATCATAAAAGCTACCTATACAATTTGCCTCCTGCTGATTTGAACAGAGTCAATGAATCACATTTGAACTTCCTGACATACAAAAAACTCACAGAATCTCAGCAATGTGTTCTGGGAAACATATATTGTCTAGAAAGTGTGACATTATTAGCATATGCGTAACTGTGTTTTGTATGAGTCAGAAATGCGCATGTGTCTTATGATTTGAAGTCTGTGTTCTGCTTCAAAAAGAAACTCCAACACTGGAAGTTTTTAAGAAGACACTGGACAACCATTTGCCTGAAATAGTATAGGCAGTGGTGGGATTCAAATATGTAAAGAACCGGTTCTCTGTGTGGATGCCGCTTCCGGAAGTCTGTTCTGAATCCCTCCACTGGGTATAGGGTTTCCTGCTTGAGCAGGGGGTTGGATTAGAAGACCTCCAAAGTCCCTTCCAACATTTATTCTGTTATCTGTTCTAATTCTTGCTTGTGCATTGAAATCAGCATGTTCCTGCTGCAAGGACAACAGATCATTCTCTGAAGGCATATTTCAAGCATGAACAATATTTGGAAAGATGTGCTTAGCTAATTAATCATTTAAAAGATTATAATCTGATTAACTGTTATTAACTTTATTAAACTAAAAAATCTGCCTAATATTTTCTTGCTCTAATATATTGGCATTCACAAAAACATAATTATGCAGTTTATCGGTATTGTGAATAGCCACATATAACAATACATTACCTCATCAAGACGCTAACAATTGTCAGCATATCATTTAACATTCTATACTAAATTTTCTACAAATATATTTACGGAGATATGGCAGGTTTTGTGTTTGAAAGATTCTCTAGCTATAGCAACAAATGCTGAACCAAACCTTTATAGAATCTTGATTAACTATGACATGCCCTGTTAAGTGAAACTACATCCATTTACTGATGAAACTCTTAATTTATTCTTAGTATATGTGTTTATTGGTGGATCTCTAGCTTATTCTTCGTTACTATCTTTGTGTTAAACATTCAGCTTGTAGAACTGATTGTGGAGGGAACTAGTGGTGCTGAATATAGGTGATCCTCATAATCATAATGGAGCTTGTGCATCACGGTTGCAAGTCATGCCATTTGTAAAATGTATCACCAATATGATCAATCCAATTTTACATACTGTTTTGCAGCAGTCTTTAAGTGAATGTTGTGGCTGTTAAGTGAACCAATGCTTCCCTATAAACCGGTTTTGCTGAAAACTGGAAATAAGTGCCAGTTTTTAGCAAAACTATTAAAATGCAGTCATGTGATTGTGGGATCCTGCAAATGGTCATAAATACAGGCTGCTTTTGTGCCCAACATGCAGTCATAGGACATGGGAGGGGGAAGGTAGCCACTGGATCTTTGGAACTGGATTGTCTGCCATAAATTTGAACAGTCTCTACATCACCACTGGTAAGTTGAGAGCTGTCTGTATTGCTGAACTACAGTTCCTACTATAGCCACTTAAGCAATCTCATCTAAGTGTGCAACAAAATGAAGCAGAAAAATGACTGAAGCAATCCTGTCTTCAGATGCTGACTGGGATCTCTGTTTATTGAAAATGACAAATGAAAAAGCAGGATTCTAGTTAGCATTCTCCTTTTTTTGGCTGTTGTCTCTTTTTTAAAAATATTTTATGTAAGGAAACTTTTTTTTAAAAAAAAATGCTATCCTCTGGTTATCAAATCACATTATGAATCCTGCAGAGATATAAGGAATGCTTCACATTTTATTACAAGTAGAATTTTAGAAATAACATCCTTGTAGCAAAAATAAAAATAGAATTCTAACTTAAAATCCTAACAGTGCAGACACCCAATAGTTTTATGGTTTGCTAGCATCGTAAGGATTGTGCAGTTAACTGCAAAAAGCCTGACATCCTTACACAAATGAGAAAAATAAGACATTTTAAATGTTGCCTTTCAATATAAAATGAGACATGTTAATAAAGGCTTCAGATAAAGATTGCACTTGATATAAATTTTATATATTCAAGTCAAACAAAATCCAATAACTTTATTTTATGCTCAAATTGTAAACATATATTTTCAAGATGGTATAAATTAGTATAATAACCTAACCTAAAAATTACAAAGCAAGTTTATCTCAGAATTAAGGAGTCTGCTTTGTTCCAATTAAGTGACAGCAATACATTTTTAATAATAATAATAACAATAATAATAATAGTAAAGTTGGAAGGGACCTTGGAGGTCATCTAGTCCAACCCCCTGCTCGGGCAGGAAACCCTACACCATTTCGGACAAATGGCTGTCCAGTCTCTTCTTAAAAACTTCCAGTGTTGGAGCATTTACTGCTTCTGGAGGCAGGCTGTTCCACTGATTAATTGTTCTCACTGTCAGGAAGTTTCTCCTTAGTTCTAGGTTGCTTCTCTCCTTGATTAGTTTCCACCCGTTGCTTCTTGTCCTGCCTTCAGGTGCTTTGGAAAATAGCTTAATTCCCTCTTCTTTATGGCAGCCCCTGAGATATTGGAATACTGCTATCATGTCCCCCCTTGTCCTTCTCTTCGTTAAACTAGACATACCCAATTCTAGCAACCGTTCCTTATATGTTTTAGCCTCCAGTCCCCTAATCATCTTTGTTGCTCTTCTCTGTACTCTTTCTAGAGTCTCAACATCTTTTTTACATCGTGGTGACCAAAACTGGATGCAGTATTCCAAGTGTGGCCTTACCAAGGCATTGAAGAGTGGTATTAATACTTCGCGTGATCTTGATTCTATCCCTCTGTTAATGCAGCCTAGTACTGTGTTGGCCTTTTTGGCAGCTGCCGCACACTGCTGGCTCATATTTAACTGATTGTCTACTAGGACTCCGAGGTCCCTCTCACAGTTACTACTATTGAGCATGGTGCCACCTATGCTGTACTTGTGCATTTGGTTTTTCTTGCCTAAATGTAGAACCTTGCTTTTTTCACCATTTTATTCTCTAATCTTACAGGTCATGACACAAAATTTGACCACCTTTTAATTTATGTTCAGATCTGAACTGGCAAGCCAAAAAATAGATATATCATAGATACAATGGAAGGACCATAAAATCAGAACAATGAGAAGTGCTGAATGTACAATTTAGGATATAATTTTTGACTGATTCAACCTCTTCAGAGTTTCAAGGGCAAATTCTCATTATATAGAACTTTCCAAGTAAAACCACCGTGTATATGGCATTGTACTTGGCCAATATGCTAGTTCTTCTGCAACTAAGAATTATTATACTGAATAATCAACTGTTTTCAAGGAACAATTAATTCTATCTAGATTAAAGTGATTTAGAACAACAGTAGTGGCAAATCCATTTGGCAATTCATCTCTGTTGTTTGCTCCAACACATTCTAACTGTAGGGACACAAGTATCTCTAGAAAAAACACATGTAAAGCCTAGTCTCCAAAAGGAAATTAATAAATTGAAATCAGTATAAACAAATCAAACCTAAGGATATTAAATTTCATTTTAATTTAACATTCTAATCCAAATCTTTCCCTTTGTCTTGAAAAGTTCAGTCTTGATTCCAAACTGATGTTGGAGATACAGTTAGCAAATGGAAAAATTGCCTTGAAGCATTTTAATTGGTTTGGTTCCTAAAAGGTATAATTAAGGAATGACAAATTGAATTTAGCGTAACAATGGTGCTAAGGTTTGTGGCTCATTTTTTTTAAAAAAAGGCATTGGAATAAAATAGGCGCCTATGTAAAGTCCTAATTACAGCAACACTGTCTTGGATACTTTAGTCTATGAATTTGGCATTTTTTTTTTGTGGGACCTAGTACAGTGGAAAATAATCCCAAGGTATTCAAAAGCCTGAGCTTCAAATTTATTCAGTTTTGACGCAATTAATACATTATATTTCACTCAAAGACCAAACTCTGAGTATCATCTGAAAAATGTATTGGAACTGGAAGCATTCATAGAATCTATAGCCTTCATCAGAATGATGAATGGATCTCTGTTTCTTACATGCATGCAACATCACAATATCTATACAAAACAGACTGCATGCGCATTCTGGTGCATGCTTCATCATTTCTCAACCTGTTCCAATACAGGTTCCCCCCAGTTGTATCTGTTCTTCAGCTGGATATTATGCAGGATAAATATCCTTTATCATTGCCTTCATTAAAAACAGGAAAATGTTACATTTGTCTCAAAAACAAAGGAGATTTGTTGAAGCAATTCAAAATACTCCATTTACTATTACTACTACCATTACTATTACTACTACTACTACTAATAATAATAATAATAATATCAATTGCCCAGGGTAGCTGGAAGCTTGGTGGCATATATATTTTACTATACATGCCATCAAGCTTCTAGCCACCCTGGGCAATTGATACTATTATATATAATTATACTATCTGATAACTTAATAAACATAAAGAGATTCTAGCTTTTCAAATCAGATGACTTAAAAAAAACATATAAAAATATAATTTATACCTTTTCATGAATTTTTTGTCCAGGCTCCATTCCTTTGATATGCTCTGTATCAGGTGGACCCTCTCCGGATGTAATTTTTCTTTGAATGTGTGCATTTTGTTCACGCAAAGCTATAATCTAGAAAAGAATTTAGAATAAATTCTTAATGTAAAATCCATACAGTTAACACCATAAATTTACAATATAAATATATCTTATAAATCAGTATACAATAACTAGATAATGTGATCAAAAATGGTAAACAAAATGTGATGTTTATATTTTCCATATATGTTATTTCATTGTGAAGAAATGCAACTATTGTACAACAGTGGCAAGAATTCCAAAAGTTGATTTGTAATTCCCAGCATTCCTCAACATTAGCCTCAATAGCTTTCTGTTGGGGTAACAACTCACTAATATAAAGAAAGCCAGATGTTTTTCTCATTGCAAAAATATATTTAAAAACACATCAAATTTTATTATATTCTATGAAACAGTGCAATGAGAATAGTAAAATCTGTGAAGCCATGAAATAGGATATGCTAGTACATTGAATTTAGAATACTAAATTCTATAGTTATAATGCAATTTATATAAGTATTTCAGAACATAAATGTGCATAATTTTAAATAAGTGCAGCTTAAATGATGCATTACAAGCTGGAGGTTTAATGTGCTTGGCACATTTCTTAAACTAGACTCTAACTAACTGCCCAGATAATTAACATTACAGATAAAAGAACTGGTGCCTTATAACACATCTATGATTTGACAGATTTCCTGTATGTTATAAATGTGATTTAATTCATATTTCAATAACACATGTTATTTGTGTGAAAATTAAAACAAAAGTGAGAGGTTTTAAAGGCAAAGATGCTAGCTATGCCACAACACAAAGTATTCAGGTTCAATGTCATGAAGTGCACTGTGAGAAGTCCAATGAAAAGTGGGATAGGCAGGGGAAAAAGCAACAAGTGGTGGAGATGACATGGCAAACAATTATTAAATATGGCTTCATCTAATCACCAGTACAGTTCTTATTTAACTGGGCTATTTTGAACATCTGAGAGACTAAAACCAAGTTTGAGCCTTGCAGTTTAATTAAGAAGTATAAAGTCCAGGGCCTGTGATTTACAGCTGAATCCAGGTCCAGACAGCTTGACAGTTTATACTAAAATGGAAATTGCCACAACATTTAATCCTTGGAAAAGGTCGTATCCATTATGCATGCAAAATACAGAGGATTTCTTTTATGGTCTACAAAATATTTCAATCTGAAAAGGAGTTATAAATGTCTTGAACACAGAAGGCCACATTCTGGACATTGTCCCAAGGTTTGTTTCAAAATTCTTGCAAGCTCTAATTCAATTGAAGTTTCTCACTTGATATGACAGAGCTAAATAAGACTGCAGAATCTGCCAATTTAGTTTTGTTAGCTTTATTTCATATCTATGACTTAAGAAGGAAAGTAATACTCAATCAGACCAAGTCTGATCAATATCAGAATGCTCTCACTTAAGAACCAAAAGGGAACCCGCAAGCGCAATATGAATGCAACAACATTCTCAGTTATGTTCCCTGGCAACGAGAAATATATTGCCTCTGTAATTACAGGTAATATTTTATGTAATGTATATATACATATTATTTTGCACATAAGCATATTTTTCCTTTGAGTCAGTCTTGACTCCTGGAAACTACATGGATAAATCTTTAAGTTTTCTTGGCAACATTTTCAGAAATGGCTTTCCATTGCTTTTATCCATCTGGACAAAGAAACGTCTAGAACTTTGTTTCTCTGCTCCTAGTTCAGTGCCTTACTAATAGACCAAACTGATTATCACCTTATGGAATCAAAGAGTTGAAATGAAACTCATAAGTCATCTAAACCAATCCGTGCTTAGTGAAGGAACTGCTGAAATATTTTGGACAGATGGTCATCTAATCTCTGTTTAAGGACTCTCAGTAAAAAGGAACACAAAACTTCATAAGGCAAACTACAGTATTCTGGCTGGCAGTTCTCACTGTAAAACAGTTTTTTCTAATCTGAATTTTTTTACCTGTAGTTCTCCAGCATGATTAGATGGAGAACCCATGGATGGGTTGTCTTAATCTATCTGCTCCAATTAGACTAAGTCTGAAATTTAGTACCACCCCCTCTGTGCCAACTGCACCCCAGTTTTAGATTTAGTCTCTTTGCTCTAAGACACGTTTTTTCTTCGCTCCTGGAGCAGAAGACTTTGTATTTCCTTTTTTCTTATTCCTGTTAGCTTAGTTCTAACTCATTTTCATTAATTTGATTTGACAATATAAATATAGGTGTTATGTCCCGAGCCTTGCAAACGGGCTCGGGGCATTTGCAGGCAGTCCCGGGTAGGTGCAAGCTGCCCGGGACCAGACAGGCTGTCGCCAGCGCCTGTGCGCATGCGCGGGTGCTGGCGCGGGAAAAGTAACACATTGACCCGGGAATTGCCTATATAAGAGGCTGGGAGCTTTTGGGCGTTGCTGAAGCCTTCACCTGTAAGCTGAACACAGAATAAAAGAAAACCTGAGAACTACAACTGCTTCTCGTGTCTGCTTTTCGCCAAGGACTCAACACTGGCGACGAGGATGGGATGCCTTACATCGTCTGGAAAGGAAGAGGTGTAAGCTTACCCAAGTGAGTCCTGAGCGGCGGAACGGAGTTGACTCAACAGCTACCCGCCAATCCAGTGCGCATTCGGGGGTAGGCTGGCTGATAGACCCGTCTCCTGAAGATGGCAAAGGTTGGAAGGCTTTCGGAGTTCGACGTCTCACATCCAGAGCGGTGGGAGTCCTACGTAGCCAGGGTGGAAAATTACCTCAAGGCGAACCAAGTGAGGGAAGATAGCTTGAAGGCTGCCACCCTGCTTTGTGTCTGCGGCCAAGACGCCTTCGAAATCGCAGAGAACCTTGCAGCACCTGTTTCATTAGAGTCTGTCAGCTACGCAGATCTAAAGAAGCTATTGAAGGAGCACTTCCAGCCCAAGATGTCCGTCATCGCATGGCGCCACACCTTCGAGCAGAGGGATCAACGATCCGGAGAGTCGGCCAAAGAGTACATCGCCGCATTGAGGAAGGCCGCCAAGCACTGTGAGTTCAAGGACCTCGAAGAACGACTGAGGGACCGATTCGTGTGCGGCTTAAGGCATCGAGATTTACAACAGAGGCTTTTCGCCAAAGAAGTCTTGTCCTTCCAAGATGCCTTAAGAGAGGTCACCGCAGAAGAAGCAGCAGGCGGCGCCGTCAAGAACATGCGGCCAATCAGGAACAGTCCAGATGTTGCATCCGTGCACCAAGAGGACGTCCAAGGGAACTCCGAGGAGGATCCGGACGAGGAAGTCGACCGTCTCCACCCCACGAAGGAAGGGAATCAGAAAGGAAGCTCTTCAGCTCCCCTCAAGTGCATCGGCTGTGGAGGTCGCCACAGGAGAACCGACTGCAAGTTCCGCTCCGCTATCTGCCGGGCGTGCGGAAAACAAGGACATATTGCAGCTGTGTGTCTGGGCCGACGAAAGGTACAACCTCAGGAAGAACTGCGCCTGAAAGGTACCAGGGTCCCCAGCCAGAATAGGGTAGGTTTTTGCGCTTCGCGAAGAAGCATCTTCAGGACAAGCACACACAAGCCCATCAAGAAAAAGCTGTCACTCAAGGTGAAGCTACAAGGGGTTCCATTAACTATGGAACTAGACACGGGGTCTGCCCTTTCAATCATATCCTTGCATACATTTAGGAAGATTTGTTCCGGCAGTGGAACTCAGGCTAAATTAAGGCCTTCTGACATTGTGTTAACAGACTTTCAAAATTCGAGAGTGTGTGTTAAGGGGGAGGCCACCCTTAACGTACAGTATAAGAATTTTGAAGGTCCACTAGACCTATTAGTAGTAGGGGGTGAACGAACGAGTCTCATAGGACTCGATTGGTTTGAAGCCTTGGGGATACACGTCACGGGGCTCAACAGCTTACAAACACTCGACCTACAGGAAGTCTGCAAAGAATTTGCAGATGTCTTCAGCCCCCAGCTGGGCACATTCAAGGGACCCCCTGTGTCCTTAAAACTAGACCCCACTGTCACTCCCATTAGAATTAAAGCAAGAAGGGTCCCTTTTGCTTTAAAGAGTAAAATTGACACTGAGTTAGACAAACTGATCCAACAGGGAATTCTAGAACCTGTTGATTCCAGCCCTTGGGAGACCCCCATTGTCACGCCTCTAAAGGCAAATGGGGACATTCGCATTTGTGCTGACTACAAATGCACTCTTAATAAGGCATTGCAGCAACATGCCTATCCTGTTCCTGTGGTCAGTCATATTCTGGCCTCCCTCAAGGGGGGGGCGCGTTTTTGCAAAGCTTGACCTAGCTCAAGCGTATCAACAGCTGCCTGTTGATGATGATGCTGCTATAGCTCAGACTATTGTGACCCACAGGGGAGCCTTTAAGGTAAAAAGGCTACAGTTTGGAGTGAATGTCGCTCCTGGGATTTTCCAAAGCGTAATGGAAAACACACTACGGGGCATACCGGGGGTTTGCCCCTACTTTGATGATGTCTTAATTGCAGGAGACTCCACACACATTCTAGCTGAAAGGCTAAGGGCTGTTCTGTTAAGATTCAGGAAAACAGGCCTCAAGCTCAAAAAAGACAAATGCAAAATTTGGGTGCCTTCTACTGAATTTCTGGGATTCAAAATTGATGCTGCTGGGATTCACCCTGCTGAATCCAAACTAACTGCCATTTTAGAAGCACCTAGGCCAAAGTCTAAGGCCGAACTTCAGGCCTTTCTGGGCCTCCTGAATTTCTACAATTCCTTTCTTCCACATAAAGCTAGTGTAGCTGAGCCTCTTCACAGGCTATTAGACAAACAAGCAGTGTGGCAGTGGTCACAAACACATGAGGCTAGTTTCAATGAGGTCAAGGCCTTACTCACTTCTAACAGTGTACTTGCACACTTCAATGAGTCCCTTCCTGTGTGCATCGCTTGTGATGCTTCCCCTTACGGGGTAGGAGCCGTCCTGAGCCACCTCAGGTCTGATGGAACTCAGGTTCCTGTTGCATATTACTCCAGAACACTGTCTTCTGCTGAGTGCAACTACGCTCAGATAGACAGGGAGGCTCTGGATGTTGTTGCTGGAATTAAAAAATTCCATGATTTCTTGTATGGCAGGCATTTCACGGTCTTCACTGACCATAAGCCTCTGTTGGGACTGTTTACCACATGTAAACAAACTCCCCAAATCATTTCCCCTAGAATGTTTAGGTGGTCTATTTTTCTGTCTGCATATGATTTTTCCTTACTCCACAAGCCTGGGAAAGAAATGGGCCATGCTGATGGCCTCAGTAGATTGCCCCTGCCAGTAGTAGAAGCTGACCCTGCGCCAGCTGTCAACATTCTATCCATCCAAGCCTTGCCCGAGTCCCCTCTGAATGCCAGGGATGTTGCCGCTGAAACAGGCACAGATCACACACTTTCACGTGTCCTTTCTTGGGTTTTGTCTGGATGGCCTGAGCACTGCCCTCGTCCTGAGTTTTAGAGTTTCTGGTCCGAAAGGAATGAGTTGTCCACTTCTCAGGCTTGTCTGCTTTGGGGAAACAGAGTTGTCATTCCCACCTCAATGAGGACTAGGATCTTAGAGTCCCTCCACGAGGGTCATCCTGGCATTGTTCGCATGAAGGCCCTTGCGCGCAGCCACTTGTGGTGGCCTGGTTTAGATAAGGACATTGAGGCTAAGGTGCATGCATGCCACCTGTGCCAGCGCTCTCGCCCAGAGATGCCCCAAGCTCCTGTGCATAGATGGGAGGATACACAGTCCCCATGGTCTAGGGTGCACATTGACTATGCTGGGCCCTTTCAGGGCCAGTTCTTCTTGGTCCTCGTTGACAGTCATTCAAAATGGCCTGAGGTTGTACCTGTCTCATCCACTACCACTGCAAAGACTATTCAGGTACTGAGGGGGATTTTTGCTGCACACGGGCTCCCAGATGTCATCGTGTCTGACAACAGGCCCTCAATTTACTTCCTCCGAATTCCAAGCTTTCTTACAGGCTAACATGATTCGTCATGCCACGTCTGCACCCTTCCACCCGTCCACCAACGGTATGGCTGAACGCATGGTCCGCATCACAAAGGACGCCTTGAAAAGACTCACCTATGGGGACTGGCATCACAGGTTGGCTGACTTTCTCCTTTCTTACCGCATCACACCATCCACTTCTACAGGGAGAAGCCCAGCTGAACTTCGCTGGGGGTGCAAACTTACTACGAAGCTTGACCGGTTGCATCCGGACAGACTGCCTTCATCTACCTCACATCCTAGGGCACCTAGACAACTACTTGTGGGTGCCCCGGTTTGGACTCGCAATTACGGGCCTGGTCATACATGGGTCCCCACTTCTATTTCCAGGGTCACAGGTCCTCTATCCTACGAGGTAGCCCTGGACAACGGTCGTGTCCTGCGTCGGCACATCGACCAACTCCGCCCTAGGCGGGATCTTCCAGATGAGACTCCTGGGTCTTTTCCAGGGGGGGAGGGGGACCCTTTAGAGCAAAGGGAGGGGCACGAGCTGCTGCCCACCTCCAATGATGGAGCCACAAACGGCCCATTCCAAGATTCCACGAGTGCCCCAAACAGGAATTCTAAGAGCCTATCCAACTACCAGGCATTCACGCCTACTCCAGCCAGGGAGTCACCCCGGGGGTACAATCACTATTCACCTGCACCGCACAGTACTCCAGTCAGGGAGGATACCCGGGAGCATCCCAATAAATCATACCCCGCAAGAGAGCTGGCACATAATCCCCAGAGTTGGCCTGACCTTACCCCAAGTCCTACAGGGGGTCAAACATATAGGGAGGTGGTCGAGGAACCAAGTCCCGACCGCAACACCTCTAGCCCACATCAGGGAGTAACTGAGTTTTGGGAAGGTACAGAAACCCACACGAGCCCGGACACAGAACGGGGTTTAGGGAATGGACAGCCTCCTGACAGGTCTTGGACGGACCTAGGAGGTTCTACAGAGACGCCCAGCAGTGGCTATCTCTTCAAGGGGCCCGAGGGCCTACAGCTAGGCAGGTCAACCAGGTCACAAAGTGACAGAAGCTCTGGCCTGACGAGCCCGGTGGGCGAGCAAGCAGGCCAGGCATTGGGGCACAGTCCTTGGAAGGCACCAAGGCAAGATAAGGAGAACAGGTTCACGTCTCCCTTCAGTCAGGGAACACCTGTCAGAAACCCAGAGCTGAGAAGGTCACAGAGAGCAAGGAAATCTCCTATGTACTTAGAGGATTACATAACATTGCTGGCTAAACAAAAGCCAGTAAACAGTAGGAGCACTGGGGAGTAGAATACTGCATCAAGAAATAATTGTATGTTGGTAGTAGTCTTAGCCCGGGGGAAAGGGGTGTTATGTCCCGAGCCTTGCAAATGGGCTCGGGGCGTTTGCAGGCAGTCCCGGGTAGGTGCAAGCTGCCCGGGACCAGACAGGCTGTCGCCAGCGCCTGTGCGCATGCGCGGGTGTTGGCGCGGGAAAAGTAACACATTGACCCGGGAATTGCCTATATAAGAGGCTGGGAGCTTTTGGGCGTTGCTGAAGCCTTCACCTGTAAGCTGAACACAGAATAAAAGAAAACCTGAGAACTACAACTGCTTCTCGCGTCTGCTTTTCGCCAAGGACTCAACAATAGGAATTTCTCCAGTGATCAAAATGCATCCTCAGCCTACTGCCTGGCCGGGCTGACAGGCTGGGCATCTACAGACTCTTCCCTTCAGGGGAACCCCCCCTCCCTTTTCTCCTTTCTCCCCCTCTTCTTCTGAGAGCTTCCCTAATTACTGTCTTAAGAGCCAAGCTCTTTTTTGATTTTACCAGAGACAAGGTAAGCCTCCTACCCAGGGGGCCGTTCCTGAGCTTCGGAAGCTCCGAAACACCAGACGCCGCCCCGACTGTCAGCTGATCGTCGGAAAACTCGATCTTCACAATTTGGAGAACACCGTAGTAGGTAGTAGTGTCAGTATCTAATAACTGATAGTTAGAATTTTCTCCCACACTGAGAAAATAAGCCACCAATGCATGGATATGGAAAGAAAAGGTACAAACTTTCCAAAGACTCATTATCACCCTAAAGTCTAATTTTCAGGATGACTGGCATATTGACTGATTTGTTACACATTGTTTTTCTCGGATATTCAAGCCCAGATTATACTTTCAAATTATATCTTATTGTAGCAGGGATTCCTGAAGAGAAGGTTCAGAAACTTTCCCTACAGGCAATAATCATATCACTACAGTTAAGTGTTACAGGCTGCCTGTGATGGCCATAGATGGTGCTTTAGCGCCTTTGAAATACTATAGGAGACCTTCTCTTATCCATTTTAAAAAGTACAAATGGTAGGGGAATTTTGAGGAACAATACAAATTATATACTTCTTGATGTTCTTGATACAAAGAATGATATGGTGGAAGTGAGTAGGATAATACAGGTAGTCCTCAATTTACAAACTATTAATTTAGTGACCATTCAAAGTTATAACAGCACTGAAAAAAGTTACTTATGACGCTTTCTCACATTTACGATTACTGCAAGGTCCCCATGATGATTTGATCAAAATTTGGATACTTGGCAACTGGCATGTATTTATGACAGATGCTGTGCCCTGGGGTCATGTGATCACTTTTTGTGATCTTCTGACAAACAAAGTCAATGGGGAAGCCAGATTCACTTAACAACTATGTTACTAATTTAACAACTGCAGTGATTCACATAACAATTGTGGCAAGAAAGATCATAAAATGGGGCAAAACTAATTTAACAACTGTCTTGATTAGCAGTGGAAATGTTGGGCTCAATTGTAATTACAATTTGAGGACTACCTGTAATCACTTTCCAAGATCTGGACTCTATTCTCCTGTTAATATATTCAATTTGAATTTTTAAAGTTGCTAAATCTAGCAACTATTACTAGAAAAATTGCAAAAACATTATTTTCTCTACCATGGCTTTTAGCACTAGAAGAGACAGTTGGATAAACCCACTCATCTAAAGTATATAGAAATGAGTTAAATCTTCAGTAAACGCTGCATATAATCTCAATCCAAGAAATGGAATACTGTAGAAGATTTTACAGAAAGAACAATTTGTGATGAGATCAAAACACAAAGACGCAATATATAATAGCTCTGAAATACTATTTTTCAAAGACCTGGAAAATAAGATTACTTTTCACACAATTTTCATGTATGTTTCTTAGCAAATGAATATTTAACATTATTTTCTCCCATTCATTATAACAAATTATTCAATTTATAATCTGTAATCACATGTTTACTTTACAGGGCAGAAATTTCTATAAGCTAAGACAAAGTAATTTCCTTTTTTATTTTGTATATTTGGAAACTGCTCATCTCCCTCACTGAAAGTCTCTGTATAGTGTACAAAGAGACATAACAACACAAAAGCCATAATATAGATATGCATAATATAGAATGCAAACTATTGGTTAGTTTTTTAAAGCATAGAGGCCAAAAATCATGCCTGCCTTCTTATATTAGGAAAGTCCAGCACTCTACTATGGTACTAACTCTAGCAGAGTGTTATTATTATTCTCTCCTAATAGATTAATGCTCTTTTCATTAAATTACAGCATATTTAAAACTATATGTAAACAGCATTAAATTATGCCAGTCTAATTATAATGAGTGAAAATTGGCTTCCAGTTAAGTTGTCTAGTACATGCTACAATGATTTAATTTGATTTACAATATAATTAAAAGGTTTAAGTAGGTGTTTATAATATTTTGAATTGTTTTAATTTGAAAACACCCAGTTTCCCTTTCCTCCCAATAAACAGGTTTACTGTGGACAAAATAATTATGCTTGTTCTTCACCAAGATGCAGAAGATTACCTGTATTATTGCTATATATTTGTATTTATATATTTGCTGGCTGTGGAATTCTGGGAGTTGAAGTCCACATGCCTTAAAATTGTCAAGGTTGAGAAACACTGATCTACATAGATGATATAGGCTGAATAAAATGTTTTGGGTCAGATCTTCACCTTGTGCTTAATATCTTGAAAATGCCAATAATTGAGATAACACTGTGTTCTTTATACAGATTTTGAATTTCATAATGTTTAAAGTCATTCTCATTTTGATTTTGGAAATGGATTTGTAAGATATAGACATATTATCAAGACTGTACCAAATGGCTTTTGAAATTGCCATTTGCTTCTAATTTGAATGGACTGCTCCTGTTGAATTACTTAATATGGATAAAGGGATCAAGAGTTGTTGGTCAGGTTTTCAATATGTCATATTCCAATGAACATATTTAGTTGCAAATCTTTACTCTGCTATTGTAATGGAATGTGTGGATGACCTGGTGGGAGGAGGGAAAGAAGTGCTGCCTAGGAAACAATCAGAGAAGAGAGACAGGAGCCCTCAGTGGCTTAATGGTCAGAGAAAGAAATTTAGGAAGGACCCACCCTAATGGATCAAAAGCGGTAGTGGGAAGTTAGCATCTTCAGACTTGCAAGATCTTGTTAAGGTATCCTTACAATAAAGTAGAATTAGCTCATCTAGTCATATTTCCTGTCTAATTTACTTTGGAAATCTGACAGCAATTAATCCTATAATGCTATTCATGTATTCTTTATTTTTTTACATGAAGATAAGGCTTTGCAGTGAAATAAATGGTGGAGGCACCATGGACAAAATGGCTTTATGCAGTCAAAGAGTTCTTGAAAGAAAAAAATCTTGAGTTATGAATACCATATGGAATTTTAATGTTTACATTTTGAAATTTGAGTATTTTAAATAGGAATATTTCTTGTCAGTTTCAATAAGAAAAAATAACAATATGTATTTCTGTTTGTAATTTAATTAACATAATCTGCCCGGGGCAAAACTTCCCAAGGATGCTTAAAGAAGATTTATAATAATTGATTTGAATATATGGCAAAAAAATAACAAGCTTTAATTTAAATTACTCTAGCAAGAAAACGCCCTCTCTGACATTTCATTAATAGATATCATTAATACACACTCACATAGTGTTCTATATTTTTTATTGTGCTACCTAAAAAAATTGTTAGAGGAAAGCTAAAATGATTATAAGAACTATCAAACTTATAACTTGAGTCAGTATCTAGGTTTAGACTCTGTATATTTCCAAACCATTAATTTTTCATTAGCAGACAAATTTGCTGTATTTAAAATTGTTATGTATTTATTAAGCAATTTCTGACAGGTTAGTTTACTGAAGTTGCATTGCAGAGTTCCTGTGGAGCTATAGCTAAACCAAGGTAAAAGATGCTATGCAATACAAAAAGCTTTTTTTATATCATATTATGTCAAAGAGTGAACCTGATAATATAGTTCATATTTGGAGTATTGTTTAACATATTAACAGTCCTCTAAGCCATTAACACCTTACTATATTTCATTTATTTTTAGAGGTTTAATTCCCCTAACACAAGACTACTGTCATATCAGATTCCCAGAGGTATGACAGTTTTAGAGTTAGCAATTTATATTAGGAATTTGGCATAGTGATACTGAAGGTCCACAGGGCCCAAAATTCAGGAAGCTGATTAAAGAGGAAACATAAACTTTCCATACTACCATACAGGAAATTCCAATATCACTATATGCATTTTAGTACTGATGCATACATACCCCTGTGGCATTGTGTTGTATTCTTTCTCATATAATATATATGTTTGCAGAAAGCCCAAGAATTTTAGGTGACAAAATACTTCCCCAAAATTGGATTCAGCTTATCCATTGATGGGCTTATTCACATGTATATGCAGTAATATTTTTAAAGTATCCATACATCCTGTATATACTTGCAAATAAGGCCCCAAAAGATCATCTGATCCTCAAATTTTTAACAAAATATTATAAACAATTGTGCCTCTTTGACCAATGGTTAAGTTCATCGTGATAACTGAAGCATACAAAGATGTTGAGAGTTGGCTTATCTGCAGGTGGCCTTATATATAATATATATAAACCACAAAATATACATCTGGTCAGATCTCAGAATCAGGCATCTTTCCACATTAATATGGCACTTTTATCAGAGATTTTAAAGTAATGTTGGGAGTGGCTAGCTTCTAATAAAAGAATGATTAATTTAATTTTTCATCAAAACTAATAAATAATTAGAATAACCTGATCAAACAGCTACTCAATCATATGCAAAGGGAATAATTTCATACAACTGTTTTAAAAAATGTTCCAATAGAGTCCTTCCTAACTAATATATAGGGTAAAATAATTTAACTAATTTTAAATAATAATTTTCTATGCAACTGCTTTATAAAAGAAACAGTATCTTTGGGGAAACTGATTTGCAAATCTCGCTAAATTTAATTTATAAATTAGCATTAAGTTCAGCTTATTTTCTGCAAGATAAATTTCCCTGAACTTTTTCTATGAGTGCTATTACAGCTTTATTCCCCACAGAAACAAAGAAATGTTTTAGGAAATGATTCTTTAGGGAAGGAAGCTGCAAGTGAAAATTAATGTTCAGACAGAGCATTCCTCCTATGTACCTTTCTTGTACTGAACAATTCTATGGACAATTCTATGGGCAAACTAAGCAAATCCCTGCATGTTACTGCTTTTATCTTTTACAAGTGAAGGAGGTGGCCTTAAATTATGATAAGTAATACTGGCTTGTTTTTGGAGGATTTATTTTTAAGCTCCCTAAAATTTATCTTTTTCTTGTTTGGGGCAGACCAATTATTTCTATATTCCCTGACCAATTCTGAGCACAATGGTGGAATTATGAAGCTCTTTTTAGCTTCTGTCTCAAACCCTATAATTGCATCCGTTGCCCTTTCATGCCCAGCCTTGATGCCAGTTGGCTGCATTACCTAAAATCTGGGTGAGTAACTAATCAATAACTTATTACATGGGTGAGAGTAATGCTGCAGAAAATGTACAAAATTTTGAACATAACTTACATTTTTTTAAATGTTAGAGTCAAAATTATTCTTTTGACTTCTGTACATTCTAAAGACACATGAATATTACAACTCATGGCAAACATACAGTATACACATAGTTATAGTGTATAATATAGTATATAGGCCATAGTACATTACCATTATGGTGTTTCCTTCTGAGGTAAGCAACATTATACCAAGTACAGAAAAGGAATAAGAAATAATAAAAAAGAAATTAAAGGCATAAAATAAGAGAAAGGGAAAAGAAATATAATCTATGACAATACAATTCACTATACTTATACCCTTCTACTCTTGCAAACTATCCTTGCTTCTAGCATGTCCTTACACCAATTCATGTGTTCCTTTTCTGCTTTTAAACTTTTCACCTGCCTATTTTTCAGAATTTTGTTCATTACACTAACCACTACTTTCTCAGATCTCTCTTCCTCTTAATACATTGATTCTTTCTTCAGACACTTGTTCTGTAATATGATCCTTGTTCATTCTCTTTATGACATACATAAAGGACTAAAGGAACCCATTCATTTTACTTTGTTCATTCTTGATTTACCTCATTGACTTAAAATTCAGAATTATACATTAAACTTGTATTTATCTTTCTCCTGACAAACCCAGTTCTTACTTCGATACAATAAATTGGCTAGAGGCATGCTATTTTGAGGGTGAAGGTTTCTTAGGTAACATCTTAAGCGGTGTTTAGGGGATGTCTATGTCAGTGCTTTTCTATTTATAAGGGCTTTAGGTGTGGGTGTGTCAAGTAAGGGGCTTGTGCTGAGTCATCAGAAGAGGCTTGTGATGGGTCTTGTGATGATGAAGTTACTCCAGGTCAGGTTTTTTTTCCCTTTCCTTCCATGTTTCCCAGAATTATGGTCTTCTTAAAAGAGCTGGGTCTTCACATAATGTGTCCAAAGTAATTTGAGCTAGTCATTTATGATCCAAGTAAAAACTCTGAGTGGATTTATTTGATGTTTCATTTTAAAAAATATTTTGATATCTTATATCTCTCCATTTTTTTCAAGTTCAGTAAACATTTTATCAAGGTGCCACAATTCATTTACTTGCTTTATTTTTTCTTGTCATTTATTCAGCCCATTTTCTCTGTCAAACAAAGTTATCTTGACCAATATATAATAATTTGTAATCCATATTCCCAGTTACATCAATCTACTTAATATTTGTTATAGTTTGAATTCTTGAACATGACATAATCTACAATAAAAAATACAAGGACATTTGCATCCTCTAAACACACTTCTAAAGTCACCACCAAGTATTCCTTATGGAGCTTTTTTTGCTCACTGTAATCTCTTGTACCTTTTTGAATAACATACAACAGTTATTGAAACGTGTTGCATTTTCTTTACCTCTTTTAATTATCTATTCTGTCCTTTTCCATGTGCACATATGGATAATCATAGACTAAAAACCCATATTCAGAACAGACCTTTTCCTAAGCAGAGAGTCAATAAATACTGCTTTAATTCATTACTGGATTTTTAAATGGCCCACTCATTTTTTTCTGTATGTTTAGTCATGCTTGCATCTATTGTAGCTTTTCATGTCACCTAATATTCTAGATTCCATTCATTCAGAATGTTGCACAGTTTATTCACCAAATTCATCTATGGCTCTCCCATTAACATTATTACTGGAGCGTAACATGCAACTACCACCATCCTATGAGTTTCTACTTTCACACCCAGAGTAGTCTAGACCAGGGCTTTTCAACCTTTTCACCGATTGTACCACTTTTAGGATATGGCAATATTTGAGTACCACTTAGCAAGGTGTCAAAAACTTAATGACCAAAAAAAAACCCAAAACCTGTTTAAAGTTGCAATTGCACTGAAATGACTTATGACCATTTTTCACACTTATGACCACTGCAGCATGTCCAGGGTCATGTGATTTATATTTGGATGCTTGGCAACTGATTCATATTTATGATGGTCACAGTGTCCCAGGGTCATGTGATCCCCTTTTGCAACCTTTTGACAAGCAAAGTCAATGGCAGGGCTGCTGGTGGCCAAGTGCTAAGGTGGGACTTCCCTCCTGAAGGAAGAATTTGAACCTCCGCCATATTTTCTCTCTTCCATATATTCATCAAACAAGGAAAAGCCTCCAGAGACAGAAAAGACAAACTGCTGAGTGAACTAGCTTAAAAAGGCACATTCCCCTTTAAGAATTAGTTACTGGCTAGAAAGGAAAGTTGAGCGCAGCCGGCAGCCGGCACTTAAGGAAGAAAAAAAAATGTAGTAAGTTTTGGCTGCCAGCTAAGGCAGCCTCCCCAAATGGCTCCATTCATAAGTAAAGGAATGCTACAGGCAAAATCCATTCAGGAGAAAATTAGTTCAAAATCCTTTGCAGCAAAACTTACAGCTAACAATACAGAGCAATAGAAGCTAACAGGTGACATCAGCCAAATAGAAATTGCCAAACACTCCTTAAGAACACAAAGCCCACATTGCACAAATCCTAGAACTTCAAAGTCACAAAAGCACATAAGAATCCTTCCACTCTCCATTTCCCTCCCTCCCTCATGCCTCACCTCCAGCCATTGCTGCCTTTTTTCATTCCTCTTGGAGGGTGACCCCTCCCCCACTGCATTTCTTATCTGTTTGCTGCTGCAAGCACAGGTGGCTGCCATAGCAGTTGTAGATTGGCTCATGGCCAGTCTGCTTGATCTCCTCTCCTCCCATCCTCCTCCTCCTTCATCTTTCCCTTCGGTGCAGCTAGAGCTGACTCCACCTCCTCCCAAGACTGCTTCTTTTTCTCTCTCTCCCTCTCCTGCCCAAGCTGCCTCCTTTTATAGCCTCTCCTGTTTCTGCCCCCCTCCTCTTCCTTTCTCATGGGGGAGGGTGAGCCAGAAGTGAGCCTGGGTCTTTGCCTCTCACCTCAGCCACTCTGCAGCTCCAGAGGACTCTCTCACAATAAGTCCTTGCTCGTGCTGGCTCTTTCCCTCCCCCTCTACACTTGGCTAGACAGGGCTGTGTACCACCTGCTACAAGTGGTATGCGTACCACCGGTTGAAATGCCCTGGTCTAGACTAGAGGGCACCAATGGAAACATACTTTCAGTGCTGTTTTTATGAATGTGTTACATTCCAATATTTTGTTATAAGTCTGTTTGCAAGTCCAACAATCATAAAAAAATGTGCCCTAACCCCTATGCCCTATGAACAGTAATGACTGCCTTGGCTTCCTCTTGCCCCTTACTCCCAAGCCAGGCCAGTTGTCCCATAAGCCATTGTGACCCTCATTGGAGAAGGGCCACTGGCAAGGCAACCAGGCATCACTGCTTCACTGCCTCAACAGGCAGAGGGATGAGGTGCATTCTGGTCCTATCAGCCATTCTTGCGCTGCCTCATTTCCCTATGCAAATCTTTCTAAGGATGTTTAGGGAGAGATGGGTATGAACTGCCTTTCTCAGTGGTCCCAGGCTCATGCATGGCTCAATGTATTTTTTTCTTATCCACCCAATCTATGGAAATTGGAGGCTTGGGTGATATTGCTGCCAAGCATAGTGTGCAGCACACCATAAACTAACCCTTTTCTGCCTTTTCCCGACTTCCAGAACTTTCTAGGTTGGAGTTGCAAACAGGTTTGTTTGTTTGTTGAAAGCTCACAACTTGAAAGTTCATACGTAATTCTGTACATTTTAGAAAGTTTATTCAAATCTAAACTATTGCCCTAAATGTATTCATCAACTATACTATACTTTCATTTATTTATTTATTCTTTTTATCACTTCTTACATTCCAAGGCACAATTTCCCATGTGCAATGATAATCAATGGGTAAGTCTACAAATATTGGCATCAATGCTCATCATGGCATTGCTTAATAGGAATCATGCAGCATTCCTTGCTAAGGATGAGGGCAGCAATGATCTGTTCTGGCACATGTAGCTTGTATACCATAAACACATTCAAAACCAAATTTTTCTACAATGATGCTCACATTGCTCTAGAATCTTTAAACTTTCAAGTCAACATTCAGTTTTCTAAGTCAATATGCTGTTACTCAGACCACACCCAATAGAAAGTACATATCATAGCACAATTGCTTGTAATTAGATGACCTCAATAAAACAAGTATTTCTATAAATTAATGTATTCATTATAAATTACATTTATATTTCCAGAAAATTAATTTTTTTAAAAAAAATGTTTGATCTCATTTAGAATTAACACAAAAAATGTTTTTACCTCCTGATTAGCAGCTGCTAGTTCCTCTTCAAGCGCTGAGACTCTTTCTAAGGAAACCCTTAGTCGTTCCCTTACCTAGAAGAAAAATATATTATGTAGCAACTTGTTTTTGATCTCCGAAGTTTATAGATTCCATCATTAAAGTGACAAGATGCCTAATATATTACCAACTCTTCCCCATTAACAATGAACAATTCAAATAGTCTTGGCAACAAGAGCCTTACATTTCATTTATGCTGGGTCTATAGCTTTCTGATCTGGTAAATAATTGCCATGTGAAGCATTGGCTAAGAAATGTTTACTATCTATATTTTCTTTTAATCTAATGAATCCTTGCCTTTCTTCTCTTTCATACTGGATAGTTTATAGGTAAATATACAACTATTTCAACTAAGTCACTCTTCATTACCCTAACCATTGACGCTTCATCACATAGCTATTCTGAATTTTCTGTTTCTTCTTTATCCACCTTCTTCTTCTCCAGAATAAATTTTCAGTAATTTACTTTGCAATTTATATTTTATTTTACCATTTCCGTAGAACATCTTTTCTCTAGGGAATCTTTCTACTCATCTTTATTTCCACTTCGGAGGTTGGTTTTGGAAATACATTGCTAATATTCTAGCTTATTCTCAACACAAGGAAAAGCAGGACTGCAATAAGTATAAAGTCACAAGTCATAAAAAAAACATGATAACAATAAAATAGCAACTCTGTATCTTTGGCTGAGATATACTCTTTGTAACTAACCATAAAAGGTATTGTTGTGGGGTAAAATTGAAGAAAGAAATGTATAGGAAGTCCTGGAGGAAAAGCAGAACAAAAGATGCAGTGGTGGGATTCAAATATGTGAACAACTAGTTCTCTGTGTGGATGCCACTTCTGGAAGTCCATTCTGGGAGTCCATTCTGGAAGTCCATTCACACCAAACTGGTGAGAACTGGCTGAATCCCACACTGAAAAGGTGACTAATACATAGAAAGATAGTTGATTTCTACTATAGTGGACCATCAATCTATATCCAGGTGCCTGAAGTGTAGTTTTTTTAAAAATCAATTTCTGTTACCAGACCACATTACACAAACAGGCTGAACCAAAAGTTTCTCTTTTTTCCCTTCCATAAATTTTGTGGGATTATTTCCTTTTTCTTAAAAAAAGGATTTATAGAACAATTTTCATTGTCTCCATAAAAACTCTATTATTACTTTTGAGGAATGCTGTTTGGAACAAGCTTTGAAGATTACAAAAAATGGGCTTGGTTTTTTTGCCTATGACTTTGCATTGTTCACACCAGTACTATACCATCATTTTTTGAAGGACATTCACCCTCTTCTCTTCTCTTCTCTTCTCTTCCATTGTGACTATAAGGAGATTGGAAGTGTTTGCTTCCATTTTCAATTAATGATTTTTCAAAATGTACAAATTGGAAAAAGATATTAGTTTCAAACATGACTTCTCAGAAGAAACCAACTTCAGCACTGGATAATGATGTTTGACTTATTCAGAAAAGAAAACTAACTTGGGAATCCTAGCTGAGATACTGTAATAGCAATAGCACTAGCATTTAGACTTATATGCCATTCCATAGCACTTTACAGCCCTCTCTTAGCAGTTTACAGAGTCAGCATATTGTCCCCAACAATCTGGCTTCTCATTTTATCGACCTCGGAAGGATCGAACTCCTGGCAGTGAGTTGAATCAGTCTGCAATACTGCATTCTAACTACTGCATCACCATGGTTCTTACGATCAAGTAAACAACAATGTTGTTCAAAATGCAAGCAAATACTTATCTATATCCAATCAAGTTGGAAAACAGAAGTGGATGTAAACTGGCTTACATGTGCCCAGATCAATTTAACCTAAATCAATATCACAGTGAATGAGCAAAATATTTTTTAATATTTATTTTTATTCTTTCCTCCTAAATGTAGACATTTCACTTTCATCTAACAAAAATTACACGCTCTAACTTTTCTATGAAGACCAGGGACTGCTTTGTCTTGACAATAATAAGCATTTCATTTTCATAATCTGAAAAGTATCATTTTTATAAAGAATTATAAATTGCAAATTGAGCTTCTTATCAAGTTTTATCAATTTTATATAATTGTCAATGTAACATCAGAATAATACCTTTTTCCTGAAACAATGACAAATCAATTTAGCTTTGGGTTATGCAGCTTGGTATATTATTAGGCATCAAGCAATTCAGTCTGCTGAATTCAGTCTACTTCTAGGAGGTTGGTATATATAGAATTAACTAAGCAATCAATGTACTAAAGTTACAATGGCTGTCACTTATTTTGTTAATAGGTAAGAAAACTCTTTCAGTCTCTATCCTGTATTAAAAAGAATGCTGAAAAGTTATTATATGGTTGGGGGAGGGAGAGATTTTTACTTACTAAAATAAATTCTTTGTTGAATGTTCATGCTAATGGTTTATTTATTATGTGCTATAAGAACACACTACATTTGTTGTTGTTAGTTGCAAAGTCGTGTCCGACCCATTGTGACCCCATGGACAACATTCCTCCAGGCCTTCCTGTCCTCTACCATTTTGGAGTCCATTGAAGCTCACGCCTACTGCTTCAGTGACTCCATCCAGCCACCTCATTCTCTGTTGTCCCCTTCTTCTATTGCCCTCAATCTTTCCCAGCATTAGGCTCTTCTCCAGGGAGTCCTTCCTTCTCATTAGGTGGTCAAAGTACTTAAATTTCAACTTCTGGATCTGGCCTTCTAAAGAGCAGTCAGGGTTGATCTCCTCTAGGACTGACCGGTTTGATCGCCTTGCAGTCCAGGGGACTCGCAGGAGTCTTCTCCAGCACCATAGTTCAAAGACCTCAATATTTTTGCTCTCAGCCTTTCTTATGTTCCAACTTTCACAGCCATACATTGCAACTGGGAAAACCATGGCCTTGACTATACATACTTTTGTTGGCAGGGTGATGTCTCTGCTTTTTAGTATGCTGTCTAGATTTGCCATAGCTTTCCTCCCCAGGAGCAAGCGTCTTTTAATTTCTTGGCTGCAGTCCCCATCTGTGGTGATCTTGGAGCCCAAGAAGATAAAATCTGTCACTACCTCCATTTCTTCCCCATCTATTTGCCAGGAATTCAGAGGGCCGGAAGCCATGATCTTGGTTTTCTTAATGTTGAGTTTCAAGCCAATTTTTAATAATAATAATAATAATAATAATAATAATAATAATAATAATAATAATAATAATAATAATAATAAAGTTGGAAGGGACCTTGAAGGTCATTGAGTCCAACCCCCTGCTCAGGCAGGAAACCCTACACCATTTTGGACAGATGGCTGTCCAGTCTCTTCTTAAAAACTTCCGTTCTTGGACCATTCACCACTTCTGGAGGCAGGTTGTTCCATTGGTAAATTGTTCTAACTGTCAGGAAGTTTCTCCTTAGTTCTAGGTTGCTTCTCTCCTTGATTAGTTTCCATCCGTTGTTTCTTGTCCTGCCCTCAGACGCTTTGGAGAATAGCTTGACTCCCTCTTCTTTGTGGCAGTCCCTGAGATATTGGAATACTGCTATCATGTCTTCCCTTGTCCTTCTCTTTGTTTTGCACTCTCGTTCTTCACCCGCATCAAGAGGCTCTTTAGTTCCTCTTCACTTTCTGCCATTAGAGTGGTATCATCTGCATATCTTAGGTTGTTGATATTTCTCCCGGCAATCTTAATAATTTTGATTCATCTAGCCCTGCCTTTCTCATGATGTGCTCTGCATATAAGTTAAATAAGCAGGGTGACAGAATAAAAGCCTTGTCGGACTGCTTTCCCAATTTTGAACCAATCAGTGGTTCTGTGTCCAGTTCTCACTGCTGCTTCTTGACCTGCATATAGGTTTCTCAAGAGACAAATAAGATGGTCTGGTACTTAAGAACTTGCCACAATTTTTTGTGAACCACACAATCAAAGGCTTTAGCATAGTCAATGAAGCAGAAGTAGATGTTTTTCTGGAACTCCCTAGCTTTCTCCATGATCCAGCGTATGTTGGCAATTTAATCTCTAGTTCCTCTGCCTCTTCGAAATCCTGCCTATACTTCTGGAAGTTTTCGATCCATATACTGCTGGAATCTAGCTTGTAGGGTTTTAAGCATAACTTTACTTGCATGTGAAATGAGTGCAATGGAGCGATAGTTTGAACATTCTTTGGCATTGCCTTTCTTTGGAATTGGAATATCCTGTGGCCACTGTTGAGTTTTCCAAATTTGCTGGCAAATTGAGTGTAGCACTTTTACTGCATCGTCTTTTAAGATTTTGAATAGCGCAGCTGGAATACTGTCACCTCCACTAGCTTTGTTGTTGCTCAGCTTTCCTAAGGCCCATTTCACTTCACATTCTAGGATATCTGGCTCAAGGTCAGTGACCACGTCATCATGATTATCAGGGATGCTAAGCTTGTTCTTGTATATTTCTTCTGTGTCATTTTGCACCTCTTTTTAATCTCTTCTGCCTCTGTTAGGTCCCTGCCATTTTGGTCCTTTATCATGCCCATCTTTGCATGAAACGTTCCCTTCATATCTCCAATTTTCTTGAAGAGGTCTCTGGTTCTCCCTATACTATTGTTTTCTTCTATTTCTTTGCACTGTTCATTTAAGAGGGCATTCTTATCTCTTCTAGCTATTTTCTGGAAATCTGCATTCAATTGGGTGTATCTTTCTCTTTCTCCCTTGCCTTTAGCTTCCCTTCTTTCCTCAGCTATTTGCAAAGCTTCCTCAGACAGCCATTTTGCTTTCTTGCATTTCTTTTTCTTTGGTATGGTTTTAGTTGCTACCTCTTGTACAATGTTGTGAACCTCCGTCCATAGTTCTTCAGGCACTCTATCTATCAGATCTAATTCCTTAAATCTATTTGTCACCAGTATTATAAAAAATACTGGTCTCCAAAGACCATTTCCAGCAATAATGCATTATGTAAATTCTGATTACAAAGATTAAATTTAATCACTATGGAAACGTAAAGGTTTCCTGGGACTTTATAATATTGTTTGAATGGCGGAATAATATTATTTTCAATAGTTTAGTATCATTTCAAATAAAAGAAACAGTAAATGTGTTTTGATAGCATTCTAAATTTATATGTAATCATTAATATTCATTTCTCAAAAAAAAAACAAAAAACCCAGGAATCTATTGGTATACCTAGTAACTATTATTTCCATATAATTCATTTAAAAGAGAACTAGACATCCCAGACCAGCAGCAGCCAACACTCCGAAGCAGCCACAACTGTCATTCCCTGGGAGTCATAAATCCTGGATTTTGGACACATTCTATAAATTAGCACTTTTGAAGTTATCTTGATTCAAAAATTGATGCCTGAATTATGAACTGTTTTACACAGTTCAATGTCATAACAAGAGTTTTACTAGTATATAGTAAAACAAATTAACTGCGATTAATTGACTCGTTTGGAAGTAGTTACAAACTCTGACAGTTTGATCCAGCTTGAACACTACAGAGTGGAATCGCCTCTATGGATATTGCATTTGGGGCTCAAAGCTTTGGGCATTTTGTTCATATGAAGGTTAGTTTTATTCGTTAGGATTCCCTAATTGTTAAGAATAGAGATTTCTGTGCATGTGATGTATCTGCTATCTCCAATGCACATCAGAAGTGGAAAGCAAAACTTATTTTAATCAATGCTTCAACATGGAAAGTGGAGAAATATTATCCTATCATTTACTTTCTTATTGTGACTCTTTTGTAGTAAATTAGCATTAAAAACAAAGTCTTTCAAATATATAGGTCTGCTAGTCATACTATTAAAGTTAAAATCTAATTTCCTCACTAGGCACCATGCCATGTACAATCTGATATTTCATATATTGCAGCTGTAAAAGGTATTTTTTAAATGTTGATAATAAACTAACAACTTGATACTCTTCATTAGCTCTTTGATTTTAGGTCAATGGAAGGCAGGCTCTTAACAAAATATATTAATACAGAAGAACAAAGCACTTCAAGCAAATATTTAATTAAGTGGAATTCAGTTTAAGGTAAAATAGTCTATCTCAGATCAGTCTTCCTCACAGGATTGTTAATCAGAGGAATACGATGAACACAGATCATGATGTATACAATTAAGGTTGGATTTTAATTCTTTTCCTCATCATTATAATGAAAAAAAATGTTTCAAATATCTGAGATGTTGGAAAATATGGACTTTCTTTCAAAAAATTGCAAAGAGAAATACATGCCTCATCTGATAATCTGAAAAGACTCTGCTTTTATATGCTGATGAAATCTGATGTCTGCTTTGGGAATTAATAAATGAACTTCAAAAATCATAAAAATGTATCAATAGTTCAATGTTTGCTATTTTAGAACAAAAAAAATGGGGAATATACAAATCCTCAAGAAAGTTAGTTCTTCTGAATGGTCTGGCACTGACTTCACTGAAGGGCATAACACATGTGTTCAATATAAAGGCTTGACACGATCATCACAACATTTTAACATATAGTTTTTGCCTCTATTGCTATTTCAAGAACAACAACAACAACAACAACAACAACAACAAAAAGATGACGTGGGGAATAACGTCCTGAAATGATCATCTTCACATATGCCAATAGAATGAGGAGCAAATCTTCAGACTAGGGGAAGCAAAGAGAGAATATGCAACGTAAGCAAGCATTTATTTCCATACTGTACCTTTTCATCTAAAGCCTTATGGTGCTCAAACAAAGATTTCAATGCTTTCAGAACTTCAACTTCACTGGAAACTCCTGAGGGAGACTGTGCTTGGCGTTTCACCACTGTCATTCTCAGTGACCTTTCATGTCTTGAAACAAGGCACTCCAAATGTTCCAGTAACAGCTGTTTCAACATTAAAAAAGGTAGTTCATTAGTACCTAAAACTCAGTGCCACTGTATTTCTAAAACCTAAAAGAAAATCGTAACAAAAGTGGCAAGTTTTCCAATATTAGAAACCTTATAACACTTTCCCCCCCCCCAAGCTCCTGTGTAAACAAAATAGCAGGAAATAAACTGTACATAATAATTATTGGAACTCTTGGAATAAACAGCTTCATTTTTATTTGTTATTTATGTATTTATTAGTTAGGTTTATATCCCATATTTCCTGCATGAGCTCAAGACAGGGTACCTAGCACTTCTTTCAACTTTCCCTCATAAAAATCTTATGAGTTAGGTTGGATTGAGAGAGAATGACTCTCAATGATGTCCATGGATGACAGAGGACTTGAATCTGAGTCTCTCTGGCCCTAGTCCAGTTCACTATATCACAATACCTGGAGTGATAAACTAAAAAAAATCTAATAATAGGAATATATTGTTAATTGAGACAGAATTGAAATAAACTAAAAACAATCAGTATATAAATACAGGTGAAAGTATATTATGCTTACGTTAATATTTAACCAATAAGCATCAGCTTGAATCAAAATCAGCAGGACCTTGAAAAAAAGGACTGTTTACTGATGGGAATGCATCATGATCTACTATGCTGGTCTAGTCAATGAAGGATGATAGATAGATGAGTTTTGACTTCACAGTCGAAGTCATCCATATGGCTTCCATTCCTACGGGAAGATTAGAACCTAGATTTCCCTTCTATCAGTCAAGCACCTCAGCCACTACAAGCCACTCCTCAGTTAGCAACTGCCTTGTTTAGTGATTATTCATAAATACAACAGTAATAAATGGAAATTAAAAAAAAAATTCTGACCAGTGCACACATTTATGATTAATTTTTGTGTAGCTGACAACAAAAGCCTTCAGTGAGAAACTGATTAAGATATGGTTAATTTCAGGCAACAGTACTAGCCAGCCTGAGGGTTCTAATCAACTAATTAAGGTCAGTGAGCTTGTCTTTAGCACTTTTTGGGATATATTAAGCTATAGAGAAAAACGCATCAGGAAGATTGCTTGTCTAAGTAATTTCTTAGTCCTGGGAGAGGGGCAAACAAAAGGAAAAATAAAATAAATTAGGCCCAGGCCACCATATGAGAAAACTTTATCTGAATGAGACTGAAGCAACTAGAGATCTCTCTCTCTCTCTCTCTGCCATTTTGCTTAATGGCTGAGCTGTTGGAACAGAAGATATCTATTTATTACTTAATGCGATTCTCTGTTGTCATTATTACCACAAATTAAATGGGTTTCATAATTGTATTCATAATCATTTGGTTCTAAATTTCATATAGAATTCTGGCATCTTGAATATAAAATGAGCAAAAAGGAGGGAAATGTTAATTTTGTAGCACTTATTTTGAAAGATTTCTGATAGATAAGCCATTGTATATTAACATTTTCTGGAATTTACCTGCTATGAACAGTTGGATATCTTGAAGAATTATCTGGGAACACTTACCACTTATGAGTTCAAAATGTTTCATAATCAGTGATCACTAAAAGGTCTTGTGAGGTCAGTAGATTAACAGCCAAAATTTTCTCAATCAATATTCAGGTGTCTCCTATTCAATTTCATATATTGGTCAAAAACCAGACTGAGTAATCTCTGGGCAACTATTAAAAACCAGGTGATCTTGAAACTGTTCAGTAAAATCTATTTTAAAAATGGCTCGAAAAGATAAACCTGAAAATAGAATTAATCTCAAAAATATAAAAATCTGAATTTTCAAAAAGAGAGTACAATAGCATACAATATCATTAACGTAGAATATGTTTGCTCTGACAAGACCTCCACAGATCTAATATAGCTGTTATTACATTTCTTCAATAACTTCCGCTCTATTAGTAAAAGTCCTCTGTTAATGGTATATAAAATTGAGTTTTCTACTTACTCTTGTATTATTCCTTTCAGCTTTCAATTCTGAAATTTCTTCTTCTTTTTCCAGTAGTTGTTCCCTGCATGCATTTAGTTCTTTTGTAAGTGCAGCAAATTCCTGCAAAATTATAGAAATATGCATTATTTCAGAAAATTTTATAAACACTTTTCAATTTCTCATTAAAATGATAAATTTAATATAATGAAATGCTTTTGACATCTTTCTTTAAATTAAAAAAACTCAGATAGCTTTAAGAATTATTTTGTTAGAGACTTTGAAATTAAATAAAATAATAAAAAAGACACTGTAACTATTTCTTTGTTTTTCCCAAAATGTAAAAGGTAAAGGAACAGGCAAACCTCCCAATAGTAGTTATTCTGTTAAATCATTCATCATGGCTCCAAAACCCTGTCCAGCAATGTCATAGTTTCAGCTAATGATTATCAAAGGGAGAATCTAAAAATAATGCTGATCACTGAGAAAATATTAAATAGTGCACCATGATGTAAGATTGATATGAGTAAGATTTATACCTATAAATGAGAAAGTTACTGACTATAACTGTGGTTTTCAAGTGGTCATCCATGTGTTTATCCATCAATCCATCCATCCATCCATCCATCTATATATACATACATACATTCTACAAGCGCATAATAGTTCCATCAGAAATCTGCTATAGAATAGGTGATTTGGGACAGGAAATAGACCTACATAACATATTCACAAAGAAAATCCTACCACGTACTCATAGTTCCCTAGCTATTATAAATATTTTGGAACAAGAAATATCACCAAATAGGTATATAAAGATGGGCAAGAAGGTGGATTATATGAATACACAAATTACAACTCAAAGAGTGATAGTTATAGACGAACAACTTTTTCTTTTTCATTTTTGTCTCTGTATATCACAAATCTGATTGAGTAGCAAGTATAGCTGATGGTGGTGACAATTGTTTTCTGGGAGACAGTGGTGCTTTATTAAAGTATGCATTTATTCTGCCCCTGAATGTAAATATGACAATACTAGAAACAATTTAAAAGAAACAATTTGACTACAAGGATAATAATAGTTTTTACAAATGCCCCTTAGATGAAGGGCTCAGAGTAGACCCTCGGGGCAGTAGATAGGATGAAAGGTAAGACTAAAAGTGGTAAAAAGCATTACCTGGAGCAGAGATACAAAAGTACCGATCTTAGAGATCTAATGAGCCAAAGCAGTTTCCTTGCTTTAGCAGAAGCTGCAAACAGAATCTATTGGGCAACTACAACATTTCCATGATTGGTCTTATTTCATCATCAGGCTTTAGAACAGTGAAACAACAAGGAAAAAAGTCAAACCTGTTGGAATGGAACCAGTGTAATAGTGCCTTTGTGCAAGAGAGCTACAGACTTTTATAACACTAAACGGATATAAATGCAATAAAGTCAACAAAGGGAACAGAATGGTACTGCTTGTCTAATAGGTAGCATTGTCAGCACCTAATAATTGATGGTTAGAATTTTCTCCGACACTGAGAAAACAAGCCACCAATGCATGGATATGGAAAGAAAAGATACAACGTTTCCAAAGACTCATTATCACCCTAAGGTCTAATTTTCAGGATGACTGATTTGTTACACATTGTTTTTCTCAGAGGACATTTAAGCCCAGATTATACTTTCAAATTATATCTTATTGTAGCAGAGATTCCTGAAGAGAAAGTTCAGAAACTTTCCCTGCAGGCAATAATCATATCACTACAGTAAGTGTTACAGGCTGCCTGTGATGCCATAGATGGTGCTTTAGTGCCTTTGAAATACTATAGGAGACCTTCTCTTATCCATTTTAAAAAGTACAAATGGTAGGGGAATTTTGAGGAACAATACAAATTGTATACGTCTTAATGTTCTTGATACAAAGAATGATATGGTGGACGTGACTAGGGTAATACAGGTAGTCCTCAATTTACAAACTATTAATTTAGTGACCATTCAAAGTTATAACAGCACTGAAAAAAGTTACTTATGACGCTTTCTCACATTTACGATTACTGCAGGGTCCCCATGATGATTTGATCAAAATTTGGATACTTGGCAACTGGCATGTATTTATGATGGATGCAGTGCCCTGGGGTCATGTGATCACTTTTTGTGACCTTCTGACAAACAAAGGCAATGGGGAAGCCAAATTTACTTAACAACCATGTTATTAACTTAACAACTATGGTGAGAAAGGTCATAAAATGGGGCAAAACTCACTTAACAACTGTCTTGCTTAGCATTGGAAATACTGAAATGTTCATAACTCAAGGACTACTTATACTTTTTATGATGTGGAGCAGTTACACTGACAGTATTCATGAAATGGTGGAAGGAACAATAGCCACGTCATCTGCCAATCTTGATCTGATGTGTTGGAAATACGAATTTTCTTGTCATTGGTAAAGTGGTCTACCTAATCTCAGCCATAAAAACAGTCACTATTAGAAAGAAAGTTAGAGTATTTTATGTAATGTAATATACATAGAGATATATTGGTTCTAAATAGTAACTTGTTCAGTTGCTGGAATTCTTACAACTTTTTCTTAGGCCTGGAGACTAAAACATACGAAGAACGGCTGCGGGACTTGGGTTTGGCTAGTCTAAAGAAAAGAAGAAATAGGGGAGACATGATAGCAGTATTCCAGTATTTAAGGGACTGCCACAAAGAAGAGGGAGTCACGTTATTCTCCAAAGCACCAGAGGGCAGATCAAGAAACAATGGCTGGAAACTGATGAAAGAGAAGCAACCTGGAATTAAGGAGAAACTTCCTGATAGTGAGGACAATTAACCAGAAGTCGTGGGTGCTCCATCACTGGAGACTTTTAAAGAGAGGCTAGACAGTCACTTGTCTGAAATGGTATAGATTCTCCTGCTTGAACAGGGGGCTGGACTAGAAGACCTCCAAGGTCCCTTCCAGCTCTATTCTATTCCACTATCTAAATAATTCTTGCTAAAGAGAAATTCTATGAGAACTGCTTGGAAAAAAATAATGATTTGGGAAGCTACTAAAAAGTGTAAGAGATCTCTCTTTTAGATACCCCACAATTTCTTTTGGCTTCCTTTGAGGAGATGGAAGTGGTGTTACTGAATCCCTCAGAATTGGAAATATTTACAAAGCTTCTAGAACCCTGGCTGATCCAATTAAACCAAAGGAGTTAGTTTTTTTGTATTTATTTCAGTGGAGTTAGGCATAACTGTTCTACAAGAGGATTGGAAACGACAGGAACGAGCTCAGATCGTATTTTCATAGATCCAGAAATCTAGCAACCATAAAAGACCATTTCTAGATATACCTATAAACACGTAGATTGGTTTTTTTCAGAGCTTACTTTATGAAACTTTGATAGGTAATAGCTATATGTTCAAACACATATTTCAATAGGCAGCAATGTGCATTTTACAGACTTACATGGGACAAAACCAATGTTCCCAGATGTTGGCAGCAAAGTCATAGGTTAAAATAAAATAACTCTGAAGATAATAAGTGTATACACAGAGACACACATGTAAACATAAACAAAGTATGGAGGATATGAACTTCTTGCATTTGTCAACTTAAATTACTACCCTTCCATTGGAAAGCAATATCTTCAGATTATGGAAAGGTATTTCTTCTTAGTGAGATGTCTTCACAATAATTTGACATGCAAAAGTCACTCCATAAAAAGATTTTGGCAATTCATTATTTTACTGTATTACACGACAAATATCTGCTAAAATAATTATAAATAATTCATATGTAATTAAAACAGCCCAGTATAATAAATAAGAATGGTTTCTATGTTATATTCTGTCTGTCTGTGGTTACTATAAGACTAGGCTTTTATCAAACTAATAAACTGCAGGTTTGATTATTTATAAATTTCAGAAAAATAAATTACTCGTTATCCCAATGTACTAAATTTGGAATATCTGGATTCAGGCCAATTTATTTATGAACTAAGTTCTTCGGTTTAATTGTTTTTGTTTGATAATAATTTTTAAGAAATAATTACAGGATCACTAGTGACATTGTCATGATTTGCTTGAAAACTGTTCTTGACCAGTTCGTCTTCACAGATGAATTCTGATCATTTAGTAGCATTGTGCAAAATCTTTTTATATCACATTTATCTTCTAATTAACCTGATGTGGTGCTATCTATGTTTATGTGCACTATCTATAAATAAAAAAGCAATCCTGGTTCAATAAAAGATAGTAAGCAAATCCAAAAACACTAAGAAAAATAATTACATAATAAGAACCCAAGAATAACTACAGAAGAATAAAAAGGACAAAAATAGTTCTATTTTACTTGTGTTGTGCGTTTTACAGGGAGAGAAAAATATACAGTCTCATTTTCAGTGTCCTGTCTCATATGCATCATAATTGGTTTATTTGATCCCTGTGCAGGCAATGAGACCTTGGAGGCCCAAAGCTGTTTTCTCAGTAGTCAACAAGTCAGTTGTCTGAATACTGGGAAACAAAGAGTGCTAACACTTTCTCCCAGTCACCTAGCAGACTGTTGGAGTAGAGAAATGGCTTCTGTTTTAGGGTTAGGATAGGCAAAATAAAACCTTCTGGACTTTCTTCCCTTATAATCCTGAACTCAATCTCAATATAAAGTAGGATGCGGTTACAGACAAGACTGTAGTTCCTATTGTAGGAAGTCAGCACCCCCCCCCCAAGAAAAGGAAACATTTAAGGGGATATTAAAAAGGCAGAATATTATATTTTCCCCAAAGGCATAATAGAAAAATCTTAGGCAGAAACCATTCCCCTCCAAGTCTCTCTGCCACAAGTAGAAACCAGCTTTTAGAAATGCAGATTTGGTGATTCACTCAGGAAGACTGGGGCCAGGAAGCTTGGAGCTGATGGGATTAGAAAGACAAAGATCACTAAAATCTACATTCCCCCACCCAAAATCTAAAGACACGACCTTTAGGACACAATAGGATTAACCAACCACCATTAGAATACCAAAAGGGCACACTCAAGCTCAGGTCAAAGTACATGCCACAGGAACAGGAAGAACCTCAAGTACAAAGCCACAGGAACAGGAAGAACCTCAAATACAAAGCCCAAAGAAGGTATAAAAGCCCACCTATCTCAACTCCATTTTGTCAACTGTCCCAGAACCACATGCTGTTGGCTCTGCTCTTCAATAAACAATAACCTTCTTTCCGAACAGCCTCCATTTTGTTTATTCCTGGCTTGGTCTGGACTTGAAGATTTTTCTTTCAACACTATCTATGGCCATAGAATAAGATAAACAAGTCTCTCTCTTTCATTAGTCTTGTTTGTTTGTTTCTTTGGGTTCTCTCTCTCTCTCTGTGTCTCTCTCTCTCTCTGTGTGCGAGAGAGAGTAACATGGCAAAATGAACATGAATTTGTGCATCGTGGTCCCACCTATCAGTCTTATACAGCTCCTAAAGGTTTCTGCGAGGACCAGTATGCCTTCTCACTTTAAAAGAAGTACATCAGAATTTCCATGGGTCTTCTAGATAGAGTTTTTAGAAAGAGGAATCTTAGCCTTGCTTTGAGTTTTCTACCCATCCTCCAACATACAAGAATGTGGCCAGAACATTCCTTTTCTCTTTTCCTAAATATATAGTTTCCATTGAACAGAATTTTGTTAAAGAAGTCAATTAATAAAGCAAAGAAAAGCACATTAAAACAAATAAATCTAATGTGCTTCCAAAAGAAAATATATCCTGGTCTTCCAAATTGGCCTTGAAAATTGCAGTTGAGCTTGGATCAAATGTAGATAGATGAAAATTAATTAAAATGTATGTGAGAATTGGGACTGCCTCTTTTCGATTATATCTACTCAGGTCTGGCAGGAAGGGCATGTTATGGGTCTTGATTGTTACACAGCTCCAGCTGATAAGACCCAGGAGTGAACCTTTCCTGCAACAGTACCTGCTCTTTGAAATACCATCTCCCCAAGGTCAGATGGTACTTCTAGGCCTAGGGATCTTTTGCAAACAGGGAGCCTGCAAGATGGCTTTATTAGATATAAGTTTTTACATACTCTCCAATGTTATAATTTATACAAACTTTCGCCCACAATAGGAATCTCAGTGAATAGCTTAAACAAAATAACATATGACTGCTTCATTCAATGACCACAATCCCTGCACTTCCAATTGTCATTGTTAAGTGATCTCTCAGGTTGTTAAGTAGAGTCCCAGGTAAAAAGTGTGAAGAACTTCAAGGGGAATGTGAGAGACGCTGGGAGACCTGACACAGCCCATTTTGAGTTTTACTAGATCTAGTGGACTAAGGTTATGCTTGAGCTAAGCATTTTCACTTCTCTGCTGTGAAAAGAAACAATAAAAAAAAAAGATCTTCTTCCTGGAATATATCCACAAGCTTTTTTTGAGAAGCTTCATAAGAAAATGAAGCTTATCTTTCATATTTAGAATGAGATTATTCTATCAGGCTTGAATCTTGAGAGATACAATAATAATAGCAGGAACACAAGCTTCATGAAATATATTGTTGGCCTAGAAATGATTAAATGATGGAAAATGATCGTGTAGGAAGTGTATAATAGCAGAATCTTATAACAAATATTTAAATTTAAATTTAAAAATACAAATTTTAGTTCTACCTTGTTATGTAACAACTTTTGATGATAATGATCTTTGCTGCATATTTACTTCACACATGCACAGAAAAAGCGATGTTGTCATCTAGAATTATTTTTTTCTCTTAGATATATTGCATGGTCAGTCATAGTTTAAGGAGCCTCAAGACAGAAGCTGCTGCAGAACTAATACTGTTTGACAGACAGAACTACACCATTAAATTCATAAAGAAACTGCAAGGTTCCAACAACTATTACAAAACAACACCATAATAATCTAAGCATTAAATTAATCAGCAGTAATAATTCTACCAATATATGAAACAGTAAAGGACAGAAACTGTTGAAATGCATAATTTTCCATTTTAAAAGCTCAGATTAGATCCAGGCTTCTGGAAGACTACTTCCTCCAATGAGAATATTCCTGTCCTGTTCAGTAAAATTGGGAAGGAATATTATGGGTCCCTTGGGGGAACAGTCTGTCTCAGTAATAGCCCATCTTTCTAGAACAGTGGTTCTCAACCTGTGGGTCGGGACCCCATTTGGGGTCAAACGACCATTTCACGGGGGTTGCCAAACAACGCAGTCCGCTATTTTTTCCCCTTTTCCTTAGCTGTGCTACACCCTTTTATTCTATTGGCTTTTGAAAGCCAATAGAATAGATTCTCTTGAATAGAGTCTAATTCTATTGGCTTTCAAAAGCCAATAGGAATTGTCCAGGCTGTCTCTGCCCTGCTGAGCCTGCCAAAAGTCCCATTCTGCAAACGGGGCTGCACCAGTTGAGTAGTCCTCGACTTACAACCAGTTGAGTAGTCCTCGACTTACGACCGGTTGGGGGTCGCGGCATTAAAAAGGTTGAGAACCACTGTTCTAGAACAATGTAGCCACAGAAATTCTGATAACTTGTATAATTGTAACATTCTATTGAGTCTGAGCTGGGATTGTTATTTTTTAATTAGGGCAATTACATTTATCATTTCAGGTTTTAATTATTGGTTTAAGATATTTATACTTTTATATGTGTTGCCTAGCATTTGTTGAAATTGGTGGAATATAAATGATATATACACAGGGCTTTTTTTCTCATTTTGGATTTAGAAGATTTAAAAGATTCCACCTTTTTTGGATGGAACCTTGTAGTGTAGGCAAGGCGGGTTGTATGACGTGTGTGAGTTCCGGCACCTTTTTTTTTTTTTTTAGAAAAAAAGCACTGTATATACATATGTGTGTATATAATGCACATTTACCTCCCTCTTATCTATCCTTCACAACTGCAGATCCAACAGAGAACCCTACGAACCAATCAATACTCCTTCTCTAGCTACCTCCACTTGCCCAATGGGACAGTACCAAAAATGTCACTCAAACAATGCCTTCCCCCTACCTTCCTACTCCTTGTGAACATGAACAAAATTTCCAATCCATATTCCCAGAATAAGTGTGTCTTTATTTGCTTATTTATTAAAGCAATTCTAGTTACTTGCCAAAACATGAAGCTTTCTATTTAAAAGCTTATTGCTAGCCATGACAGTGAAAAGATCCAGAACTTAGATGTAACATAAAACCAGGTTTGTGTAAATAATTTTCTTATGATGTGCCACATGCAAATAATAGAAGGCAACTAAGTTATATTTTATAGGTTTCTAAATCAGATGCTTTAATTGCACAAGAAAGGCAAGTTCACAAATTCAGTATTCCAAATGAGGCTTTCATGAAAAGGATTGGACTGAAAGATAAGGGATCATAATTTGATAACCAAAACTTTTAAGGCTCAGTATAAAAACGGGGATGAGACAAGAATGGATTTAAGGCATTTTAATGTGCTCCAGTTAAGGCAGAAGTGAGCAATGACAACTCCTTTCAGTTTTATTAAATTAAAATGCATCATTCTCCATCATTGGTTAAGGGCTGATAACAATGGGACTTCAACATCTAGAGCAGAGCTTTTCAACCGGTGGTACGCATACCATTTGTGGTACTTTGCCACAAGGGAGGTGGTACGTGATTGCTAGCCAAGTGTAGCAGGGGAGGGGAATGAGCTGAAGCGAGCCAAGCCTGAGAGAGAGAGAGAGCTGCAGCTACAGGACTGTCTGGGCTGGCAGAAGCCGCAGGAGCCGGCAGGGCTCCAGCTGATTGGCGCTTCCAGAAGCAGCTCGGAGCTGGAGGTGAACTGAAGAAAAAGGGGGGGAAAGGAGAGGCTATAAAAGAACATGGTTTGGGTGGAGGAAGGGGAAAAAAGACAACAGGAAAGGTTTAATCCCCTTAAACAAATGTAATTAGTTTTACCCCCTTTAAATGAGTCAATCTGTGGCTTTTAGAAAGTTTTCTTTGAAGGTAAACAGGCTTAATTTAAAGCTAAAGGTTTTTGCAATTGCCGGAGCCTTTCAGTCTAGGATTGCAACATTGTGACCTGAGGCAGCTTAAAGAGAAAAAAAAAAACAAACCGGGAGTTTTGTGAGGTTTTTTTGCTTTGCACTTGATTCCTGTGTCTTTAATGGTACAGGGAAGGGATTGGGGGGCGCATTCTTACTACACCATGGAAGAGTTCAGAACGGCAAACCAGCTAGCTCAGGAGTCTACAAACTTAGCAACTTTAAGACCTGTGGACTTCAACTCCCAGAATTCCTCAACCAGTCATGAGGGCTGAGGAATTCTGGGAGTTGAAGTCCACAAGTCTTAAGTGCCAAGTTTGAAGACCCCTGGACTAGCTGGTAGTGGTGCATATTAATAAACATGGATAAATTCATTATACATTTGTCAGTGCAAAGGGAAAGTGATTCAGCAAAGGAACAGCCACCGAAGAAATTTAAACTGGTACTTTTTATTTTTTTCTACAGTTTGTAATATTTTATTAGATTATAGAATAAAATACAAAAATACAAAAGCAAATAGTAGGACACAATGGGGAGGAAAAAGAGGGGGAAAGTGAGTGGGAGAAGGGAAAAAGAACATACTTCCTCTGTTGCAGTAGAAGAAAGCATTAATATTGAATCTCAACTTTTTACTTTTCCATAATATTATAAACTAGCCATGTCTATAACAACAAATGAACCTAATCTGTAAAACCCAAAATTCCCCCCCCCTTTTTTTTAGTCATCAAGTTTTTGACAGCTTGCTAAACACTGGTGGTACTCAAATATTGTCGTGTCCAAAAGTGGTACAATCTGTGAAAAGGTTGAAAAACCCTGATCTAGAGGAGTCTGTGTGTCTTTTCTTGTCTTAAGGGATGAAAAACATGGAAATCTTGGCTGTGTAAGACTAAGATGTCTACTTAAGGCTAAGCCTGGAGAAAAAAGATCCCATAAAGTAGAAGATCAATCTGATAAATGGTGTTGGCAGACATTATTCCTGATTACATATATACCTTAAGTACCTGTACAGAAGAACTGAGCATAATATCAAGGAGAATTAATTTTCCAAAGGAGAAAAATTGGTTAAGGTGTTTTCTTCAGCACATTTTCTAATATTTTATTCCTCAAAGAATGAAATGGTTACTGCCTCCATTAATCTAGTTATAATGTTTTTCAAAAACATTATTTCTTTCAATGGTTTTAACAATTACTCTGGAACTACAGACCCAACATCAGAATAGTTAGACTTATTCAAGTCCAATTTATTTATTTTTCTTTATATTTAATTATATATGACAGACTATTCTTGTAAAAAAATTCAAAGCAGCTTGTTAAGAAAAATTGAAAAATCAAGTGTCAGATAAAATATTGCTGACTTGCAAATTATATAGATCCAAACTAGTTTAATATTTTTCTGTGCAAATATGTTTTTTATCTTTTATCCTTTTATGTAATATTTTAATTATTTATTTAATTGGATAAGGGGCAAATATTAGCTATTACAAAACATTTTCAAGCAATACAGTCATGTATTATAGACAAGTAATTTTCCACAAATTATTTAAACAAGGCAGTGCAATATTATATGTGTAAAATTATCAGCATTCATATTGTGTTACAAAGTCTGACATTAAGGAATTTAACAGCTTTTATCCAGGATAAAATTAAAGTGAAGTTATAACATGGCTTTCTTAATTAAGTGCTTTACTGAATATTAATACGTTACTGAATAGAAATACAAAAACTCTGAAAAACTAGCAAAAACTGCAATTCCAAATTTAAACTTGTTCCAAATGTTATAAATAGACATCAGAAGTGAGAACTTCAGCAAAATATTAAAACTCAAGTATGCAACATTTCATTTCCCCTTCTTTTTTCTCCTTTGAATAGTCTCTCACTACTCCTAATAGTCTACTCTATTCTCTCTACTCCTTAATGATCTGTTACCACTAAGCATATTTCAGTCCTCATTGAATGGGATCAGTAATATACCATATACCTATCTTTAGGATTTTCTCTCAGTATTTTGTTTTTGTGCGTAGCATAGTCATCAATCAATGACTTGCTGAATTGGACTAAATTGATCACAGCACTCTCAAATACTGAAAAGTTAGCTTTAACACAAGTTCCAATCAATAAATATATATTTAGCAAAGTATCATAAGGTATAATGCTAAGAAGTATATCAATATTTGTTTCAAAAGAAATGTAAAAACTATGATAACTATTCCAGCTCACAATAAGATTGCTGAGATTTCTATAACCTGATAATATTGCTATCTTTTCACCAACACCTGTTAAGTCAACTGAAACTTTCACTCTCAAAAACTTCAACCCATTTCCACCAAAAGCACTTATCAATAATTAATATCTAGCAGACAAAATAGTGATTTTTGAAAAAAAATGGTGGATTTAAATGGGTTATTGAAGGGAAGGAAACTGAGCAGCCTAAAAACTTCAAGCAGGTGCCTGGATGATACAGACTGTGCTGCTTCAAAAGCAGAAATAAGTACAACTACTGTGTTTTCCCAAAAGTAAGACTTAATCTGAAAATAAGCCTTGGCTTGATTTTGGGGGGTGGGCCTAATATAAGCCCTACCCCAAAAATAAGCCCTAGTTTTGGGGTGAGGTGCATGCCTAAAAATCAAGCTAAGGCAGGGGTAGGAGGTAGACCTTATGACTGTAGCCAGGCTCCCTTGGATTGACACTTGCCTCGCTGGCCCATTTTTTCTGCAGGTCGGAGCTCCATTCTCAGCTGCAGAATGAAGCTGCTTCTTCGGCTGCAGAAGTGAGCAAGCTGGGGGGGGGGCTGTTGGTGCTGCAGCTGTGAGGTCAGTCAAAAATACATCCTCCCAAAATAAGACCTGGTGCCTCTTTTGGAAGAAAAAAAAATAAGACCAGGTCTTATTTTGGGGGAAACACGGTATTATAAATTTTATTTGGACAAAAGGTAATGAATGCCTAAAAGCAGCTACATAACGTTTTATAGCAAACTCTTGGCTCAACTGTGCTATGGTATTTAGTTGGGATCATTCCTTCAATATAAATCACTTGAAGCCATATAAAATTTTGTGAACCATTTTTGGAGTGCCTAGAACTATATCCAATGTGATGCTCAGAAATGAATTAAAGAAACAAAAAGCAAAAGTGACGGCATGGCTGCTAATACTCACCTATTGGCTCTTTGCTATAAAGGCTTTATATTTTACCTTCCTCAATTCTGCATCAGATTCACCCAAATCCCCACATTTATTAGTACTTATCTTTGCAATGTAAACATTGTAGCAACCATCACACAAGCTCTTTTACATTGCCCATATGACCAATGTAGTTTAAAAACTGTTATTCTTCCTTTATTGACATGTTAGAGGTTAAAATGAAAGTATCCTCAGATAAGGAACTTTTTATTAAAATTTATAAACAGATAAATTAGGATAGTAACATGGATAAATTCACTGAGAATCCTTATTTTTTTAATCTTTATTTGTCTTTACATCTTTCCCTCTTAGCTTATCGTTTTAATGTTAACATCAAGAATATTTATAGAGATATCATAATGTTTTAATATTACAGTATTGTGTTAATTATTACTGAAATGTGTGTATTTTTTCTAGCAGGTGTTTTATATTGCTCTAATAAATATTTGATTGATTTATGACAACAAATATTCTCCAGAGAAATTCCTTTTTTTTTCTAGCAGAACAAAAACACCCCATAATTATGGTTTCTGCACTTCTTTGCCAAAATAACCAGTGGGCAGTGCCACTTTTTCCACTATTCCATGCTTCTATTTGACATTGCAATGCCTAGCTCTTGACCACAAAACAACAGCAACAACAAGCTGGACTGATTATAAGTGTTAGAACAATTTGGGAAGAAGGAGAAATGCATTACTCTAATAATTCAGGTTTCCCAAGCTGGCAGGAAGATAATCAGAATCATAACTGACTTCTAAGTATAAAGGCAACACTTACTTTTCAGTTTTTTCCCTTCTACATCTATTGTTTGACCCTTGTTACTTATGAAGCATCACTTATATAAACTTATCTTCTGTGTTATAAATAGAGGAAAATGCCTTATAACAGATCAAATTAATTGTTTGTTTATCTCAGTACTGAGTATCTACACTAGTGATGTCCCTACATTTTAGATATCACTTGGTTGATGGGACCTGGGACTTTCTGCATGGAGGTTCTCTACCATTAAGCTATATAGTTTCTCCTTTTAGTAACCAAGAAGATGAAGAAAACATGTTTTAGATAAATGAATGTAATGACTTAACTGTAAATATATTTTGCCCTTAATGCATTTGTTAAAGTAAGCATAAAGTCAATATGTTAATTTTTGTCTTATTAAAATAGATCAACACCTACATGATATAAATAGAACCTCTCCTTTGGATGCTATTGCAGCTGGCTTACAAGTTTTCCTGAATGATATATTAGAAATTATGGTCATGTGTTGATTTTACTTCTTTAGAATAGTTTCTTGTAGGGCAGAAGTGGAATCAGAAATAATAGTTTTAATTGGATAGTTAATCACAACAAACATGTCTTGGCTTTTAAAAAAACATACAAGTGACATATTCAAAGACCCAGCAGAGACAAGAGGAACACAAGAATCTGATTTCAACAGATGTTCCTGATCAAGGATAGTGAAGAAACTGAGATTAGTGACATCTTGCAGAAACAAACATAGCAGCAACCTGCCTAAAGTGCTATGATCATCTCATTAGAAAAGTGTTAAAAGCATAGCAGGGAAACATAAACATTCTAGCCAATAATTAGATACCTTGGCCATCAATCAGTGCCAAAAATCATACTAATAGCAAAACTGCCAGCAATCTAAAGTAATCTATTACCTAAAATAAAACTTACTTTTCCTTTAGATTTTAAGTGATAAACAATTAAAAATAATTGTCATAATGTCCCAAGTCTACAATGTATATGGTTTAAAAAGGCTATATATTCATGGTCCAGAAAGTAAACTAAAAGATCCCCAGAGCCTTCAAATTCAACAGCAAATGGAGTTGGCAGCAAACAGTTTTCTATGTTTTAAAAGTTCCTTCCTTCAAAATAATGAAAGAAACAGAGGAGACATATATGTAGGATTCACTAACTCAAGCAAAATAATGCAGCGACAAAAGAAAGCAATTACTGCTTATCAAGAACATTGAAATGCCATATTGAATACTACACAACACAAGTAAAATAGCTGCTAAAACAGCTAATCAAAATCTCGTCTTGCTTTCAACAATTGATGCATGCAGAAGACTTCACTGGCTATGCCATGAACATCTGCTCAGTATATGCAATTAAAGCTTGATGATATCTGTTGAGTCCTTGGCGAAAAGCAGACGCGAGAAAAAGTTGTAGTTCTCAGGTTTTCTTTTATTCTGTGTTCAGCTTACAGGTGAAGGCTTCAGCAAAGCCCAAAACCTCCCAGCCTCTTATATAGGCAATTCCTGGGTCAATGTGTTACTTTTCCTGCGCCAGCACCCGCGCATGCGCACAGGCGCTGGCAACAGCCTGTCTGGTCCCGGGCAGCTTGCACCTGCCCGGGACTGCCTGCAAACGCCCCGAGCCCGTTTGCAAGGCTCGGGACATAACACCCCTTTCCCCCGGGCTAAGACTACTACCAACATACAATTATTTCTTGATGCAGTGTTCTACTCCCCAGTGCTCCTACTGTTTACTGGCTTTTGTTTAGCCAGCAATGTTATGTAATCCTCTAAGTACTTAGGAGATTTCCTTGCTCTCTGTGACCTTCTCAGCTCTGGGTTTCTGACAGGTGTATCCTGACTGAAGGGAGACGTGAACCTGTTCTCCTTATCTTGCCTTGGTGCCTTCCAAGGACTATGCCCCAATGCCTGGCCTGCTTGCTCGCCCACCGGGCTCGTCAGGCCAGAGCTTCTGTCACTTTGTGACCTGGTTGACCTGCGTAGCTGTAGGCCCTCGGGCCCCTTGAAGTGATAGCCACTGCTGGGCATCTCTGTAGAACCTCCTAGGTCTGTCCAAGACCTGTCAGGAGGCTGTCCAATCCCTAAACCCCATTCTGTGTCCGGGGTCGTGTGGGTTTCTGTACCTTCCCAAAACTCAGTTACTCCCTGATTTGGGCTAGAGGTGTTGCGGTCGGGACTTGGTTCCTCGACAACCTCCCTGTATGTTTGACCCCCTGTAGGACTTGGGGTAAGATCAGGCCAACTCTGGGGATTATGTGCCAGCTCTCTTGCGGGGTATGATTTATTGGGATGCTCCCGGGTATCCTCCCTGACTGGAGTACTGTGCTGTGCAGGTGAATAGTGATTGTACCCCCGGGGTGACTCCCTGGCTGGAGTAGGCGTGAATGCCTGGTAGTTGGATAGGCTCTTAGAATTCCTGTTTGGGGCACTCGCAGAATCTTGGAATGGGCCGTTTGTGGCTCCATCATTGGAGGTGGGCAGCAGCTCGTGCCCCTCCCTTTGCTCTAAAGGGTCCCCTTCCCCCCCTGGAAAAGACTCAGGAGTCTCATCTGAAAGATCCCGCCTAGGGCGGAGTTGGTCGATGTGCCGACGCAGGACACGACCGTTGTCCAGGGCTACCTCGTAGGATAGAGGACCTGTGACCCTGGAAATAGAAGCGGGGACCCATGTATGACCAGGCCCGTAATTGCGAGTCCAAACCGGGGCACCCACAAGTAGTTGTCTAGGTGCCCTAGGATGTGAGGTAGATGAAGGCAGTCTGTCCGGATGCAACCGGTCAAGCTTCGTAGTAAGTTTGCGCCCCCAGCGAAGTTCAGCTGGGCTTCTCCCTGTAGAAGTGGACGGTGTGGTGCGGTAAGAAAGGAGAAAGTCAGCCGACCTGTGATGCCAGTCCCCATAGGTGAGTCTTTTCAAGGCGTCCTTTGTGATGCGGACCATGCGTTCAGCAATACCGTTGGTGGACGGGTGGAAGGGTGCAGACGTGGCATGACGAATCATGTTAGCCTGTAAGAAAGCTTGGAATTCGGAGGAAGTAAATTGAGGGCCGTTGTCAGACACGATGACATCTGGGAGCCCGTGTGCAGCAAAAATCCCCTTCAGTACCTGAATAGTCTTTGCAGTGGTGGTGGATGAGACAGGTACAACCTCAAACCATTTTGAATGACTGTCAACGAGGACCAAGAAGAACTGGCCCTGAAAGGGCCCAGCGTAGTCAATGTGTACCCTAGACCATGGGGACTGTGTATCCTCCCATCTATGCACAGGAGCTTGGGGCATCTCTGGGCGAGAGCGCTGGCACAGGTGGCATGCATGCACCTTAGCCTCAATGTCCTTATCTAAACCAGGCCACCACAAGTGGCTGCGCGCAAGGGCCTTCATGCGAACAATGCCAGGATGACCCTCGTGGAGGGACTCTAAGATCCTAGTCCTCATTGAGGTGGGAATGACAGCTCTGTTTCCCCAAAGCAGACAACCCTGAGAAGTGGACAACTCATTCCTTTTGAACCAGAAACTCTGAAACTCAGGACGAGGGCAGTGCTCAGGCCATCCAGACAAAACCCAAGAAGGACACGTGAAAGTGTGTGATCTGTGCCTGTTTCAGCGGCGACATCTCTGGGATTCAGAGGGGACTCGGGCAAGGCTTGGATGGATAGAATGTTGACAGCTGGTGCAGGGTCAGCTTCTACTACTGGCAGGGGCAATCTACTGAGGCCATCAGCATGGCCCATTTCTTTCCCAGGCTTGTGGAGTAAGGAAAAATCATATGCAGACAGAAAAATAGACCACCTAAGCATTCTAGGGGAAATGATTTGGGGAGTTTGTTTACGTGTGGTAAACAGTCCCAGCAGAGGCTTATGGTCAGTGAAGACCGTGAAATGCCTGCCATACAAGAAATCATGGAATTTTTTAATTCCAGCAACAACAGCCAGAGCCTCCCTGTCTATCTGAGCGTAGTTGCGCTCAGCAGAAGACAGTGTTCTGGAGTAATATGCAACAGGAACCTGAGTTCCATCAGACCTGAGGTGGCTCAGGACGGCTCCTACCCCGTAAGGGGAAGCATCACAAGCGATGCACACAGGAAGGGACTCATTGAAGTGTGCAAGTACACTGTTAGAAGTGAGTAAGGCCTTGACCTCATTGAAACTAGCCTCATGTGTTTGTGACCATTGCCACACTGCTTGTTTGTCTAATAGCCTGTGAAGAGGCTCAGCTATACTAGCTTTATGTGGAAGAAAGGAATTGTAGAAATTCAGGAGGCCCAGAAAGGCCTGAAGTTCGGCCTTAGACTTTGGCCTAGGTGCTTCTAAAATGGCAGTTAGTTTGGATTCAGCAGAGTGAATCCCAGCAGCATCAATTTTGAATCCCAGAAATTCAGTAGAAGGCACCCCAATTTTGCATTTGTCTTTTTTGAGCTTGAGGCCTGTTTTCCTGAACCGTAACAAAACAGCCCTTAGCCTTTCAGCTAGAATGTGTGTGGAGTCTCCTGCAATTAAGACATCATCAAAGTAGGGGCAAACCCCCGGTATGCCCCGTAGTGTGTTTTCCATTACGCTCTGGAAAATCCCAGGAGCGACATTCACTCCAAACTGTAGCCTTTTTACCTTAAAGGCTCCCCTGTGGGTCACAATAGTCTGAGCTATAGCAGCAGCATCATCAACAGGCAGCTGTTGATACGCTTGAGCTAGGTCAAGCTTTGCAAAAACGCACCCCCCCTTGAGGGAGGCCAGAATATGACTGACCACAGGAACAGGATAGGCATGTTGCTGCAATGCCTTATTAAGAGTGCATTTGTAGTCAGCACAAATGCGAATGTCCCCATTTGCCTTTAGAGGCGTGACAATGGGGGTCTCCCAAGTGCTGGAATCAACAAGTTCTAGGATTCCCTGTTGGATCAGTTTGTCTAACTCAGTGTCAATTTTACTCTTTAAAGCAAAAGGGACCCTTCTTGCTTTAATTCTAATGGGAGTGACAGTGGGGTCTAGTTTTAAGGACACAGGGGGTCCCTTGAATGTGCCCAGCTGGGGGCTGAAGACATCTGCAAATTCTTTGCAGACTTCCTGTAGGTCGAGTGTTTGTAAGCTGTTGAGCCCCGTGACGTGTATCCCCAAGGCTTCAAACCAATCGAGTCCTATGAGACTCGTTCGTTCACCCCCTACTACTAATAGGTCTAGTGGACCTTCAAAATTCTTATACTGTACGTTAAGGGTGGCCTCCCCCTTAACACACACTCTCGAATTTTGAAAGTCTGTTAACACAATGTCAGAAGGCCTTAATTTAGCCTGAGTTCCACTGCCGGAACAAATCTTCCTAAATGTATGTAAGGATATGATTGAAAGGGCAGACCCCGTGTCTAGTTCCATAGTTAATGGAACCCCTTGTAGCTTCACCTTGAGTGACAGCTTTTTCTTGATGGGCTTGTGTGTGCCTGTCCTGAAGATGCTTCTTCGCGAAGCGCAAAAACCTACCCTATTCTGGCTGGGGACCCTGGTACCTTTCAGGTGCAGTTCTTCCTGAGGTTGTACCTTTCGTCGGCCCAGACACACAGCTGCAATATGTCCTTGTTTCCCGCATGCCCGGCAGATAGCGGAGCGGAACTTGCAGTCGGTTCTCCTGTGGCGACCTCCACAGCCGATGCACTTGAGGGGAACTGCAGAGCTTCCTTTCTGATTCCCTTCCTTTGTGGGGTGGAGACGGTCGACTTCCTCGTCCGGATCCTCCTCGGAGTTCCCTTGGATGTCCTCTTGGTACACGGATGCAACATTTGGACTGTTCCTGATCGGCCGCATGTTTTTGACGGCGCCGCCTGCTCTTAAGGCATCTTGGAAGGACAAGTCTTCTTTGGCGAAAAGCCTCTGTTGTAGATCTCGATGCCTTAAGCCGCACATGAATCGGTCCCTCAGTCGTTCTTCGAGGTCCTTTAACTCGCAGTGCTTGGCGGCCTTCCTCAATGCGGCGATGTATTCTTTGGCCAACTCTCCGGATCGTTGATCCCTCTGCTCGAAGGTGTGGCGCCATGCGATGACGGACATCTTGGGCTGGAAGTGCTCCTTCAATAGCTTCTTTAGATCTGCGTAGCTGACAGACTCTAATGGGACAGGTGCTGCAAGGTTCTCTGCGATTTCGAAGGCGTCTTGACCGCAGACACAAAGCAGGGTGGCAGCCTTCAAGCTATCTTCCCTCACTTGGTTTACCTTGAGGTAATTTTCCACCCTGGCTACGTAGGACTCCTACCGCTCTGGATGTGAGACGTCGAATTCCGAAAGCCTTCCGACTTTTGCCATTTTCAGGAGACGGGTCTATCAGCCAGCCTACCCCCGAATGCGCACTGGATTGGCGGGTAGCTGCCGAGTCAACGCCGTTCCGCCGCTCAGGACTCACTTGGGTAAGCTTACACCTCTTCCTTTCCAGGCGATGTAAGGCATCCCATCCTCGTCGCCAGTGTTGAGTCCTTGGCGAAAAGCAGACGCGAGAAGCAGTTGTAGTTCTCAGGTTTTCTTTTATTCTGTGTTCAGCTTACAGGTGAAGGCTTCAGCAATGCCCAAAAGCTCCCAGCCTCTTATATAGGCAATTCCCGGGTCAATGTGTTACTTTTCCCGTGCCAGCACCCGCGCATGCGCACAGGCGCTGGCGACAGCCTGTCTGGTCCCGGGCAGCTTGCACCTGCCCGGGACTGCCTGCAAACGCCCCGAGCCCGTTTGCAAGGCTCGGGACATAACAATATCCATCATGCATAATAATTATTTAGTTTATATATTGAATTTTTTAAAAGGTAATATCTAAGTATGCATGTATTTATACACCCTTGCTAATTAAAAAGAGCAAAGGTACACTTGGGATCTTCTCCCAGATAAAAAGAATCCATAGGCTTTTTTCTCCCCACCCCCAGCAAGAATTATTTTTTCTCTCTTTCAACTTTCAAACAAATGCTAAAGAAATAGTTGAGCTGATGAAGTGCATTGGTAAAATTGATAATATAATTGGTGCATAGTAATTTATTACATCAGAATAAGAACTAATTACTCTATCCATAAATTGAGACACAAGAATGTACCCAGAAGTGAGGTCAAAATGTGTGAATAAAAATTAATGATCTTTTGCACACTTTGAGGAAATAAAAACTTTGCTCCATTATCACTTAATACTATACTATTTATGGAAAGTATTGAAATAGTGGGTTTAAATAGTAGAATAAAGGTACTATAAGGGTAAATAAAGGTTCATTCTCTGGGCTTGTATGTTGGTTTCAGAACATTTCATTACCAGGCTAGGTAACATCTTCAGTGGAGTTTAGGGCATGTTACTTACCTAGCCTGGTAACGAAACATTTGGAAACCAACACACAAGCTCAGAGAACAAATCTTCACCCTCATCCTACACCCGATGTTTGCAACTATTGTAAAGCTAATATGCTGGAAGATGCCCCTGTTGCAAAGAGAGCATTCTACATCACATTGTTTACTGTGCATTGTCTTTGTATTCCTATACAAGCACCTTTAACCCCCCCCCCCAAAAAAAGCTTAGAAACAACATTCAGTTGACCTCTTACGGTTTTTTCTTTCAGTATATTCTGCATATTTTTTCTGTTCTTGCCACTGTAAGAAAACAGTGACTTTTTAGTGCTCTCCTCTTAAAGATAGGAATCATTCTACAACATACAGAACAAGGACTGTAACAGTCACTATGTAGAACAGACAAGCAGAAGTCTATCAGAGCAAATCCATGAACACCAACTAGCAGTCAGAAGACAAAACAAAAACTCTTAAACTCAGAACACATGGACAGATTCAACCACAGTTTCAACTGGAAAACTATTCGCATCTTAGACCAACTCAAATCCAAAAATCCTAAGGAGCTCCTTGCCATTCAGAAAAATAAACTATCAAAAGACATACAGAAATAAACCACATATGCATTATTATATTATTCAAAAGACAATAAAAAATCCAGATAGGAAGCAAAAGGGCTAGGGATGTCAAACTGCCAGCCCACGGGCCAGTTTCATCATACCAAAGCTGCGCCCACCCTATTGCCAGCAAAGCAAAAAGAGTTGCGATACGTCGCGACACATCATGTGACGTGGCAAGTTTGACATCCATGGACTAGAACATATACCCTCTAGTAGCCATCACTCAGATAAACAAGGATCAGTGCCACACAAACAGGCAGAAAACAATACTCTAATTAAAGAACCAGTAAGAAGGAAATAACAGCCCTACCCAAACTGGCAGGGCAAGCTACTATATTTTAAAGGCAACAAACCCCACACTTACTCACACTGATGTTACCTGTTTGGATAATGAAACATCTACAAGCAAACCATCAAGATCAGAGAGCATCAAGAACTTTCCAGTTCAATCCTGAACTATATGGGGAAAAGTCAAAATATGACAGTTACTCTGGAATTATATTTTAAATATTTTGTTTTATTGACCTGAATGAAATGGATTCATTTTATTCGTTCATGCCAATCTAAAATGGCACCTAAATATGAGCCAGCAATGTGCTGCAGCTGCCCAAAAGGCCAACACAGTGCTAGGCTGCATTAACAGAGGGATAGAATCAAGATCACGTGACGTGTTAATATCACTTTACAATGCCTTGGTAAGGCCACACTTGGAATACTGCATCCAGTTTTGGTCACCACGATGTAAAAAAGATGTTGAAACTCTAGAAAGAGTACAGAGAAGAGCAACAAAGATGATTAGGGGACTGGAGGCTAAAGCATATAAGGAATGGCTGCTGGAATTGGGTATGTCTAGTTTAACGAAGAGAAGGATGAGGGGTGACATGATAGCAGTCTTCCAATATTTCAGGGGCTGCCACAAAGAAGAGGGAGTCAAGCTATTTTCCAAAGCACCTGAAGGTAGGACAAGAAGCAACGGGTGAAAACTAATCAAGGAGAGAAGCAACCTAGAACTAAGGAAAAACTTCCTGACAGTTAGAACAATTAACCAGTGGAACAACCTGCCTCCAGAAGCAGTGAATGCTCCAAAACTGGAAGATTTTAAGAAGAGACTGGACAGCCATTTGTCCGAAATGGTATAGGGTTTCCTGCCTGAGCAGGGGATGGACTAAATGACCTCCAAGGACCCTTCCAACTTTACTATTATTATTATTATGGATCATCGCACAGTTGGCCAGATGTTCAGACTGGATTTGGCATTTTGTCTACCTATCCAGTCTTTACCCAGGACCTGGGATAGGCAGATGTGGATGTTTGATGGTATTACAGACATCGTCGCAGGATGGAAGCAGTTCCTAGTAAGGCTGCCTTTTGCAATTGACTAATAGCAAATTTGTCAATGCCAATGGTGTTCAAGTGGTGCTCCAGTTGTTTTGGGATTGCACCCAAGGAGCCTATTAATATTGGTACTACCCTTGCTTGCTTTTGCCACAGTCTTTCTATTTATATTTGTAGGTCTTTGTATTTTGTTATCTTCTCCAGTTCTTTCTCTTCTATTCTGCTATCTCCAGGCACTGCCACGTCCACTATCCAGACTTTTTTGTCTTTCTTATCGACAATTGTTAAGTCTGGGGTGTTATGTTGCAGGTGCTTGTCTGTTTGAATTCTGAAGTCCCAGAGCAGTTTAATTTTATCATTTTCTATGACTTTCTCTATTTTATGATCCCACCAGTTTTTGCTTACAGGCAAATGATATTTTTTGCAGATCTTCCAATGCACCATTGTTGCTACTTTGTCATGCCGCTGCTTGTAGTCAGTCTGTGCAATCTTCTTGCAACAGCTTACCAGGTGGTCCACTGTTTCTTCAGCTTCTTTGCATAGGTGGCACTTACTATCTGTTGCTGTCTTCTCAATTTTGACTTTATATGCATTTGTCCTTAAGGCTTGGTCTTGTGCAGCCAGAATTAGTCCCTCGGTCTCTTTCTTCAATTTTCCTGCTCTTAGCCATTGCCAGGTCTTGTTATTATCTGCTTTCCCAGCTATTTTTTTCATATATTGGCCATGTAGTGCTTTGTCTTCCCATGCCTCTATTCTGTTCTTCATTTGGTCTTTCTTGTAGGCCAGTTTGGTCTCTCCAGTAGTCAGGAAGCCTTCCTGATATACTAATTTCCGTGCATCTTCATCATTGTTCTTCAGATATTCTTCCAAAGCCATTTTTTCTTCTTCAACCATCTGATCTACTTGTAGCATTCCACGCCCACCTATTTGCCTTGGTAGATAAAGTCTGTCAATGTCACTGCGTGGATGAAGGGCATGATTCATTGTCATTATTTTTCTGGTCTTCTATCCATTGCTTTTAGTTCTGCTTGAGTCCAGTCCACTATTCCAGCTGTGTACCTAATGACTGGAATTGCCCAGGTGTTGATTGCCTTTATGGTATTTCCTCCACTGAGTTTGGACTTTAAGATCTTCTTCACTCTCTTGATGTATTCACCGCTAATCTTTTTCTTGACTTCAGTGTGCTTGATGTTGTCAGCTTGAAGGATACCCAAGTATTTGTAGTAATCCTCCTCATCCAGACACTTAATGTTATTTTCGTGGGGCATCTTGATTCCTTCAGTTTTCACTACTTTTCCTTGTTTGATAGTAAGTGTGACACATTTGTCCAAGCCAAACTCCATAACAATATCTTGGCCATATATACGGACAGTGTTGAGCAGCGATTCTATTTCAGATGATGTTTTTCCATACAGCTTCAGATCATCCATGTAAAGGAGATGAGATAGTCTGGTAGATGTTTTTGATGTTTGATAGCCATGTCCTGAGTTATTCAGTATTGTTGACAGAGGAAACAGTGCAATAACAAATAGTAATGGTGATAATGAATCTCCTTGAAATATTCCTCTCTTGATATTAACCTCTCCCAGCTTCTCACCATTGATCTGCAACTGTGTCTTCCATTGTGCCATCGATCTTTGCACAAATTTTCTGATGTTTCTACTGACTCCTGTTATTTCTAGGCACTTGATTATCCAGTCATGTGGCAGAGAGTCAAATGCCTTTTTGTAGTCAATCCATGCCACATTCAGGTTGGTCTTCCTTTTCTTGCAGTTTTCCAAGATCATTTTGTCTATTAGGAGTTGATCTTTTGTTCCTCTGCTATTGGGGCGGTTTCCTTTCTGCTCAGGTGGAAAGAGATTGTGTTCAACTAGATGCTGTTGTACTGCATCAGCTACCACAACAGTTAGTAATTTGAAAGTTGTTAGTAAGCAGGTAATTGGCCTGTAGTTGCCTGGTGTTGCCCCTTTTGCTGGATTTTTCATTATTAGGTAGGTTTTCCCAGTTGTTAGCCACTTTTCAATTTCTCCTCCTTGTAGTATATTGTTGAACTGCTTGGCAATGAGTGGGTGTATAACAATTAGATGTTTCAACCAAAACCCATGCAGTTCATCTTCACCTGGTGCTGACCAATTTTTGATTTTCCTTGCTCTTTTTTCTACCATTTTTCTTGTTATTACTAGTTGTTGTTGTTGTTGTTATTATTATTATTATTATTAAAAGGGTGACTAAGTTTACTAAGTTACCCTTTTACTACGTTTTTCATTACATGAAGATATTTACATTTAATGATTCATTGATTTATTTAATTACAGATCTAACACTTTTATGAAGCAAAGTAATATATAATTAAGATTTTATTTATTTTGTGTTTGATTCCTAGAAATAAGTTACCATATTAGGGTTTATTTCAAGTTACAATGCATAACTCTGAGCTGTAAATAAAGGTATTAAACAAATTTCCAGGTTTTCCTCATATAATACTTCTTAATAGGCTATTCATCTAAACTTTATAAAAATAGTTTATTAAAATATTGATGTTTTCTAAATGGATTATTAAAGAACAATATCAACCTTATATTACATACCTACTCTTGATCCATTCTCAACGTACACTTCTACATAATTAGAAATGACAAATACTCTAGGGCATGAATAAAATTCTATATACTGTACACAAGTTCTCTGTACGTAGGATCTGTGCATAAATTAAGTTGTCTGGTCATGTTAATGAGAGGGATATTACAGAACATGACACATTTGAAGATAGACAACTCACAGATAGAAGAAATTTGGGTTGGAACCTTTGATCTTTAGTTGGAAGTAGCTAACCTTCTAGATTTTTAGTACTATTGAAACAGTACTTCAGAGATTCAGGAACCTTTTAAAAGGGATGGGTGGGACAATGAAATAAGCTTTTATTACTTGTCTTTGAAGAAACATACAATATTAAAAAAAGGAAATGATCAGAAAAGCGTGATTGGGAATATACTTATAGAAAGTGATACCAGACTTTTTAAGAGTTAAATCTTCTAAATCCAAAATGGCACCAATTTCACAGCAATCATAGATTACAGAATGTTCTAACATAGTAAATCTATATTGCTGTGAAGTTGGGAAAAATAACATAGGTTTTTTTTATATTTGTGTCTACACAGACCTCTCCACTACAAATTTTAGTGAAATCAAAATATACTAGACAGCCTATGACGACTTGGGTCATTGTTTCAGATAGTTCATAAAATGTTTTATAAAACATTTTTATAAAGTGTTTCAATTAACTCCACAGGAGTCAGGGGTCCTGGATTTTGGACACTTTCTATAAGTTAGTCCATTTGGGATACCTTGGTTGAAAAGGTTTTGCCCTATGGTGCATTTCTTCAGTTAAAGGTTACAGGCATGAGAATTTAGTAATATATAGTTATTTTAAAATAAATAAATAATACAACGCATCATTGCCAAAACTGTATGAAAATCTGTATGCTTTTCTAATTTTCTAAAAAGCTCAAGTGGTGTAAATCATAGAACACTATCTGTACTTTCTCATTATCATTTTTAATTTATACTAACTTTTACAGTTTTAATGTGACTTCTATTCACATAACTGTGATACTGTCAAAGCATGAAAATAAAACTGGGATTTAAACAAACCGAATCACCAAATGTTTACTACTAATGAAGCAAAGGTTTGAGATGAGTGGATGATAATGACAATTTTAACCATAAAAATACAGCAGTGATATTGTGGTAGTAATAATTGAAATATCATTCATTCATTAAACTAGCTGTATGGTTTCTGTTTCTAAATGCAAATGGGAGTTCCATAGGAAATCAAAATCTATATTTAAAAATTACAATTCTGAGAAAACAGTAGCTTGGTTGGTTCAAGTCTGTTTACTTTTGCTTGTGTGACCCTCTACTTATATCCTACAGTATTCTGTTATTGTTTGTCAATTTCATTCAAAATATTCCTGGCAACCATGGATGTTGAAGCTTTGGTTACCACTCTCTATTTATTACATTCACTTTCTGGATGGCAGGTGATGAAATATACCAGCCATTTTATTCTGGAAGTCTAGATTACTAAGCATATCTGCATAAAATTGGGTTCTATCCAAAACATATTAAACAATCAACAATTGGAGCCTAATGCTATAGTACTATCGTATATTTTCTGATTTGCCAAATAGGCATACATATGGTGGACATTTCACACATAAGTCCTGCCAATGAAGAAAAACATAGATTAACAAAGCTAGCACTAAAGAATAAATTGCTATAAAAGAGAAAGTAACAGTTTCTCACCAGCTTGTTTACAGCTAAAGCCAAAGTAATATGTACTAAAATGCATTCTGGCTAATGATATGATTGCTGTTGGAAGCCACCAAGATCTCTGGTTTTTTTTTTTTTTTTTTTTAGAAGGATGGCTATTTAAGTGTTTCAAATGAAATAAATAATTAACCTTTCTCACCAGTCTTGTGGAATAGTCTAAGTCTTACTTATGACTAATTTTAAAAAGCTTTACAGGTAGTCCTTGCTTAGTGACCACAGTTGAGACCAGCAACTGCTTTGCTTTTCATCACAATTGCTTTGCAGACTTACAGTGTCATTTCCCATTTGGTTGTTAAATGAAATATTGTGGTTAAGTGACATATCACGTGACCGCAAGTTGAAATTTTACTCCATTAACTCTGCTTGTTGCAAGCCAGCTGAAGCACACAAATGGCAACCACATGACTGTGGGATACTGTAACAGTTGTAAATGCATGCTGTTTTGAAGTGCCTAAGTGGCAATTCTGACAGTATGCTGCGACTATCTTAAATGAAATGTTTCATTGCAAAGTTGGGGGTTTTTTTATAACATAATTTTGAATGGTCACTAAATGAGGCACTTGGTAAGCAAGGACTTCCTGTATGACAATAAAACAATGTAAGAGAGGCAATCCAATATAGAAAGGGTGGATGGATGGCTTTGGACTTTGCAATAAATAAAGCAACTTTTCTGTTATCATAATACTGGTAAAATTATAAAAATACAGGAAAAATACATATTGTGAAATAAGGTGTATATATGTATATATTCTCTCTGTGTGTATGTATATATACATATGAGTGTGTGTATATGTACATATGTGTTTGTAACTATACATGTATCTGTAACTACAAATTGCATGATTGTTAAATTTTAGCCATTTTTGGTATCTTTATTTTTAAAATGTTATATTGGTATGATAGAAATCAGTATTTTCATTAGATCAATCAGTATTCCTGTGCCTTTTCATCTCCTTGCTAAGTCATCCCAAAGATGCTTTTTCATGAGGCAACTGGATTTCCTTGTTAACTATGACCTAGTTGACTGAGAATCTCCATAGACACCTTGCTAGGTCAATATTTTATTTCAGATCTCAGAACCATTTATGCTATATTCTTGTATTAATTTATATGAGCATAAACCCCATCTAACACAACTGAACTGATTTCCACGTTGACCCAAATAAGATTGTGCTGTTAATTAAGATAGTACAGCTCCTCAGTTAGGAGAAGCATGAATAGCTGTCTCAAAACATTTATTTAAACAACTGCCTTATACATATGTAGTTTGTGAGGATTAAATGGCTACATTTTGTTCTTTTGTTCTTTTTAACTTACTTTCCAGATTTAGCCAATTTGTAATTCTTGTTGCAAAGTGTAAATATATGTGTGGGAGGATGTTTATTGAGCAGCAGTGAACTGTGGGGGAGATATATTGTACTACAAGCATATGATTCAAGGTTAATAATAAATAATAACATTAGCACTTTGAATAATCTGGCCCAATAGGATAGGTAAATCACTATTTGAAATAACACAAAACTGGGAGAAAGTAACTTAGAACTATGGTGTGTAAACAGAGACTCTTCTTGTAAGCCATAATGAAACCTTACTTCTAGTAAAATATATAACATATGCTGGAAATGAATATAATGTGGTGACAACAGTAAATTCACATAAATGAAATTTTGCATTAAAAGAAGACAAGAATCCAAGATATGCAAAACATACATTAGGGCAGGATATGGTCCTTTGAATGTTATTCTCAATGCTCGTACCAGCCGCAACCGTCATCTGAAAAAGCGTGCAACAAAGAGTGTACTGAATTCAAAAGTGTTGTTGGTAAAATAACACATATATTCAAATACTTAATGTCTTTGATTTCATACAATTGTTCTTAAATTCTTAATTTAGAATATAAGAATATCTCTAATCTTAAACATAATTCTGGAAGTTAAAATAATGGTAAAATAATTATTGCATATTAGTTAAAATATAGTGAATCATTAGCCAAGTATGTATATATAGAAATTCTGGAAGTTAAAATAATGGTAAAATAATTATTGCATATTAGTTAAAATATAGTGAATCATTAGCCAAGTATGTATATATAGAAATACAATTTGAATAACCTCAGTTTATAGACAGTAGATGTTTCTGTTGAATGGTATGAATTTACACAGCAGATCTGTTTTAGGTCTACTGAAATGAAATGATAAGCAGTACTGTGCTTATACAAATATTCTGTTCAATTAGATGGAGTTTTCACAGCAGAAAATCTGTCTTGCTTGCGTCTCACATTTTTATCACTATCTTGCTATTTACACTTAGAAAATTCAGAAAGTGCTACCATACTTGTTTCACATTTTTATAAATATTATGAATCTAGAGCCTTACAAATAGATTATACCAAACTTGTTACACAATTGTTTTATTAGATAAGCTATGCCTTTTAATTATGTTACACACAGAGAGAGAAGGGGGGGGGATGAGAGAATATTTGAAAGTGAAGATTTTCATCACTGCTATTTATTGCTGAAATGACTTCTTGTCAATGCCATGTAAGGCAATGAGTATACGGTCCAAACAGGTCTGAAACTGAACTTGGCAAGACATCATGTTTTAGATGTTGTCTATATTTAGTGGTGTAGAACAGAGGTCCCCAACCTTTTGGGCACCAGAGACCGGTTCCATGGAGAGAGGTTTTTCCACGGACCAAAGGATGCATGGTTTCGTGTGCTGCCTGCATCCCACAGATGGGGCTTTGCTTGTTTATGCAGACTGGTTGCTGGTATGCCGCAGCCTGGTACTGGTCCACGGACCAGGGGTTGGGGATCCCTGGTGTAGAATACCCACAACCGTTGTAATTCTGTCAATGGGGAGCAATTGGCTGAGGGCATTCTACTCCACTGAACAAAAGGAGATAGCATCTGTTACCAACTTCACTTTTAGTTATGCTCTGAAGAAACTAAGAGTACGACTGGGAAAATATCAACACATAACATATTGTTTCACCTGGAAGTCATTTCACCAATTGATAAATTATTTCAACATTCTAGACACCACATAAAAGTAATAGTTTATACTACACTCTCAATTATGCATTCACTGGTCTGTAAGATATATTTTGGCAAACCACAACCATTGTTTTTGTTTGATACAAATAGGTCATTTCTGTTACCTTATAGCTTTTGTTCTCACATATTTTTAAATGTTTTGGAGTTTCTTTTTCCGTCAAAACTAAATTGTGTGTGACATTAACTTAAAATGTTTTGGTACAGTTATTTCCAACTGTTTGCAAATATTTGTAAACAAAGGCAAGGAACCAAATGAATTTACTCTAGTTTGATCCCCTGTATCCCCAGGAAGGTTTTCATCACAAAAAAGTGTCTCTGCAGAACACTCAAAATGTTCCTAAACTCTTAAGTTCAAAGAAAATATTCAGGATTTCACAGGGGGAAATAACAAAAGTGCATCATTTGCATTTTTTCTTTAAAACTGTAGGACTAAACAAAAGTATTTCCAGTTAAAACAAGAGTAGGCAACTAATTGGATAGAAGCAGAAAGTTAACAGTTGGTTACAGCCATTATACATATGTTGGTGAGAACTGTTTACTCTGAATTTATGGGAAGAGTTTAAAAACTTTTGTCTTGTTTTCATTTATATCTATAGCAAGTCCATGTTACGTGTTACTTTAATTTTTTTCCTTTTGTGTTCCATGAAGTACAAATTTTAGGTAGCTAAATGAGGAGGAACTTTGGGGGCTATAAAAATGGATATAAGGACTTCATAAAGTCCTGGAATTTCAGGTTGACCAACATGAGTTCAAAGGAACTTTGGGACTGGAGGAGGAAGAAATAATAATACCAGAGATTATGACATTGGTGTCAGATGGTCTGAGGCACTATAATCTATATTCATGATTTTAGAGGGCAGGGCTCAAATCAGTATCAGTGACTTACCACATTATGTGTAGAACAACATCCAGAATTCCAAATTCTGAACCTCTGTATCCAAGCAACTAGACACAGTGAACATATTTGAGTTGCCATGTGGCATGCAGTCATTTCTCTGCTCCAGCCTTGGCACTCAACTTTTTCCAGGCTTCCATTAATAGTGCTTAAAATAAAACAGTGGTACGGATGATAATCCAGAGGCCTAAAGGCTCTTCAAGGCACAGAGCCACAACTATCATCCCTTCCCTCCCACCATCCAGGAACCAAAAACATCTTGACAGCTTCAATTAAAGGCAGATGTGGCACCAGTGCTGTAGCTTCAGTGACATCACAAAGTGATTAAAAGGAGACCATTGTGACAACATAGCGATCATGTACGTTATTCTGTGAAGGTTTGTCTCAGCAAAATGGCTACATATATACTGTCATTGCTTCATTTTTTGTGGTATTGTTTCTTTTCAAGAGAAGCCCTTCATGATTACTGGAAGCTGAACAGATTTTATTCACACTATAATTTAATTTGGGTGTTTTCCCTAAATCAAGATAGCTTGTAAATTCACTGATGCTATTATTGGAAGCACTGATTCCTTTATAACCCACAGTCTTTATACTATTTAATAATGCCATTTTGTTAAAATTACAAATGGTATTTTTACTGTTGATCTAAAGTTCATGTCCAAGCACCATTTCAGACATATGTTAAAAACAATAATGACCAAGAAAGCATGACAGCCATATGCAGAAAACAACTGATTGGTGCTCACAATTGACACTATATCTTAGAATAATTTAAATTGCCCTGTTTTTTTAAAAGTAATGACGCCAGGGAATTCCAGGTCTCAATTAAGTGCAAAGTGATTTTCAATACTTTATATAAGGAGCCACCAACCATCGGCTGTGACCCACTACCGGGCTGTGTTTGGAACCAGGTTACAAAAATGGCAGGTGAGCATGCAGCTCCATTTGTGCAGGTGGTGGGTGCTCACAGCTCCATTTGCACAAATTGTGCTGTGCATGCTCACATATGCGCTTGCCACTCACGCAGAACCATCCCCTCTCCCCCTCCACCAGGCCACAGGTTGGAAAGGTTGGGGACTGTTGTTTTATATAATATAATACAATACTTTATATAATACAAGTTTCCTCTTTCCTGAGTGCAACTTTAGGAAAGGCCAACTTTAAGAAAAAGAGTATATTTTCCGCAGAAAATCCAGCCTCCTTAAATTGTCCATTCATTACATCTAGTCTTTCCATTGCACTGAATAAGCAAGGTGACTATCATAAGTAAAAGAAAATTAAACAATTTAAGATACATAGAAAATATCAAAATATCACAATACAAGTCAAAAGACTTGTTTGAAGAGGTAATAGTTCAAAAGCCATCCTTCACATTTAACTTAGAAGACTCAATGGTTGCTGCCCTTTAAAAATTATACTACCTGTTTATTTATTTACTGGGTTTATATGCTATTCTGATCACTGACAACTCTGTAAATCAGGTTAAATATGACAAAATTACAACACAAAAACCAAATTACATGTATACACATAACTATCAGGAGAATTAATTATACAAGATATACAGTATATTCCAATGGCAGAAGTAACACTATAAAAGATCTCAACTGTTTCTATGTTACCTTTTGCTGCTTGGAATAACTGTATAAAAAGGAATAAACACTGCAAAGAGCAGTCAGTCATCCTTGCACCCTGCCATGACTGGTCTCTAATTACTTCACCTATGATTCGTGTTAGTGACATCCATAAAGAGAAGGGATATAGAAAAAAAATCTACATTAGCAGAAGTTACTATGCAGGCACACACAATTGAGATTAAGCAGTCTCAAAGATATCCAGGTATTGGGCAACTCTTTTTAAGCAGCAACCTAAAGTCAACTAGAAACAAATGCACCTCAGAGTAGATAGGTGTTAGATAGGCAAATTAAAATCTGACTGATTGCTTGAACTGTTACATCTAGGATTAGTTGTAGCTTCAACTGTTCCTCGGGAACATTCCCAAGGAGGATGCACAAGCAAGAGGTAACTAAGACATGAAAGACTAAGGAGTTGCTTTCACTCAGAGGAGGGTCATAACTGGTGCAAAAGATGGAATGGTGTGAGGCACCCTCATAGCTGTCTCCTGTTCATTTAGCAAGAGCCATGAGACAATGAGGACCTCCCCATCCACCACAAATTAAACCTTCACAGGGACTGTGACATTATCAAAAAGCAAAGATGGAATCATGTGGAATCTCATGACTTTTGAATCCCAAAGTTACTCTGTACCACATAGTTTGATCAGTTAAGATAGTGGTTCTCAACCTTTCTAATGCCGCGACCCCATAATACAGTTCCCCATGTTGTGGTGACCCCCAACCACTTGTACATCACCGGGTGCCAGGGGCGTGGCCAAAAAAAGGGGGGAAAATGGCGGACAGCCTTGTTTGGCAACCCCCGTGAAATGGTCGTTCGACCCAAATGGGGTCCCGACCCACAGGTTGAGAACCACTGAGTTAAGAGAACTATTGTTAGTAAGATTTTCACTAAGAATACCTCTGTGAAATGCATTCAGGATTAGAAACAAACCCCAGTATTGCAAAGATCATGGCTGATTTTTAATATTGTAATTCTTACTAATTGTTCATCTTTATTAAGAAGCGATTCTCACTAAAATCCCTCTAGAGTCTAGACTGAACTAATTAGATGCTCAGAAAGTGATATGATTTTATTCTGTTTAAATTCTTATACTAGCTCATTGCAGTTTGGACTGACATAGGTTTAGCACATCTTATTTCAACTTTATAAAGCATTTTATATTAAGCAACTTTTGAGAACTACTCAGAAATGTCAAAGGGAACAGTATATAGCAGCTAAAACTTTGATTGAAATGGAATGTGGGAACCATGTGACTGACCCCCTTAGTTATATCAACCACACTAACTGCCTTGCAATTCAAGGGCTATTACTTTTAACATTTGAAAGCCTATTTCCTCCTGTGCTCACTCTTTTTTATGCACTCTCCTCCACATGCTGCTGGCTTCTGGATTATAGTGGTTTATTAAAATTTTCTGATTGTTATCTATATGTGGAATTCGCTGCCCCATGAGATTAAGCTATTTTTTTATTTGGCTCCTATCAGCAAGTGAAGTCTATTCTTTTTAAACAACATTTTTTTCTCTTAAACCTAATTGAATTTATTGATTGCTAATATGGCATAATATGCTTTTCAGATGTTGCTTTTAATTGGAAAAATGGTTTTATTTATGAATTCTTGTTGACCTTATGCTTATTTTTACATTTTATAGATATCTCCTTTTTGGTGGGGAAAAGAATTATAATTTTACAGAAATAAAAATAAACAATTATTAGTGCATGAAGATTACACAGGTGACTTCCAAATGCACATGACTCATTATGTATTCTATTCTCTTAATATGATAAAAATCTGCACACTTGAAGTTGCATTGATATGTTCTTTACAAAATGTTCAGAACTACCCTTCATCTGGTGAATTATACTACCCATTTTTTAGTTCCACCAAAGTTGTTTTTGTGACTGTCATCTTATCTATAACATTCACCTTGTTCTATTGGCATTGATCTTTTATTATTAAGGGTATTAAATCAAACATACTGTTTTGGTTGACTCCACAGAAATAAATCACTAATTGGTTCAGCTTTTAGGTTTGTTCCTATCACTCTCAACCAGCTAATTTCACTTTATAATCAATGTCCTCAGACCATTTACTAGGAAGGAATGCCACCAGATTATTCTCAAGGAGACTGTGATCATATTTCTGTGTACATAACTTTATAAGGATTTCACTTTCATACTATTACAATCCATAATCTTTGCTCTTTCACTTCTATCATATTCTACCCTTTTTTCCCTTGATGATGATGGTTTTCACATGAAGATCATAACCTTTCCTTCCTATAGGAACAAAAGTACCAAATTTGGGTTCTGCTCTCATTTCTGTTGTTAAGAATGGACTTGAATGTAAATCTCACTAGTTCCAGTTCAACAATAACTGTCACATTACCCAAGCTATGCAGTGTTTTGGAAAAGTTTTTTTTTATTTATACATATATATGCAAACAGAGACAACTGACTCCCAATGTAGAACAGAGTCTTATTAAGTTATTCAATTGTATTACCTATTGAAATCAGGATAACTTACTTTTGAAGTTATCCAAATCTTCTATATCCAAATCAATCTTCCACTGTAAGCAAATGATGAATATGTACCACTGGTTCCCAAAAAGAATTTTCTGAAAGTTATAAGGTGAGCTTCAAAGGTGTATTTCAGCAAAAAATAATATTACCTGGTGAGCACAGCAGAAAGCTGTTTAATCAAACCTGTTATATGACAACAAATTCACTGCGGCAGGAACACATTACGATGAGAAATGTAGTTTTTTAAACTGCCTATTTTCCATTCCAGGCCTTTTAAAACTCCTATTAGAAATTGCCCTTGGACTGCCATTTAGAAATGAGGTATAATACATAATTGTTTAACTTAAGTTATATTGGGATGAATTGAAGTTTTTGTTTAATATATAAAGGCAGGAGGCTGTAACATAAGACAAACAGATTTGAAAACTAGCATTCCAATTCATATTTATTTGGAAACTTTATTAAACATATCAGACATGAGAACATTAATAGTGCCTTGCTGGATGGGACACTTGGCTCATCTAGTCTAGCAGTCTGTTCTCACAATGGCCAGCCAGGTGCATAAGAAAGCCCACTACTTTCCCAGCAGATGGCATAAAAGACAATTACCAGATTAGCAAACAAAAATTAATAGTTTGCATTTTGAATTGATTATTCTGAAGAATACTGACTCATAATGTACACACACACACACACACACACACTGATATCAGTGGTAGCTAAACTCATGGTTAACTTAAATAATTAGTTCAGAAGAAAGGTTTTTTTTTTAAAAAAAAATAGTGCTTCATCTATCATATTTTAAGGCTAATCCCTCACAGAAGTCTTTTTGAAAGCCTCATTGTCAATGGAGGTGTTTTCTTTTAAGGGCCATGCTCTTGTAATAAAATCCAGCAAGGGTAAATATTAAATCTTCTCAATAAAAAAGGGTCCTTTTATGGTAAAGGGGGTAATTCAGCTATTAGCAGTATCTTATCTAATTTTCAGAGTTTCGTTCTCATACTTGCTGTCACCTAGACTTCTTAGAAGTACTTTTCTAATTACTGTAAAAGACTACTATCTTCTTACTGCCTAATAGTCACAGTAAACATATCAATATTGTAATAGTATGTTCTGAGTCTGAGAGAGATTCACAAATTGATCACCTGGATATTCCTCATTCACTAGTTAAAAGAACAGCTATCTGATCATCTCACAAAGAAATAATGAGTCAAAGACTGAAAAAAAAAAGTCTTATCAATCCAGATATGAATTAGATTCTAAACTGATAACAATCATATTGCTGAGATTTCTGCAACTTATTCCTGTCCTCTTTCAGTAAATCTTGTTAAAAAAAAACTCTGAAAGAATCTTGTTTTTTTTTTTTGTTGGAGTAAACTACTAAAAGATTGGCATGTGTTCTTCCAGCAGCATTTAGTGGATTGGGGATTGGTCTACAGTATCTTTATTTCTGAAGAGAAATGGCTATAAGAAGCAATGAATTTTGTTTTACTAAAACAAAATTTCAATTGTTCTGAGGTTATGGAATGACTTCAGTGTTAAAAAAGCATCTCTCTCTCTCTCTCTCTCTCTCTCTCTCTCTCTCTCTCTCTCTCTCTCTCTCTCTCTCTGACTTCTAAGATCAAAGTAAGACTTCTAAGATCAAAGTCTGTTTCAGTCTGGCTAATGAACTCTGGTCAATTCTTAAACTTCCTCTCTCCTCCTTGTGCTTTTGGGGCATTGTTTCAGATGGTGATATGTCTTAGCATTTTTATTTTGCTTTATGATTATCTATATATAAGGAAAATATAGCATACAACTGCTCTGACTAAATACCCACAGTATCCAATGCCCTTCAAAGTTTCTGTAATGCATCTGGTGAAGGGATTTTCACGGGAGGACAAATCAAACTACCAAATCTCAGAGAGACAGTTGTTTTCAAGAACCATAGAAAAGAGCTAGGATCATGGGCCTTTATAAGCCTTTAGGCCTAGGGATAAGATCTGTAAATAAGCAACATTGTCATGCTTGATTCTCAGAATTCAGGCACCTGGAAATTCAAGGACTGACCATAGGAAAGTTTGCTGTCACTAAGTTACTTTTCTTGTAAGTAATGAGTCCATTTAGAAATGATATTTTATTCCTGAATGGTCACTATTGTCTTATAGTTTGGGTAGAGCAAGTCTTTGTAGAGAAAAAGCATACAAGCATTCAGCTGAAAACTGACCAATGTTGGAAAATCTGATATCCTGCTGCTCAGTAAATGCCTCCCAGTAACCAGCTCACTGATGTGTTTGATTACAGTCCTTTGCCCACAGTGCAGCATCATCTGCCCAGTTTTAGTTTTTTGTTTCCTGACCTTTTAGATGTTCTCCTGGTATTGCCTTTGTTCTTTTGGCTCTGGCATTGGATGATTACTGCCTGTGGGAAATGACTCATGGATTAGGGGACTGGAGGCTAAAACATATAAGGAACGGTTGCTAGAATTGGGTATGTCTAGTTTAACGAAGAGAAGGACAAGGGGGGACATGATAGCAGTATTCCAATATCTCAGGGGCTGCCATAAAGAAGAGGGAATTAAGCTATTTTCCAAAGCACCTGAAGGCAGGACAAGAAGCAACGGGTGGAAACTATCAAGGAGAGAAGAAACCTAGAACTAAGGAGAAACTTCCTGACAGTGAGAACAATTAATCAGTGGAACAGCTTGCCTCCAGAAGCAGTAAATGCTCCAACACTGGAAGTTTTTAAGAAGAGACTGGACAGCCATTTGTCCGAAATGGTGTAGGGTTTCCTGCCCGAGCAGGTGGTTGGACTAGATGACCTCCAAGGTCCCTTCCAACTGGCACAGTCAGCCAGATGTTCAGACTGGATTTGGAATTTTGTCTAACTATCGATCATCGCACAGTCAGCCAGATGTTCAGACTGGATTTGGCATTTTGTCTACCTATCGAGTCCTTACCCAGGACCTGGGATAGGCAGATGTGGATGTTTGATGGTATTACAGGTATTGTCGCAGGATGGAAGCAGTTCCTAGCAATTGGAATTTGTCAATGCCAATTGTTCAAGTGGTGCTCCAGTAGCTCCTAGTTGCTTTCCACAGTCTTTCTATTTCTATTTGGAGGTCTTTGTATTTTGTTATCTTCTCCAGTTCTTTCTCTTCTATTCTGCTGTCTCCAGGCTGCCACGTCCACTATCCAGACTTTTTTGTCTTTCTTATCGACAATTGTTAAGTCTGGGGTGTTATGTTGCAGGTGCTTGTCTGTTTGAATTCTGAAGTCCCAGAGCAGTTTAATTTTATCATTTTCTATGACTTTCTCTATTTTATGATCCCACCAGTTTTTGCTTACAGGCAAATGATATTTTTTGCAGATCTTCCAATGCACCATTGTTGCTACTTTGTCATGCCGTTGCTTGTAATCAGTTTGTGCAATCTTCTTGCAACAGCTTACCAAGTGGTCCACTGTTTCTTCAGCTTCTTTGCATAGGCGGCACTTACTGTCTGTTGCTGTCTTCTCAATTTTGACTTTGTATGCATTTGTCCTTAAGGCTTGGTCTTGTGCAGCCAGAATTAGTCCCTCGGTCTCTTTCTTCAATTTTCCTGCTCTTAGCCATTGCCAGGTTTTATTATTATCTGCTTTCCCAGCTATTTTTTTCATGTATTGGCCATATAGTGCTTTGTCTTCCCATGCCTCTATTCTGTTCTTCATTTGGTCTTTCTTGTAGGCCAGTTCGGTCTCTCCAGTAGTTAGTAAGCCTTCCTGATATACTAATTTCAGTGCATCTTCATCACTGTTCTTCAGATATTCTTCCAAAGCCATTTTTTCTTCTTCAACCATCTGATGTACTTGTAGCATTCCACGCCCACCTATTTGCCTTGGTAGATAAAGTCTATCAATGTCACTGCGTGGATGAAGGGCATGATTCATTGTCATTATTTTTCTGGTCTGCCTATCCATTGCTTTTAGTTCTGCTTGAGTCCAGTTCACTATTCCAGCTGTGTACCTAATGACTGGGATTGCCCAGGTGTTGATTGCCTTTATGGTATTTCCTCCATTGAGTTTGGACTTTAAGATCTTCTTCACTCTCTTGATGTATTCACCTCTAATCTTTTTCTTGACTTCAGTGTGCTTGATGTTGTCAGCTTGAAGGATACCCAAGTATTTGTAGTACTCTTCCTCATCCAGACTCTTAATGTTATTTTCGTGGGGCATCTTGATTCCTTCAGTTTTCACTATTTTTCCTTGTTTGATAGTAAGTGTGGCACATTTGTCCAAGCCAAACTCCATTACAATATCTTGGCTATATATACGGACAGTGTTGAGCAGCGATTCTATTTCAGATGATGTTTTTCCATACAGCTTCAGATCATCCATGTAAAGGAGGTGGGATAGTCTGGCAGATGTTTTTGATGTTTGATAGCCATGTCCTGAGTTATTCAGTATTGTTGACAGAGGAAACAGTGCAATAACAAATAGTAATGGTGATAATGAATCTCCTTGAAATATTCCTCTCTTGATATTAACCTCTCCCAGCCTCTCACCATTGATCTGCAACTGTGTCTTCCATTGTGCCATCGATCTTTGCACAAATTTTCTGATGTTTCTACTGACTCCTGTTATTTCTAGCACTTTATTATCCAATCATGTGGCAGAGAGTCAAATGCCTTTTTGTAGTCAATCCATGCCACATTCAGGTTGGTCTTCCTTCTCTTGCAGTTTTCCAAGATCATTTTGTCTACTAGGAGTTGATCCTTTGTTCCTCTGCTATTGGGGCGGCTTCCTTTCTGCTCAGGTGGAAAGAGATTGTTTTCAACTAGATGCTGTTGCACTGCATCAGCTACTACACCAGTTAGTAATTTGATAGTTGTTGGTAAGCAGGTAATTGGCCTGTAGTTACCTGGTGTTGCCCCTTTTGCTGGATTTTTCATTATTAGGTAGGTTTTCCCAGTTGTTAGACACTTTTCAATTTCTCCTCCTTGTAGTATATTGTTGAACTGCTTGGCAATGAGTGGGTGTATAACAGTTAGATGTTTCAACCAAAACCCATGCAGTTCATCTTCACCTGGTGCTGACCAATTTTTGATTTTCTTTGCTCTTTTTTCTACCATTTTTGTTGTTATTACTAGTTCTTTCATTTCAACTTCTATTTTATTTGCATCCACCTCTTTTAACCAAACTGCATCCTTGTTGTATTTCTTTGGGTTATCCCATATCTGCTTCCAGAACTGCACTGTTTCTTCCTTGTCAGGTACTGACTGATTCCTTGCAGTTTCTCCATTGATGGATTGGTAGAAACTTTTCTGATTGGATTGAAATTGGAGGTTCTGCCTATAGTTTGCAATTCAAGCTTCATATCTACTGATTTTCCTGGCTATAGCTGTTATTTGTTGCTTTATTATTTCCAGCGCTTCCTTGATCTTTCTTGTTTCTAAGTGGTATTTCTTGATTAGGTATTCTTTGGTCTTCTTGTTCTTCAACTTCTTTTCTTTCATCTGTTCTAGCTTGCTTGCATGTGATCTTAACTTGCTGATCTTATTTTCTAGTCTAACCTTCCATTTTTGTGGTGCACTGTTTGTTTGTTTTTCTTCTTTGTTGATTTTGCATCCCAGGTATTCAGTTATAACTGCAGCTGTGCTGTACCTTAGTTGGTTTGTTTCTTGCAGTGAATTGGTGCTTATACTTGATATTGCAATATTTGCATCTTTTAATGCTTGTGCTAGCTGTTTCTTTGGAACAAGCTTCAATGCAGGTAGCCTTATTCTGTTGTTTTTGTGTTGTTCTAGATGCTCAGTTATTCTTTGTTTCAATTCTTTTATTTCTTTAATTAGAGGGTTTTGTTCTTCCTGAGGTAGAGGTGTCTGGTTTCCAAATGAGAACAGTTGTATATCTCTATTGGATTCCTTCACTGCCAACTCCCCCTGGTTTGCCTCTACATTCTGAATTACTTCTGGTAAGGCTTTGATTTCTTTGCCCTGGGTAAACCTTTGCAGTTCGTCCAATTCTGTTTCTGTGAATACGTTATTTCGTGTTATAAATCGGCGTTGATCTGCTAGTCTCTGTTCTGTTATTTCTGATTCTGGATGTTGTTCTTTCCAGAACTGTTGCATTCGTTTTAGATATCCTCTTCTTGTTGGACTTGATCTGTAGTAACAGATCATTATTTCTTTGTTTTCCATCACTGTGTATCTGCGACGGGTAAACACCTTTTCTTCCAGTATTCTGCAGCTGCTGGCCCTGGTTGCTCAGCCAACAGTCCTGAGTCCTGTAACCCATTTTTCACCAGATATCCAGGAACTCCAATATCTAGTGCGGACCTTGTTAACCCGGGCGACGTCCGAGCCGGTATGGCATTCTGAAATTTACGTCTCCCATATTTTTTATGGGAGAGACACTCTTTGTCTGACTCCTCTGATGAGACCTGTCCAGTATGGTTGAACCTCTGGCATAGCTCTCATCTTCCTCAGAGTACACAAGCCCCACAACCACGTCAAGGTAGTGCCTCACTGGGGGATGATGATGATGATTATTATTATTATTATTATTATTTTGCCTCTGATTGTTGACCTGAACAACCCTTAGACATGATAGTAACCCCTCTTGCTCTCACAATTTTTTTCACTGATAAAATGTCAAGTTCCCCCTTTCAAATTCATAAAGCTTCAAAAAAGAATTTTGTCAGAAATAAGAATGTATTTATTTGAATCTTCAACATCAGTCTTGTACAGAAACAGAGGTTGCTTTGGAGACCTTCCAGGAAACTATCATCACTTTCGTCCACACAGAAATTGATTTGTGAAAAGATATTCTACATTAATTAGAAAATCTTACCATACAAAATTCTTAAAAAATGAAATTCTTACTTCTGAGTCTCTGAAGGAATCTTTTTTGAAAAAGAAAGAAAACTATAACATGGAACTTGTTTAATAAAATTGGGCTGAACACACAGGCATTTTCAGAGCATTAGCTTAATGCTCTGTGCAGAGAACTTATGATGGTAACAATCCACATTTACACAATCTACAAAAGCAGAATACTCCCTTTCAAAAGGTCAGTTGTGTGGATATCTCTGAAAAAAATATTAAGCATCCTCCTTTTGCAAATGGAGAGCAAGTGCTGAGGACCCCATTTAAAGGGAACAACTCACAGTATGATTACAGTAAGATACAAATATTCTAACTGTTCCTTTTCTCTGTTTAAATATGTCTGTAGCCAAGAACTGAGAAGAAAGCACAAACAGGCTGGATTGTGAATTGTCATCCCATCACCAATAGAAAATAACTCTACCTTATTCACTTATTTTTTAAGTGAGAGGCTGAGCTTCCTTCTTTCCTGTCTCCCTCCTCCTCCAGGTCTCCTTCTCCAATTTACTAACGGAAGAATGACATTGTAAATCTATTTTATTTTTAAGCAGCTGAAATTCATAAGAGCTATGTCAGTTTCCCTTCTAGCTCCTGACAGGAAATTTTTTTTTTCTTTTATAGTAGTGTTGATTCCTGGCAACTACCTGGATTAGATCTTGGCAAGATCTTTAGAACTGCTTTGCCATTGCTTTTTTCCTAAGACTGAGTGAAAGCAATTAGACCAAAACTGCTATACTTCTTTTTCAAAATGTTTTCTTTTTAATCTGTGTATCAGATACAGAAGTGGTTTTTATTTGGCCATATCCCTAAAAAGGGCCTATGGCATTCTCAAGAACTGCTTCAATGACTCAGATCTTCATAAATGTGAATGTTCAAGAAGCCAGTCAGAGTTAATGAACTTTGATCCAAAGAAACACATCACTAGACCCATAATGTCAGAAGCATTCTTCCTCTCTTTCTCCTCTTCCCAGTACCAGTTCTTTCACAGAGCATAAACTTCTCACAATTTGGGAGAAGCTTCCAAAGTCATTGCAGTTTGTTCCTGGAGGAAGGTAGATGATAACTAATGCTTTCTAAACAAAAAACCACTGTGTGGTGATTCTGAGAAAAAACAATAACTGTCCACAAGGCACAATATAATTGCCAAATTAATAATTTTCTTGGATAGCAAAGAATAAAAGTGAGCTTAGTGGATATTTAAAAGCAACAATAACTAAAGATTTGGGTGCAAATACATACACACACTTACATTTTTAATTAATTAAAATATTTATGAATTGCTTTCCTGCTCCTGTTTCTTTCCTTCCATTATATAAGGCACGGGTGTCAAACTCGCCGCGTCACGTGACGTGTCACAATGTATCGCAATTTTTTTTGCATTGCCAGAGCTGGGGTGGGCGCGGCCTTTATATGATGCAACCGGCCCAAGGGCCAGCAGTTTGACACCCCTTATATTAGAAGGCAACAAATGCTGATTCATAGATTTCAAGTTCTGTTTGAGCAACAAGGCAAGGGGAAGGGAATGTTGTTCCTGTCATTCAACAGCCATACTATTTCAGCACTAAACTGGTAAGAGTCACAGAATCAAACCATTTTCAGTAATGTTGGCTGAGTAATAATCTAGGGCTTCTTCCTCAACTCTGAAATATTATTGGCTGTGTGCTCTTGTGTCACACTCCTTAGGAAAGCAACAGCAGAATGGTGACAAAGCTCACCATAGAGAGTTTCCATCTGCTGCTTCAACAGGAGTTGGGAGTTCAAAAAGATCCTCAAGTCACAAACCTTTCTTTTTTTGTCGGTGTACAACCCCATCCCCATCTATGGGACCCATGTATAGTATCATCTAGATTTTTATGGATACCTAAAACCTCGTTTGTTCAAGGATTTAATCAGGGCTGTTTTCATCCCATCCAGATTCTCACAATCTCCAGGCATCATTTGAGGGCTACCATCGCAACTTTGGCTCAATAGAGTGGTAGGTCTTAGCATCATATTGGACTCACCTCAGCCAAAGTGTTTGATGGCCTCTTTCAACTAGTTGTATTATTTTTAGGATATTTTTAAGTTCTCCTTTGCATTAAACTTATTCTAACTTTTTGTTTGTGTTCTCATCATTTTATATACAGACAGTCTGATCAAATAAACTTTCCCAAACTGAATTGTTAAAAAAAATCCTTATTTCAAAGATAGTGGAATGGATTATGATATTACCTTTATAATTATCTCATTTTTTTTCTGAAAAATTAGTTAGATAATATGGTGCTACCCAGTGAATTTAACTGAACTTAAATAACTAAACCCTCTATTCGTCTTAATTATTATTTTAAACCAGGACTCAGTATACTAAGCCACATACTGAGCTCACTTTAATTATTTCTTTAATAAGTGCAGATTAAGACACAAAATAACTTTAATCTTATTCCAGTTTAAGCTATTCTGCAGTATCACTGCATCTTGTTAGCCAAGAATACATCTCGTGCAGAAGTAACTGTTTCGTATAGCTGGCAATTTATTAAAGCATGACACAGAGGAGTTACTATTTAATAAGTGCAGATTCAGACACAAAATAACTTTAATCTTATTCCAGTTTAAGCTATTTTGCAATATCACTGCATCTTGTTAGCCAAGAATACATCTCGTGCATAAGTAACTGTTTCGTATAGCTGGCAATTTATTAAAGCATGACACAGAGGAGTTACTATTTCTTAGAAAACAAGTACGCACAATTAAAGAGCTAAACAGAACTGTGGCTGCTTTATACACACCCCCATACAGCTGGCATACAGAGCCCACTCTCCCATCTGTACTAAGGCATATATTTAGCACACTGGTGTTGTCATGATAGTTATTATCTATGCCCGTTTAATCAGGTCCTTGTGTTGATTTTATCAGAAGCCTTTTTGTATCTCAACTGGATTTTTTAAAAACTAAGATACTTTATTTTAAGGTAAGAAATTGAATAGCTGACAAACCTGTGACAAATTGTATTGCTTTGTAGTAATAACATTTTCAGTGACTTTCACATTACATAAACATATAGAATATACATTATTTTTATAATAGAGAGTCACATGCTACATTCACTGGAATTTCAAAATTGTCTGGGTATACCTATATGTTTAACCATACCATGCAATATCACACAATACCCTGACTAGCAAAGCCATAAAAATTTGGGTTGTAATCTTTCTATCCCAGTGTTGACTCAACAAAATATCTTCAAATATTTTCACATTGCCTGGAAAGCTGAAGGAATAGTTGGCCATCTCTTCATTAAAAGGCAAACATAGCCTATCACCAAAAGCTCTGAACATAGAGCAGTGTTTTTCAGCCTTGGCAAGTTTAAGATATATGGACTTCAGTCCTCAGAATTTCTCAGCCAGGATGCTGGTTGGGGAATTCAAGGACTTTTATTTATTTATTCAATTTTTATACCTACCCATCTCAATCAATGACTCTGGGCATATATTTGTTTTCTGAGGTTTTCGCGGGTATTTGTATGTAGGTCTTTGGTTGTTCGGGTTTTCTCCTGCGTAAAATTGGAAGTGTCTTGGCGACGTTTCGACGAAGTCCCATTCGTCATCTTCAGGCTGGTGTTTTCAGCTTCGTGCTTTGAGCAGCAATGTAAATTGAATGTGATAAGTCATATTTCATTGTAGGGGGGAGTTTTGGTCTTGGTCTTAATATTCTGTTGTTACTTAGGTGTTGTGTGTGTACGTTTTGTTGTGTGTGAGTATCTTGTGAGGTTGCAGGATTTATGTTTTGGATGTTTGTGTCCTGGATGTTGTGGTCAGGGGGGTTGTTGTTTCTGTGTGTGAGAATATCAGAACATGGTGTGTTGGTTGTGTGAGTTGTCATGGTTGTGTTAGAATTATATTCTTTAGTTAGGTTTGATGAAAAGGATTGTGTTGTAGAAAGGATATCTATTGTGTTGGTTTGGGGTTTGATAAGTGGCTGGGGTGGTGTTTTTGTGTTATTATTGGTTGGGTTGAAGTGTTTAGGTACTTTATGTTTTTGTAAATGTCTTTTTAGGGTTTGGTAAGGAGGTAGTAGGTCTATGTGTCTATTAATAGAATGACAGTCTGAAAACCAAGCTTCTTTTAAAAGACGGCCTCCTTTGGTGGAATCATGAGCAATGACTTCTGCTCCTTTAAAGTTGAAAGTGTGGCCATGCTCAGCTATATGGGTCCAGACTTGGGAGCGCTGTTCTTGTCTTCTTACTGCCAAAACATGCTCATGTATTCTGGTCTTAAGTCTTTTTGATGTTTCTCCAATGTAGTTACATTGGCATGTGTTGCAGTTGATCTTGTATACGATGGAGGACAAATCACTGATTGGTAATGGTTCTTTGGGTTGCATCATGACTTATCACATTCAATGGAACAAAATATTACAGCCCAATTCCCAAACACCACAAAACCACCCACAACTAATAAGCATAACAAACGAACACACACAAACATTCCAAATAACCGTACCCAACAAAACACACACACACAACAACCCTACACCAAACAAACTATACAATCCAAGAGGCTGGCTAAAAGGCATGCTGGATCTACGCGCCAAACAGCTGACAAGCGCGACTTTTAAAATGGTCTTGAGACTGACTGCTCTATGCCTTTAAGAGCTTCTTGGGCACAATGTGTGCACATGCCTCACTTCAACTGTTTTTTAACTGTTATGTAAATTTATGCACATGTTCCCCCTTCTCATTTAGCCCTTTGCTCTGATGATGTTAACAGGTTGTTAATGAAAGCTCAGCAATTAATAAAAAAAAGCCTTTTATCTTACATCCCAGAGCTCTTTATTTTTATCTGATTGACTTTAAATGTCCATACCTGGGATTCCTATATTCAAAATTATTAAAGACACACACACACACACACACACACACACACACACACACACACACACACACACATATATATATATATATATATATATATATATATATATATATATATATATATGGTCAAGTAACAATAAAGCCAGTACAGCCCTCAGGTCATTCAGCACCCCAGGCTCTGCTACACAGCCAGGTTTTTAGAGCTGTATGAAAGGCTAACAGGGTTTGGGCCACTGTAATCTCTGAGGGGAGGAAATTCCACAGAGCGAGGACTACTGCTGAAAAGGCCCATCTTCTAGTCTCTGCCAGCCAACACTCTTTGGCTGACAAGATCTGCAGCATGCCAATCTGCTAGATTGCAAGAGAAACTTGAAAAAAGGTGATCCTTAGGGTAGCCTGTTGAAATTCACATGCCTTAAACTTGCCAAGACTAAGAAATACTGACATAGAAAATGACAAACTACTTTTAACAACCCATTTAATGCTGTCCCAGGCAACAAGACTACAATTTAAAAAGGATAGAGATAGTAATCAGATGGTTAGAAAACCTGGAGTTAATTGTGGGAGAGGCTGTTAGTTTAATAGTTTAGCATTCCAAGAATATGTTTCATGTTTCACCTTACACCTGTTTCTAAGATTAGCACAGATTCATTAGGATAGGGTGGAGGCTTTTGTGCATTCCAACCTTCATGGTTGCTACTCATTGCTTTATTTTACTTTAGGTCTTTTTTCAGAGGCAGTTCTACTTCATTCATTTCTTCCAGAGTTGTTTCCATTCTGCAGTACTATTTCTACTGGAATTAGAAGATTCCACTGACTTATTCAATTTCAGTCTTTTCCATACAAAAGGTTTATTCCATCTCATTTTAAAAAATGAACAAAAGTCCAGGAATGTTTTGTGAATGCATACATTTTGTACACTTTTTTAAAAAACAAATTTTATTGGTTTTCAAATTTTACACTGAGTACTCGGAAAGCAGCATGGTGACTGGATAATCAGTGGTTCAATAACAAAATCTTTAGTACATATTTCAGGTTACATCATCAGAACTTCCTTCTCTATTTTCCTTAACATTTGTTATATCACATTTAGGCTAATAGATTTTTAATTATAACAAAGTTAATTAAAACCTTTATCAATATATTTTCTGCTTATACATATCCATATTCTGTTTTTAAATTTTACCTAATTTTTAATTTTTATTACAATATTCCAATTTAACCTTTAATATCCATAGTATTTGAATTTTGGGTAATCCAAATTTCCTTTATTTCACTACATAAAAGTTATCATATCTAGAATATACATATTACTTACTTAATTATATTCTTATCTTATTTCATAAACATTTTCTATTTCTCATCCTAATACATAATCACTTGCTGATAGAGCAGTGGTTCTCAACCTTTTTAATGATGCGACCCCCAATTGGTCGTAAGTCGAGGACTACTCAACTGGTCGTAAGTCGAGGACTACTCAACTGGTGCAGCACCGTGTGCAGAATGGGACTTTTGGCGGGCTCAGCAGGGCAGCGACAGCCTGGACAATTCCTATTGGCTTTTGAAAGCCAATAGAATTAGACTCTATTCAAGAGAGTCTATTCTATTGGCTTTCAAAAGCCAATAGAATAAAAGGGAATAGCACAGCTAAGGAAAAGGGGAAAAAATGGCGGACTGCATTGTTTGGTGACCCCCGTGAAATGGTCGTTCGACCCCAAATGAGGTCCCGACCCACAGGTTGAGAACCACTGTGATAGAGTGTCCTTTATTGTCTTAAGTCCATCATCTATATTATTTGGGCTAAACAATAGTTCGAAGCTAATTCCTAATTGTTAATTTTCATTTCCCTTATAAGTCTAAATCCTAAATATTAAGCCAGTTAATCCCTTATTTTTTATCATTTAACAAGAATATTTAAATCCAATAATCATATTTCTTTCATCTAAGAATCTTCCTTTAGCCCATTAGTTGAGACTTTAGGATCCTCTATCATAAATCAAAAAATCCCATTTTTTAAAAAAAATCTAACTCTGGCTTTCTTTTTGTGCCAACCAGGCTTCCATACCAATGCCTTTAAATCATCAGATAAATCTCCCTTCATTCTTGCACATATTGCTTGGACCAAGGGAGACCATCTAGTTATGAATTTTCCAGAAAGGCTGATCCATTCGTAGTCATTAGGCTGTTGTCCTGGTGGCTCCTTCAGTACAATTTGGTCATCTTGTTTCTCAGGTTTCCTCTGGTTTAGGTAGAGAGTCACATCCGGCTTTAAAGTTGTTATTTGGTTATCTAGGTTTTCAGTATGCTGTATTTATTGGTCTTTAACAGCCTCCATGTTGGTGTTGCTTTGTTCCACTTCTGTTGCTTTTTGGGTTGTAAGTTCTTTAGATGTGGTCAGGGTTTGTCTGTCAAGGTTTTCAGTAAATTGTATTTGTTGATCTTTAAGTTCCTCTGTCTTGGTATTAGTTTCTTCTGCCTCTGTTGGTTTTTGGATTGTAGGTTCTTTCACTGAATTTAGAGTTTCATTTTGTAGGTTTAAGCTGGTGCCTTTATCTTTCAGTCTGGATTTAATTATCTCAGCAGCTTCAAGGATTTTTTCAAGTATGAGTTTATAGTTAAGTTGTTGCTGGTCTTCCTCCATTTCTAACAGAGTTATAGACAGTCCTTTAGTGAAGGCTATTTCTTGGATGAAAGTCACTAAATGTTCACCTCCACAATTCCTAAAAACCAATTTTACTGTCCAATTGTTCTCCCAGCTTTTTATCTCTTTTAGATAGTACAAAGGACAAATCTGAGCTGTAAGCAGGTCTTTTTAACAAGAATATTTACTTGCTATAGCAAGTTTCACCACAAGATGTCCCTGACAGCATTTAAAATCTTTTTCAAGACCAGGGCTAGGTTTTTATGCAGTTTAAGTTCTTTTTCATCTTTTTTAGAAGTAGGTAAGGTGACAGGTCCCTGTGAAAGTAAGAATTTTTGGGTCCCCAGATATCAAGGTGGTATAAATCCAGTTACTTAGTTGTATTTTTTCAGGGCTTTGTTTTCCCTAGATAGTCAGAGGCCGCCATTTTGGAGGATGGGAAGAAAACATTCCCTTCCCTCTCTCTTCGCAGGGGGAGACAGTTTCAAAAAGCTTTTTACAGGAAAAAAATACTTGGGATAGAAAGAAGGCAGATCTCACCCAGTTCCTCTGCGGTGCTTTCAAGTGCTTAGGTGTAAATTTGGTCTCAGTTGGAAACGGCATTAATGATGGACCATGTGAGTGGCCAATCTTTTCTCCGTTGGTCCAAAGAGCTGCTCCAGATCAAAAGGAAGGGCTGCTACCCTTCCGCAATCAATCGGGAAGTCCTCTTCCCCACTTGTCACCCCTCCAAGATGACTTTCGACCCCTTTCAGGGTCCCCTGACGAGAGAAAATCGGATGGCAGAGGGAGCGATCTCCTCGCACATCAGCCAAAGCTGCAATCTGGAACTGAAAGCCCATTTTGTACACTTTTCTTTGCATATGGATTTGCAAGCTATTGACCCTAACACATATATTTTTACTCAATTTTTACAGTTGTAAATTGTAGTACAACATTTAGAAAAGGGCAGAAATTAGCATATAGGTATGTTCAAAGAGATATAATAAACTAAGGTATTGGCAATTCTATTTTATTATTGCTACTACATCAAAGTAGTATATTTGTTTAAAGAAACGTATGCTACTTTTTCTGTATGTGTCTGGTATTATGATAAAGTCCAAATATAGTATTATGTTATTATATTGACATTTAATAATTACACAAGCAGAAAGGTGTTTCATTATAGTATCAAGTGATACTTAATAGAGTACTCTTCTTTTTTATTGAATTATGTTGCTTTGGGAGCTATTTTATAATCTAAAAATTCTATCTAAAAGTTATTTTAAGATTTTGTGATTGAAATATGCACTGATTAAATGAATTTTAATTAATAAAACAGAACAGTAATTAATGCAAACATTCTGGTTCAACAATAATGAGGGCTAATTATATAGTATAGTGATGGAGAACCTTTTAGAGACCGAGTGCCCAAAAACTGGCCCTGGTCCCATTCCCCCCTGCTCTGCCCCTGCTCTGCCCCCACCCCATCCCCCACCAATCGCCTTCAGGGCCACCAATCGCCTTCAGGGCCCGCCGCAGATCGCCCAAGCAACCTAGCAGCACCATGGCAGCCACACCCTCTGCCTGCGCCCCACAGCATCAACTGTGTGCGATGGGGCATGAGGGCAGAGTCTTGTCTATGCTGCCTGGCTGCCATATCCTTGGTTGCGCTGCTCCGTGTGGGCCATGCTCAGGCGTGACTCTCCTCCAGGGGGGCTGCTGGTGAGGGAGTTGTGGGGGGAGGTGAGGCTGGGGCAATGGTACGTGTGTCCACACAGATGACTCCGAGTGCCATCTCTGGCATGCATGCCATAGGTTCACCACCACTGATATAGTAGATTTAATATAAAAGAACAAAACAAAGCAAAATGTTGTTACAGAATGTTGTAATAAAGCCAGTTTATTTCTTGATCAAGCATTTGTTTACAGATCCAATATTCATCTTTGATGCTATAGAATACTTAATGTTTCTAATGTGAAACATGGTAAAAATGTGGATCTTTTCCAGGAATGTGCACTCCCTGCTTGGGATCAATGTATGCAGTCCCCAGGAGTAATTGACAAATTGGAGGATTATTAAACACAAAATAAATAATTGTAAATTTAATTTAATTAATTTAATTTAATTTAGTCTTCATTTTAGCCCTACCTATTTTTTGCAATCTTGTCCTAGCGTACCATTCATTGGCAAAAAGTTGTTTTGAACTAAAAACATTACATATCTGTTTCAATCATTTTAAGTCAATGTTTGTTTTATGGCCGTCGATCAAACTGTAGAAGAAATCTAAACACAATAATTAACTAATTTCACATAACATGAATCCTTATAATCTTCACCCATGATAGCATTTCATGAGCTCTAAGGAAAGCTCATCTGTTATGAATTTCATTTTCCTTTTTTTACAGTATATGGTCCAAACCTCAATTCAATTCATTGGGCCAAGGATGAATACGGATAATAAATAAAATTTAAGACAGAATTCAAATACATTTGTAAAATAACCACTTGACTATGAACCAGCAGTGTGCAACCAAAAAAGCTAATACAACCCTGGGTTGTATAAACAGAGGCATAGAATCAAGATCACGCAAAGTACTAATACTGCTTTACAAAGCCCTATTAAGACCACACCTGGAATACTGCAGCCAATTTTGGTCACCATATTTATTTATTTATGAGACTTATATACCGCTTTAAGTGCGAGCACTCTCTAAGGGGTGTACACCAGTAAGCAATGTATATATATATATTTACATTGCCCCCAACAATCTGGGTCCTCATTTTACCTACCTCGGAAGGATGGAAGGCTGAGTCAACCATATCACAAAAAAGATGTTCAGATTTTTGAAAAAATTCAGAGAAAAGCAACCAGGATGATCAAAGGCCTGGAGGCTAAAACATACGAAGAACGGCTGTAGGACTTGGGTTTGGCTAGTCTAAAGAAAAGAAGAAATAGGGGAGACATGATAGTAGTGTTTCAGTATCTGAGGGGCTGCCACAAGGCAGAAGGAGTCAGGTTGTTCACCAGAGCACCAGAGGGAAGGACAAGAAACAATGTTGGAAACTGATCAAGGAGAGAAGCAACTTTGATCTAAGGAGAAACTTCCTGACAGTGAGGACAATCAACCAGTGGAACAGCCTACCTCCTGAAATCGTGGGTGCTCCATCACTGGATATCTTTAGAAAAGACTGGACAATCACCTGTCTGAGATGGTGAAGTTTCTCCTGCTTAAGTGGGGGACTGGACTAGAAGACCTCCAAGATCCCTTCCAGCTCTATTCTATTCTAATAATTGAGATCCAGGATACAGCCTATATGAAATTATAATGTTATAATTATATTGATACATAAAATTACACAAAGTAAAGGTATCAAAAACTATTAATATCAGCAAAGTGACAATATCTAAAATTTAAATGAATTATAGTTATAGGGCATGCATTGTAAGATAATGGCCCATTAGAGTTCAATGGATATTTTGTGCAGCTGTATAAAGCCTAGCTACATGTGCTTTGTATGAGAAGCATCTGGGCATAGGCTGAATCTGGGCAAACAGGATATCTACTAATCAGAAGAAGCATAAATGTAATTCAGATGTCTCCATAAAGAGAAAAATAAAGAAGGTTGCATTTTATAGTTTCAACCTCTCCAGAATCATAGGCACTTTCACCCAATGGATTTTTAAAATATTTTTTATCCAATACTACTGAGGGGAAAGTGTGGTGTTGGGCAAGAAAGAAAGCTTTGTGATGGCTAGATGTGTAAAGTAATTGGCAGCAGTCACAATATATCTGTTGTGTGCTGATGACAGCAAGGTTGGATGCTTCCCTATATCTGCTTGCCTCTCTGTATGCTTCATCCTTTGTTTCAGAGTTGTTTCATCTGATCATAACTCATTTTAAAAATGTGGAGGAAAAGTAGACTAAATTTGAAAGATTAGATTCAATAGCCATGATCCATGTAAATTGAAAACTGTCCTGAAGGATCAATGGTGCTAAGTCTTGGGGGGGGGGGAAGGTGAGCTTTAACCAAAGGTTTTTAGAAGCTAGATGTGCTCTGGACTCAACTTTTATCATACCTCTCTCCAGTCGAACACAAACCTGAACTTCTATAATAAGGTCTAATCTACATATCTGCCTCAGATATCTCCCCCACACAATTTTGGGGAGTATAATTTCAATTTTTACAGAATGAGAAACTGTACCAAAGTAACCTTCATTCTATTTTTTGCTCCAGAATTAAAGGTGTGTAATTCCCAGATGCCCAGAAAGGAGAAAGCCACACAATGGCTCATGGGATCAAGATGAACACAACCTTCTCCCAAATGCTCTCTGATGTCAAACACAAAATGTAAATGCAAAGAAGGGGCAACTCTACAAAAAAGACTAGAATTATCTGAATTAACTAATCTATTAGCAAAGGTGTAGATTGAAATCTATTGATGAATCAAGGGTGATTTACAAAATATTCAGATGTTTTTCTCTTTCCCACCTGTTTAATAACAACAATATAAGGATCCTCCCAAAGATCCTCCCTAGGACATCAAAAGTTTTTTTTAAAAAAAAATTGAGTGAAGTATGGGCCTGTTCGTTCTGGATAATAAAAAAATAGTGCACAAGGTTGGTTTCAGAATGCTTACATTCTGATAGCATGACATTTTTATACCTGGCTTTAATGAACAGATTGTGGCATCTATGAAAAGCAAAGCAGACAGAAACGAAAAATCATCCATTCCAGTTTTAACCCACTAATGAATAAAAGTGGCATCAACCCATCCTACATATAATTGAAATAATTCTATCCTGTATATTTTTTTTATAATGTGCTTATTATGGAAATTTTCTCAAACTACTTCATTGGAAATATACATCTAAAAATATTTGATTATGTTCTTAAAACTATCTTTTAAAAATGAAATAAAATGACAGTGTTTAGTAATACAACAATTAAAACATAAAACAAGTCATTTGAAGTCAGCCTGGTCCTGAATCGGATGTCAATCTGTATAATTCCCAAGAGGCTGAGGAATCTGTTGACGTTGGATTTGGTCATCCAACAACATCAAGAGATTGGGAGGGGCAAGCAGCAACCATCAAGAGTAATGTGAATTCTATTATTGGCAAAAACTACTAAAAATTATCAAGTGATATCCCTGACTTATATTTGCTATCTGCAGGTGAGTTGGTATGGTGTGAATGACTTTGTCCCTACTCTAACTTGACAATTTTCTTTCGGTTCTTTGGTGGATCTCAGCAGCTTCAAGAGGCAAGAGTTGTTTAGCTCTATCAAGTTGGCCCTAGCTGTATTTCTCCATGTGTTGCCTCCCCCACAAAATCATATCACTAGCCAAAATTTTGTATCTATATCTCAATAATGTAAGTTATGTGTCACAAAAAAATTAAAAAGCAAATTGCCTTGCTAATTTGAACCAAAACCGAATATAAATCTAATTACTAAAATACTAAAAACACACAAACAAAACACACTATAATGCTAGAAATCTAAATTACTGTTCCTACTAACAAAATTATGTAGCATTATAGATCTATTAGATGAGCCACCAAGCAGATACTTCATAAGAGAATCCTGCATAAGTTTCTTTTGCACATTGACTTTATGTACTGTATGATGCTGAATGTTTATAAACCATAAAGCCAGCCAACCCTCACTCATTTATTCATTTCTATGAAAGGACAGAAACTTTTATTTTGCATTTTATGAAGACAAAATTTTCTCAGTACCCATCATTGTTAGAGATCAAAGAACTAGCACAGTCTCTTTACTAATCCCCCCTATTAGAAACAATTTAACATGAGAAAAAGATCCTAAATTCCAATGAGCTTATTCATCCCATCAGAGATCACCTCCAAATAGCAGAAAATACATTTGGAAATTTATCTCCAATTTATCTAAAAAGACATCATACCATTAAAATGTGATGATTTCCCTAGAATATTTTCATCCAATCTAGACATTAAAAAGTTTGGGCAAGCAATGTCTTTTTTCAAATACATCTCTTCAAAACTTCTTTCTAATGATAGTTCAAAGTTCAGAAACATTAGAAAATTACTTTACAATAAGAATAAAAATGTATAAAAGACAAGGGAAAAGTTAGTAATAAACATGTTTGGTTTTGAAGGAAAAATGCTAAAATTTACTTTGATATATAATGGAAAAAATGGTAGTCTGACATAAATCAAACAGTGAGAACCTTTTACAAAAACTGCAGTTATTTTAAATTATTATTTTAATGTAAGTTCAAGCCATATGGATATTTTTATGCAATGATTGTAAATCTGATTTTTTTCTGTTTGCTTTGGACAGAGTTAGCTTTTCTTTCTCAACAATATTGATATTTCCATATCAAATTATTCTCTGCACTCACTACTAATTTACTTGGGCTGAATAATTTTTAATTTCATGTTACCCACTTGCATTTGTTGCACAGAATAAAGCAATAACTCACAACTCTACTTATGAAAACAAAATAAAGCACAACTCCTATTTCTCTAGCTTTATTTGTTTTAAGGCATTAAATTTAAGAAAACCAGGAGGGGGGAGAGGAGAGAAAAAGAATACTTAGATGTTGAATACAAGATGAGATTACACTTCATAAAAGGGTTTTACTGACCCAAAGGATTGAGTATGCTCCTTTTACAGTGTTAATTAATCTAGATTATTTATATCCTTAATGTTGCAAGCAGTCAATTTATGACAATTGGTGCACTGTGAAAATAAATCTCAGCATGCATTTGTTGAGGTTTAACCTAGTTCTATTTTAATTATTATTTCCATCACTCATTTTCTTCATCTGCTTAATCCTTTTCTTATTCAGAAAAAAAATGCTGGAGTTTAATTTTTGGGGAGACACTGAGCTGCAGCTTTTAGCTTCTTTCTCATTTTCCAAGGCAGAAGATATAAACCAATCTAATTATGGCTGGTTGTGATCAGTTTTCATTGTAAAGGGAATTCTTACTCTTCATTTGAAACCTTGCATTCTGACAAACAGAGCTTTCCCTGCAGTATGGTCTTCAACAAGGAAATATTTTTCCATTCTGGAGGTATGAAATTCAAGATTGCTCTGGATCACTAATGGATTCCCCCTTCGCATCTGTTCATGGCAAGGGGGAAAGTTTACTTTAGGACTATAATAGCAAAATAATTATATCACTCAGTAGATCTCTATGTAAAGATCCAAGGCTTTTAGAAGAGTTGTGGGTAAATACGTAAAATTAAAAAGCATTATCAATATTGTTTTTCACAAAGTCAGATTTGTATAGTCTGACATTAAGGTGACCAACTTTTTTACAATGAAAAGGAAGACACAAATAAATTGAAGAAAAAATATCGTAAATAAAAGAAACATTTTATTCATTGCAACAATAATACAGAATACACTATAATATGATAAATGCATAAAAACATTTGTAACAATAACATTTTATATTGTAATTATGCCTACATGCCATGCCCCCACCCACAGCCGCCCCGCCAGCACTGCTGCCCCGCCATGTAGAGAGGACCCCGCGGCTCTTAAAGCACCAGCTGTGCCAGCTCTGGTCCCGGGGGGCAGCCCGCCATCGACACACCCTGCCTGCAACTGCTCCGCCTCCAACCGCCCCCCACCAGCACCCCCACCCACTCTGCGCAGCCCCGTGTAGAGCAGGCCCCTTGGCTCCCACAGCACGGAGAACAGCCAGCCACCACCGCTCCTCACACCCCCACCTGCAGCAGCCCCGCCGCCCCTGCCTCTTACACCCTCAGCCATTATTGCCCTAGGAGGGCCGAAGATCAAGAGAAAGTTACTGTGGCATCACCTCTCCAGTCTCCTCCAGGTATCTTTGGGACTAACTAGGAGATGGTGTATTTGGGTAGCAGGAAGGGGTGAAAAGTTCCTGCCAATTCACCTTCGCTGCAGATAACTTACATGTACAAAGTTTGCTGGCCGGGTGTTTTGGTGTGCTCAGCAGCAATTCCTATTGGCTTTTGAAAGCCAATAGGGGGAGTAGCACAACTCATGCAAAAGTTGAAAAAAAATACCATCAAAAAAGGTGCCGGAACGCCATTCTGAGCATTCTATGAGAAAAAAAAGCCCTGCAGATTAGTCTTCAAATATCGAAAAGGAGGACATGTAGGAGGACACTTTTCGAGGGAGGACAGAACGCACAAAAGGAGGACTGTCCTCTCTAAAGGAGGACAGTTGGTCACCTTACTGACATATTATTCAATTCTCTCAATGATGCTTGGGAGAAATCCTTGAATTTATTTATTTCACATTTCTGTACATCCATGTATTATAAATTTATTATAAAATAAACAGGCTTACTCAGGATTGGGCAGATCATTCAGCTCAAAAACCCTCACAGGTGGTAAAAATATACATACATAAAAGAAAACAATAGCATTCAAAAATAACAACACCAAGAATTATTCATATGAAAATGCCCTGAGAATAAATCTGAATCCCCTTTTGCAGGGGAAAAAAATCCCTCGAAAATGAAGATTTCAGCATAAACCTAGCTTGAATATGTATTTCAATTAAGCAGGAGGAAGTATTGTTCATATTTTCCCAATTTCAGGCATAAAACTGGAGTTTGTAGTTTCAATGTGAAGTAGTCTTAAACTTTGACTGACAATGTGGAAATCATCAGGGACAGGAAAATATGCAAAAAAAAAAAAAAAGTCCAGCAAAAGGTAGAAGGTTAAATACCTATTTTCAGTGATGCCAATAAAATTAAGCCTTATTAAACAAATGCAGTTTCATCTTTTTGCATAAATGATTCTAGCTTACTAACCTACTTCCAAAGCTGTTGCTGAATTCTTAGTCATAAAGTTGTATCCAAAAGTATTTCAGTGCACTGATTTTTCAAACACATTGTAATTATATTCAGAGAGAAATAATTTAATCAGTCTCCTACACTGGAAAACATGCAAAATTTATTGAATTATATAGTAATAATAAGAGTGATAACTGATATCTCAAACATAAAGGATTTACAGCCAATTTAAAATATATTTGCACACATGCAGAGATAGTTGCTTACCTAAACAATGGCTCTTGCTCATCAGTTATCTCTTTCTGTGCATGTAATGAAAAACTGAAATGACACTTATTGTACTACTTTTCTTTGGGAATGGAAACAAAGGATAATAAAGCAATCTAGCAATAACAAAAAGGAGGAGGTCCACCATTCGCATTGGGTATCCTTCTTTATCTGCTGGGATTATAAGGAAAAAGAGGAACAGAAACAAAGGGCTGATGGAAACACCATTGATTGGGCAGTTGTTTATGTCACAAGAGAAAACAAAAGGAGGAAGTAGAAGGCAGATTGAGGAGAAAGACGAGGCAACTATATAGCCTCAAATTTTAAGGTGGTTACTGTAAATGCTACCCATTTCCCACTCAGGAGGTAACACTGAGAAAAATGAGGGAATAAAGATGATGTTCAAAGCAATGGTTATATACAACTGTGAACCATCATTTCTTTTCTCTCTCAGTTCTGTTGTAGAGTCTCTGTTTTGGTATACAGCAACTTGAGCATTATTGGATACAGGGCTTCTTGCTTTGGCATGGTAAATCTGGTTTTTTGTGGAAAGATCATCAAGTAAATGCATCAAAGGATTCTTTCAGTTATTTCAGTTTTGCTTTTCTTTCTGTTAAATAATCAAAAATTGATAATATAGTCCGTGCAGTCAGTAGGCTTTACCTAGACACAAATTCTGTGGTCTCATTTTTAGAAATCTCTTCCTGGAAGTTTTCTGGAGTAAATATTAAAGTTGAGTATGTAGCTGCCCCAGGGGTGGGGGTAGATAGGATGTGCTGGGATTACCATATTTAAGATGTCTAAAGAATTGTTATTCTTATAAGTGGTATACTCCTCTGTACTATCCTCTTGAAAGGTCCAATTCAATATATGCTCAGGGCTTTATTTAGTAATAATGCAAATGTTAGTACTGTCATTACTTATATTTTTGTTTTCAGACACCTTTTTTAAAAATTCCATTAGATAATCTATTTTGGTTGCTTGTGCAGTTTGAGCACTATCTGTTTGTCAGGATTCATTCTTCCTCTTTCTCATGCTGTAATCTTTTCTTGCTGATATAGCATATAAGCAGTTCTTAGTTCTTGACCAGTTGGGAGTTAGTCAAATACAGTTATGCACAAGGTACAATAATTAAAACAGGGATTAGTCTGGTAATATAAGGTAAAATTAATAATTTATTAGAGCCATCTGATTGCTAGATGCTTTTATATCTCTATAGAAGATAGCTTGTTCTTCTGTTTTAAATTTCAACAAAAGTTTATATATTTTAGCAATCACATATTCATGATGTGTACACAACTATTTCAAAATCATTTCTAACAATGCTCAGTATCATATTTTTTATCCACTTTAAATATTTCTGATAACTATAAATAAACCATTGTCAAGTATGTTCCTCTTCCAACAAATCTTATCTTGATTTTATTTATTATAACCCTTGACAAAACATTAGCATTTCATGGTATATTAACCATTTGCATTTATATTTCTGGTCTATAATCTTAGAATGCCTCTTGTACTGAGAGCCATGTAAGGTTTTGGGGGTCAGCCTGAATTTGTATTTTTCCATATTCTCAATATTTATTTATTTATTTATGAGACTTATATACCGCTTTAAGTGCAAGCACTCTCTAAGCGGTGTACACCTATATATATATGTGTATGTATGTATGTGTGTGTGTATATATATATGTGTGTGTGTGTGTGTGTGTGTATATATATATATATATATATATATATATATATATATATATATATATATATATATATATATATATATATGTTCAATGATGCAATCTTCGATCTCCGGGAAGAGTATACTCCAGTTATTTATTGTTAAAACCACATTTAAAACAATAAAAACAGTTATATACAAAAATTAAAACAATTTAGCTTTCGCTGGTCCTCTGCCAGCGTCCTCAGAGTGGGGCTTAGGGGGTGGGAAGTTCTTTTTATCCCCTTGCTGATCCAATTGCCTACTCATTGCCCTCGTGACAGGGCCACTCTTCCTGATTGCTCGTGACTGCCTCAACTGTTCCGCCCTCTCTTTTTTTTTTTTTTGCACTCTAACCTGGTATTTTCTTGCTTTGTCATCCTTGTGCTGTCTCCCCCTCCCTGTGCTGTTATCAGTAGCACGTTCCTGGGCTGCTGATCTGCCTCCTGTTTTTGCATACCATTGCCAGTTCCTATTACAACTCCTTCCTCCAACCCCCCTCCTCTCCCAGCCTGCCGATTCATACATACTTTGTTGTCCATTCCTGTCATCCTTCCCCCCCCCTTCCTTCAACCCTCCCACCTGTTGATTAACATGTTGCTCCTGCTTTTCATCAACCATCCTTATTGATGTTCTCTTCCTCAATATCTTTTCCTTCCTGATCCACTGCTCTACCTGCTGTTCCTGTTTACCCTCCTCCCCCACTGTCCATCTTCCCCTCTCCAATATCCTCCCCATCATCTGCTGACTTACCTGTTGTTCATCCATTTCTGTACATCCTCTCTTTTCTAGCATTCCTCCTCCTCTAACCTGCCATCCTACATGCTGTTCCCACATGCCAACATCCATTCCTGTTAAATCCTCCTTCTTAAGCTTTCCTCCCCCCCAATCTGCCGTCCTGCCTTCTATTCTTATCTGCCCTTCTCCTTTCCTGTCAGTCCCCCCCTCTCCTGTTTCCTCCCCCCCTCTCCAATCCACTGCTCTGTTTGCTGTTTCTTCCAGCATTCTTCCTTCCCTTACCTGCTGTCCTACATACTGTTCCCATTTACCGACCTGCGTTCCTATTGGACTCTCCTTCCCAAACTTTCCCCCCCCCAAAACTGCTGTCCTGCCTGTTATTCCTGCCTGCCCTTTTCCATACCTATCAACTCCACTGTCTCCTGTTTCCTCCCCCCCTCTAATCTGCAACTCTACCTGCTGTTCCTGACTATTCTCCTCCATTCTTACTCCCTTCTCAAATATCCCCTCTCCACCCGTGAAGCGTGCCTCATCTTTTCTGTTCTTTTCTCTCTCCCCCTCTCTTTTGATCAGTCCCCTGGGGTTGGGCATACCCCTCCCCCGTGTTCTGGCCGTACGATCAATTCCGATGTTCCCAAGAGTCTTCCCTGGTCCCCTTCTCCTTGCAACTCTCCATCATGTCCGCCTCCTCTTCCTTTACTACCCTTACCTATCTGTGACCCTAATGTTCCCTCATCTGTCCCCACCTGTGATGTGTCTATGGGATCCTCCCTATGTCCAGTCATGTAGTGAATACCCCCCCCCCACCAGTCCTGGTTTCGCCTCTGACAATCGGCATCCGTCTCTTGGCATGCTCTTCTTGCACTCTAAGTGCCTGGTACGCCGGGGGCAGTTCTATACATCGGTTGATGGAGTCTGTGTTGGAGAACCAGGCCTCCTTTAATAAGCGTCCTCCTTTGGAGGCGTCCACTCAAATATGGACGCACATGATCAATACCGGACATTCTTTTGATTTCAAGGAGGCGGAAGCCATTGCCCAGGACGCCTCCAAAGGAGGACGCTTATTAAAGGAGGCAATGGTATACAAAAACGGGAGGCAGATCAGCAGCCCAGGAACGTGCTACTGATAACAGCACAGGGAGGGGGAGACAGCACAAGGATGACAAAGCAAGAAAATACCAGGTTAGAGTGCAAAAAAAAAAAAAAGAGAGAGGGCGGAACAGTTGAGGCAGTCACGAGCAATCAGGAAGAGTGGCCCTGTCACGAGGGCAATGAGTAGGCAATTGGATCAGCAAGGGGATAAAAAGAACTTCCCACCCCCTAAGCCCCACTCTGAGGACGCTGGCAGAGGACCAGCGAAAGCTAAGTTGTTTTAATTTTTTTATATAACTGTTTTTATTGTTTTAAATGTGGTTTTAACAATAAATAACTGGAGTATACTCTTCCCGGAGATCGAAGATTGCATCATTAAACAAATATGCCCGGGATTCGTATTTTTATAACTATTAAGGACACACACACACACACACACACATACACACACACACACACACACACACACACACACACACATATATATATATATATATATATATATATATATATATATATATATATTACATTGCCCCCACCTCGGCTCAATATGGCGTGACATATGTTTTTTAAGTAGAAAGCACAATAAAAAAACACTGGAGGTGCTGGGTTATCAATTCTTGCTTACCTTTCTTAGGTTGCCAAATGTTCTATTTCGTACAAGCTGCCAATCAATGCTAAAGAAGTGGTTTAAAACTAAATGGGACAAGCACTGTCTGGAATTTATAAATAATGCTTATAGACTACTCATAAACATTTGATGCAGTAGTCAAGAAAAGAACATGAACTTGCATTTGATTGTTACAGTAAATGTGTTGTGTTGAATTTGTTTCTTTAGATTAGTTGGCTGAAATAAAAATAGAAATCTACAAACATATAGATCCATTTTCTCTACTACAGTAAAGTCTTTCATCAGAATGCTTGCAGACAGGAATAAAACTTTTAAGCGATTTTCTCCAGCTCTCTCTATTTCCAGTTATAGAATGTGAGATAGAAGAGCATACAGTAGTTGTCATCCCTTTGACATGAATGATATAAATGATATGATCATTCAGTCTATTTCTTTTAACTTCACCTTAAAATCCAGATATTACTAAATCATACATATTTCTCAGACATACTTTAAGGGCAAAATAATTGGCATATAAGCAGTTATGTGTATACTATTTGGCAACTATAAGAATACATACAAGGGGTACAGAGATGGATTCATGGAATGATATAGCCAGTGGTGGGATTCAGCCAGTTTGCACCACTTCAGCAGAACCGGTAGCTAATTTTTTGTTGCCCAGGCCCAGAATGGACTTCCGGAAGCGGCATTCACACAGAGAACCAGTTGTTCATATATTTGAATCCCACTACATACATAATACATCACTACAAGTCTTTAATTGTACAAGCATACAAACACTAAATCAGGGCTTCTTATCCCATCCTATAACTCTTATGAATCAAAGGCATTTGCATTTGTGCATCTGTAAATAATGTATCCCTCTGTATTAATTTTTATTAATATTCAGATCCTCGTTTTGGGGGCTATTTAAGTTCCATAAAAGGAAAAGCTCAAATAGCTCAAACTAGTAGTTCTAAAGAATGTACCATTTGATGGGTGTTTGGTGCTCTCTGTACCATTTGTATACTCAGATAGTTTGCCATTATAAAGTCAGGAGTCCATAGAAAAAAGAAAAGAAACATTACAGATTTTTTTATCTTGTTTAATGACAAGAAATTAAACAAAACAATATCATCAAACTACGCTACTTGTATAACATTTTCTGCTGTTAGTAATTAGCCAGTTACTTAAAATGGCAAGTTATGCAAATGATATTATTTCAGCTCTCAAACGACTTTCAATGAGTCCCAGTCTTTTCAGCCCAAATAAAAAAAAATATTTGTCCTTTACATCACCTCTAAGCAATCTTGATCATCTAGAGCAGATCAAGTTATCTTAAAAGGCCTGCTTGGAAACCATTCCGACTCACTCTAGAGAGAGCCAGAGGGTACTGCTCTCTCTGGGCCACAGAGGTGGTCATGAAAGCCAGAGCTCTTCTCTGGTGTGAAACTTATTTCCACACCTCATCCATTTTCATCTTATTCTAAGGTATAATGTGAAAAAAAAATGTGATTTCAAGTTGCAGATGTCAAGTTGAAAACAGACATGTCTTTAATTTTTTTCTTGGGTCTCTTTATTTTGAATGTACCTTGTTGGTGCCTTTATCTTTGTTTTTAATCCTTACAAAATTTGGGACAGACATTTCTGAAATCATTTTTGAATTATGTGAAAGGGGTAAAACAAAACAATCTAATGGATTTTAATAATCAATCTGCCAGCAAGCAGTTCGTTAATTAGCTAATCAAAAATCTGAAAGGCAGAAAAGGAGACAAGGAAGTAAGTTGGGAAAATATAAGTAGTTTGCTTTTTGCTGAAAACAAATTATTCAGACTAAGGATCCAGAAAAGAATTTTGACAGCTTTGGGGTAGCATCCTGCTGATCTTTCATCACTTGGGTTAAACTAGTAGCTACCATAATGTTTTCTGCAGTGGATAACAAGCCAATAATGCCCTCTTCTGGCATGATGCCACCACAGCACAGAAAAGGAGGCACAGCACACAGACCAGTTATCTAATCAATACGAAATAACATCGATAATGACAAGTCTTAAAGTGTGGTCTTGCTAGAAAGGTTAATTTGTTGGGTTTGTGGCCTTGGAATATACTCATCCCTTAAATATGCCTTGACCAGATGCCAATTTGAACATTTATTTGCCACTTGGATGGATGATCACCATAGTTTTCCATGCTGAAGATATTTTAATGATTTAAACTCATTATCCTTTTATCATGTTATATCACTTCCTAACAAAAAGTCCTTATAGCGTTGTTTAATAAAACATGCACTGAATTAAGTTCACAAACCTTTCTCTCTAATTTGTGAGCGCTAGAAATGCTACTGTTCATTAGCACCATTTGGTTTAGATTTTTTTTAGTTGCCAGAACTCTATGAGAAAGCTTTCTCAAATTATGCAGAAAAAGCTTTGTTTCTTTAGCTACAACTCATGATGACATTTCTCAACATTAGTCAACCTAATCCCAAATTTTCTTGAAATACTGACACCACATGCTGGATTTAAGAAACAACATATTTTTGTTTGTCTTACAAAATATAATAAATTACATTGGAAGTATTGTGGTGTTTGCTGCCTTGAATAATATATAAAAATAATAAATGGATAGATGGATAGATAGATAGATAGATAGATAGATAGATAGATAGATAGATAGATAGATAGATAGATAGATAAGTTGCTGCAACAGAAATGAGCACCAAGGAACAAAGCGCATCAGCTATTGGGGGGGAAGGAATGAAAGTCCTGCAGAGGGGCAACTAGAATCCCACAGGTTGCTAACCTCCAAAGATTTCTTCCTGCAATCCAATAGGAAATTTGCCCAGGATAGTTTCGTCAGTTTTTCCACAGAAAACACCACTTTCCTGCCAGATCACTATGATCTGATTTCATCTGACCTCAGTAGTAGGTTGGAAATGAGATGGAGATTCGATTGTGAAGATATGTCAAAGGTAAACAGGACACCTTTGAGCTGAGGAAAGGAAAGGATGTAGATGTGTTCTAGATCTGTTATTATTTCTTTATGCATATATTTGCCCATGGAAATAATAACTATTGATTTTTTTCTGTCTACTGTTTTCTCATCCTTGGTATTTTTGGTATTTTTTAAGTAGAAGAAAAGGGCACAACTGTTTCTTGACTGCTCAGTTCACAAAGAGGTCTTGCACACCATTATTTCCATTCCCTGATTCCTCATAAATCAGTTCAAAGATGACTTGTTTTTCTTCAATTCTGCCAATCTCAAGATCAAAATACTGAGAACACTAAGCACACACTAACAGCCAATCAATGCTTGCCCTCCAGCTGACTAATAGCACAGTGCAAAACACTTTATTGAGACCAATGAGTGGTTGCAGATCCTGGAGCAATACAATTCCTCTTACAAAATAAATTGCTACTTCCCAACCAGATTTTCAATTCAAGATGCATGTATTTGCTTGGCCATTTGCAAAAAGAAAAGAAAATCTCCATGTTTGTATGAAAAGCAGCTGACTGCAAACATGGTATTTTTTTTTTTTTTTTTGTTAAATTGTGAAGGCAAAATGATAGCACAACACCATTTTCCCAACCAGGTTTTTTTTTTCCTATAACTGTAACCATGGTTGCATATGACTGGAGTCTGGAAGGTATTTTCTAAATGATGTCTACAGAGAGAATACTGAAACTCAGATGGGGAGATAGTCATATTTGCCTTGGATACAGGACCTGGAGCAAGGAAAGTATTCCCAAAAAATCTTCAGAGCTGCAGTACTATGAAAAGAAATAGCACTGTTTTAGTTTCAATTAAGCTAGCAAAGAATCAGAAACAAATTCACTCAGCTTCCCAAACCAGCCATGTGTCAAGCTGAACATATGTCAAACAGTTCCAAAACTGCAATTAAGCCATTATATAAAGGGCTTGACCAAAGAGGTGACTGACAGCTTGGAGAAGTAATGATAAATCAGGAGACTGGCCAAGTATCTGGAGGAAGCCTGTGATTGTGCTGGACAGTGCTTCCTCTGTCATAAGGAACCAGCTTCCCAGTGCAGACATCACTGTTAGCACTTCTTTTGCACTAACGGGAGTCAAACAAATCCCTAGATGCTATGATGCAGTTTGGGAGAAAAAGATTTTGCAGATCAATGTACTGAGTTTATTGGAAAGAGGGTTAAAAACTAAATGGAGGGGTACTATAAGAGTTGTGTAGACGATGATGAAAGCAGATGTAGAACATTCAGTGCCTTGGGAATATGAACCGGGTTGTATATATACATTCAGCAGATACATTTATTTATTAGTTTCTATTACCTCTGTACTTAAATGGCCCATTTCCCTTTTGGACTAGCGGGAAACAAGGCTGCTCAATTTATCAGGATATAGCATTGATCCCCATACCACTCCTAAGCAATTGTTTGTCTAGTCATAATTCTAACCAATCTTTTTTGCATTTGGTTTCTTCATATTTCTCACACGAACAGAAGAGGATACATGTATTTCTGTCACTAAAGTCATGTGATTCTTCCCGATATATTGTGGGGGCAGGTTCTGCTGTGGAAAAAAATTAACTAAGCATTTCCAGGTTTTAATTTATGCAGATGAGTGGAGATTCCATTATTTGAGAAGGATATGTTCTATTCTCCTTTTAGCCCTTGCAAGGTTAGTTACTAAATTAATTAACAATGTATTAATTTAAGTCCATTAAGTCCATCAGGTTAAACTGACATTTCCTTTTTTTACCAACTTTTTTTTTGATAGGTTGAATTAAGATTCCTTGAAGTTAATGCAGCATAAAGCTGCCCTATAACACAAACATGCAGAACTTTTCTAATTTTGAGGTATCATTTCATTTTCTGATAATTACATGTTCTTCATCAGGATGTCTCCTTTTGGATAGTCCCAAGGGTTTTGAGAACAATTGCAAATTTCATTTTGTTTTGCTTTGCATTCTTTGCAGATCAACTCTAATTTCTTCTACTATGTTGACAGTTTTTACCTTTAAGAAACCCCACCTGCATAAGATAATCCTGTTTGTTACTCAAGAATATTGAATAGTGAAGTGACTACTCTTTACTATGAATATCAATTTCATTTCACATTTTGGTATAATATATTCAAGAGAGGCAACCAAACTGTCCTTGTTTTTAATTGGCTTCTTTCCCTTTTTCCCAATTCTGTTTTGCTAGCATAAATCCTTTTATATTATCAAACCACCCACACATAGACTAAAATGTTCTTCATAATAATTGAAGTCATTACTGGGATGACAAAAAATATTGCATAAAATAGGTATGAATCAAGACTATAGGCAAAGACAGATCCTTGGGAGTCGAATGTTAAAAATAGCATCTTATATTATGGAGAAACCTAGAAGGTCATCACACAAGATTAGTGGAATTATCTCAGAATGAAAGAACATCGTGAACTATGATGAATTTAAATCACTTTAACTCAATCACTTCAAGCTTTGATTGAGAGCAGATAAATAAGCAATAACTGGAAATTCTGAACCACACTGGGCTTACGCTGGTGGTTAAAAGCCTGAAAATTCGGAACCAGAAACCATCAGAACAGCTTTACAGATCTTTGGATCATCTGAGAAGTTTAGTGATTTCCACTTTACTGTCCCTGGCCAGAATCACAGGGTGAATGACCTTTACGAGTCTATAAAAAGAAGAAATGTTTATTTTCAGAACAGGGTGTTAATGCCTTAAGAAGTCACCTTCTTCAAGCAAAGAACCAGAACTTGGAGTATTAGGCTAAGTGCAAAGACTTTAACCTCATTTTACCTCCAGCCATCAGCAGAACAATCTGCTCTCTGAAAGCTTTCTTTGCTACTTTTGTTTCTAGCACCAGCCACATATGGATCATAAAACAGAAGTAAAACATCAGAACACAGCCCCTAACGCAGAATGGATTTGGTTTTGAAGCTCACAGAAAAATCATTTCAAAACACAGATGAGGGTCATATCCTGAAGAGAAACATACCAAGACTGCTTCTCATGTTTAAATGTTTTACAGAAACATACATAGACACAAACACAGAGATATATGTATATTTGTGTATATATATATATATGCTGCAGTTATAGTAAATTGTATATCACAAGAAGCTGAGTGTGAATAATAAATCAGTGACATAAAACATTCCATAATATAGGAGTCTTCAAACTTGGCCCTTTTATGACTTGTGAACTTCAACTCCCAGAATTCCTCAGCCAGGCGCGCTGGCTGAGGAATTCTGGGAGTTGAAGTCCACAAGTTACAGAAGTTTGAAGACCCCTGCCATAATATAACCATACTCTATAAATAAAACTACCAGGAACAAATTTAATCATCGGGTGCCAAAAGCCCATTTTAAAATTAAAAAAGAAAAAAATTCAGTGCCTTCCTGAACTTCAAGAATGAAGGCACCTCTAAGGCAGCCTATTCCATGATGTGGAGCATGGGACAACAAGAGAGAAGGCTTGTCCTTCTCCCATCTCACAGAAGTGCTATCTTAAGCAGATCTTCTGTAGATGTACTAATCTTACTTGGTAAGGCAGTCTCTCATATAATTCACTGCTACACAAATACGGTTTGATAAATAATAATCAGAACTTTGAATTGGGCCTCCAGATCTACTGGTAACTAGTGCAGCAATCACAACATATATGTTATTCTTCAATAGCAGATTTTCTCTACTAACAGCCTGACTCCTCTGTTTCAGATCAGTTGTACATTAAATTCATCTTCACAGGAGGCCCAACTTAATCCACATAGCAAAAGTCCAGCTGCACAACGACCAAGTTTCTTGCATAGAGTTATTGAAGACTAATTACACGTTCTGAAAATTCTTCTCCACTAATAAATGAATAAATGTATATGACACATTTGCTTATTTATTTACATGTTTGTATCTGTATGTCTACTACCAAAAGCCAGAAATAGTATGGAAGACCGATTGAAAAAAAGTATCCTCAATGAATATTCTGAGAAAGAATACTCTGAGAAAGAACATTCCACTCATAGAAACTTCTACAAGACTCAGAAAGCTCCCACTTTCTCACCATTAAACTTATCTCCCAAAAATGATTCACTATGTCAATAAAAATGAATATTCTGAAAATATATTACTAATCTGAATTAACATGGGTCTGCCCACAAATACATATACAACTTTTTAAAAATTTGGCTATTAAATTCTTGCTACTTACAAATAATGAAACCATAGATAAAAAAACATTAATTCATAGAATGCTAAATCCCCATTCCTAAAAGTTTAATATATTTATTTGTAATAATGGTTACAAGACCAATATTAAATGCATAATCATTTATTATTTATATTACCAATTGCGCACATGGGGGACAAAAGAAGTGATATAAAGACACGTTAAAAGCTTCTCTTAAGTCCCTGGATATTAACAGCATCTCTTGGGAACTTCTGGCGCATGATCGACCGACATGGCGCACCTTGGTGTACCAGGGTTGCCAGACATATGAACACAGAAGGACAATCTTGCCACAAGAAAAGCGAGCATTCCGCAAAGCCAGAGCTGCAAATGCTGAATTAACAGTGTCTACATTTCTTTGTTCAGTATGTGGCAGAACATTCCGTGCTAACATCGGTCTTATTAGCCACCTACAGACACATTGTTGATGGCCCATAACCCACAAGATGTCAAGGTCTTCATCAAAAAATCGATGGACGAACAACACATATTACCAATTAAAAAGTTAATTATTATTAACAATATGCTGAAGAATCATATAAAGGCAGGAATGGATGGAAACTAATCAAGGAGAGAAGTAACCTAGAATTAAGGAGAAATCTCCTGGCAGTTAGAACAATTAATCAGTAGAATGACTTGCCTCCAGAAGTTGTGGGTGCTCCAACACTTGAGGTTTTTAAGAGATTGGACAGCCATTTGTCTGAAATGGTATAGGGCAATGGTTCTCAACCTGTGGGTCGGGACCCCATTTGGGGTCAAACGACCATTTCACGGGGGTCGCCAAACAACGCAGTCCGCCATTTTTTCCCCTTTTCCTTAGCTGTGCTACTTCCTTTTATTCTGTTGGCTTTTGAAAGCCAATAGAATAGACTCTCTTGAATAGAGTCTAATTCTATTGGCTTTCAAAACCCAACAGGAATTGTCCAGGCTGTCTCTGCCCTGCTGAGCCCGCCAAAAGTCCCATTGTGCAAACAGTGCTGCACCAGTTGAGTAGTTCTCGACTTACGACCGATTGAGTAGTCCTCAATTTACGAACGGTTGGGGGTCGCGGCATTAAAAGGGTTGAGAACCATTGGTATAGGGTTTCCTGCCTGAGCAGGGAATTGGACTAGAAGACCTCCAAGGTGCCTTCCAACTCTGTTATTCTGTTATATATTTATCCTACAATTTCATTTGTCAACATTTTTTCAGTTAAAAGGGTATTCTTTTCATCAAGGTAACCCACTGTCACCAACATTTTTTAGTTCAAATGAGAATTCAATTTCCCTGGTAAACTTACTGCTTTAATGTGGTTGCATTAGAAAAAAAAGCACAAAAGCAAATTGAGCTTCACCACACACTGAAAAGCTACTTTAATTAAGAGAATTGGCACATTTGCAATTTCTCAATATTAACATTCTTTTAATATGGACTTATTGATCTCTGAATGAAACTATAATTTAAAATATGTATTTTAATACTGATTTTATTAAGTTACAAAACAAATATTGCATCTTATGGCTTTAACATTTCCTTTTCCTAGGTCAGCTTCATTGTATGGAAAGTGTTAAAATTTTCTAGGGTCTTTCTAAACACCAATTTACCTATGTGTCAGTTGAATGATTGCTCTGGAAACTGAAAACAACTACAAATGCAGTGAAAGCCTGAAACAAAATTAATATCCTTCTAAAAATCTAAATCAGCTTTTTTCTGTCATATCTAAAGTTACTGGTACTTAATTCTGCTTGTTTTCTTCTGATGAATCCAGCACTGATTCTATCTATTTATCTATCCGTCTGTCCACCTATCTGTGTCAGCACAGACTGATGTTATGTACCAAATATTAAAATCTGTCAATCATTCAAAACTAGAACTCTGAATCCTTCACATTTATTGTTGTGAGTTTAAGGGGATATACCCAGTGTATACAAAAGACAAAGTACATCAGATCATCTTTTTCTCCAGAAAAAGAAAAATAATCAATTTGTTTTGTTCTTCAGAGATAGATGGAAATCATATTGTATGTACTTAGAAAGAACAATTAAATTGTATTATACTGACAACTTCCAAGCTTTGAATGGATAATTTCATTCCTACAAGGATTTCATGGTTGCCTTTGTCAATGAATTATGGCTTATAAATGATTTAATTTCTGAATGTCGTACTATTAAATTGATGCTTATTTGCTTAATTTTTGAAGATTTCTGATTTTATTTACTCTGCTACTGCACTTTAAAATCATGTTGGAATAACCCAAATGGTTCAATAAGCACTGCATCATCATTTTCTTCTTCTTGTGCCATATCTGTTATCGGACGTTGGCAATCATGTTGGAGATCCTGTTTTTATCAGCAGCTGCACAAAAAAGTGCTGCTGAGTTTTGTCCAAACCAGTCCCTTAGATTTTGAAGCTACGATGTTCTTCTTCTGCCTGGACCTTGTTTGCCTTCAATGTTTCCCTGGAGGAAATCATACTCTGAGTTTTTCTGGGATGAATCCAGACTGATTCTAAGACTTAATAAATCACCATGCTTCTACTATTAACACAAATGCATTTGAATTCCTGCAGTATTGGGAGATACTGTGTTTTAGGGCAAGTACTGTGTCTCCTTTTAATATTTTAATAACTAATTTTATGTTATGTTATGTGCTACGAACATATCTCATTTGCTCAATATATTTCAAGTTGTAGCAATTATATTATTAGCATTCAATTTCAAAAGCAATTTATAGCTAATCATCATATTTAACCTAGTTTTATCTACACAGCTTGAGTTAATTTATAACATGAAATTTAATAATGCATTTTTAAATCAAAATTTAAAATTTAAAGACTTGGCTGTATTCCCAGGCCTAGATTAGGGACATGTTCATATGTGTTTTGAATGTTGTTGGCCAGATTCTTGTTTTTTTTCCCCTTATATTGTCTTTTTCTTATTCATATTGTATTTTAATTTGTTTGTTGTGATATGAGCTTCCCAGAGTTGTTCTGAGGTAAAGTAGTGCCTAAATCAATTAAATTAATTCTATTTTAGTTACCATATAACATTTAGAACATAGCATTGTGTGTGTGCCTGGACTTATACTAGCCACATGGCCATAGAAATGTCTTCGGGCAAATGCTGGCTCCCTCAGCTAAGCCCCCTACAATCAGAAATGACTGGACAAGGGAAACCTTTACCTTTTATTTGAAGATAAATGTAGAATTTTACATGCCAAAATATTCCCCCAAATTGGATTTGGCTTATCTGTGGATGGGCTTATTCAGAAGTATATAGTACCCATATACTCTTTTTATACTGATGTAAAAACTCAGTCATGGATAACCTGACCATTGAATTTTTAATTCAATTCCATGAAAAATCTGCCACCTGGGGATAAGCCAATTGTGACAATTAAAACATATAAATATTTTACAGGTTGGATTATTACCACATGGTACAAATTTCAAGATATTATGGTTAGAAATTTGACATATCTCCAATAGGCTTATATATGAGTATATATGGCAGCTTAAATCAGAAGCCAACTCTCTTCAAAGGAGAATGTGATTTGAATGTGTCTTTATTATCTGTCCCTGGAGGATAAACATGATGTTATTTAGACTATTTGTTCTTTAAGTCAAATATACAAGATATTAAAATGGCAAAATCAGGTTTTCTTTTCCATAGCACCAAAATATGTCTATAATCAAAATACACACCTAGGTTATAGTCTGAATGTTTATACACCCAATGAGAATTTCCCATGTAATCTAACCTTCCAGGTACATACAGAAATCCCTAGATGAATGGCTTTTTGCAAAGGCCCAACAAAAATATATTTATTTTAGTTAATGGGAAATCTTGCCTTTAAATTGTGGCAGAACAATCATGTAGAGGTCTTGCTATACTGTGGGTCCCAGCAAGCTTTTTTCATTAAGGCATTCTGAAATTTCTAGGTTCCTGATAAATTTGATAGGTTAAGGCTTTCTCACTTTAATTTTAAAAGTAACTAATTGAAGTATATTAGAATCACACATAATTACATATGGCCTCCAAGAGAAAGGATATGTCTAAATGGTATAGGGTTTCCTGCCTGAAATGAAATGGTATAGGGTTTCCTGCCTGAGCAGGGTGTTGGACTAGATGACCTCCAAGGTCCCTTCCAACTTTATTATTATTATTATTATTATTATTATTATTATTATTATTATTATTATTATTATTAGCAGTAGTAGTAGTAGTAGTAATAGTAGTATCCAACTGAAGACAATGGTAGTAGAAGATTTTATTAAGCTGTTATTGAGATGCCATTACCATCCTCTTAGTGGGGTAATGGGATTTGTAAATCAGAGGACAGTTTTGTAATCCCAGGAAAATGCCTAAGTTCTTTAAAAAGTATACAGAAATTACATTTATGCCCTCTGGGCATTCTTTTCCTTTGAATCTGATGTTCTACACAGCCTTAGCATTTAGTTAAAAGTTGGAATATAGCTTCAACTTGATTGGAAGCTACTGATTATTTTGCAGTAAGATACCATTCAAGAATGAAAAGCTAATCTCCAGGCTGAGCATGGGCTGAGCCTCTTTCTATCTTCCATAACCACAATTTTGAATGTGGTTTTAGATGACAAGTGTAAGGATTCTATTGAAAAATGAATTTTATTAAGGTAATAAAATTTATTCACGATGAAATTGAACTAAAAGAATACTAGAAAAACTAATTTAGGAAACTATATGAGAATAAAAATTGATTGGCACTCAGATGAATGCTCCCCAACATTAGTGAAATATATAGTTTACTGTATATTTACTGATGTAAAGAAATGTATGATAAAGTGAATAAATAAGCTTGAATTATGGAATCTTTCCACAAATTTGGAATTGAATATTACTTTTTGCTGAATACAATAAACACTGAAGAAATAAAGAATCCATGAGAATAAATGGGATGATCTGGAAATAGTTCAGCACTGAACAGTGACAAAAATGGCTGGTGTCACCTTGTTTAATGTATTTATGGATAAATGTGAAATAAATGCTTTGGTTGACATTAGAAGTGTGTGGCTTGAGGATGTGAATATGTATTTTGTATGCTAGGTCATTAGTTGAGAATCCAAAGGATTTGTAGGAAATGTTAGAGGAAATGGAATGAACAAGTTATAGATAAATGGTGAAAACTCATGGGAGTAGATGAATTTGTTGTCTTGGGAGAATGTTTTCTGAAGATGGAAACATGGTTGAACAAACTTTAAGATGTATGTGTGCTGATAAAAAGGGAGTATACTATGTGGTTTGTTTTGAATAATGACTGCAAGCTATGCATAAGAGAGGCATGTTTCTGCTCACTTTAGTATGAAGAAGTGAGAGGTATTTCAGGATAAATTTATAATTAAATACTGGGGAATGTGCCAATTTTTCAAAATTAGACTTAAGTTTTACATCTGAAAAATTAATTCTGCTTTCAAGTTCAACAATTCTATTCTTTTCTAAAAAGAAAACACTCATAAAGGGAGATAATTTGGGCCTCATAATACACATTTAACAATGTTTCGTTATCTATGCTGTGATTGATTGGGTATCTACCCTCTGCTATATTATAAACCACAAGTCACAGTGATTGATTTTATATTGCACATTGCCAAACCCAAACAAACTGCAAAAATGTTTAACAGCACATATAATATACCACCAGAAGAGAAATGCTTCCTTTGAAGGACTTGTTAGGGAAGTATTTGGAATGCAGATATTATGGGGGAAGTGGTGAGTATATTATATTGGGAACATATTGTGCATGCAAATGTATGGCAGTCCAATTATAAGACTGCAGAGTTTAATCCTGTTCTTGCAAAGGTAGGAAGAAATAAGCTGTAAATAACCAGTCCTGGAATACTCATGTCTCTGAATCACTGCCAGCATCAGGAGAATATTACTGTGAGAAAGATAACACATTGTTTCAACACAGCCTGCAGGTATTGGTAGAAAGGGACAGGATGGCAGGATTAAAAATAGAATCCTAACGGGGGGGGGGGGGGAATATGACCTGAAACCAATACAAGAATCAATTGGTGAAGTGGATTATTCTGAAGTTCATAGGTTTTGTATAACCCATTTGTTTCTTTATCATTTTTATTTGGAAGAATATATACATATTCTATAGAATATGGATTGAAAAAAGGAACACAGGAAGGTTTATTTTTATGCCAAAAGTATTAAGGTGATGAAATTAAAAGGATACTGTTATTTTAAGTAAAGATAAAAGTAGATTTCTGTGCAGGGATAGATAGCTGCAGAGTTTACTTGTGGCTATTTCCTGCTGGATAATCAAGAAGCTGGGGAAAAACTGGTGTTTATGCATCTGTGTGTGTTTGTGTGTGTGGACTGAGGCAAAATCACATATTTCTCTTAAACTAAGCATTAAGGGATCTGTTTATTCAGATAGTGGAAAGAGTTGAGAAAATGAAATATTGGCATTTCAGCAAGAAAATACAAAAACTTTGTTATCCTTCCTATAGCACATAAGCATCTTTATTTTAAGCTGAACTTAGCTGTAGATCTTCATGGGTGGAGGTGGGGGTGCATATTACACTTTTGCAAATTTGTTCCTGCCTTCCAAATCCCTCCAAATAAAAATCAAGCACTTAGAAAGGAAGGAAGATTGCAACAATCTTATTTTCTTTTCTTAGTATGTGACATGAAAACTTTCAATGAAGATAGTTTGCTTTATTAGAACACTATTCCTATTTCATAAATATTCTTACCACTCAATATAAAAAAGCACTTTTTCCTAAAACAATGACACCAAATGATATCAGTAACATCAAGTGGTATAATGCATCCTGCAAACTGAATCTGATTTCTCATTATTTGTTGCTGAATCTTTTAAAAGATCTGATTTCATTTACAGCCTCTTCTGAACTTTTTAGCAGCAGTTAACTTCCTAACTTTAGTAAGAAAATGTTACTTCTTACCTGGAAAGTATAAAACCGAGTTCCATTAGGAGGATGCAACTTAGGAGACCCAGAAAGTGTGCTCATCTCAGAGAATATCATTTCTGGTTCCAGACACAATATAATCCTCAAGAAGCTACAGGAAAAGGCAGAGAACAGCAGCACCCTGCTTGCAAGAGGAAGCCTTCCATAGGTTTCAGGGAGGAACTGTATAATATGACATCTGCTCCATCCGTTCAGAGAGACGAATGACAGCATGCAAACACACCATGTCTACATTCGTAAGCTTAGCCAGCAGACTTATCAGTCAAAAACCTTTACTTGAGCCAGCTTTTAAAATGGCATAGGAATAAAACCAAGACTTTGTTTTAAAAAGAAAGAAATGCTAGAGCAAAACCTACAGTAAAATGTAGCTGGTGCAGGATCTGGCAATGCTTCGAACTCTGCCCATCTGTTCCTAGTGATAATCACCTCCCTCATCTACAGGCTTGCAGAATGATGATGCTAACATCCCTGTTAACCATTACAACACAACTTGGTTTCAAGCAAGCATGCAAAGCAGAATAGAGAGGACCTCTTCTGAGAGGAAGTTTGAAAGGAATGCAGCTAGGTTTTCAGACTTTAAAATGGGGTGTTGCTTGTTAAATACAATGATATAAAATAACCGGAGAAACATTATGTCTTTATTATATATTTGCAACTTTAGCTTTGTTTTCTTTCCCCAGAAAAAAATTCAGATGAAAAGCAACATGTAAGTAATAACATCATTGAATAATTTTGATTACTGAAATGTTTATAACCATTCTTATTTTAAAAAAAAACTCATCCAAGCATTAAACTGAACAAGCAGAAAAGATTTTTATGCTATTATGCATCTGACTTTCACACACTTTCAGTTTGTTCTGAGAACAGGAAAAAATTAACACTATTCTGACACCTTATAAGCAGCAAAAATAAATGGTTTCATCTGCATTTCAGCAGAAGCTGGTATTTCTAGATATACAAAACATCAACCTTAAATGATGCTTGAATGTTAGAAGCAGTTTGGGGTGGTTAAATGTGTATTTTGACATTTATATAGACTACAGTTTTCACAGTACGGTTCTCAAACTATGCACTATGGTGCCCTGGGATGTCCAGCAAACTCAGAAGCATGCCTCAGAATATTTTGTTACTTAACCAATGGGAACTACAGGTAGTTCTTGACTTACAACCATAAGTAAGTCTGGAATTACAGTAATACGTTGTTTGGTCATAATCGAGGCATCACATGACTGGATTTGAAGTTATTTTTTATGATAGTTAAATAAAGGCAGTGGTCATTAAGCAAATCCATTTTCTCCAATGGGCATTTTTTGCCAGAAACTGGAAAAAAAATATCACAAATCTTGGTTGGTGATAGCAGGATGCTGCAAATTGCTGTATAGATGACCCATTTGCCAAGTGTTCAAAATGATATCATGTGACCAAAGGGGGTGTGTGTGTTTGTGTGTCCATCGTAACTTCATTAAGAAACTGGTAGTGAGTTGAGGAGTGGCTGCATTGATGAGCTTTTGCAGCACACAGTTTGGGAATTGCCAGAGATGTGTGAAAAAATATTGTGATACTAAAGGTGCTGAACCCAGAAAAATTTGGGAAATTCTGTAGCATATAAATTATTGCACCCTCCCCCACTGTATTGCCAAGAGATATTTGAAAAGAAAAAAATCCTAAGCATTCTGACAATAAGTCAGTAAACAGAAATCTCTTTCACTGGAAACAAAAACTCCTAAGAAACTGGAAGCAAATTCTAGTAGTACATTCATTCTAGAAATATTTGTTTGCTGGCATTAAAGTATAAGAAATATATATTTAAAACAGAATTTATCAAGAAAATTATTTTAAGTCAGATTTTTGCATCAGTTTTCAGAGGAAATGTAATATTATGCTTCATGCAAAAATCTTTCACAGCATATTCCTATATGAACAGTTGAACATATTCTCAATACATTCTGAGTTTTAATAATGTATATAATGGACTTCCAATGTTTCAGTATGTAGATAGGTGATCAGATAGTAGAATGCTGATAAGAGTCAAAGCCTTCCAACAGAGCATTGAAATTTATTCTAGACAAGAAAAAAAGCACGGAATCCATGTTTAAAAATACTGTACTTTCAGGGCTTTTAAGACTATACAGTACCTGGCTATATTCTTTCTTCTGTGAGCAGAATAGTCTCCAACCATAGATCATTCTTCCTTTGCTCCTGAACCAATTCCCAAAAATACATCTAAAAATTGCTTCAGATCAGATGGAGTGTAATGGCTTTCAACAATTATGGAAACTCTTCTTGTGCAAGAATCTCAATAAACAAGACAACCTATTTCCCATCTCCAGAATAGAGAGCACAAATAAGAAACTAAAAATATAATCTATGAAACAAATCTTGCACATATCAAATAACAATGTCCAGAAGTGTATGATAACCATTGTTTGGAAGCCTCATAGCTAACTGCTTATCACTTGACTTGAAATGCCATTACTTGTTATATTTCAGTATGTTAGACCTGAACACCGAAAAACAGCATATAAAGGAGAACATTGCCTAGTTAAGACTATTGTGCCATCAGCCTTTCTCAAGCAACATGGATTGACCTTTATGACACCTACCTTAATTGTATCAGAATTGGATTGCTGTAATGATCTCTACATAGAGATCTTCACTTTGAAGAAGACTCAGAAAGTTGGCCAGAAAGATATAACATGAGACCATATGCAGCAAATAGATGGTCCCTCTATTAAAACAGATCTTCTTTCTTCTTGTTGTGCCATATCCATTATCTGACGTTGGCGATCATGTTGGCGATCCTGTTTTTATCAGCAGCTGCACGAAAAAGTGCTGCTGAGTTTTGTCCAAACCAGTCCCTTAGATTTTGAAGCCACGATGTTCTTCTTCTGCCTGGACCTGCCTTCAATCTTTCCTTGGAGGATTAAATGGAGTATGCCGTATTTTTCTGGGTATCGCATCACATGTCTGAAATATTCTAACTTTTGTTTTTTAATTGTTTTGATGATTTCCCTTGGCTTTCCCAGGCAGCTTATCACCTCCTCATTTCTGATCTTGTCAACCCAGCTTATATGTAACAGCCACCTGTAAATCCACATTTCAAATGCTTCTAGTCTCTTCAGCTAGCCTTCTGTCAGAGACTAACTCTCTACTCCATAGAGCAGGATAGAAAAAATATAATATCTGAGAAGCCTGATTTTCAATCTTAGGCTTATGTCGTGACTGCAGAAGACCTTTTTCATTTTGAAGAATGCTGTTCAAGCTTTCTCTATCCTTGTCTTTACTTCAGTGGTCATGTCCCAGCTTTCATGTAAATTAAAACTGAGGTGCGTGAACCTTTCAACTTTTTCTAATGGTATTCCTTCCGAATTTATTGGTGGTAAATTAACAGGTTGTTTGCTGATGACCATGATCTTGGTTTTTGAGGTGTTAACTTCAAGCCATATTTTTCAGATATTTCTGTGACTCTGTTGATGAGGAGCTGAAGGTCTTCATGCTTACTAGCAAGCAGAACTGTATCGTCAGCATATCTTAAATTGTTGATCCAAATTGTTGATTAAAACAGTTGCAGTTCCCAAATATTCCCATGCTGCATCAGATTACTAGTGAAGATTTTAGAACTCTGGTACATTTGAGAGGAGGATGTCTGAAACACTACCTTTTCTTTTATTATGTTCTTTGCCTTCTAAAAAAAATATTCTTAAATCACCAGGGATAATACTTAAGTCTTGGTACTGCAGAAAAAGAGTTGCTTAGTATCCCCCCCCCCCCAAAAAGAGCAATTTTAGGTCAAATAAGTAATTGCCTTTAGAATGGTCTGGATTTTAAATTTTTCTCCTTGGTTTCAGGGTTTTATTATTTGTCCTGTGTTTTTCTAATGTAATAGTTTTTAAGACACAGGTTTTCATCTGTGGCACTTAATCCACTAAACAAACAAATCTGAAAGGAATTATAGCCTGTGCAGGTGGCAGAGGGTAGTTTTACATCCTTAGATTGTTGCTCTGCCATTGATTTAGCTTTTCAAGGACAAGCCAGGGACTTAATAAAAACTCAGCCCTGCTTTGCCTAGACAAGGTTAATGCTTAAACATATAAAGCCAGAGCCTAGGACAACTGGTAGCTTGTTAAAGCAAATTTAGATTACTGTCAGAACTCAATTCTTTATTGAGTTTAATTTATTCACAGGGAGGTCACACAAATTCAGGGGTCATGGCCCTTCAAATGTATTTGTTTTGAGCTTTACTTTTTTTTAAAAAAAAGTTGCTTACTTTAAATATTTCATTCTATTATCAGTATCACATGTTCATCAGATAACCTTTCACCAATAAAGACAAAGATAACTTCTGGCAATGAAGTTAATTTTACAAGCTAAATGACATGGAATTAAAAACAAAGGGTGCAAGTCTAGGACAGCGTGGTCTGCAAAGCCTTAAACTATCTGCCAGATGGGCAACAAGAGCAACAGGCTAAAATAGAAGTCATGCACCAGCAGCCAGATGGTTGAGGATGTAGCCTTATACTAATTTCATATGTATGTGCATTCTTCTAAATACCATGTTGTTCAAGAAAATGTATTTAATTAACAAACTAAGTCAGACTTTAGCACTAAGTTCAAATATTCAAAAATCTCTTTAACATTCCTTTCCTTATTTTAAAAATAGCTTAAAATATTTTGTTTTTATGGCTAATTTTTCATCAACAATATTCTAAGCAGTAACTGTAAAATTTCTATAGTATTTTTGTCTTATACTGTATCTTTGTAACAACTATTTTCCTTCCTTCCTTCCTTTCTTTCTCTTTCTTTTCTTTCTTTTTTATCTTTCTTTCTCTCTCTTTCTCTCTCAACAATTAATAACAAAATGATTAAAAATTTCTTCCAAGTATGTAGGCACTGGTATGTGTTTAAGTAACATATTGAGCCTCAACAAAACCCACCACAAGATAATATAATGTAATATGTAACCTAATGATCATAATTTATAAATCATGATTTGATAAAATGTATCAGTTTAGTCTCTAAGTCTCTGCCTCATTTTTTTATGGACCAGCTTTTTCAAATCTCTGTGCCCTCCAGATAGGCAAACGTCCACAATTCCTAAATAGTGTCTCTAGAACTGAAAATTGTGATAATTCATTTATGCATTTGGAAATGCCCTGTTGGGAATAACTGTTCAAGAGCCTAAGATAAGACTTCCCTAGCTTGGAGAAGTCTGCAAAACCATGAAAATTGCAGGTATGTGACTTCCTTATTAACATCATGTAACTTCCCTATTGGGCAATATAGGAAATATCTGAAGTCAGTCTATTACAAGTTCATTTTAGCAACACTTAAGATTGTCCTTTTCAACAGCTTTTCTCATTCTACCTCTTCTCATAGGTATGCTTCCCCAGCAGGTCAATGCACAAAGCAACTAGGGTGATTATCCTTGCTGGTTTCTACTATTATTGGAGAGGCCTCTAAGAGACAATGACAACATCTGACATAGTACAGGACCAGACTGGCATCATTCACATGTACTTGCATATCTATCAGCATATAAGTTTAAGGCTTATATTGTCTCACGATTTTATGCTAATGTTTAAATACAGATGGTCCTCATTTAATGAGCACTTGCTCAATGACTGCTCAAACCTGCAATATTGCTGAACAAGTGGTACTTATGACCGGTCTTTGAAGTTCTGGTCATTGTAGCACCCCTGAAATCACATGGTCACAATCTGGGCGCTGGGCAACTATAATCCTGCAATCACATGATCACGATTTGCAGTGAAGTCCTTGCTTAATTATTGTAACTGGGAACTGCTCGAAGTGCTGTCACTAAGCAGTGTGGTCACGTTACATCTCACTTTATGACAGCATCCCTTAGTAAGGGTAAACTCTGGTTCCAATTGCTGTCATTAATTGAGCAATAAAATTGCTGTCATTAATTAAGCAATAAAATATTACAACAAAATACATTTATTTTTCAATGACACAATTAAGCAGAAAGAATACCACTGAACAATGTATTGTGCATCTGAACAGATAACTCTCTGAAAAATAAGATATTATACTGTGGTTTTCTAAAACAGAAGACGTTTTTGAACAAGCCAATATGTTCCTTTTTTCATGTACTGAGTATTTTGGTAACACATTATATTTAATAACTAATTAATTCAAACAGTTATGAAATAACATTAAGTTTCTAGAATCTTAACTATTACACTAAAAGGAGCATTTCTTGTAATCACATTCAGTATTAAATTAATACTGAATTGGAATGTTCAAGTGCTCCACAAAATATTTACAGTGCATTAAAGTTCTCATATTTATATGGCTGCCCATCTCAATGAACATGAGTCTGGTCCGCATATAACCAACAATTAAAACAACGTCATAGCTTAAAAAATATAAATAAAAGCAAGGCTGCAGGACAAGAACATTAATCTAAACATATAATATAACCATAATGGAGGCATAATATATTTGCAATATATTACTTTGCAACTGATAATGTCACAGTGTAAAAAAGATTAAAAAAAACATGGTCAGAATTTTATGCTATATACTCCCATGCATGGATTATCTGAATGATTACACTCTCAAAAGTTTACTTTATGCAGTCGTCCAATGAAAAGGCAGATGAAAACAGATTAAAATAAATCCATCTCTTCTAGCCTACTTTAAGGCTTCTCAAATTCATATTCATAAGCAGGAATGACAACAACATAGCTTTCATTGCCACAGTAGAGAAAAGGAGTACAACAAAAAGACAGAAATGTCACATCATCATATGTGAGTATTTTCTTCAGAACATAAGATAGACAGACCTTTGAAAACCCATCTTGGAATTTGAAATCCAGAGAGGAAGCTAAAACCATCATTATCATCATGAGAAAATACCTATTACAATCTTATCTCAGCACACAAATCAGCAAGATGACTGCATTTGTACTATGCAGAAACAGCCAGGAAGAAATGCTTTTGGTCAGTTTTGGCTGGTTCACCAGTTATGACCTATTCTAGAATGAGATGCAGCAGCCAAGGTCTCTTATGTTCTTATCAACTCATATTTAGATTACAGTACTACAATTTTCTCTAAGTGGAGCTGCCCCTTAAAACACTTGAAACCTTCAACTGGGAAAGAATCCAGCTCCTTGTCTGGTCTCTGGTGGAAGTTGGCATAATCATGTTAACAATCCCCAATTACAGGAGCTGAACTGTTTGTTATTTTTTTTTTTCTGGTACAATTCAAGAACTTGTTAAAACCTTATATGGCTTAAGTCCAGGAGATCTTCATCTGTTCCAAACTATTCAATTCAGAAAGAAGACATGCGGCAGGTCCCAACCCTAACAGAAATACATGGAGTGAGGCCCCAGAAGTGTGTTTCTTTCTAAACCTTTGAAACAGTTTGCTACTGAAATCTGTTAATATTCAGAAAGAAGCAGTTAAAACACTGCTTTTCCACCAAGACTTCCAGGGATAATATTTTATCCTTTTCTGATGAAATCAGCTAGCTAGTATATGGGAATGTTTATAACTGATATTATGGTGGACTGTTTCCAAAATAAAAATCACAAAATATTCTGGGGTATTGCAATTTAAGTTTCCTATAGTAAATAGCCTGAGATATCATACAAGGCTAAATCTATAAATAATTAATATCATTTCATCTACACTTATTGTACCAACTACATCAAGTAGTTCTTACATTGAAGGAAATATTAACATAAATTTGTATATTATTAGTGAAGTAAGTCACAATGTGACTGAACAAAGGCTGTTTGGGTTTACAGTACAATTCTATGCAAGTTTATTCAGAACAAAGACTCCGAGTACCAAGTAGAAGAAATTAATAAAAACTGGAAGGCCACCAGTTTTATGATTGTATGAACACCTAGAAGTTGTATGAAAAGAGAGACTGGAGAGAAAATATTCAAAATAATGAAGAAAGGCATATACTCTTCCCCTTTTCTTATTTTTAATTTTGCTCTTCATTTTAGATTTTGGACAAAAAATTTAATAACTTCTTTTATTATTTGATATTATGAAATTACATTTTCCCAACATTTGTTCTTAGCATTTTTATATCTGAAAATGATTGATCACACTGAAATATTTGCACAATGTTGGCAACACTTGCATTTTCAAGAGATATTGAGGGAGTATTGCACATTTTTCAGGCAATGGTGTGAATGGTATTCTCGTAAGGCATACACATTTATCTAAGATAAACATATTTAGTAGGAATTTCAATTTAATAAAAGAGCAGCTATGTAATTATATACTTATTCTAAATCTTAATGAGAAAAATACTGCATGATTTTAGCCAAAGTTTTAAAAGAAGATAATAGTCTTTTAAGTTCACAGAAATACTATACCGATCTGAGATTTGTACTCTTTCAAGGACTAGATTTTTTAGGCATGTCTTTAAAGACATGTAAGGATGATATAACAAATTGATTATATTTTATCTCTTTTCTGTGGAAATTTGGTTAAAACAGCTTACTATTTTTAAGTTGTATATGAATAAAAGATAAATTTAAAATAATCCTAATGGCCAACAAAATAGAAGCAGAGCAATTAAGGACGAGGGGGGACATGATAGCAGTATTCCAGTATCTCAGGGCTGCCACAAAGAAGAGGGAGTCAAGCTATTTTCCAAGGTGCCTGAAGGCAGGACAAGAAGCAACAGATGGAAACTAATCAAGGAGAGAAGCATCCTAGAACTAAGGAGAAACTTCCTGACAGTTAGAACAATTAACCATGGAACAACCTGCCTCCAGAAGCGGTGAATGCTCCAACACTGGAAGTTTTTAAGAAAAGACTGGACAGCCATTTGTCTGAAATGGTATAGGGTTTCCTGCCTGAGTAGGGGGTTGGACTAGATGACCTCCAAGGTCCCTTCCAACTATCATCATCATCATCATCATCATCATCATCATCATCATCATCTATTTTTAAAAGCCTTTAATAACAATATCTACAGGACTGCTGTAATATAACCATATTCAGCATGTTTATAAAAATGAATAATGGAGTAAGGTGGGCCTTCTTCAAGTCTGCTAATTCTTAAAAGCCAATTTGTACAAGCCTTGCTGCTCTTATTTAGTAACTGTACTACTAATGTGAAAAGCAGAAATTCATTGGCTATTTTGAGTGTCTTGATGGAGATGTTTTCTAGTCTTTTCTATAGTCATGGTCTCAATCAGAATTTATCAATATCTTGGAGAGGGAGGGCTTCTCTCAACCATTGTAAGTAAGCAAATTTTGTTATCTCTCATAGAAGATTGAACTTTTAAAGGAATACAGAAACTGGGAAAGACAGAGGCCTTTATTCCAAACTCAACTCTTAGGTATTATTCCTTTCTGTTCACCACTCTGCAAAATTTACAACAATTATTAAAAGCATAGACCACACTCCACCAAAACACAGCTCTCATATTTACCATTTCAAGTAAATTCATATTAGTTTAATTTCTTAAAACCCAGTTTTTCTCTTGAGCTATTAAATAAATAAATCTTAAGTGATCACACAAACATGATGTGAAAATACCCAACAGGCAGAAGGAAAAATGTCACTAATGACTCAGCAATTTAAATAAAATCTGTGATGCTAATATAAGGCTGTAGTGATTCACCAATTTATCTGTGACAGAATCACTTGCTTTACTCAGAATACATTGAAGAAATGAATTTAGGTTTAAATTAATTAGCAGCTTCTTTAGCTAACTTAAGGTTATGGATGGTTTTATCTTTGCTTAATTACAGATGCATAATAAATAGCTGATATTATTGGTGATGAGAATATAAAATCTAAACAATAAAAGAAAGCATATCCTCACTTATAACAGATATGATCTGCAGTTGTCAGCCCTTCATGGTAATCCAGACAGGGAAACCAAAACTAGTGCTAGATAGTACTATCTTTATTATAAGGGTATAATAACAGAGTCTAACAAGCTAAAAGCTCTTCGCCCCTCTCCTGCCTTTAATTTTCCAATCCAGGATAGTGACTTGGTTCATTAGTTTTAATATGACTTTAATAATTCTGAATAACTAAAATTATCATAACATTTAATGAAACATTATTCTGTTCAATCATGTCCAATTCTCAGAGACTGCCTTGGAAAGTCCCTGCCGTTTTCATAGCAAAGTTTTTCAGAAGTGGTTTGCTATTGCCTCCTTCCCAGGACTGAAAAAAACTGACTGGCCCAAGGTCACCCAGCTGGTTTCATGCCAAGAGCAACCATTTGAATGGGATAGTAGTATAAAGTTCCTGCCTTGAGCAGGAGGTTGGACTAGAAGGGGCGTTGTCTTACCTGAATGCCTTTTCTCAGCATGATGATGGAGAATCCACAAATGTGTTGTCTTAATCTTCCTGCTCCAATAAGACTAAGTCTGAAGTGTAGAACCGCCTCTGCTGTGCCATCTGCACCCCAGTTTAGACTAAGGCGATATACAGACTTTAGTCCGATGCTTCTGCTTTCCTGATATCGGAACCAGGGCCAACTGACCCTAAGGGGAGGGAGTGGATTCTCCATCATCATGCTGAGAAAAGGCATTCAGGTAAGACAACGCCCCTTCTCCACCATGATTGGATGGAGAATCCACGAATGGGACATACCAAACCCCTGTGTCCCTAAGGGAGGGAAGTAGTTTGGGCCTGGGTCCCATCAGATGCCAATGCGTGTTCTAATACATTGCAACCAAATGAGGCATCGGAGGAGGCATATTTGTCAATCTTATAGTGACGGACAAAGGATGAGGGTGAGGATCATGTCGCTGCCCTACAGATCTCCTCTATGGATGTCTGGGTCGCCCAAGCCACCGAAGTAGCGGCGCCCCAGGTGGAATGGGCTGTGATATGTCTAGGAACTTGCAGTGACTGAGTCTGATATGCAAGAGTGATACAAGCCCTAATCCATCTCCCTATTGTCGAGGAAGAAACCTTCTGGCCCAAGGATGAAGGCTGAAAGGACACAAACAATGCCTCAGACCTACGGAAGGGCGAAGTTCTCTGAATGTAACATTGTAGGGCCCTGCGAATGTCCAGTGTGTTCCACTGCATCTCTATGTCATTGGATGGGTTAGGACAGAAATCCAGTAAAATCACCTCTTGGGATCTATGGTACAAGGAATTTACCTCGGGCATAAAGGAAGGGTCTAGTCTGAGAGTTACCTTGTTGTCATGGAAAATACACAGGTATCTGACTGAAAGAGCGGCCAGTTCGGAAATTCACCTGGCTGATGTTATTGCAACAAGGAATGCCACTTTCATAGATAACAGTTTAAGCAAACATGTGGCAATAGGCTCGAAGGGCGATGAAACGAGTGCCTGTAAGACCTGGTGAAGGTCCCACGAGGGGTATCGATGTACCTTCGGTGGCTTGATGTTGGTTGCTCCTTTTAAGAAGGAACGAACCATGGAATGAAGTGCCAGGGGAACGGCATTATCACATGTAATTACCGTAGCAAGCGCTGCTACCTGTCTACGGATGGTGTTTGGGGATAGCCCTTTGTCCAACCCATCCATCAGAAATTCCAATACAATCGGCACGGAGATAGCCGATAGCTCAACCTTGTGACCTGAGCAACAAGTGCAGAAGCTCCTCCAAGTGGCATCATATATCCTATTCGTTGAGGGGCACCTGGATTGTTGAATCATAGCTATCACCCTTGATGAATATGAGTCTCGGCTTAAGGCCCACCTCTCAAGTGCCAAACGGTTAGCTGGAGCCACTGCGGGTCTGGGTGCTGTAGTTCCCCCTGAGTGAGGGAGATACGCCCTGCTGGGATCCTCCACGGAGGGGAGATGGAGAGCTCCATCAGGTCGGCGAACCACGGACATCTCGGCCAGTGTGATGCAACTAAGATGACCTCTGCCTGTTCGTATAGTGTCTTCCGGATTGTGGCGGGAAGAAGTGGTAAGGGAGGAAAGGCATAAAGCAGTTCCCTGGGCCAGGGGCTGCGGAGAGCATCTGTTGCTTCCGCTGTCGGAGACGGGAACCTGGAAAAGAATCTTGGGAGTTGGGAGTTGGATGGGGAGGCAAAAAGGTCTAAGGTTGGGGAACCAAACCTGTCCACGATCTCCCTGAACACTCTTGGGTCCAGTCGCCATTCGGCATGGTCCACAGTAGCTCTGCTCAATGAGTCCACCTGTTGATTGGTCACTCCGGATATGTGTTCCGCCCTGATGGAAGCAAGATTCAACTCCGCCCAAGACCCCAACAACTGGGCCTCCTGCATGAGAGGCCTGGACCTTGTCCCCCCCATGTCTGTTGACATGGGCCTTGGCAGCAATGTTGTCGGTAAGAACCAGGACATGCTGACCCTGTACTATGCTGCTGAATTTTTCTAGAGCCAGATGTATGGTTGATTTCCAGCCAGTTTATATTGTTTTTCAAATCCTCTTTGGACCACCGACCCTGAGCCCAATGTGACTGGAGATGTGCTCTCCAGCCAAATAGGCTGGCGTCTGTGGTGAGGGTGATCCTGGCTGGTTCTCTGAATTCTGTGCCCCATGACAGTGCTGGGGAATCCCACCAACGAAGGGAGTTCAACGCCGGCTGTGGAACTCGGACCTTCTGGTTGGAGGCGCTGATGTGAAGCCTCTGAAATGGAAGAAGAAGCCACTGCAGTTCCCGGGCATGAAGACGTGCCCATGGAATAATCTGTACGCAGGACACCATCTTCCCCAGGAGCTGTGACAACAAGACCAATGTGACCACCCTGTCTTTTCGGATCCAATGTACGAAGGCCTGAATGGAGTCCCGTCAGTCCTGTGATAGATAGACCATACGATTGTTCGTGTCTATAATAGCGCCAAGGTGGAGGAGCTGGGTTGAGGGCACGGTGTGACTTTTCTGGAAATTGACAGAAAACCCGTGCTCCTGAAATGTTTTGATGGCTAGGGCGAGGTCTGACTAGGCACTCTGGAATGAGGAGGACTGTATTAATATATCATCCAGATAGCACTGGACTCTGATTGGAGATTGTCTGAGGTGAGCGGCCAGAACTGCCAGTACCTTTGTGAACACTCTAGGTGCTGAAGAGAGGCCAAATGGTAAGGCTCTGTACTGGTAGTGTCGTTGGGCATAACTAAACCTGAGGAATTTGCAATGACCAGGAAGAATAGGGATATGCAAAAATGCCTTAGTCAGGTTTATTGATGTAAGGAAGTCCCCTTGTCTGATGCTGGCTAAGATAGACTGTAGTGACTGCATCTTGAACTTCCTATACATCAGATAATAATTTAGACCTTTTAAGTCTAAGATTGCCCCCCAGCCCCCCGAAGACTTGGGAACGACAAAAAGATTTGAGTAGAGCCCTCGTCTTTTTTGGTCCTGCAGTACCGGCTCTATGGCCTGTATCTGTAAAAGGTGAGCTATGGCCTCTGACATGAGGGCTGCTCTAGTCTTGCTTGTGGGAATAGGGCAAGACCGGAAGCTGGACCAAAACTCCAGCATCAGACCCTGAGTAACGGTGTTTAATACCCATGAGTCCATAGTAGTGGCTGCCCATGTGTTGGAATAAAGGGACAGCCGGCCTCCTATAGGAGGGGAGTCTGTGAGATCACTTGCCTCGTTTGAAGGACCGTCCTCCTGCGCCTTGAAAAGGCCGCTTGGTCTGGACCTGTGGTCGATTTCTGTATGTGGAACAGTTTTGCTGTCGCTCTGGTCTCTGGAAGGAGGTGCAAGAGGCCTGGACCCAGTCCTAGGTGGAAGCTGGCTGAAAGGGCTGCCTGCGGTAATTACTTTGTAAAGATCCGGCCCCTGAGCGCTTATCTCCCTTCTTTGTTGTATTAACGAGAGTCTTGCGCTTGTCCTTACCTTCTACTAGGTAAGGATCGAGGGCCATGCCAAAAAAGTGTCCCCTGTGTAAGGCTTAGTAGCGAGACGCCACTTGGCCTTGATGTCTGCCCGCCAGTTCTTAAGCCATAGAAGTCTGCGTGCTGAAATGTCTGCTGCAATGGCTCGTGCAGTGTATCTGGCCATTTGTAAAGAGGCGTCAGCCATATACTGGGATGTGGCCACCAACTTACCCAGATTTTGGTGAACTCTGATCTGGTCCGGAGGAATTATGTCCTGGGGTTCACGCAGCCACAGTACTGAGGCCCGAGCGAAGAAGGCCATGGATGTGGAGGCCTTGGTCGCCCAGGCTAATGTCTGATAGGATCTACATACGGCAGCCTCAATTTTTTTGTCCTCTGCCTTAAGCGCCTTGTTTATGTCCCCTGGAATGCTAGCATTTGAAAACAGGGAATTCAGAGGGTCATCAATTTGAGGGACTTCCAATAAGGAGGCCAAGGAGGGGGCCACATTGAACAAGATTTTTTCTATAGATCCCAGAACCTAAATTGTCCCATTGCTTCTGCACTGTGTTACAGAAGAATGGGGGGCAAGGGATATGATTCTGAGGGACCACCAGTTCAGCATACAGGGGATTAGGACCCTTCGATGTAGTTGGAACTGGGGTCTCCTGTTCCTGAGTGATGATTCAGGGTGAGGAAGGGACCGTGGGGGTACTGGGGGTGGTTATGAAACAGAAGAGGCAATGAACTGAGCAACAGCCTGGGCTATCATAGCCTGGAATTGCTCAGGTCCTAATGCTTGAGACTCGGGAGGGTGGAGGCCTGCTGCAGTAGGAGTAAAGGTAGCCTGAGGCCCCGATGAGACAGTGCCCTGACCAGTTGACCCCTGTGTCCCTGAGGTGCCCGGATCAGTCTGGGGAATTTCCCTAGGGGGAGACCAGGCCCCTGGGGCCAAGGCACAATGGGTAGAAAGGGGCTCAAAAATGGACCCTCCTGCTGTGCTGGTGCTTGCTTGGCCTGGAGTAACTAACCTCAATCTAGGGGAGTCCTCCTCCAATGTATGATGACTGGTGGTCTCCTTGATTGATTTGGCTCGCTTGGAAAGTTGTGTTTTGGCCTTTAATACACTCCTCCCCACCGCCTCAATTGAGGCCTTGTATTTCTTTTTGGCAGGGGGGTTCAATGACGGATCTTTCTGCCAAGGTGACTAAAAACTCGAACTGACAAGCTGCAATAAAAATAGGTCAAAGTACTGAGGCAACAGGCTCTGAAGGCTCAACTTCAGTGAAAAGCGCCCCCCTTAGCATTGTAATTTCGCTGAAGGAGCCCAGTCGGATGAAGGTTGAGGCCCAGGTGAGGGGGGGCAGTGGGGGGTCAATCACCAGGCAGTGCATCCTTATGGAACGAGCTTGCCCTCCCCAAATTCAGCTGCAATGCTCCCATGAAGAAAGGTAAAAAAACAAAATGGCAGCTGTCTCAAAATGGCGGTCGCAACTGCACGCACGCCAAAAATTGCCATTGGAAAGGCCTCTGAGGCAGCAAGCTACCTAGCTGAGGCCTGTGTGGTCTGAAGGCCACACGACTGCAATCAAGCCCTCGTTCCCGAAGAAACACCTGTGCTCCTGTTGCAGCTCTGCTCTGATCAGATGGCTGGCGGTGTTGTCAGGGGAGGCAGCGCCAACTCCCAGGGATTCCAGATGATCTGAGAGGCCGAAGGCTCTTAAGAGGAGCCCTCCAGGCCTGAGAGAAGCTCGTCGCTCGCTTTCAGATCCCCCCTTGTTTTCGGATTCCCCTGATGATCAGCAGGCTGGCAGTGTCCTGGGGAAGCCCCGGATAGCGTCAGCGGTGATGCTGCTTGCTTTCGGATCCCCCCCGATGATCAGCTGGCTGGCGGTTTTCTGGGGAAGCCCCGGATTGACTCAGCATTGACGTAGCAATCGGGGGTGAATTGAAGCCTCAAGGCTTTAAAGACAATCAAGGGGGTGAGGTCTCTGGGGGATCGAAAAAGGAAAGGAAATGCACGATGGATCGTGCTAAGCCTGTCAGCCCAGCTGGACAGACAGGTGTCTGGAGAAAGCTAATATAGCCTTTTTCTCCAAAAGAGATAGTAATGTGATCTGAAAGTTCAAATAAGGGAAGGAATATAGGAAATTTAGCTGTACAAACTGTGTGAATACTTCTGCTTCTGGAGCTGAAGAAACACGTCTGTAGAGCAAAGAGACTAAGTCTAAATGGGGTGCAGATGGCACAGCGGAGGCGGTTCTACACTTCACACTTAGTCTTATTGGAGCAGGAAGATTAAGACAACCCATTCATGGATTCTCCATCCAATCATGCTGGAGAAGATCTCTGAGGTCCATTCCAGCCCTATGATTCTATATAACAGTTACACTTTGAAGATCATGCTGTAAATAAACCTTTACCTTCTTAATCCACTTGCTGTCCTTGCTTATGCAGTACAAATGGGCAATATAGACAAACAATATAAACAAACAACACAGAACAGATAGGTCATTGCTTATGTTCATGTGTGCATCAACATCAACCTTATTTAAATATCAAAAGTCTGCAATCAATCCATATCTGGAATTCTTTCTTCCAGCCACCTTTTTGCAGGCCTTCTGCCTTCTCTTTTGTCTCCTGGGCAGATTGAATATTCACTAACATTCCCTTTCAGGTTATTCAATCAGTTTCAACAGATAGCACAATGCAAAAAAGACAAATGACTGTAAAGTGCTTCATCAAATGTTATCATAATTTTAGTTATTAAGAAATTGCTTTGCAATGCCAAAAAGGTTCCCATTATTCTTCAGCAAAATAACAAAGTAATTATATTTAAAACAATAAACAATGTCAAGTGTTTATAGATTCAGACTTCCCCTTTCATTATGACCCCTTCTTAAACAAAATTATGCCCTACTGGACTGAATTGAGATCCCATAATTCATGCACAAGTAATCTATGATTCATCCCACAGAAGGTCAATTAAATGCACGCCTCTTGGACACACACATACACAGAGACATAAAAAACCACAATATTTAAACCTAATGAACCAAGCCACTACAATGGCTTGGAAGATTACAGTGAAATAAAATATATTTGTAAAGTGACAAATATTGTTTTTTCCTTAAGTGCTAACTGTATGCTGTATACTATATTTTTTAATTGTATGCATGTTATACTGATAACAATTCACTATCTACAGCTATTAACATACAAATACATATTTACATATGTGTCTCTATGTATATTTTACAATTGAAAGAAGTTTCACCCAGTTGTATGATCTAAAATATTTTCAACTAATGATCCTGTCACGTAAGTTCCCTATTGACTTATTTTCCCAGAAGAATATTCTTCTTCTTGGTAATGTTGCTATAGTTGAAATCCCTGGGCACAAGTTCAGAATGCACATCCCAAGTGACCCCTTCTCCATGCAGCTCTTTATTTTTCTGCCATTCCAAATTTCAGTTTCCTTCTCCCCAATTTGTTTTCTTATCAGCCAGATCCTGAGAAGATGGGAGAATAAGAATGGAGAAGGAAAGTGATGAGAAAGAAAAGTGCTGGGAAATAGGACAATACATCAGATAGTAACTGAATGGTAACTGAACATTAAGCTTTAATAAGTATGATAAGGAAGAGAAAAAACTAGGAATAATAGCTTAATAGCTTTCCCTCCAGTATTGACTTCCAGCATTCTTCACATTTGGTAGAGAAGTCTGGGAATGGAGATTCATATTTCTGGGTAGTACTTATGTTGACAAGGTCCATAATTTTCCATTTTCATGTTTTCATAACATAATACTGGCAATGTTCTAGTATGTGTTTGAGTGCTGGAGAGATAATAGTTATAGGTTATGTTCCCTTCTATATTTTATTGTTGCATTATCCTTTCCAATGTCATTTGCTTCCAAATGCCTTTGTGTAAATCTAACATTTTCTCAATTTCAAGGATTCTAACTGTTCCAAGTATTATTCTGACTTTGACTGATAGTAGTTGAGAGTCCAAAAATATTATCCCTGATGTTATATTTCTATTTCTCTCCTTTTGTTTGTGTGTTTGTGTGTGTGTAGATTATAATTAGAAGAACTAAGAAACTAAATTAACAGCTTAGTTACTGACTGTGGTATATACAAAAATTGGAAGTTACGTGATCATATTCATCACAGCCTCCCTGATTCCAAGACAACTTACAATTATGGCACATAATTGCACTAAATCAAGATTTGCAGTTTCATCACTGAAGGAAATTGAATTCCTCAGTGGATTTTCTCTGCATATGTCTAATTTTAACAAGCGACCTGATGCTAATGCTTTGGTTTATTAGAATATTCTGCATATGCAAAAGCACATTTTCCTCTTATAATCACATATATTTTAGTCTTATTGACACAGCTCTCAATGTATTTATAAATGTTTCCATTTGAATTAAATTTTCTAGTGACTGCCATCTCGTGGTAGATGTGAAAGTAATATTTTTTATTTCCTCAACTTTATATAAATAATCTATTATCTCTGAAATTGGCCTCTAATAAAATGCAAACTGTAAATTTCACCTATTCCCAATCACTTTCAATCTTACTTAAACTAAATTCAGCAAAATTGTAGATTGAACCGTTTCATATGTTATATTATCTCTATTTATACTATATTTGCTAAACCACCACTGTTATGCCTTTTAAAGAAGAGTAAGAGATACAGCATATAGAAACTTTCAATAAAATTAAAGTGAGTTCAATAATAATTTCTTCCTCTCTGTGCTCCTCTGCATTAATAGGAAGAAGGATAAGCAGCCTTTGCTAAGCTGGCAGTTTTCAATTGTACTGGCAAGTTCCCTTGTAATTTCTTAGAATTCTGACAGCACATGCCTGGAGATTTTGGATATTATAGATCCAGCATATCTAATAAGCACAAGGGTGTTTGGCTTATTTTTCAAATCTTTGAGAACCAAAGGGATATGACCAGTAACATCATGTAATCACTGATTTTTATCCATTTTGACTATTTTGAGGGAAATTAAAAGGCACAATAGGCATTTTTGGGTTTAAGACATCTATTGTATCCCTTAACATCCCCAAGAGAAAAATGGGAAGAGATTATTTGCCCTTTAAAACCCATTCCCCAGTAATGTCAAATTTTTGCTTTTGCCCCTTCTGGAAATCTTTGGGAGCCACAAGAGCTGAGGGGTTGCCAAGCAATATGAAAATCAGCAGGTAAATAATGGAAGTGTGAACTTTTCATTTTTTAAAGGAATTAAAATGGAGGCACATGTAGTGTATAAATCAAAAAATGATAACTCCCCACTGTCGTAGATAGTCAAAGATAGATAGATTTAGGTCAATGAGGGACAGTCAATTCAACTAACCTCCTAAAATGGCTTTTGTAAAGGTAAAATGAAAATATATTTCCATGTAGGCTACCTGGAGCAGGGTAGAAATATAACAGATTCATCTTTAAAATTAGGAAGATTGTAAGCTATGGAACTGCTTCTTAAAGGAAATGTCAGAGCACACAAACAAGCATATCTTAAAGGCTGTAGCAAATACATTTCTTCTAAGACTTCCTGGAACTGCAATGCCATTATCTTCATCACTGCCTGGATTAAATATGGAATATTGGACATCAGAATAGATCAAAGGGGAGGGGGGAACTTGGGTTCAGCATATCTTTTTAAGCAAGAGCATCTCTACCTCTACCTTTTAACTGACTGAAAATTCTTCCTATTCCAAAGAAAGAATTTAATCATCTCATAAATCACTGGCAAGATAGAGCCCTTATAAGTCAAGTTGTTGACAGCTCTAGTAAACATGAATTTGCATGAATTGTCCTAAAACCTATCCAGTTTTTTGAGAGACAAGCAACATAACAAAAGAAGGATCCAAACTGTTATAGACTAGTCAAATTAATGTCAAAACCAGGCAATCTTTTTGGAACAAATTATTAAGCTGCTATCTGGGAGGGCTTAGAAAATAAGAGATTGCTTGTCAAAAGCCAGCATGAGTTTATGAAGAATAAACCATGACAAACCAGCATGATTTCCTTTTTTGATGGAGTGATTCTATTCTATTCTATTCTATTCTGTTCTGTTCTGTTCTGTTCTATTCTATAGATGGAAATATAGGCAACTACTATATATTCACTTCATAGTATGTGCATCCTTCATCTTGCATGTGATATAAATATTGTTTGATGAAAACAAACTCAAGTGATAACTTATAAAACTAATATATAAACATTTTACTTCTTAAAATACCATTCTAAATGCAATTCCCTTCTTTAATTAAATTAATTTACTCATTTTAATAGACATCAAGTATATTTAAGATGTAGAAGAATCAAATTATGTAAAAGGTATATATGAACCAAGTGCTGTAAGTATAATTTTGTCTTTCTATAAAGATATTTTATAAATAATGTCAGCTAGGACACTGATTTTTTTTTCATTGATACACTTCACACCCATTAATTCTAGAGGTGTACCACTTTGTCTTATTACTTGTGAATATAAAAAATTCTCCCCACAAGGTGGTGCTACTTCTTTTTAAATCATTTGCAAGACAGGAAGAAAACATTAGCGGGAAATGTAGAAAAGCCAGTACTTTTAACATATCTACAGGCTATTTGCAAGGTTAAAGAAAACAAAATGTTATATTGTGACAAAAAATTGGTAACAGTGTTAGATTGATAAATTATAAATACAATAATGTTTACATTTATATTTGTAAAAGAAACATTTTATTTATCGGAGTTTGTGTGATTATGTTTTTATGTCATACAAGTGTTATCTATGCAGTGATCATAATTACCATGGGACATTTTGCTAATCTGGTCTGCAATTCTGGGACTGCAATAACTGAGCTTTCATCTGCTATTCTGAATAAGCATGCATTAAGCTTTGACTCTTAAGGAACAACTCTAACAACACTGAATGGCCCACCTATATTTGCAACCAGCATTCCTCAGTGTGAAGCATACCCATTTATGTATAAAGCACCAGAGCAGCACTTCTCCAAATTTGCTGGAATCAACTGGATGAAGACCCTTTTGGAGACTTCTGAAGACTATTTCCATTATCTAGGACAGTGGTTCTCAACCTTTCTAATGCCGCGACCCCATAATACAGTTCCCCATGTTGTGGTGACCCCCAACCACTTATACATCACCGGGTGCCAAGGGCATGGCCAAAGAAAAGGGGAAAAAATGGCGGACAGCCTTGTTTGGCGACCCCCGTGAAATGGTCGTTCGACCCCAAATGGGGTCCCGACCCACAGGTTGAGAACCACTGATCTAGGAAGAAAAACATCCCAGATCTGTGTCTTCTGAAGCTCTTTCAGCGAAGCTTCTCAGCCTGGCTGAGATTTCAAAGATTTTGACATTTAGATTTGATGGCCAAGGGTGGAAATGAAAGACCTCATTTTATACTAGTTGATGGGAGAAGATGGAAAAACTAGCCTGGAAATATTTCCACTAAGATTAACATGCAACATTTTTATTCCATCCAAACAGCTGGAAGCACTTTTTTATCTTGAAAGTAGAATGAACTGACCAGAACTTTCTGAATATTCCTTTTTTTTAATGGTCAGATGCTCCATTGCTCTGCCTTTTTCCCTTAATGATGAAGAATATTTCAATATATATGATCTTACGTCACTCAAGGAAATAAAATATTTTTTTAAAAAACCATCAAAAAAGGGATGAAAAATACAACAACAAAACTCATTAGGGAAATATGAAGTGAATTAAAATATTAAGTTGCTTATAAAGATTAAAAAATCACCCTGACTCAGGACTCAGCTGAAAAAGCCAGTTTTTAAATCTTCCTAAGAGGCAGTAGGGTTGGCCCCACAGATGCAGGGTTAGAGGAGCTGAATGCTGTCCCAGAGCATAGCAGTGACAAAGAAGACATTCTACTAGGTCCAATGACACTGTTTGGTTGAGGGGCTGAAACATGCCAATCCTGCCAGATCTTAAAGGATAAGCATGTATATACATATTAAAAAGATCCAATATTCAAAATATTTTTTGTGATGAGAGTCTACATCATAAATAGAATTAGACTCCTTCCTGAACCCCAGTAAGCCATTTTTTTCATAAGAGGTTTCAACCTGAAAAATCTATTTAATGGAATAACAAGTGTTTTTTCCCCCCCATGGATATCAATTCATTTTAAATGAGTTCTAATTAAACTGTATTTGGATACCTCCTAGAATATCTTGAGCTTTTAATTCTCGGCAGATACAAATACAGAACAATAACAACACACTCTTTCTTCACAGATGGGAAAATAGTAATAAATGTTAAGGCTAAAATGACTGAGTTTTAACATTAGCTATATTCAATTACTATCAGGTTGGGCTAGCTTGGGATGAAAAAAGATTGCTTAGAGCCATGACTTAAACCAAATATTACTTTAAATGACCCTAAAATTTGTCTTTTGTGGAATTATGGTCTGAACGGAAGTTTGTTTAATGAATGCACATTCAACTAAGAGATGAGATACAGTACTGTTGGATGCAACTATGTTCATGGAAGGTTTCTTGGATGATATATTAGCGATACTCCATTGTGAGAGACTACTCTGAAATTCAAAGAAGTGTAGAATTTGCTATTCATAATTAAATGAGCAATTAAAATAATGAAAACTACATTGTTTATATTATTCTCATCTGATTTACAGCAGAATACAGAATATGTTGGAATATACATAGCAAATAAAAAGAAATAACATTCATAAAAAATTATATTGCCATACCTTAAATTCATTTACTTGTGTTTAACCCTTTCAGTCTTATTAATATTCTCACACACCTCTGTTAGTGCTTCAAAACACAGAAACGTTATATTTTAAGAAAATGAAAGTGTGATTTGATCTACCTTCACTAATTTGGTGCATTAACTATAATGAGGTTTGCTATCATTAACAAGTGATTATAAATTCTGTGTGTATATTACTTTGAAATGGTTTTCAAAAGGTGTTGAAATAGTATATATATGAACGTTCACGTGTATGTGCACAAATATGCCCACTTATTTTAAACTATAGACATCACATACTGTTGTGACTTGTTAAATATTATAATAAACTAATCCTCCCACTTAGAAAATATATCATGCATTATGTGCAATTTTACAAATCTATTCAAAGGTGTATTTCAAATTTTTTCCTGACAGTAGAACTGCATATTGGCAGAATATCAGATTGTTCACACAATGTACCGTACTAAGCCAATTTACTTACTTCGGCTATAAACTTGGATTTTGCAAAGCTATTTAAAGTGCACCATGTTTTCATTCTACCTTAATTAGGAATGACAAATTTTACTCCCAAAAAGTTATATAACATGAATGCACAGGGTAAGCACCTACCTAAAAATGGTCTTTTGCAAAAATGAAAACATATATCATATTAGGCGTGTTGTTTGTATATATAGAAGATCCACTATACCAAAAAAAAAAAAAAAAACACAACAAATTAATTCTACAGGACATGAAATACAGGTATGAAAGATTTAGTACATTGAAATGTTTCAGAAAGCTTGCAGAGGAAGGAGCCTTAAATTAACTTTAATAAAAAATAAATGTAATCTGTATTGTGAAATTGAATCATCTTTGAGAACAAGTCCCTGGTTCAAAAGAATTTACTCCCAAGTAAACAAAGCACATATTGGACTGCAATATATTTTTCAAAGTTATTTTAACTTATTTCAAAGGACATAAAATGATGTTTCATTTCCTTTGGTTTACATTCAGTGAAAATTAAATCTATACAGCAGCGAATACATTTATCAATCCAAATTAATTTAAATATAACCTAATAATAAATTTATACAAAATAAATATGTTTGGACATAAAGACAGAATGAATGATGATCAAATAGCAAAAGTACAAAAGAAGAGTGAATGGTTTGAGAGGAAGGGGAAGTCTGAGAAAGTTATGGTTAGATAGAATTGTTGAGATCCTGAAGAAGAAAATTACCTAAGATATTTTTTGATATAGCAGAGGAAATTGGAATACAAGATGCTTGGAGAGAAATTAATCCACAAAACCAACAATATACTTTCTACTCAAATAGTCATAAATTCTGGTCAAGAACTGATATGATTTGGATGACTTCTGAATTGAGGATGGATATACAGGAAATTGAGATAGAAATAGGTACATGGGCAGACCATAATCCTCTAAAAATGACATGGAAAGGAATACAAAAAAAACTAAGATGGACTTTAAATCAATCTATACTAAAAGACAAAGAATTTATAGAGTTGGCGAAAAAAGAAATGGAATTCTTCTTTAAAGAAAATAAAAAAGACACATCATTACAAAACCTATGGGACACAGCCGAAGCGTACTTTAGAGGCATAGCTATAACGTATACATACGGCAAAGAAAAATAAACAGAGAAGACAGCAATATTCATTACTAAAAGCAAAATTTGGAAAGTTAGAAATAGAACTACAAAAAAACCCACAGAAAAAGACTTTGAAAAGAGAAATGGAAATAATAAAACACAAGCTAAATCTGTTGGACTCAGAAAAACTGGCGGAACAGATAAAGAGAACAAAACAAAACTTTTTTGAAAATGCCAATAAACCAGGAAGATGGTTAGCTTACAAATTTAAAAAACAGAAAGAGAAGAAAATAATTCATAATTTAGTAGATGGGAATGGATGTTTACAATTCAAAAATGAAGAAATAAAAAAGATAATTAAGGAATACTATAAGGAATTGTATGATAAAGAGATTTCAAGAGAGAGAACTGCTCAATACCTAGAACAAAGTAAACTGCCAAAAATTCCAGAGACATTTAAAACTATGTTAGAAGAAAGAATAACAATGATGGAAATATCAGAGGCTATAAAACGACAAAAAAAATGGGAAAACACTGGGCCCAGATGGGCTTTCTGCGGACCTTTATAAAAATTTACAAGACATATTAAGCGAACCACTGAAAAATGTTTTTAATGGACTTTTGTTAGAGGCTAAGCTTCCAAATACATGGATAGAAGCAAATATTATTTTAACACCAAAAGAAGACTCAGACTTGATGTATATTAAGAACTATAGACCGATTTCATTACTTAATGTGGATTATAAAATTTTTACTTCAATAATAGCAGAGAGGCTGAAAAAATACTTAGTTGAATTTATACATCCAGATCAAAACGGCTTTTTACCAAAGAGACAAATTAAAAACAACTTAAGAGTGATAATGGATGCATTAGAATACTATGAACTACATCCAGAGAAACAATTAGCATTAATATTTTTAGACACCCAAAAGGCATTTGATAATGTTTCCTGGCAATTTATGATTCAGCAACTACAAACAATGGACTTTGGAAAGAACTTTACAAACATGATAAAAACAATATATAGCAATCAGACAGCAAAAGTGATTGTGAATGGAGACTGTACTGAGAGCTTTGAGATAAAAAAAGGCACGAGGCAAGGGTGTCCACTATCCCCATTATTATTTATTTTTACTTTGGAAGTTTTAAATAGAAGGATTAGACAGGATACAGAAATCAAAGGATTGAAGATAAAAGATGAAACATATAAGTTACAAGCATTTGCTGATGATCTAGTACAGTGCTTCTCAACCTTTTTAATGCTGCGACCCCCCAACCGGTTGTAAGTCGAGGACTACCCAACTGGTCGTAAGTCGAGGACTTTCCCTGCCCGGGAGCACCACACATGCGTGGTGCCGCCCCCTGCACTGGCCAAGGCATAGCTGGCAAGCAGCAGAGACGGCGCAGGCCAACCACCAGCTGGGCCACCAGCTGGCCCAGCCCAAGGGAGGTAAGGCACCTGCCGGGCCCCACGCGCACCAGCAACCCTCCCTGCACCTGCCAGCCTCCCACCTCCCACCCCTGGCCCTCTTTTACTTACATTTTTAGTAGTTGCTCAGCAGGGAGGGGTGGAAACTTCCAGACAGCTCGCCTTCGCTGCAGACAACTTGCAGCACCGTTTGCAGAATGGGACTTTTGGCGGGCTCAGCAGGGCAGAGACAGCCTGGACAATTCCTATTGGCTTTTGAAAGCCAATAGAATTAGACTCTATTCAAGAGAGTCTATTCTATTGGCTTTCAAAAGCCAATAGAATAAAAGGGAGTAGCACAACTAAGGAAAAGAGGAAAAAATGGCAGACTGTGTTGTTTGGCGACCCCTGTGAAATGGTCGTTCGACCCCAAATGGGGGTCCCGACCGACAGGTTGAGAACCACTGATCTAGTATTTATTTTGCAAGAACCTTTAGAGATGATTCCTAAGCTATGGGGAAAGATAGAAGAGTATGGAGAAATGGCGGGATTACAAATAAATAAAGAAAAAATTAAGGTAATAGTTAAGAATCTCACAGATAAACAGAAAAGGCAAATGCTAGAGAAAACAGAGGTACAGATAGTGAAAAAAGTTAAATATTTAGGTATATATCTTTTGGCCAAATGTTTGTCAATAAAAGAAGACAACTATACAAAACTATTAAAACAAATAAAGCTGGACTTGGAAAGATGGAAAAATCTGCAGTTGTCAATATTAGGAAGAATTGCTATAGTAAAAATGAACGTACTGCTGAAGATTCTATTTTTATTTCAAACAATTCCAATAAAACTTGAGAAAAAATTCTTTCAAGATTTAAACTCATTAATTTTGAACTTTGTTTGGCAGGGGAAGAAAGCTAGAATTAAGATGAAAACACTACAAGATGCTAAGGAAAATGGAGGATTTGGGTTGCCGGAATGGGCATTGTATTATCAAGCATCTGTTTTAACATGGGTGAAAGAATGTATAATGCTTAGAAACAAAAGGCTGTTATATTTAGAGGGACATGATTTACAATTGGGGTGGCACACTTTCTTATGGTATGGGAAAAATAGAGCTCATAAGTATTTTCAAAATCACTATATAAGAAATGCCTTGTTAACGGTATGGGAAAAAATTAAAGCTAAAATATACCTAAAAATTCTAGGGTGATTATCAACGATGGAGGCATTTGTACATCCGAACTTGGTAGACTTTGAAAAAATATGGGCATATAGAGATATTCTAAATATTGAGGGGAATTTAAAATCTAAGCAAGAACTAGAAAATCAGGGGATCAACCTGTCGTGGTGGGCATGTTTATAGATGCAAAATAGATATGAAAAAGATGTGAAAATGTATGGATTCTATAAAGATCAAACTGTGTTTGATAAGATTTTATTAACCTCAGATGAGAAATTAATTAAGAAAATGTATAATTGTTTGTTAATTTTGGAAATGGAAAGTGAACAAGTTAAAGAAAAAATGATAAGATGGGCGAAAAACTTTGGCTATAATATAGAACTAGAAAAGTGGCTATGGGAGAGAAATTACAAATTAATAATGTCAACTTCATATAAAGAAAACTTGTATAAAATGTTTTATAGATGGCACTTGCCACCAACAAGATTAGCAAAAATGTTTAAAAATATGTCAGATAGATGCTGGAAATGTAAACACAACGCAGGCACATACTATCACATTTGGTAGACATGTGGCAAAGCTAAGGCTTATTGGAAAAAGATACATACATGGTTAGAAAAAATATTAGATAACATGTTGATTTTAAACCTGAACTTTTTTTACTAGATATAATGCCTGAAAAGATTAATAAGCAGAGTTTATATTTAATTTTACATATCACTACAGCAGCGAGAATAATCTTTGCACAATACTGGAAGAATTAAGGATTGCCATCAGAAGAAGAAATAATCAGAAAAATATTGGAATGTGCAGAGATGGACAGATTAACTATGAGACTGAAAGATAAAGAAGACACAGACTGCTACCAAATTTGGGACTTATTTTATTGTTGGTTAGAGGAAAGAATGAAGGATTAGGAATGGAATATGTATTAGCATAGCTAACCCCAGACAGCTCATTGATTGGAAAAATTAACATATGTATGCAAAAGAAAACCAATAAAATCTCTATAAAAACAAATTAATTTAAATATACCCTAATAATAAATTTGTACAAAATAAATATGTTTGGACATAAAGACAGAATGAACGATGATCAAATTACAAAAGTACAAAAGAAGAGTGAATGGTTTGAGAGGAAGGGGAAGTCTGAGAAAGTTATGGTTGGATATAATTGTTGAGATCCTGAAAAAGAGGTGAGGAGTTAAAAGATAAAAAGGTGATATTTGAATTAATGTACCAACATGGTGGAAGCAAGGATGGCTTGCAAGGATAAAATAGGATAGTGATGTACAGTGTTATGTTAGTATAAGCTAGTTTTATCTACCGTACTTTCCGGCGTATAAGACGACTTTCGCAAGCTTTAAAATTGGCGCCGAAGACGGGGGTCGTCTTATACGCCGAGTCATCTTATATGCCAGAAATAACGGTAGTTTCCAGCGTATAAGACGACTTTCTAGGCATGCAACTCGGCACCGAAGACGGGGGTCATCTTATATGACGGGTCGCCTTATACGCCAGAATATACGGTATATTTCTTTTTCTCATCTCATGTCTTGAATTTTTTTATCCTTCTATTTCACACCCTTTCTTGGAATACTGCAAAAAGGATTATCCATACCATGATGGATATGTCCATATGCAGTGGTTTTTTTGTAAAAAAAAAAAAAAAAGGTGCCGGAACTCACACATGTCATACAACCCGCCTTGCCTACCCTACAAGGTTCCATCCAAAAAAGGTCCATTCTGGGCATTCTATGACAAAAAAAGCTCTGTCCATATGTATATACATAGTTTCAGAAGTGAATCCTAAATATGCATCTAAATGGAAGTCTGTAGTGGGGTGCTCCAGGGCTCTGTTCTGGGCCCAGTGTTCTTCAACATCTTCATCAACGATTTGGATGAGGGGATAGATGGGAAACTCATCAAATTTGCAGACACCACCAAGCTGGCAGGAATAGCCAATACTCCAGAAGACAGGCTTAAGATACAGGAGGATCTGGACAGACTTGAACACTGGGCGCTAACTAACAAAATGAAATTCAATGGTGAAAAAAGTAAGGTTCTACATTTAGGCAAGAAAAAGCAAATATACAGGTATAGTATAGGGGGTACCTTGCTCAATAGTAGTAACTTGAGAGGGATCTTGGAGTCCTAGTGGACAATCACTTAAATATGAGCCAACAGAGTCCTGCAGCTGCCAAAAAAGCCAACACAGTGCTAGGCTGCATTAACAGAGGGATAGAATCAAGTTCACGTGAAGTATTAATACATCCAGTTTTGGTCACCACGATGTAAAAAAGATGTTGAGACTCTAGAAAGAGTACAGAGAAGAGCAACAAAGATTATTAGGGGACTGGAGACTAAAATATATAAGGAACGGTTGCTGGAATTGGGTATGTCTAGTTTAATGAAGAGAAGGATGAGGGGGAACATGATAGCAGTGTTCCAATATCTCAGGGGCTGCCACAAAGAAGAGGGAGTCAAGCTATTTTCCAAAGTGCCTGAAGGCAGGACAAGAAGCAACGGATGGAAACTAATCAAGGAGAGAAGCATCCTAGAATTAAGGAGAAACTTCCTGACAGTTAGAACAATTAACCAGTGGAACCTGCCTCCAGAAGCAGTGAATGCTCCAACACTGGAAGTTTTTAAGAAGAGATTGGACAGCCAATTGTCTGAAATGGTATAGGGTTTACTGCCTGAGTAGGGGGTTGGATTAGATGACCTCCAAGGTCCCTTCCAACTTTATTATTACTATTATTATTACTATTATTATTACTATTATTATTATTATTATTATTATATTCAATTGAGATATCAACAATTTTGAGAAGGCCCATCACAGGAGACTTTGTGATAGTTCAATATCTAATTATATACAAGCAATATTCTTTAGAATACAGAGTAGCCACCCCATTCTCAGCAAATTAACACTAACTATGTTAGCAGTATTATCATGTTACTTATTCCTTCACATTCTTAAAGTACAGTCACATAAAAATATGCTAATTGTTTATTTTTTAAAAAATTACCCCACAGGGAAAAATATTTTATGAATATTTGCAGTGCATTCTTACAATAGAGAATGGAATCTTTTTATATATAATATTTTATTAGTTTTCTAGTTTTACAATTAAGTATTTAAAAAGCAACGTGGTGACTGGGTTAATCAATAGTTCAGTAACATACATAAATCTTTAGTATAAATCTAAAGTTACAACATCAGATATTTCCTCTCTTTTTCCCTTAATATCTCATATTAGGCTAATACAGTTCTTATTGTTATCAACTAAGTAAAAACATCTTTGTTACATTTATTAATAATTTTTAGCTTATACGTATCTTAATTGTATCTTAATTCAATCCTTATATACAGTTAATGTCCTGTTATTGCTTTCTTCCCAAGCTTTAATTTCCCATCAATATTCAAATTAACATTTAGTATTTATAATTTCCAAGCTTTAGGTAACCAAAGTTTCCCTTATCTCAACTTCTTTCTTTTTCTCTTTTCATAACAAAATCTAATATTCTAAATACATATCTTATCTATTTAAATATAGGCTTATTCTGTTTTCTAAAAGTTATCTGTTTTCCACCATATTAAACCATCTAATTAATAATACAGTATACCCTCTAATAGATCAAAACCATTATATCTATTGTCTGGGTTAACCAATAAATCAGTAATATACATAGATTTTTCCGTTTAGGTCTAATTTTTAAAAGCTCAAATACTCCCTCTCTTTTTCTTATAATATCTATTGTCTCATATTGGGCAAACAGAATTCTTATTTTCAGCTGATTTACAAATATTTTATATTAGGTGACCAAAATTTCCCTTATTTCAACTTCTCCCCTTTTCCCTTTTCATACCAAAGTCTATTAGTCTTGTTACACATCTTACCTATTCAATTATAATGTTATTTATTTTCTAAAAGTTATCTATTTCCACCATATTCAACCCGCTAGTTAGTAATATGAAATCCCCTCTAATAAATCAAAGCCGTTATTTTCTTCAGTCTTACTCTGGTTTTCTTTCTTTGCCAACTAGCCTTCCATGTCAATGCTCTTGAATCATCAAATAGTTCTCCCTCTATTATTATATATATTATTTGGAAAAAGAAAGACCAGTTGGTTGCAATTGTTTTGGAAGAACTAGCCCATTTGTATTCATTAGATTGCCTCCCTATTACTCCAATTTCCCACAATTGTCCTGATAGGTTTATTTTCCATTCAATCTGTTCGTCTTCCTTTCCCTCAAATTTCTTCTGATTTTTGTAAAAAGTCTTTTCCATTTTCAGTATTATCACTCCCTTTTCTGATTTTTCCTTGGCTGGATCTGTTGGTCAATTGACTCCTCTGTCCTAGTATTTAGTTGTTTCACTTCTCTTGTTATTTTCTGCATTGTTAGTTCTTTGGTTGTAGTCAAAATCTGGGTTTGTATCTTTAAGGTGGCATCTTGTTCCTTTATGTTGCATCTTATTTTGTCACAAGCTGAAAGAATGGTTTTGTGTATTGATTTCAACATGGAAAGGATTTTTTTCCTGATCTTCATCCATACTCTCTTGATAGTATGTTGAAGACTTCAATTTTAAATGCATCTGTTAATCCTCCATTAATTATAATTTGTGCTGATTGCTGTTGGTATATAGCCTTAAGAGCATACAAAAATTTATCCCCAAAATTCATTTTCTCTACAACTCTCAATAAAAATTGCCAATTTAATTGATCAAAAGCTTTCTCCGCATCCAAAAATATCAAAGCTTCAGGGATTTGATTATTATTTCATCCATATTCTCTTGATAGTACGTTGAAGACTTTAGAATCAAACATTAAGAATAGTTTTTTGCTTTTTATAGCTAGATATGGAACATCTATTTCACGTGTTATTGGTGGTCTTTATAGTAGAAATTGTTTGTCAAGTAAGAGGTTATAGTCCAAGGTATCTCATCATCTCATGTGATAACATATGCTTCTCATGTAAATAAATAGGAAAGCAATTCCCCACATATAGCTCTGAAAATCAATAAAAGTTTACATTCATAGTTCAGACAAGCCAGATATGCCACCCAGAAGTTCCTTCTTTGCAGATGAGTTTTTCACAGGTGGTAGCTGTCAAGGTCAGAGAAGTTTTTTTTCTGGAGTCTGGGCTTCAAGCCAAGTCTCTTTTAAGCAATAACAAGTTGTAATACCATACTTTGCCACAAGATGTTACCGATGCCATTTAAAGTTTTTAAGTCCAAAGTTTTTATGATAGTTTTTGAAGTCTTATTTCTTTAAGATAAAAATAAACGTCTCCAGTACAAATAGGAACAGTTTTAGTTCCCAAGTTTCCAAAGCATATACACCCAATTAGATTAAAATTGTTCTTATACTTGCTCTGTTTCTCCTGGGTAGTTAGTCACTGCTGTTCTTGGAGGGTGGGGTAGAAATTCCCTTCCCTCTCTCCTCACAGGGGGAAAAGTAGTTTGAGCAGCTTTTACAGGAAAAAATATTTAAAGTTTTAAAGAGAAGATCAAATCTCACCCAATTTTATCCGTGTTGCTTTAAAGGTGCTTGGTGGTGATTTTCCCCTGCCGGTTTGGAAGGCTTCCCCGCATCCAACGGAAGGACTACTGCCCTCCCGCGATCAAGCGGGGGTCCTCTCCTTGCTCGTCCCCTGAGCTTGTCTTCCAGCATTCGCGAAGCCGCAATGGCAAACTGGAAGTCAACAGAGAATGGAAGGCCAACACGAAAGATTTCTTAATATGTCAATCATTTAAGCCTCTAAAGTTAATTTTGTCCTCAAAATTACTAGATTAATTTATAGGGTAACCATTGTAGAAAGCAAATGTTCTGTCAGAACCATTTTTAAATTACTATGATTAATCTTCTCTGATAGTATTCTTCACACAATATTCGTTGACGTGAGACTCGGCAGAATGAGCAATCTGATTTCTATCATTGGCTTTGAATCAAATCATAATATGAGACCAAGAAAGCCATCTTTACCTGTGGATATATTGCATCAGTGAACTGAACAAGAAGTTTGGAGCAATAGTGCTGAAAGAAATGTATCAGCTTTTACTATTTATGCTTTACAAAAAGCAAGCATAGAATAAAACATTAGCAGTAATCAGAAAAAAAGCTATTCAAATTCACAAAGAGGTTGATGTGCTCACTGAGTGTAATGAAAAGTGGGGGAGTTGAACAAGTCAAAATCCTTCAAATAAGGAACAGTGATGTTCCACTACCTCTGCTTCCTCCATTGCTGCAACTGTGTAGTCACTGTTCACATGGAATTTACCTGTACATATCTATCAAAGATAAAGCACCAAATCTAGCCATTGAGAAAAAGATGACCTGTTAACAGTGAACACACAAATTAAAGAAAAGAATTGTCCACATTAACAAAGAATTTTAAGGATAGGACTAAGATATCTTTGAAATCTGAAATCCCACATTTGCTTCTTTACCATTTGTTCCACTGGGACCAAGTGAAATTCAACAATCCAAAAGAAAACTATATAAATAAAGTTTGCCTGACAATTTCTTTTTTGGAGTCGAAACTATCAACCAAAATTAATAGACCATTGAATAGACCATTAATCAGACCATTGATTTTACCTACAGGCTAAATGATAAAGCAAACTTCAGCTTCTATTAAGCTACAAACCTAGCTTCTTAACATAATATTCTATTTTGCATGCTACTATATCATAACTGACTAAAGAAATTTGCACTGAGAAGCAGTGGACCATAGAGTTAAAGAATATAGATTTGCATATGATACAACTAATCTCATAACTTTTGTAGAACTATCTGAAAGCTGAAGGGATACCACAGTCATCTTCAATCAAAAGAATTATTAACTGCAGCAGCATTACTCATCCTGTGTAGTTTCCAGCAGTCAAGACTGACTAGAATGTGCATCCCCATCCACGCAAATATACAAACCTAAGTATTGGTCCTTTGGAATGCTAGGATTTACTCAGTCCTTAAATTTTGTAGCCTATGATATAAGATTATTGGGGAAGATGGTCTAAACTGATATTGAAAAATACACTTGTATAATAAATTATAACACTAACCTAAAATTATGTGATGTGTGTATTTTGATATTAGTGCTTTATGATAAACAATTTATTTTGATTTAAATAATCATGTTTCATCATTAATTATATTTACACAACTAAATTTTCATCAAGCAAGTTGCAACTGTTAATAAGACTCATACTAACCTGAATGCAATCTCAGGTTACATTAAGAAAAGCAGTTCCAAACTACTTCCGGAAAATGGTGACAGTTTTGGAGGATACATTGACAAGCTGCACTAGCTCCATAAAGAGTAAGGTGGATGGTAGATTAAGTGACTAAATTTATACCCCACATCTGAATACTTTGCCCATTTCTAATTATCACAATATAAAAAGAACATTGAGGAACGTAATAGAGTGCAAAGAAGAGTGACAAGTATGGCAAAGGATTTGGAGATTAAATTCCATGAAGAGCCATTAAAGGAACTTGAATGTTTAGCTTAAATAAGATATATAAGGGGATATATGATACTGGTATCATATATCCCCTTATATATCTTCTTTAAGATATATATATATATATATATATATATATATATATATATTATAATATATATATTATATATATATAATATTATCTTAAGAAGATATATATAAAGAAGATATATATATATATATATATATATATATATATATATATATATAAAATATAAAAATGAACACTAGGGTAATAAAAACTAAGGAAGTTTTTAATAGGTTAAAACTATAAAAGTTTTAAAAAGCGCCAAGCTTTCGCCGTCACCTGCCGGCATCCTCAGGGCTGGCGTGCCAGAGAATGAGAATGTCTTTTTATAGGCGTGCCGAGGTTTGCGCTCGGCTCCTTGATCTTGTTATGGGGCCTGATTGGTTCAGCCGTATGTAGTTGGCCTGCACTTTTTTTCTCTTCTTAGTTGTATTTTTATCCTCGTCCGTCTCCAGTTCTCCCAACCTCAGATTAGCTGAATGGCAATTCCAGTTATTTCGGTTGCTTTCATGTTCCGATCTCCCCTCAGGCTTGGGTGGTGGTGGACGTTCCAAGTTCCTTTCTCCACCCCGTTCAGTCCAGGGGTAAAATAATATCGACCCAGTTATAAGGGCCACCGTGAGCATCTTTTTCTGTCTCTGTGTTGCAAGAAATATTTGCAATAATTAGCTTCTATAATAAAAAGCATTAGTGTTAAACCAATTCAAAAATATGTTTTTCAATCTTGCCAGTCAAGTGGATTCCAGAATTTAATATAAATGATTTAATTATATGGTACCTCCTTATTTATTTATTTATCTTGGAGACAGCTTTAAAGCAATTGGAGTTAAGGTATGATAGTTGAGCTCAATAAGATATATAATGCTTCCAGATGAATGGATCTTTGTACCCCTGATCAAAAGATATTGCAGTAATAAATGTTTCTTTCCTTTTTCATAAGAACAAAGTATGAAAGTAGAAGTGATAAAACAAGAGGACTACTGCATGTATACTTATTTACACATAAGTGAAAAGCTTGCATAATAAAGCTCTTGTTTAAAAGAGCTGATAGACTGGTATTGTTCACAATACTGGTTTATCAGCAAATTAGCAGAATCACAGTACAACTTTGTTTCCTCTTGACAGTAGATGTGGCAAACTACAACATCTTCCTCAGTGGTTTCTGTTATGTCCCGAGCCTTGCAAACGGGCTCGGGGCGTTTGCAGGCAGTCCCGGGCAGGTGCAAGCTGCCCGGGACCAGACAGGCTGTCGCCAGCGCCTGTGCGCATGCACGGGTGCTGGCGCGGGAAAAGTAACACATTGACCCGGGAACTGCCTATATAAGAGGCTAGGAGCTTTTGGGCGTTGCTGAAGCCTTCACTTGTAAGCTGAACACAGAATAAAAGGAAACCTGAGAACTACAACTGCTTCTCGCGTCTGCTTTTCGCCAAGGACTCAACACTGGCGACGAAGGTGGCATTGCCTTACATCGCCTGGAAAGAAAGAGGTGTAAGCTTACCCAAGTGAGTCCTGAGCGGCGGAACGACGGAACGGCGTTGACTCGGCAGCTACCCGCCAATCCAGTGCGCAGTCGGGGGTAGGCTGGCTGATAGACCCGTCTCCTGAAATGGCAAAGGTTGGAAGGCTTTCGGAGTTCGACGTCTTACATGCAGAGCGGTGGGTGTCCTACGTAGCCAGGGTGGAAAATTACCTCAAGGTGAACCAAGTGAGGGAAGATAGCTTGAAGGCTGCCACCCTGCTTTGTGTCTGCAGTCAAGACGCCTTCGAAATCGCAGAGAACCTTGCAGCACCTGTCCCATTAGAGTCTGTCAGCTACGCAGATCTAAAGAAGCTATTGAAGGAGCACTTCCAGCCCAAGATGTCCGTCATCGCATGGCGCCACACCTTCGAGCAGAGGGATCAACGATCCGGAGAGTCGGCCAAAGAATACATCGCCGCATTGAGGAAGGCCGCCAAGCATTGCGAGTTCAAGGACCTCGAAGAACGATTGAGGGACCGATTCGTGTGCGGCTTAAGGCATCGAGATCTACAACAGAGGCTTTTCGCCAAAGAAGAATTGTCCTTCCAAGATGCCTTAAGAGAGGTCACCGCAGAAGAAGCAGTAGGCGGCGCCGTCAAAAACATGCGGCCGATCAGGAACAGTCCAGATGTTGCATCCGTGCACCAAGAGGACGTCCAAGGGAACTCCGAGGAAGATCCGGACGAGGAAGTCGACCATCTCCACCCCACGAAGGAAGGGAATCAGAAAGGAAGCTCTGCAGTTCCCCTCAAGTGCATCGGCTGTGGAGGTCGCCACAGGAGAACCGACTGCAAGTTCCGCTCCGCTATCTGCCGGGCGTGCGGGAAACAAGGACATATTGCAGCTGTGTGTCTCGGCCGATGAAAGGTACAACCTCAGGAAGAACTGCGCCTGAAAGGTACCAGGGTCCCCAGCCAGAATAGGGTAGGTTTTTGCGCTTCGCGAAGAAGCATCTTCAGGACAGGCACACACAAGCCCATCAAGAAAAAGCTGTCACTCAAGGTGAAGCTACAAGGGGTTCCATTAACTATGGAAGTAGACACGGGGTCTGCCCTTTCAATCATATCCTTACATACATTTAGGAAGATTTGTTCCGGCAGTGGAACTCAGGCTAAATTAAGGCCTTCAGACATTGTGTTAACAGACTTTCAAAATTCGAGAGTGTGTATTAAGGGGGAGGCCACCCTTAACGTAATTATAAGAATTTTGAAGGTCCACTAGACCTATTAGTAGTAGGGGGTGAACGGACGAGTCTCATAGGACTCGATTGGTTTGAATCCTTGGGGATACACGTCACGGGGCTCAACAGCTTACAAACACTCGACCTATAGGAAGTCTGCAAAGAATTTGCAGATGTCTTCAGCCCCCAGCTGGGCACATTCAAGGGACCTCCTATGTCCTTAAAACTAGACCCCACTGTCACACCCATTAGAATTAAAGCAAGAAGGGTCCCTTTTGCTTTAAAGAGTAAAATTGACACTGAGTTAGACAAACTGATCCAACAGGGAATCCTAGAACCTGTTGATTCCAGCATTTGGGAGACCCCCATTGTCACGCCTCTAAAGGCAAATGGGGACATTCGCATTTGTGCTGACTACAAATGCACTCTTAATAAGGCATTGCAGCAACATGCCTATCCTGTTCCTGTGGTCAGTCATATTCTGGCCTCCCTCAAGGGGGGGCGCGTTTTTGCAAAGCTTGACCTAGCTCAAGCGTATCAACAGCTGCCTGTTGATGATGATGATGCTATAGCTCAGACTATTGTGACCCACAGGGGAGCCTTTAAGGTAAAAGGCTACAGTTTGGAGTGAATGTCGCTCCTGGGATTTTCCAAAGCGTAATGGAAAACACACTACGGGGCATACCGGGGGTTTGCCCCTACTTTGATGATGTCTTAATTGCAGGAGACTCCACACACATTCTAGCTGAAAGGCTAAGGGCTGTTCTGTTAAGATTCAGGAAAACAGGCCTCAAGCTCAAAAGAGACAAATGCAAAATTGGGGTGCCTTCTACTGAATTTCTGGGATTCAAAATTGATGCTGCTGGGATTCACCCTGCTGAATCCAAACTAACTGCCATTTTAGAAGAACCTAGGCCAAAGTCTAAGGCCGAACTTCAGGCCTTTCTGGGCCTCCTGAATTTCTACAATTCCTTTATTCCACATAAAGCTAGTGTAGCTGAGCCTCTTCACAGGCTATTAGACAAACAAGCAGTGTGGCAATGGTCACAAACACATGAGGCTAGTTTCAATGAGGTCAAGGCCGTACTCACTTCTAACAGTGTACTTGCACACTTCAATGAGTCCCTTCCTGTGTGCATCGCTTGTGATGCTTCCCCTTACGGGGTAGGAGCCGTCCTGAGCCACCTTAAGTCTGATGGAACTCAGGTTCCTGTTGCATATTACTCCAGAACACTGTCTTCTGCTGAGCGCAACTACGCTCAGATAGACAGGGAGGCTCTGGCTGTTGTTGCTGGAATTAAAAAATTCCATGATTTCTTGTATGGCAGGCATTTCACGGTCTTCACTGACCATAAGCCTCTGCTGGGACTGTTTACCACACGTAAACAAACTCCCCAAATCATTTCCCCTAGAATGCTTAGGTGGTCTATTTTTCTGTCTGCATATGATTTTTCCTTACTCCACAAGCCTGGGAAAGAAATGGGCCATGCTGATGGCCTCAGTAGATTGCCCCTGCCAGTAGTAGAAGCTGACCCTGCGCCAGCTGTCAACATTCTATCCATCCAAGCCTTGCCCGAGTCCCCTCTGAATGCCAGGGATGTCGCCGCTGAAACAGGCACAGATCACACACTTTCACGTGTCCTTTCTTGGGTTTTGTCTGGATGGCCTGAGCACTGCCCTAGTCCTGAGTTTCAGAGTTTCTGGTCCAAAAGGAACGAGTTGTCCACTTCTCAGGGTTGTCTGCTTTGGGGAAACAGAGTTGTCATTCCCACCTCAATGAGGACTAGGATCTTAGAGTCCCTCCACGAGGGTCATCCTGGCATTGTTCGCATGAAGGCCCTTGCGCGCAGCCACTTGTGGTGGCCTGGTTTAGATAAGGACATTGAGGCTAAGGTGCATGCATGCCACCTGTGCCAGCGCTCTCGCCCAGAGATGCCCCAAGCTCCTGTGCATAGATGGGAGGATACACAGTCCCCATGGTCTAGGGTGCACATTGACTACGCTGGGCCCTTTCAGGGCCAGTTCTTCTTGGTCCTCGTTGACAGTCATTCAAAATGGCTTGAGGTTGTACCTGTCTCATCCACCACCACTGCAAAGACTATTCAGGTACTGAGGGGGATTTTTGCTGCACACAGGCTCCCAGATGTCATTGTCTCTGACAACGGCCCTCAATTTATTTCCTCCGAATTCCAAGCTTTCTTACAGGCTAACATGATTCGTCATGCCACGTCTGCACCCTTCCACCCGTCCACCAACGGTATGGCTGAACGCATGGTCCGCATCACAAAGGACGCCTTGAAAAGACTCACCTATGGGGACTGGCATCACAGGTTGGCTGACTTTCTCCTTTCTTACCGCACCACACCATCCACTTCTACAGGGAGAAGCCCAGCTGAACTTCGCTGGGGGCGCAAACTTACTACGAAGCTTGACCGGTTGCATCCGGACAGACTGCCTTCATCTACCTCACATCCTAGGGCACCTAGACAACTACTTGTGGGTGCCCCGGTTTGGACTCGCAATTACGGGCCTGGTCATACATGGGTCCCCGCTTCTATTTCCAGGGTCACAGGTCCTCTGTCCTACGAGGTAGCCCTGGACAACGGTCGTGTCCTGCGTCGGCACATCGACCAACTCCGCCCTAGGCGGGACCTTTCAGATGAGACTCCTGGGTCTTTTCCAGGGGGGGAGGGGGACCCTTTAGAGCAAAGGGAGGGGCACGAGCTGCTGCCCACCTCCAATCATGGAGCCACAAACGGCCCATTCCAAGATTCCGCGAGTGCCCCAAACAGGAATTCTAAGAGCCTATCCAACTACCAGGCATTCACGCCTACTCCAGCCAGGGAGTCACCCCAGGGGTACAATCACTATTCACCTGCACAGCACAGTACTCCAGTCAGGGAGGATACCTGGGAGCATCCCAATAAATCATACCCCGCAAGAGAGCTGGCACATAATCCCCAGAGTTGGCCTGACCTTACCCCAAGTCCTACAGGGGGTCAAACTTACAGGGAGTTGGTCGAGGAACCAAGTCCCGACCGCAACACCTCTAGCCCACATCAGGGAGTAACTGAGTTTTGGGAAAGTACAGAGACCCACACGAGCCCGGACACAGAACGGGGCTTAGGGATTGGACAGCCTCCTGACAGGTCTTGGACGGACCTAGGAGGTTCTATAGAGACGCCCAGCAGTGGCTATCACTTCAAGGGGCCCGAGGGCCTACAGCTAGGCAGGTCAACCAGGTCACAAAGTGACAGAAGCCCTGGCCTGACGAGCCCGGTGGGCGAGCAAGCAGGCCAGGCATCGGGGCACAGTCCTCGGAAGGCACCAAGGCATGATAAGGAGAACAGGCTCACGTCTCCCCTCAGTCAGGGAACACCTGTCAGAAACCCAGAGCTGAAAGGGTCACAGAGAGCAAGGAAATCTCCTAAATACTTAGAGGATTACATTACATTGCTGGCCAAACAAAAGCCAGTAAACAGTAGGAGCACTGGGGAGTAGAACACTGCATAAGAAATAATTGTATGTTGGTAGTAGTCTTAGCCCGGGGGAAAGGGGTGTTATGTCCCGAGCCTTGCAAACGGGCTCGGGGCGTTTGCAGGCAGTCCCGGGCAGGTGCAAGCTGCCCGGGACCAGACAGGCTGTCGCCAGCGCCTGTGCCATGCGCGGGTGCTGGCGCGGGAAAAGTAACACATTGACCCGGGAACTGCCTATATAAGAGGCTAGGAGCTTTTGGGCGTTGCTGAAGCCTTCACTTGTAAGCTGAACACAGAATAAAAGGAAACCTGAGAACTACAACTGCTTCTCGCGTCTGCTTTTCGCCAAGGACTCAACAGTTTCTCTATTGTGCTCTTTATACCAGAAACTTTAAAACAAATCAGGTTTGTTCTTCCAATCTGTTCCAACCCCTCCCCCCAAGCCAGGTTTTTGGTTTACAGCAGGGGTGTCAAACTCAATTTCATTGAGGGCCGCATCAGCATTGCGGTTGCACTCACGGGGCCAGGTGGGTGTGGCCAGGTTGGATGTGGCCTACTGGGTGGGCATGGATGGAGTGGGTGTGGCCTACTGGGTGGGTGTGGCCAGCTCTACATCGTTCGTGTCAAGGATGACTGTGGGGGCCTGGGCAGGAGTGGGATAGATCTCAGGGTCTCTGGCAGAAGGGGGTGGGACCAGGGCAAGTGCCAAGGCATGGTCCACTGGAGGAGCCTCACTGTTCCTTTCAGGCCATGGGGGGGGGGGAACTTATGGAGCTAAGACTGAATGCGTTTCAGCATAGAGGGCCACCACAAAATAGTTCATTGGCTCTCGGCTGGCCAGGGCCAGGGCCAAGGCAGAGGGGGCCATTCCCTCACTGTTTCCAGGATGGCTTTGCAGGCCGCATCTGGCCCCCGGGCCTTGTGTTTGACATGTCTGGTTTACAGACACAGTAATTAAAACTTAAAAACCTATCTGCTGCATCTGTTGACAGGATGGGAAGAATAGTTCTCATTTGCTGGCCAACTAGAAGTCTGCTGAAGCAAATGAATATTCTGGTTTATACTTTGCAAAAAATAACAAAATGATATTATGGTTTATTGTATTTAAATATCTGCATTTATATTTTGTCCAAAATACTTTCTTTCCATTTATTTTTTGTATTGCATCATACTAGGTTTTTAAAAGATGCTAATACTTCTTTTGGAAGGAAAATTTATCCCTGTCCCCTATGAGGCTTGTCAAAATCTTTATGATAAGAGAACTTGAGGATTTCTGTATCTTCTCTTTTTAAATGTTTATATAGCACTTTTTTTCTGAGTGCTTGTCAGGAAAATCAGTCTGACCCTACAAAGATGGATGATCTGCTAGCAAATAGAGAGCAGAAAGTATGAAGTAAGCTAGAAATATACAGTACCTCAGATTTATGCAAGCCTAATGCTGCTTTAATTGAATTCTTCTGATAAACTGCTAACATGGATCAAAATACAAGCAGAAGAAGGGGAGATAAATTAAAAACCAAGGTCTGTGAACATAGTAATAAAAACTAATCGTGATTAAACATCATTTGTCTATTGTATTACAATGCAAGAAAAGATTCTGTGAATAGTTTTAAATATTTCATATTAGCACTACTACCATGGCCTAATGAACAATGTGAAAATATTACTCTATGATCAGAAATGGAAGACTACATCGATTCCTACAATGGAGGAATGGTTACAAAAACTGACTGAGATAGCAGAGATGGCTAAACTGACTGTACTGATTAAAGAAAAGAATAAGAATACTTTTATTGCCATGTGCAAACTGCTTCTAGATTTTGTGCTTGAGGTAGGAAAAAATGAAATTTTGATTTTGGGCTTTATCAGTTAGATTGGTTTGATCTTATTGAAATGGCTAGTTTATAATATTTTGTAAAAGTAAAATTTTGAGGTATGAAGTTGATACTCTATTGCACCAAAGGAAGTCGGAGTCAATGCTTTTTTTTTCTTTTTTTCTCTCTTACCTCACTTCTCTAGTCCCCTTTCCCTTCCCCATCTTTTCCGCTATTTCCTTTTGTATTTCCATTGTATTGTATATTATAAACTAATAAAACTTTCTAGAAAAAAAGAACAATGTGAAAATAAAACTAAACTTGTCTGATTGAAATGCTATCCTAGAACAATGTTTCTTAAGCATTTTGCTCTAAGGATTTATGGAAAACCCCAAAATAGCTTTTTTTAAATATTTATATATATGTTTAGCATGTAAAAAATAAAAATTGATACTATATAGAATACTTTATTTGAAATAACAGCATTTATTTAAAATAACAGTATTAAACCCAAGGTATTAACATAAAATATTTTTCATGAAAAAACCTCTAATTTTAACAAATAAAAATTTTAACACACTGAAAAGAGTGACATTATTTAAAATTTATTGCAAATCTCTTTAATATATGGAAAATAGTTTTTATTTTTTAAATCCCTGAGGAGGTCTTGGAGGCCCTCCAGCGGTTTTTGGACAACACTTTAAGAAATACCATCCTGGAGCATTTGATAGACTTCATGAAAAAAATGTTAAAAGGTCTGGCAAGGGAGTGAAAGATTAATGGTCTTTGTAATTATACTATAATGAGTTCCCTATCTGCTATGTGATATTAAATAAAGTTTGAAACATACCATATATTTATAAATAAAGTTTTTATTCTCTATAGACTTAATATGCTAAAAGCATTATTTTAAAACAAAAGCAAAATAGCAACTTGGAAATGTTAAAAATGCTGTCTTATCTAAGCTCCTTGATTCCTCCTAGTTTCAAGGGATGTATGTTTCTATTCATTTACTCTATACAAGAAGGCTGGAATCTGAGTTATATCCATCATGCTCATTTTTTTGAAGATGGAGCATTATCACTTAAGTAGTGCAGTTGGAGTCTTCGAAATTATAGTTATCCAAGTGCAGGAAGATGCCTCTTCCTGCTGCTACAATATGTTAACTTGGGGGCGAGGGCAGGAGGTTAGAGTGCTTAAAGTGAAATTCTGTCTCCCATCTGCCTGCCATTTTTTCCATGGATGAACTCAGAAGGAGTCATAGGATGTAAAGCTAGCTTTGAAGTGATACCAGCTCTTTGAGAGTGGGCAGAATATGAACAGACTTCAGTGTTGGGAACTTGGGAAGAAGAAGCAGTAGATTATTTTGAAGCTAGCGCTCTCAAATCATACCCATAGGGATAATTAAATAAGTCCTTTGCAATATTGTTTTGATTTAGGAAAAGTACAAGCACAGAGAAAATATGGTAGTTACTGATATTATTAAACCTCTCATATATATATATATATATATATATATATATATATATATATATATATATATATATATATATATATATATATTTTCTGAGGTTTTCGCGGGTGTTTGTATGTAGGTCTTTGGTTGTTCGGGTTTTCTCCCGCGTAAAATTGGAAGTGTCTTGGCGACGTTTCGACGAAGTCCCATTCGTCATCTTCAGGCTGGTGTTTTCAGCTTCGTGCTTCGAGCAGCAATGTGTGGTCTTAGCTGTTTCTTCCTTTTAACTGCCAGTGGGGGTATGAACTGATTGGGTGGGAGCTTGGCTGTGTTCTGATTGGGTGGAGGTGTGTTCTGATTGGTTAGGGGCGTGGCTGTGCTCTGATTGGCTGGGGGTTGGCTGTGCTCTGATTGGCTGGGGGGTTGGCTGTGCTCTGATTGGCTGGGGGAGTGTTCTGTTTGGTTGTGCTCAGGTTAGTCTGAGTTGCAGAGGGATTCAAGATTTTGGGCTGCCCTGCCATTCCTTGGCTTCGCGTTCGTGGTCGTGCTTCCTCTTCATGGAGGGTGTCAGTTTGCTTCATGTATGGATTGGGGGGGTTTAAAGTGGCTAATGATGCAGCTGTGGTCTGGCTTCTGGTTTGTGGTCGTGCCTCATAGTCAGTGTGGCTTTGGGTTTGTTTTTTGCGTGGATGTTTGGTGGTGACCTCCTGTGTGGTTTTTGTGAGTGTGGGTCTGGTATCATTTTTTGTGTTAGGGAGTCGTTTGTCAATGAGGGCGGGTTTTTCCAAATGGCTGGTAGGCGGGAGGTATCATCTCGCTTGTTCATGCTGTGTGGGCGTTTTTCTATCTCGATGGCTTCTCTGATTATTCTGTTATTAAAATGTTCACTTTTGGCAATGGTTCTGGTATTTTTAAAGTCAATTTCATGTCCTGTAGCTTTAAGGTGTTGGACCAGGGAAGATGTTGGTTCCTCTTTTTTGATTGAGTTCTTATCGGGTTTTCTCCCACGTAAAATTGGAAGTGTCTTGGCGACGTTTCGACGAAGTCCCATTCGTCATCTTCAGGCTGGTGCTTTCAGCTTCGTGCCTCGAGCAGCAATGTGTGGTCTTAGCTGTTTCTTCCTTTTAACTGCCAGTGGGGGTATGAACTGATTGGGTGGGAGCTTGGCTGTGTTCTGATTGGGTGGAGGTGTGTTCTGATTGGTTAGGGGCGTGGCTGTGCTCTGATTGGCTGGGGGGTTGGCTGTGCTCTGATTGGCTGGGGGGTTGGCTGTGCTCTGATTGGCTGGGGGAGTGTTCTGTTTGGTTGTGCTCAGGTTAGTCTGAGTTGCAGAGGGATTCAAGATTTTGGGCTGCCCTGCCATTCCTTGGCTTCGCGTTCGTGGTCGTGCTTCCTCTTCATGGAGGGTGTCAGTTTGCTTCATGTATGGATTGGGGGGGTTTAAAGTGGCTAATGATGCAGCTGTGGTCTGGCTTCTGGTTTGTGGTCGTGCCTCATAGTCAGTGTGGCTTTGGGTTTGTTTTTTGCGTGGATGTTTGGTGGTGACCTCCTGTGTGGTTTTTGTGAGTGTGGGTCTGGTATCATTTTTTGTGTTAGGGAGTCGTTTGTCAATGAGGGCGGGTTTCCAAATGGCTGGTAGGCGGGAGGTATCATCTCGCTTGTTCATGCTGTGTGGGCGTTTTTCTATCTCGATGGCTTCTCTGATTATTCTGTTATTAAAATGTTCACTTTTGGCAATGGTTCTGGTATTTTTAAAGTCAATTTCATGTCCTGTAGCTTTAAGGTGTTGGACCAGGGAAGATGTTGGTTCCTCTTTTTTGATTGAGTTCTTATCGGGTTTTCTCCCACGTAAAATTGGAAGTGTCTTGGCGACGTTTCGACGAAGTCCCATTCGTCGAAACGTCTGAACAACATTCCCGAACAACCAAAGACCTACATACAGATACCCGCGAAAACCTCAGAAAATATATATATATATATATATATATATATATATATATATATATATATATATATATATATATATATATATATATTTAAGAGAACCCTAGCAACCTCCTCAGGCTGCATGTGATTCACGTCACTGAATCAGGAAAACTGTCTCTGCTCTAAGAAAATGTAAGGCTATTGTGAATGTTTTTAACACACCCCTACTAAAATTTGATATTGATTGATAGAAGTAAAAAGAAGGTCTTCAAAATTTAATATTGAAAAAAAAATTAAAATTGAATTTGCTGTGGTGGAAACTTACTGAGTGGAGAAACAAGTCAAGAAAATGGATGGGAACCAGGAAAGGGTAGCATAAAAGAAGGATGTAAGATAAACACCTAGGTAAAATTTAGCTGGGCCTTAGAGTGAGAAAGGAAGAACACAAGCTGTAAAAGGCATTGCAAGAGGAAAGGGTTAGGGAGAGAAAATTCACTGAATGAGAAAACAGAAAAAAAACCTATTGTTCTAAGGGACCCAGAACTCAAAACCAACAATTGAATATGGGTAATATCTCCTTTTTTTATAAATATTTTATTAATTTTATATTTTTACAAACAAGTGCTTAATAGACAACGTGTTAACTGGGTCCATTAATAATTCCATGGTACATATAAGCTTCTTCAAACTAAATCCAATATTACACCATCCAATATATCCTCTCTTCTTCCAGTAATAAACATTTTTCCACATTAAGCAAATACAACTCTTATTGTTAATAAATATACAGTTCAATATCAGAATTTATTACAGTTTTTTAATAGTACCAATGATATCAGTTTAAAATATCTTTCCTAACCAAAACATATCTTAATTGCATTTGCACTCAATATCCATTTATTCAGTCAGTATCCTATTTTTGCTTTTTTTTCAGTTTTAATTTCCCATCCATACTCAAAATATCCCAATCATTTATAATTTCAGAACAAGTTACATTTGGGTAACCAAAAGCTTCCCTTATTCAAACATCTTAGCATTTTCTTATTTCCCTTTTCATGCCAAAATATGATATTCTGATTACCAATCTTATCTATCTAGTTATAATAATACTTCTATTTCTAGCAATCTATTCTTAAACATATTCAAACATCTAATTAATAATGTAATATCCCCTCTAATAGGTCAAAGCTTCTGTTTTCTTCAGTCTTACTCTAGCTTTCTTCCTTTGCCAACTAACTTTCCAAGTCAGTGCATTTGGATCATCAAATAGTTCTTCCTCTATTTTTGTGTATATTATTTGAAGCAAAGGAAACAATTTAGTTACAGTATTTTTAGAAGAGCTAGCCCACTGATATTCATTAAACAGCCTCCCTCCTTCTCCAATTCCCCACAGTTCTGGTAACAGCTCTATCTTCCATTCCACTGGCTTTCCTTCCTTATCCTCCATTATACTCTGAAATCTTGGTTGATAAAATGTCTTTTCCATTTCCAATATTATCGTTATGTCTTCTAAACATTTAAACATTTTTAGTTTGTTACTTTTTAACCCAAGAATTTCTGCCTTGGAAAAGTAAGAGATGCAGAAAAAAGAAAGAAAGAAAAGGTGGAGGGAGGCAGTTTCTGTCTGCATATTTGTCTTTTTTTTAAAGAACAGGAATTGGCTAAAATTTCCTGACTATGAGAATAATTAATCAGTGGGATGATTGTCTCCAGAAGCTATGAGAGTTCCATTACTGGAGGTTTTTGGGGAGGAAGTTAGAAATTGTTAGGGTCTAAAATGGATAGGGTTTTCTGCTTCAGTAGGGGGTTGGACTAGAGGACCTCTAAGAGGAGAGATGTGGCAGCCGGGACAGGATTATATAAAGAAGGGAATATTTTGGGTTGGAACTTTGGAGAGAACCAAGCTTTGATAGCTTCTCTCCCTGCTTATTGCAATAAATGAAATAAAAGGCCTTCACTGTGTCTTGGCTGGTTATTGGTCAGGTGAGCTTGCCTCTGGTCACGAAGGAAAATGACGGGAGTACATAACATTGATCAAATTGCATGTCCTGATCAATGGAGCAATGCCATTAAATTTCCATCCCAATTTCCTTTGTGTTCCATCTCTAAAGTCTGCCAAATCTTTTTTCTTTCAAAAAGAAAACTGTATTTCTTCCAGGTTAATATCAAAGTACAGACTTTCACCTAAATCTGAAACAGCCAAACTAGTTATTAGAAGAAACTGCAGCTGCTGTTGCCCTATGTGTGCCTTTCCCCATCTTGGAGCTACTTCATGGATTTGTGATGTGACACATTACGCTATGAGTTAGAACATGAGAAACAAGCTGCACTGGAGCAGAAATGGTTTACTATAGTGAATGTGACAATGGCAAGCAAAATCTTCTAGAAACTCAGAGTACAAAAACACAAACAGAGAATACATGTACTTAACATCTCAATTATATGACACACTGTGCTGTGTTCATTTAGCAATCTTAGAGCTGATCCACACAACCCGCTTGCCCCAGTGTAATTTCTCACAGGCAAGAATACAAAGGTTATTATTATACAAGCACAAGCAGTGTTACCCAATTAACTGCTTTGCTTCATTTTATTACAAGAAAACATCTCCATTCTAATTGGCTGCTATACATTTGGACACAAATGCTCATCTCTCTGGTTAGTAGTCACTGCTCTCCAGGGCTAGTAGAATAATGAAATCCTGGGCTTCTTTTTAAAAAGGATAACAATTAAACAGTGAAATGGCAGTCCTCTCCTTTTTTTAAAAAAAACCCTAAAAACAAAAAGCAAAAACAAATGAACTTGAAAACACTTCTTTTCCTTTCTAGCCCATTTGACAGCAAAAATGCTTAAACTGTGTTCTTTTCATTTCTTACTGATCTACTGGGTAGATGCACAAGATGAGAAAATAGCAAGGTCAGAGTGGAAATTCACACAAAAGATACAGTATATAGATCTGCTAATGCACCAGTTGGACTATTAAACACCCTACACTCTTGTTTTCCAACAAGTTTGAATAAATGATCTGTATCTCTGAAAATATGCAATGATGGTTATTTTTCACCATTATACATCAACTTTAAATCTAATGGGTTTCTATATCTGGAATTATAGATGGGTGAACTGCTTCTCAGATTAGAAAATGATCCTAAGGCAATTTACAAATTCCATTTTAAATTTTTACAGCGTGTTGTGTACATTTCTTTTAATTAAATATTTTATACAGCCTGTTTTCCTGATTTTGTGTTATTCCAAGAATTATTCAAAACTCAGCTCAGGTTAATAAAGCAGTTTTTAAAAAAATCTTGTTGCTGTACGTACAGACCATACATAGATAGTCTCAGTTAGCAACTATAATTGGGATCAGGAACTAGTGAGGTGATCATAAAGGAAAAGAATTACATGAGCACAAACTGACTTAACAATGACAATTCCGGCTGTGGTCATTAAGCCTGCGCAATTAAGCATGATGAGCCACAAATGTGATTTGCAACTTCCTGCCGACATTCCCATTGACTTTGCTTGTCAGAAGTCAGCAATGAAGACTGAAAATAGCAATCATATGCGGGATGTTGTGAATGTTGTAAATATGTGTTGGTTGCCAAAGCAATATCATAAACACATGGCACAGGGATGCTGCTAACTTCAAATGATTGCTGAACAACTGGTTGCTAAGTGAGGACTACTTGTAATATGTTATATCAGGGGTGTCAAACTGCCGGCCCGCGGGCTGGATGCGTCATTCCGAAACTGTGCCCACCCCATTGCCAGCAATAGAAAAAAAGTTGTGGTACATCATGACATGTCACATGACATTGCAAGTTTGACACTCCTGTGTTATACAATAATATTCATATTCAAAAATTATTACATCAAATTGTGAATAGATATGTACCAGAACTATGTTTTTGCATAAGGCAAGAACTATTAACCGTGGTTCTTGAAAACTGTAGTTCCAAATAAAACCTATTATTCAATTATTTTAAGCAGCTTTTTATACTCAGTTACTCTATAAAAAGTATAACTACTATTTTAAATAGTATATAAATTTTTAAAATAAACTAGAAATAAACCTGTATGGATCAAGATTGGATTTCCATTTCAATTACAGTTTATTTAATTTAAGTGTTTGCCTAATTCACTATAATATGAAGTCTAGTGTATAAATGTATCCATCTGAATAACTTTTAGTAGACTTGTAAGTCTGATTCTATGGTTTACTTCAGCTGCTGATTAACAAGTGTGTGGATGAACAAACACTTCAAGAACAAACATCTTCCTGGGAAAAGCTAGATACAGCTGCTATTTGATCTCAACTTGTTTTGCTAACCTACTTATTATTGCTTATTTCTATGTCACATCACTCCTTCATAGTAACGATGTTGTTTTTCATCCAATTTGCCTCATACTTTCTTACTAATTCTCATGTGCTTGCCATAACATCACATTCTTTAAATTCTGTCAATGGTTGTAAGAAACATTTTTGGTTTCTCTAGTTATTTGTTATCAGACACTTACCAATAGCTTCTAAACCATTTCAGAATTACAGCCAGGAAAAACTACTTACATGTTTAGGGAGGATACTTAGTTTTTATTTCTTTTATTCCAGAAGTGAGTAGCTATGTCTTTCTAGTGCTGCTGTAATACAATACCTATTATCTCTGGTCCAGTTGGCTGGGGATGCTAGTTGTTACAATTCAGCAACACTTGGAGGGAGTATGTCTCTACTTCAGGTTTAATCATATTTATTTCCCTCTTCTTTGGTCAAGGCCTCTATCTGGTGCTAAATCCTATAATTAGTTCCATCTTGGTGCTGATTCATATATTTATTTGCAATATGTCAATATCATCCATTCCTGAAAAGCTGAGTGGCTAACAATAAAAAACATCGTTAAAATCCTCATAAAAACCCACTCACCCACCCTAAGGAATAATTAAAAATCCCAATAACATTGAATAGAACAAAAAAGATCATGTCAGGTTTCTATCAATGCAACCAATCTTTCTTAACATGCTTTTCTCTTGGACTAGATGGAAAAGCAAGGTATTACCTGGTCTTCTAAAACCGAAGAGCAAAGAGGGTGAAAGAGCCCCACAGCATAAGAGCAGCAGTTGAAAATATCCTGTCCTGTCATATGGCTTTCTCAAAGAGATTGGACCTGGACAGGATTAGCCTTGAGAACAGGAAAACCAAATATGGAGCCATGTAAGGTTTCAAAGAAAACCATCAGTGCCTTTAACTGCACATAGAAACCAACTGGCAAACAATGCAGTACCCAAAGCAATGGGTTCACCTGAATATAACAAAAAACTTTCATTACTGCCTGGACTGCTACACTCTGTACTAGCTGTAGCCTCATAACGCTTTTCAAGACTAGCCCAAAATACAGTATGTTAAAGTACTTCAGACAGGAAGCTCTGTCTGCATCATCATTGCTCTTATGTAGTCTTCTTTGTTGTTTATAGGCTCTGACCCTAAGAGTGTTATCAGAGTTCTGGCCCTACTCTTAATTGATTCTATGACTGAATCCAGTAGGCAGCCAATTTGCTGTAGTGGTTAAGACATCAGGCTAGAAATTGGGAGACCCTGTGTTCTAGATCTGCCATAGACACAAAGCCAACTGGGTAACCTTAGGCCAGTCACTTTTTCTCAGCCCTATGAAGGAAGCAATGGCCAACTACTTCTGAAATCTTATCAAGAAAACTACAGGGATTTGCCCAGGCAATTGCCAGTAATCAATACTGATTCAAAGGCACAAACAAACAAAGACTGAACCTAAAGTATTCTCTCAAAGCACCACTTAGCAATCATGGTGCAGGTTTAAATCAATCACTTGGAAACAGCTCTATAATTTATCTCATAGCAACTACCAATGCCACTACTAATGGTCTCAGCATTCCTGTTAACAACTGTACTTAAACAACAACAGGAGTAAGACAAGAATGCAACACTCATT